>NC_057861.1:590090556-590744931 GCF_019393635.1 Dromiciops gliroides | reverse complement strand
CTAAGCAAAGTCAGGGGCAGCCACTTCATAGAAGCTAGAAAATACCAAAAAAGAGAGCCCTGGACCAGAGGAAGGGTGATTTAAATAAAGAGGTGGGATGCTCAGGATTTCTACCCAATTTAGGGAGTTAGGCAGTTTCTGGTCTAATGGTATACTTCCATTTTCTTTCTTTTTTTCTGTAACTGGTCTGTCTCATGCCATTCCGACATATGCAGATAGAATCAGTGGCAGAATCACAGGTCATTTAGTACAAGTCATATCCCAGTAAAAAGCCCAGCTAGGACACTCTCAGATGGTCCTGTGACCTTTTCTTGCAGACAACCAATAACAATAAGAGGGAACTTGCTGCCTTCTGAAGAATCCTGTTCCACTACTTGTTAGGAAGCTTTTTCTTCTACTAAAGCCAAAATTAGCATCTTTAGCGCTTCTAACCATTGTTCCTGGTTCTACCCTTGGGGACCAAACAGAGCAAGTATAATCTTTCTTCCACATGAAAGCTCTTCAAATGCTTTAAGACAGTTATCATGTTTCCCTTAAGTCTTCTCCAGGCTAAACATCCTGTTTAGTCTCTGAGGTCCCTTCCAGCTCGAAATCTATGATCTCATGATCCTTCAGCCTACTTGTGCATGGAATGAACTTGAAGCCCTTTGCATCTTGTTTGTCCTTCTTGTGGCAATCTATTAACATCCTTCCTAAAATGTAGGTTCCCAGACCAGAGCCCAATACTTCCAATGTAGTTTAAATAGGACAGAGTGCAGTGAGACCTTATTTTCTTGGATTCTATGACATTCGGTATGTAGCCTAAGGTTGACTTAGCTTTCTTTTCCACACTGTTGACATATGCTGAGTGTGTGGTTCACTATAACCCCCAGATCTTTTTCAGGTAATCTATTCTATAGTATTCCCCATCTTGTACTTCTGAGGTATGGGGCAGCTAAGTAGCACAATTGATAGAGCACTGGCCCTGGAGTCAAGAGCACCTGAGTTCAAATCTTACCTCAGACACTTACTAGCTGTGTGACCTTGGGTAAGTTACTTAACTCCCATTGCCTTAAACATCTGGGGCTACCTACAGTCATCCTGATATATGTGTGTGTGTATACATACATGTATGTGTAATATATGTAAGTGTATGTATGTGTATGTATGTGTCTGTCTATCTATCTATCTATCTATCTATCTATCTATCTATCTATCTATCTATCTATCTATCTATCTATCTATCATCTATCTATCTATCTATCTTGCCTCTGGACCCAGACGGCTTTGGAGGAGAAATTGAGGTTGGTGACCTTGCATAGCCCTCCCTCACTTAAATCCAGTTCAGTACAAGTCATGACATCACTCTCTTGTCATGATCCTCTTTGAGGATGAAGGACAAGCCATAACTTCTAGGTCTATTGCAAGTGATATAAAAGACATCATTAAAGGATACATACCATCAGAAATGGAGGTAGTCCAGTGATAGAGCCAGAGCAATGGAGAACAGAAGGATAGCTCTAGAAGTACCCTGTAAAGCAGGAAATATTAAAAGACTTTTTTTGTTTTGCTTTGTTTGTCCTTTGTTCTAAAAGAGGACCATGACATTAGGACTTGATGTCATGACTTGCAGTGAATTGGATTTAAGTGAGGGAGGGCAGTGCAAGGTCACCAACCTCATTCTCTCTCCAGAGCCATCTGGATCCAGTGACAAAATGTATATCAGGACAATTAGAGATGGTCCTGGAGGTTTAAGGCAATTGGGGTTAACTTGCCCAGAGTCACACAGATAGTAAGTATGAAGTATCTGAGGCCAGATTTGAACTCATGTACTCCTGACTCCAGGTCCAGTGCTCTGTACCACCTTACCACCTTAGCTGACCATTACAAAAGACTTAGAGGGGGACTTCCAGGACATTGGCTAGATTTTTTTTGGTGGATAGTTATGCTCAATAACCACACTGAATGAGAAGGCCTGTGTGAGTTATGATCTTTCATAATGGAGAGGGAATACTTATAACAGTGAGATGAACTTTACATTGAGCTAGGGTTTTCAGACTGTCAGAGGCCTCCTCTGACCTAGGTCACTTAACTCCTGTTGAAGATTCTAGAGATTTATGAATTTTTGCAAAATACCCCAAATATCAGGTGGTTTTTGTGTATGTACTGGCCAGAGAGGGGGGCGGGACAGAGAGGAAAAACTGGCTAGAAGGTAGCAAGTTAGATGCAAAGGAGAGTAGCAAGGAGCTATATATCAGGGAATGTGAGAGGAGTGAGGGATGAATAGGTCATGAGGGCAAGGGGATGTGGAAGTTATTGCTAGGGAAGGTGAGGAATGAGGGGGGTCAGGAAGAATTTAGAGGTAGGGAAAGAGTTTGGAGGAAGTGAAGAGTTAAGGTTAGGGAAGGTTGGTGGGGGAGTTAGAGAAAATTTCAGATAGTTCTTTTACCCATTGTTAATTATCATCACCTGTTGTACCATCCTTGCTGATATGCCAATCAGATTGCATATCTATACTTAAAAATATTCTAGGAGATAATCAGCAAACAAATTAACATGCAGAATGTGATATGGTATTGTAAAGGCAAGAGCTCTGAATTTGAAGGCAAAGGGCTTGGGTTCAAATCCCAGCTTTTCTATTTAGTAAAATGGGAAAATAGTGACCTTGGGTAAGCCACTTTACCTCACTTTTCTCATTTGTAAAATGGAGGAGGCTGGACTAGATCAGGGTTTTTTAACCTTTTTTGTTTCACAGACCCCCTTTGGTACTTTGGTGCCTCTATGGAGCCTTTCTCAGAATAATCATTTCCCATATTCATCATTTTTTTTTTTTGGCAGGGCAATGAGGGTTAAGCAATTTGCACAGGGTCACACAGCTAGTAAATGTTAAGTGTCCGAGACTGGATTTGAACTCAGGTCCTCCTGAATCCAGGGCTGGTGCTTTATCCACTGTGCTACCTAGCTGCCCCCTCCCACATTCATGGTGAAAAGAAATTCAAAATTTCACTTAGAGGTTAGTGGAAACAAATATTCCCCCCCCCCCCCCCGCCCCATTCCAAATTCAGAAACCCTTTGAAATTAGAGGACAGAATTTCTGCTCTCCAAGAGTTTAGCTAGAGAAATAGACTTCCAAGGCCATGGTTAGTTGAGAACTTTCTCCCTACCAAAGTCTCACTCCAAAAAGAAAGTACTACCATGAGGTATCAAGTGAAATCCGGGCCCAGAAGAGAGGGAATGGGGGGAAGGTCAGGGCAGGGAGAAGCCTCCTTTGCAGATGCATCTCTGATGATAACTGCAATTCAGCATAATCCTTCTAATGGAGTATGGAGCCCATCATGACAGATTAACCAGAGCTAATAGCTGTGAGCCAGACTCTTTATTACCCAGATCAGTGATAGGGGGAGAATAATGAGACATAAATAATATCATCTGTTGAGAGCTGTTAAGGAACACACTTAATCACCTCCTGACCACAAGCTATGATGATGTTTTTGAACTAAGGGGGAAAAATCATTAGATAAGGTCTTAGGAGATTTACTGCCCAAGGCCCAGCACAACAAACTAGGTCATCTTTACTATATAGCAGGCCCTCAGCAACCTTGCTGTTCTAATGATTTCCAACAAAGTGATATTAAATTTGCATTAGGGCACATCCTAAAAGCAACAACTTGAGAAAGGATTATTTACTATAAGCTATTTAATAAAAATTGTACATTAACCACCCAGGAGTTAGAATGCCAGTAACAATTTGGTAGTGGAGAGGCATGGGTAGACATCGTGAAGAGCAGTGAACTTGCAGTGAAGAGGACCTGGGTTAGAAACCTGACTTTTGACTACCTTGGTATTCTTGGGCAAGTTGCTTAAGCTCCCTGGGCCTCAGTTTCTTTATCTGCAAAGTGAGGGGAATAGACCAGATGGTCTCTCTCTCTCTCTCTTTTTTTTTAGTGAGGAGATTGGGGTTAAGTGACTTGCCTAGGGTCACAAAGCTAGTAAGTGTTAAGTGTCTGAGGCTGGATTTGAACTCAGGTACTCCTGACTCCAGAGCCAGTGCTCTATCCACTGTGCCACCTAGCTGCCCCCCACCAGATGGTCTCTTAAGGTTCCTTCCAGCACCAAATCTATTATACTAAGATCTCTGACGTCCTTTCCAGACCTAAATTTATGATGAAAGTTTCTTAATAATAATAGCTTAATAGCTGTGAGCAGCTAGACAGCTAGGCGGTGCCATGGTGCATAGAGCCCTGGGCCTGGAGTCAGGAAGACTCATCTTCATGAGTTCAAATCTGGCCTCAGACACTTACCAGCTCTGTGACCCTGGGCAAGTCACTTAACCTTGTTTGCCTCATTTTCCTCATCTGTAAAATGAACTGGAGAAACAAATGGCAATCCACTCCAGTATCTTTGCCAAAAAAAGAACCCAAAATGGGTCACGAAGAGTCAGACACAACTGAAAAAATGACAACTCAAGATAACTATCATAGCAGATAGGTGGTATAGTGGATAGTATGCTGGGCCTGGAGTGAGGAGGACCAAAATCTGGCCTCAGACACTTGCTGGCTGTGTAACCATGGAAAGACCCTTTAAAAAAAAAAATCTCTGTTTGCCTCAGTTTCTTCAACTGTAAAATGGGAATAATAACGGATCCTATATTGAAGGGTTGTTATGAGGATCAAATGTGGTAATATTTGTAAAGCACTTAGCACAGTGTCTGGCATTTACTAGGTGCTATATAAATGCTTTTTCCTCTATTGAAGGAGACTCAATTAGTGAGCAAAGGGTGGGATTGGAGACAAGGCAACCTTTTTTTTTAGATAGTTAGTTAGTAGACTGCACCTCAAAAAACCTCCCAACAGCCCAGCCTCTCAATCCACAGTATCCAAGCCTACATTCATTTCTACCATCAGTGTCTCCACAAAGGTGATTAATTGTCACATGCCTTTGACACATAGTTAGCAGGTTGTCTCAGTGCTATTATTCAATGGGTATCTTCAAAGCTCATAGGATTGCAGAGTCTCTGGATTCATTTTCTTTTCTCCCCCTTCTTATATTCTCCCTTTTCTGTTCCTGCATGGCTGAGCACTCCTCAGTCTCTTTTGCTGAGTCATCACCCAAATCCTGCCCCCTAACCAGAAATGTTTCTGCCTTGTGTTCTTCTCTCTTTTCTTCCTTCATCTTCTCTCTTGATGATCTCATCAGCTTCTATGAGTTCACTTATTATCTTTATTCCTATAAGTTCCTCGTAGCTACATGAATCTAGCCCTAACCTCTTTCTTGAGCTCTGGTTCCTCAACACCAAGTGCCTGTTGTTGGATATCTGTGGGCATTTCAAATGCAACATATACAAAAGATAATGCATCTTTCTCCACTCTGCCTCTCCCAAATCTCCTGTTAAATGCAATCTATGTTCTAGCCAAACCGGTCTATTGCTATTTCCTGATCTTGGTGTTCCATCTCCAGCCTCTGTGTCTTTGCTCAGACTCTTTACTTGGAATGCATTTTTCTTGTTCTCTTTACTTGGAATGCATTTTTCCCTCACTTCCTCTTCTTTGAATATTTGGCTTCTTTTAAAGGTTCAGCTTCTGTGAGCAGTCTTTTCTAATCTTCGTGGTCATCTATGTTATCTTCTTTCTCAAATAATTAGCTCTATTTATCTATTTACATATTATATCCTCCTAGTGTAAGGTAAACTACATGAGGGCAGGGACTGTTTTTTTGTTTTGTCCTTGTATACCAACACTTAATGTGGAACTTTGCACATAATGGGTGCTTAGTGTAACGATTGGAATGAAGCCACCTGCTGGAGACTTACTGTAGAAACGCTCCACCATGAGGAGAAGGTCTCTGAGGGCAAAATCATGCGTCTTTTCTTTGGCATCAGGAAGTGACATTTGCTTGTGGGAGGAAGAAGGGGGAGGCCGGCGCTCTGACTCTCTCTCTTTCCTGAGGATTCTGGTGGAGAAGGCAGCTAGAAATGCACTCTCCCTTTAATAGATAGAGGAATCTAGGCCTTTCTCTCTCTCTTTACCAAATTCTTATTCTCCTTGATAAATGCTTAAAAGTCTAACTCTTGCTAAAGCTTATAATTTATTGGTGACCACTCATTAGATTTTAGACAGACTAGCTAGAATTTTAGGCCCTTACATTAGTATATACTTGTTAGATTGGATTAGATTGGATCTGGTTTCAGAAATACTTCAAGGCGTTCATAGAGGTTGTACTCATTTAATATAATCATTCCTTTGGATTGGACAAAGACTGACTGAATGACTGAATGACTGATTGACTGAATGAAAACCATTTATTATCCATGTATTGTGACAAGTATTATGCTAAGTGTCAGGAATCCAAATACAAAAGTGAGACATTTCCTACCCTCATGTTGCTTATGGAGGAGAAAACATATATGGGAAGTGATTGTTGGGGAAGGCAATGGTAATGATGGTTTTGTTTTTTGTTTTTTGTTTTTGTTTTTTTGGTGAGGCAACTAGGGTCAAGTGACTTGCCCAGGATCACACAGCTAGTAAGTGTCAAGTGTCTAAGGCTGGATTTGAACTCAGGTCCTCCTGAATCCAGGGCCGGTGCTCTGTCCACTGTGCCACCTAGCTGCCCCCATGATGGTTTGTTTTTAATTCTCAGAGCAGGAAGGAGGAAGGGGTTGGGGGAAGTTAACACACAGCTTCAGGGCAGAAAATAGCCACTGTGAAGATGAGGACATATGGTTTTGGGAGTGCTTAATTGAGTGGTTTATCTCCTCCTAGGCATGGACTTTGGTGGTCTTGTTCCAAGGATAATGTGGAAGATGATGAGGATTAAGATAACAAACAGAAGATAAAGATGAAGATCTCAGACACAAAGGGAAACAGAATAAGACAGAATGTCAAAGACTCATGCAAGAAGAGAGTCATCAAAAGATGGAGGAAGTTAGAAATCACTGCCTTTAGTAGATTGATACTTTGAGGTCATGCTGGTTGGAAAAAATTCACTACATCAAGTTGTCCCCAGCTATCTGACCATTCCATTTTAATCTTCCTGCCATGTGTCTCCATCTCCAGCTCCCTCCTTCCATTTTCTATTTTTTACTCTAGGAATAGTTATCAAATCAATGCTACCATTGCTTCTGGAAAGGATTGTCATTTGATTGCCCATAACTCTACTCACCATCCCTGAGATTTTACTTTTCAATAGTCACCTATATTAGAATGTAAACTCTTTTACCATTTCTCTTTTGTATTTTTATCCCCAGGGTTTAACCAAGTGCTTGGCACACAGTAAATTACTTTAATTTCATTTGATCTTCATTCATTGTGGGTTTATGTTCTAGATAATGGGTTCTTAACCTGCGGTATGTAAACTTGTTTTAAAAATATTTTGATAACTATTTTTAAAATAATATAATTACTTATTGATATCTTTAAAAATATCACCACAATTTTACTGAGTAACCCTTTCTTTCCCCTCCCGGAGGGCCATCTTATATAAAAAAATAGCATTTTTTAAAAATAAAAAAAGAAGACAAAGAAATCAGCAAAGCTAATCAATACATTGAAAAAATCTGAAAATTTGTGCAATGTACACCAATTGTGGACCTTTTGCCTTTGTAGAGGAGTTGGGTAGGGAGTGTCTTCTCTTATCTTCTATTTGTAGACATGCTTGTTCTTTATACTTTTGTAGCATTGTTTTTTAACTTTTTTTGGGGGGGGTGATTGTTCTTTCCATTTACATTGTTGCAATTATTGTAGATGATGTTTTTATTGACTCTGCTTTCTTCACTCTGCATCAGTTCATGTAGATCTTTTCATGTTTCTCTGTATCCATCATATTTCTCATTTCTTATAGCAGAGTAATATTCCATTACATTCCTGTACCACAGTTTGTTTAGCCATTCCCCAATTAAGGAGCACCAATTTGTTTTTGATAATTATATTTCAATATAATTGTTTTTCATAATTCTATACATGTTCTTCAATGCATTTAAAAACCTAATCCTACAAAAGTATCCAGAGGCTTTACCAGATAGCCAAAGGTGGTCTATGATGCAAAAAAGGGTTATGAATCCCTGGGCTAGAAGTAGCCCCTACAGAAACTAAGCTAGGCTTTAAAACAAATGCTTTTCTTCAGTGTTCTCAAAATAAAAGGAAATACTCTGAACATGCTAAACAAAAGGAAGTCCTTCATATGGATTAATATAGAGCTTGGACGGAATTTCTTAAGATTGAGGAATTTCTTAATCAATGTCCTCATTGTCCAGCCCTGTTGTCAGTTCTCTGGGTCATCAGGCCTTTGGTTCTGTGATGCTAAGATACAGAAGGTCTTTCCCACAGCCCAGAACTTGAGCACTCCTCCTTTCCCCTGAGAGCTCAGCAGACCTCCTTTCTAGGAAACCTGAAGTTAGAGGGACAATTATTGAGAACAATTATATTTGGAAAAAAAACCAATAAAACCCAAACCAAAAAACCCAACTAAACACAATACTAGAGGTGACCAGAAAGTTGATGTCTATATGAAGAGTTGGCAAAGCCATCAAAATCAAGCCATAGAGCAGAAATCAGAAAACCAGAAGCAGGCCAGAGTCTGAAACAGAAGTCCTAGACTTCTTGGTCTTGGTAACCTAGAGTCAGAAGATCTGGGCTATATTGATTCTGCTATTTACTTGAAGTCATTTAACTAGGGTACTGACTATGAGTGGCACCATGGATAGATCACTGGCTCTCAAGTCAGAGGACCCGGTTTTAAATCCAGCCTCTAACATTTATTACCTGTGTGACCTCAGTTGAATCATGTGACCACACTTGGTCTCATTTTTCCTTATTTATAAAAAAGGGGGAGGATTTGGATGACTTAATTCTAGGTGTATGATTCTATGACCATCTACCCATCTGACTCTGGGCCAGTCACTTCTTTTACTTCTCTGGACTTTACTATCCTTACTTGCTAAATAAAGCAGTGAAGTTGATTGATAAGGTTCCTTCCAAAGATGCCATACTTTCATACTCTTGCAGTGCTCTGTCTTGAGGGGAGGGCACTGGCCAATCCTTAGCTCTTATGGGTGAGGATAATTGCCCAGAGAACTGCTCCAACAGAAAACAACATACACATATGTATTTTATAATACAACATATATATGCATACACATACATATACATACATATACATATATACACACATACACACACATACATGCATATACACGCATATAGTAAGTGTCTGAGGTTGGTTTTGAACTCAAAATTTCCTGATTCCAAGTCCAGCACTCTATCTATCCATTACACTACCTAGCTGTCCTAGAGACACATACATTTATTCAGGTTTATACACATATACATAATACATAGGTGTTGACTTTATTCTTGATGTTATATATACACATATACATACATACTAGTAAAATATATATACATATGTATATAGTGTATACACACATATATATATACACATACGTACACACACATATCCTTCTACCTGTATCTGTATTTTTGTATCTCTGTATCTCTGTACCTATCTACCTACCTACCTATCATCTATCTATCTATCTATCTATCTATCTATCTATCTATCTATCTATCTATCTATCTATCTATCATCTATCTATCTATCTATCTATCTATCTATCTATCTATCTATCTATCTATCTATCTATCATCTATATCCAGGGTCAATAGAACTACAGCCTATGATACTTGCATCCTTTTTCCTCTGGTTGAATCCTCCTTATTCTCTTTGAGAGCCAGAAGGGGCTGTCATATTCCTTTCCTGCTTTTGGGTGCTCCTGCCTTTTTTGTCCTTTACAGAATATTCATTTTTGTCCCTGAGAAATCAGCTTACCTGTGCCATGCCGCAGTCTGCAATTTGCTGGGAATTTATTGCAATCACTGTAACAAGTCGGCCAGCATCATTAAACTTTCATTTTCTCTTCCAGTTATTTGCAGTGAAAGGTCAGAAAGGCTTGGGTTCTTAAGTGAGGACTGGGCTGATGGGCTCAGGATCTGCCTCTTGCTCCTCTATATTCTGTTCATTCTTTGGCTAATCTCCCCGTTCAGTGACTTGAAAACAAATTGATGGAGGCCACTTCTGTTTTCGTGCCAACTTTTTAATCAGGGGTGCAGGGATGCAAATATTTTGGCTCTGAGCACAGTGGAGAGGACCATGGTATCCAGGGGGCAATCATATCACTGTCACTTTTCTATGGCCAGGCTTCCCATGTAGAATAACAATGAAAATAATACATTGCTGGTCAGGTAGGGAATAATCCTCTAGCAGAAGGTAAATAACATGGTTTGGGTAAAATGCTATCAATTGAAACATCTTCTGTGAATATTTCTCATTCTATCTTAGCATGTGCTCTTCTAATCCACCCCCCAAACCCCCAAGACGTCGCCCACCTGTTCCCATGGAGACAACATTGTTGCACTGTTATCAGCAAGCAAGTAAAGAAGTGGTCCTTTGTATGACAGTTTTTAATTGCTGCAAAGCTGCTCTGGGCAAAATTTCCTTCTAGAAATCACTACAGTCATTAACTAGGGGAACTCAGAAGGAACAAAACTATGACATTTTACCACAGCTGCACTCCGGTCCCCCACTCCCCATGTGTACAGTTATATCTTTTTTTTTTTAGGTGAGGCAATTGGGGTTAAGTGACTTGCCCAGGGTCACACAGCTAGCAAGTGTCAGGTGTCTGAGGCCAGATTTGAACTCAGGTACTCCTGACTCCAGGGCCAGTGCTCTATCCACTGTACCACCCAGCTGCCTCTGTACAGTTATATCTTGCTCGAGGTCTTCAATTAGTTTTGGGAAAGCACAATATTAGGGGAAGCGATAAAAAACTTCATGAAATTGTCATAGGGTCATAGGTGGCACATTGGTCAGAGTGCTGGACTTGGAGACAGGTATTTGCAGTGTGACCCTGAACATTTTAACCTCTATCTGCCTCAGTAAAATGAGGATAATAATAACACCTATCTCCCAGGGTTGTTGTGATATACTTTGCACATCTTGAAGCACTGTAAAAATGCTTATTAATATTATTATTAGTAGTAGTAGTAGTAGAAGTAGTAGTAGTAGTATCATCTGGAGCTGGGAGGGTCTTTAAAGGCATTTAATTCAATCTTTTCCTTTTATAGATGTGGACTCTGAGACTTAAACTAAGTGAGTTGTCCATGATCACACAGCTACTAAATGGTAGGGGTGGTATTTGGACTAGTTCTTACTGATTCCAAGACCAACATTTCATTCATTATGCCATATTGCCTCTAATCTATCATCTCTGTGCGGGGCCATGCTAATTTTCTAATCCTTCTCTGATATTTTATTAGAGTGGAAATGACCCTTGGTAACTGAGTTCTATACTAGTATAGAGCAAATTCTGGATGATCCCACTGTGGACCCAGGGATAGAGTATTGTTTGACAACCCACTTGAGCTCAGTTTAGAGAGGCTAGTAGGGCTGTATGGGAATGTGGTTCTATTCACATTTGTCTTAACAACCACAATATAGTATGTGGTGAATGGTGAATGATACCGACCTTAGTACAGTACCTAGCAAATATTGGGTGCTTAATAACTGTTTATTGACTCACTGACTATTGCAGTGAGTTCCACAGGAGTTGTGTTTTAAATAAGATATCAGCTGAATCCAGTGAGTTTCAGAACTTTGTGGTGGGGTCAGTTAGGTTATCATGAATGGGCCATTCAGTCAATCAACAAGCATTTTATTGTCTACCACAGGTATGAAAAAAATATCCAACAATTCAATTTAATAAACACTTATTAAATATTTATTATGTACCAGAATCTGTGTTAGATGCTAAGGATTTACAGGCAAAAATGAGAAAAGTTCCTGCCCTCAAACAATCTACTGGAGGAAGTAGGAGAATTCATCATGTATACAAGTAACTAAATACAAGAATACATAAAGTAATGTGTAGCAATTTCAAGAGTGAGGGTGTGCTAATACCTGGAGGATCAGGAAAGGTAATCATGG
The DNA here is from genome assembly GCF_019393635.1 of Dromiciops gliroides. Lineage (NCBI taxonomy): Eukaryota > Metazoa > Chordata > Mammalia > Microbiotheria > Microbiotheriidae > Dromiciops > Dromiciops gliroides. Next base: position 590,732,976 of record NC_057861.1, on the reverse strand, counting down.
TTTAGAGTGGTAACATTATTCAGAGTATACCTGTATATACATAAAGCAAATGGCAGAGCACTGGACTTATAGTCAGCAAGATCTGAGTTCAAATCCTGACTCAGATACCTACAAGGTGTGTTATCCTGGACAAATCACTTTATCTTCTGGGTCTCAGTTATCTCATCTTTAAATTGGGTATGATAATAGACCTATCTCCTGGGGTAGCTGTGAAGATAAAATTGATTATTATTATTTCAATTTTTGATATTTGTAAAGCACTTTGTGAACACTAAGGTATCATATAAATGCTAGTTATTGTTATTATAATAGCTTACATTTATGGAGCAGCTTAAGGATTGCCATACCTTAATATACATTATCTCATTTCATCTTCAGAAAAACCCTTAGAGGAAGGTTACTATCATTACCCCTATTTTACTGATGAGATAACTGAGGCCCAGAGATATTAAATTACATAGTTCAAAAATGGCAGACCCACTGGATCCAAATCTAGGGTTCTTGCCACTGCACCACTTCATTCTGAATTACCTGGTATCTTGCCCTAATTTTGTTCTTTACTAATTTAGCCTCCTATGATTGACTGCAGTATCTTCCAGTCTGTATTCCCCCGGAGTCAGAAAAGACTTGGACCTTCCATTTAGAGCTGATAGGGACCTTTCTTTATTTTCTCAATGGGGAGACTGACGCCTAGGGAGGTGAACAGACTTGGCTGAAGTCACAGAGGGAGAAAGCAGCAGAGAAGAGCTTGAAGCCCTCTGATTCTAAACCCAGTATGTCTGCCTCTATCCCATGCGACCTCCAAGCAGTACATGATGAATCAATCCTCTTGCATGGATGGATGATTTCCTGGTGATAAACCTTTTCCAATCCTGTGTCCTCAAGGAATGGAGTTCCTCTTCAGGGAATGTAGTCCTTGCTCTTCAGGCTTCAATGTTCAGTGTTTTTTTTTTTTAGTTATGTCTGACTCTTTGTGACCCCTTTTGGGCTTTTCTTGGCAAAGATACTAGAGTGGCTTGCCATTTCCTTCTCCAGTTAATTTTATAGATTAGGGAGGAAACTGAGACAAATAGGGTTAAGTGACTTGTCCAGGGTCACACAGCTAGTTAGTGTCTGAGGCCGACTTTGAACTTAGGTCTTCTGGACTCCAGGACCAAAGCTCTATCTGCAGCACCACCTAGTTGCCCCTTCAGGCTTCCATATAGGATATAAAGTTGAAATCCTAGCCCAGAAACAAGCACATCCTCTACCAATGTGACCTTGGACAAGTCACTTACCTACCTCTTTGGGCTATTAAATAAAAACTAAGGTGGTTGGACTAGTTGATCTCTGAGGTCCTTCTAGCACTAGAATGATGAACTCATGACTCTGACTGGGTTCCTGAGTTCAATTATCAATCAGCAGGCTGGCTCTGTCATATTTGCATACCATTTTTCTGCCTCAGCTTGCTGGGTTTTTAATGGGGGGAAGGGGTTAACTAGGAGACCCTGTTGCCCTGAACAATAGTCCAAAGCTCCCTCTGGCAGAACTGGTATTGGGAAGGAGAAGGCTGACAGTATCCTTTATTTTGCATGTTATGGTGACAGAGGAATTCTGTATGCCTTTGTACACAAAGGGATGGGATTTGACAAAAATTTGGTATGGGAAAGGACTTTATGACAAGATTTTGACTGTGTTGGAATGGGAGATCCATCCACCTTTCTACCTGCTCCTATTCCAGTACCTCTCCCAGTCTCCAGGCTCAGAAATCAGATTCATTTGTATCTGAAAGCTGGGTTATTAGCTGAGCCTAGGGAGATCCAAGCAGCTTTTGTTTTCTCCAAGTGTGGGTGAATGAATTAGCTGATGCATAATAGTTGTTTCTGCTGCAGTTCCCAGAACTGTTTAAGCAAAAGGGCAGACACCTCCAGATCTGCCTGTGGGTGGGAGAAATCATCTGCATCCGGCTGAAAGCTTTGGGTCTTAGAACCTTAAGTGGGGGAGACCACTTTGGACCAATTTATCAAAAGTGGAACACCTGCCTGAGTTGTTTTTGGTGTTAGATAGAGCTGTCCCCATTCACAGCATCAGAGATCTAGCATTTGAAGGGATCTTTAGAGACCATCTTAGTCCCATTGCCTCATTTTGTAGATGAAGAACTGAGTAATAGGAAGTAAGTAGCAGTCAACAGCTGTGTAACTTTCACCTTCCTAATCCTCACTTTCCCCATTTATTATATCTATGCTATATTCTATATGAACCACAGAAGATATTCTTCTCTGATATTCTTTGATTCTACGATTTGGGGAATTAGACCTCTTTCCACTTCAAAGAGGGGAAAGTTGAGTACCTGGAATGAAGAAAGACTACAAGTTCTTCCAAAGGAGAACACTTGGCCCTTCCCTATTTCCTAACACACTTATCTGGGCCCAATTTGGGGTATCATGAATGGAGATAATCCCACAAGTCTCTGTTTATTTCTAATTGGATTTATTTGGGCATCCCCCAAACCAGCCATGAGATACATTTCAGCCCATGGGCATATTATGAATGTTGTAGGAATGATTGTGATGATAATGATAATAACAATCAGCTAATAAGCATTTAAGTGCCTACTATATACCAGGCACTGTGCTAAATGCTAGCCATACAAAAAGAGGCAAAAGACAGTCCTTGCCCTCCAGGGGCTTACAATTTAAGGAGGGAGAGAACAATCTAACAAATATGTACAAACAGGCTACATGTAGCATAAATGAGGAATAATTAAAGAAAAATGGCACTAGAATTAAGAGGGGTTGGGAAAAGCTTCTTGTAGAGGATAGGATTTTGGATGGGACTTAAAGGAAACCAGGGAAAGCAATAGGTGAAGATGAGGAGGGAGAATGTGCCAGGCATAGGTGATAGCTAGAGAAAAATGCTTTGAGCCAAAATGGAGTGTCTCCTTTGTGGAATAGAAAGGAGATCAGTGGATAAAAGAGTATGTGTGGGGAAATAAGGTCTAAGAAGACTGGAAAGATAGGAAGGGACTAGGTTACGAAGGTCTTGGAATGCCAAAGAGAGCATTTTGCATTTGCTCCTCCAGCCAATAGGGAGTCATTGGAAACTATTGCAAGGGGACGGGTGACATGATCAGACATAACACTTTCCCCTTTCTCCCATTCCCCCCACCAAAGGCTCCTTGTTTCTATAACACTTTATAATTCACAAAGTATCTCTCTTGCTACAACCCCATGAGAGAGGTTGTATAAGTATTAGAATTCCCCTTGCCTACTTGCTAATTCTAGCATTCAAGGCCTGCCATAAATTGACTTCATCCACCTTTCCAGCCTATGTTTTTCACATCCTTGATGTTCTATCCAAACTCAGCTTTTCTTCATCCCTCATTCTCATTCTGCCCTCTCCCTTCTCCAAGCCTTTACTCACACCATCCCCCATTCCTAGGTTTATGGTGAGTGGAAAGAACATTTGATTTAGTAAGAAACATGGGTTCAGATTCTGACTCTACTTAGATGTGTGATGTTGAGCAAGTCATTTTTACATCTCTGGGTCTCAATTTCCTAATATGTAAAATAAGGGAGTTCAATCCCTAAAGTCCTTGCACAGCCCTATCCCCACCTGCCTACTGAAATCCTTTTCTTTTTTCTTTTCTTTTTGGTGGGGCAATGAGGGTTAAATGACTTGCCCAGGGTCACACAACTAGTAAGTGTCAAGTGTCTGAAGCTGGATTTGAACTCAGGTACTCCTGAATCCAGGGCCAGTGCTTTATCCACTGCACCACCTAGCTGCCCCTCTTTTTTCAAGGTTCAACTCAGGAGTCACCTTCTTCATGAAGATTTTTCTGATTATAACTGCCCCACCCTCTACCTCCTGAAAGTGATTTCTTCTTCAAACTTCTATCACTTTGGGTGGATCTATGGTACATCCTCTCTTGTACCATAGTTATACATTTCCATGTCTTTTCAATTTCATTCAATTCTACAAACATACAGGTGTATGCTTCTCAAGAGCAGGGTCTATGTCAGAGCTATCTTTGTATCCATAGTCCTAGCACAGGGCCTTTCACTCAGTAGATGTGTTTAATACATGTTGAATTGAATAGCAGATGAGGGAAACAACTGCATATAGCAATTTGGCACCTGTGGCCAACAGCATGACATATGACCTCAAATCAATTTTGCAAGATAAAATCAATGTGTATACATATTTATGCGTGTGAGTGTGAGTGTGCACATGCAAAAGGGGGAGACTCTGAGAGAGGGTCTTATGTGGGAAGAGATTTTTGTGGGAGAGAAACAGAATTCCTAACATAGTGGACCTGGTGAGCAGAGATCTCTGGACACAAAGAGGCCTCTGTGGGGGAAATTGTAGCAGGGAGTGTAGGGAGAGCAAATGTGTGTGGGAATATGTTGGGATGGGGATGGGGGAGCTCAGCTGGAGTGCAACTGAGGCGGGGTTGGCAAGGAAGCATGCCACCTGGTAGTGTTCCTATCTTAACCAATTATTGTTGCTTAGTAGGTGTTAAGCTCAGTTGTTTCATCCCTTCTGGTGAAGACTTGAAAGTGTTTTCAGAACCCTATAAATTTCAGTGCCATGGGGCAAAGACATCACCACCTCACCATTCTTTTGGCTGTGGAAGAAAGAGATTCAGAGAGGTTAAGACTTTCCCAAGACCACATAGCTGTTAAGTAGAAGAGGTGAGATTCAAACCCAGGTCTTTTGATTCTGAAGTTAACTGCACCATGCTCTAGCAGCTACATCTTTTGTGAAGCTGAGATAGTATTGAAAAATAAGGCACTGAGAATGTTTCCAGGAATGTATAGCATTCTGGTCCTAATGCTGCTATACACTTGTGCTTCTGTAGCCAAAAGTCCATACAGAATGATGAAATAATGATGGCCTATTTGAAGATTATCTGACTTATGCCAGTAATATAGAGTATCAAACCATCGATTTCAAGCCCTCCTCTTATCTTTCTGGTGATTTCAGTCATTAATACAAAAAACTGAAAAATTTATCTGGATTATTATCCTCAACACTATAATCATCGGCATTGTCATCTTAATAAGAAAGCATTCATTAAGCCCTTAATTGCATATGATGCAGATCATTTTCCAAAATAAATGCATTTTATTTTTATAAAATCACATCCTTTTAAAATGTCAGCTGACAGACTCAAATAATTTCCTAAAATAATTCCATTATGTGGAATCCACTAAATTACAGACTTTTAAAAGTGGGAAAGAATTTCGTCCAGGATTCCCCTTTGTAACCACCCCTGACAGACGCTTCCTGGTGTGATAAGATCAGAAATGGAAAGTTGACAGGGACTTCAGAGACCATCCAGTCCATCTTCATTTTACAGATCAGGAAACTGAGATCAAGAGAGGCTAAAAGACCTCCCCAATGTCACATTGATAGTAAGGTCATACGGCCTCTGCTCAAACTTTTTTTTTTGATGATGATGAAGCATATTTCCTTTTTGGCTATTTCTAAATGGAAGTTCTTGCTTATATTAAGCTGAAATCTGTCTTCTTATAACATTTCTAATTCTACTCTCCGGAACTACACAAGAATAAGTGTAATTTTCTTCCAGATGGCAGCTCTTCAAATGTATGAAAGCAGCTCTCCTGTTTCGCTTTATCTTCTCTTCTTCACGCAGGATGATGGTATAGTGGCCAGAGTGTCAGCCTTGAAGTCAAAAGGACCTAGGTTTAAGGTCAGCTTCTGGTTGAGTGAGCCTGATTGGAGAGGCCTCTTAACTTCTCAATGCTCCATGCCCAGTGCTGTCAAGCTTGAATAGAAACAGAGGTCATCATTGACTTAGAAAACCATATATTAACATTGTCTATGTCTTATTATATTTTTAATCATTCTGTTGAATACTTCCTGATTATATATTTTTTTCTTTTCTTTTCTTTTCTTTTTTTTAGTGAGGCAATTGGGGTTAAGTGACTTGCCCAGGGTCACACAGCTACTAAGTGTTAAGTGTCTAAGGTCGGATTTGAACTCAGGTACTCCTGACTCCAGGGCCAGTGCTCTATCCACTGCACCACCTAGCTGCCCCTCCTGATTATATTTTAATCTGGTCTGGGGGCACTAGGGGGTGTATTGGGTGTGTGATACATCTGCCCTAGGCAGACTTTAGGTTGCAGAGAAGGTGTAGAACTATTTGGTAGAGGGAGTTCCCTCCAGGAGTTCCATGGACTTAATGAAATCATAGGTCCAGTTCCTATCCCTGTTCTCAGGCTAACCTTCTTCAGCTCCTTGCTCATATGACCTACTTTCCTGACCCCTAAGTATTCTCTTTACCCTCCTATGGACAAATTGCTACTATTCTGGACATTAGACTCTCTATCTCATCTTTTACTTCTTTAAATCCTAAAACCCCAACTGAAAAGTCACCTCTCTTTCAGCAAATTTTCCTTTAGCATTCTATCTGGTTCTTTCTTTCGTTTCTAATATAGCCTAACTTTATAACCTGTAACTTCTAGTCCTTTCCATCTGCCCTATAACTGCACCCTTCCGTATATATTGTCTCAGAGCTCATTTGGAGTCTGAGGTCCTGGTTTTAAATTTTGGCTCTGCCACTCACTACCTCTGTGGCCTTGGGTAAGTCACTTAATCTCTTATTTCCTCAGTTGCACAGTGAGGCAGATTGTATTAGATGGCCATAAAGGTTCCTTTAAGTTCCAGATCTGTGATTCTGTGATAGAAGGTGAGCTCTCTGAGGACATGAGCTGTTTTGCTTTACCATATGTATTCCTAGCACATAGCACAGTGCTTGACACATAGTAAGCTCATGTTTTTATTCGTTTGTTCATTTGTTCATTCATTCATTCATCATACTTATATGTGTACCTCTTATCCCCTCTATTGGATTATAAGCCCCTTGAGTGCAGAGACTGGTCCTTTTTTTGTCTTTTTTCCCCACTCCCTTGAAAATAGAAGGATCTTAATTTACATTTGTTATGGAAATAAATTTGTTAATTTATAATTGAGTTGCCTCCTAAAATTCTGTTAGCTTTTCCCTCTGTTGATTCGTTTTATTCTTTGGGTCAAGAAAAACCCCAAGCCTTTTCCAAGTGAATTGCTATTAATCAGGTTCTCATAGGTTGTTAGTATAAGAAAGGACTTTGGAAATAAATATGATCCATTGTCTAATTTTACAAATGAAGAAACTGAGACCCTTTGAAAAGAAGTAATTTGTGCTAGATTACATAGCTACTTAATGACAAGTCAGAGGTTTTTTCAGATCTCCTTGGTTCAAATTTAGTGTTTTTATGTACTGCCATCTCATTTAATGCTTGTGTCTCTTCCAGGCCCTAGCCTCCTACCCTACAAACAGTAGGCACTTAATAAATACTGATTGAATAAAAATAGTTATGACTAAATAGCCATAAGGGAAAATAGCAATTTCATTAACAAGGATCCTATATGTGATTTAAAAAAATGTTAGCTCTCTAATGGAAAGTTTTTCACTTTAAAAACAGGCATCATAAGAAACACATGGGGTTTTTCATGAATGGAACTTGTTATTATCAAAATGGAATTCTAACATACTATGTGCTGCTAACAGATTGATATTCCTAATGCTCAGCTGTGACAATGTCAGACTATTACTCAAAAACCTTCATCTGCTTCCAATTAATTTCCAACTAAAGTCCAAATTACTTTTCCTGGAATTAAAGTTGCTTCATGATTTGCTGCCAATCTACTTTTCCAAACTTATCTCCCACTACTACCTTCTATGAACTCCGTATACACACAGGCATAAATGCATATGTATGTACATACACACATGCTTTTGTTCAGTCCTGTCTGACTCTGTCACCCCATGGACCATAGAATACCAGGCCCTTCTATCCTCTTTTAACTCATGAAGTCTGTCCCATCTCATCTTTGTTGTTTCCACGATTCTATCTATTCATCTCATCCTCTGTCATCCCCTCCAAACTTTCCTAACATCAGGGTCTTTTCCAATGAATCCTGTCTTCTCATTATGTGGCCAAAGCATTTAAGCTTCAGCTTTAGTACCCGATGTTCCAGTGAATACTCTGAATTATTTTTTCTAAGTACTGACTGATTTGATCTCCATGCTGTCCAAGGTACTCTCAAAAGTCACATGTACCATGTGTGTGCACATATGCCACTATTCTATTCTGATGGATTATCACCTCTTAGTTTGAATGAACAAATGGATGGCTGATGAATAATAAAGTATTTATTTAGTGCTTCGCATGAAGAATGAATGTACGGTGCTAAGCGCTGAGGATAAAAATATGAGAAAGCAAAGACAATGCTTCCCCTCAAGAAGCTTACCTTCTTTCTTTCTTTCTTTCTTTCTTTCTTTCTTTCTTTCTTTCTTTCTTTCTTTCTTTCTTTCTTTCTTTCTTTCTTTCTTTCTTTCTTCTTCTTCCTTCCTTCCTTCCTTCCTTCCTTCCTTCCTTCCTTCCTTCCTTCCTTCCTTCCTTCCTTCCTTCTTCTTCTTCTTTCTTTCTTTCTTTCTTTCTTTCTTTCTTTCTTTCTTTCTTTCTTTCTTTCTTTCTTTCTTTCTTTCTTTCTTCTTCCTTCCTTCCTTCCTTCCTTCCTTCCTTCCGTCCTTCCTTCCTTCCTTCCTTCCTTCCTTCCTTCCTTCCTTCCTTCCTTCCTTCCTTCCTTCCTTTCTTTCCTTTTTTGGGTTGGGCAATGAGGGTTAAATGACTTGCCCAGAGTCACACAGCTAGTAAGTGTCAAGTGTCTGAGGCCAAATTTGAACTCAGTTCCTCTTAAATTCAGGATCAGTGCTTTATCCACTGGGCCACCTAACTGCTCCCAGAAGCTTACCTTCCAATGGGGAAAGACAACACATAAAGAAGATATAGGAAGGAAGGATAGGATAGTTTGGTTATATCTAGGAGGGGATGTGGAAGCCTGGTTTCAGGCAAAATAAGATAAGCTCATCAGAGTCCAGCATGGTTCTAGGGGCAGAGTCCAAGGTTCTATGAGAGGGGAATGAGAATGATGTGGAAGATGGCCAGAGTGCGGGAAACATAATTTGAAAATGGCTGAAAAATTAATTCTGCTTCTTCATGACTATTGGTTTGTGAAAATAGAAGCAAACCTTAAAGACTTATTTTCAGATCCTCACTCTGTCACTTAGAATCTTTGTTACTGTGGGCAAATCACTCAGCCTCCCTGGCCTCAGTTTCCTCTGCTTTAAAATGAGGGAGTTAAATAGATGAGCTCTAAGCAACCTTCAGATCTATGACCAGATAGAGCTGATCCCAATGACCATCACAGGTTGGTTCTGAGAAAGCCTTTCAAATGAAACAGCATTGCAGGAGGCACTTATTTCCATAGCGACCATGTTATACATGAAAGAGATGCTCCTGGGTGGCCGGATTTCAGACTTTAAATGCCTGAAATGTGTCTTTACTGAAACTTGATCATTTTTAAATGTTAAAAAGAGAACTGTGGACTTCTGATCTCAGACAAGCTGCCCCTCCTGCCTCCCCAGCCACCCTGGGAGCGTCTTATTTGGCTGTCAAATCCTCAAGGCCCATGTACTCTGGGTAAGTCACCTCACCCTGTTTGCCTCAATTTCCTCATCTGTAAAGTGATCTGAAGAAGGAAATGGCAAACCACTCCAGTGTCTCTGTCAAGAAAACCCCAAATGGAGTCACAAAGAGTCTGAAATAACTGAGCAACAACTACAAGAGGCTTGCCTTTCCTCTGATCTTCACCCCCTAGAAATCAAAGGATTTAAAGCTAGAAGGTACCTTAGACACCATCTGGTCCAAAAAACCTTCACTCAACAGGTAAGTTAAGTAATGCCCAGAGGGATAAAAGTGACTTGACCAAGATCACTCAGTTATTTGAACCCACACCATAGAATGATCACTCTAGGGCAGTAAGGAACCTGAGAGGCCATGTAACTCAAAGGTTCTTAACTTTTTTTTTCTTTCTCTCAGGAATCCCTTTGGCAGCCTATCCTCAGAAACATGTTTTTAAATGGTTGCAGAAAATACTTAATTTCAGTTAAAGTTTTGTGAAAATGCAATGTGAAAATGATGCAATTATTTCCCCATCCAACCCCCTCATTTTACAGAGTAGGAAACTAAGGCCCAGTGTTAGACTCACCTAAGGTCCCTCAGAGAGGAAGCATTGGAGTTGGGATTGGAATGCATTCTCTGACTTGAGAGACAGTGCTCTTTCCACTATGCCAAACTGCCTTAGAGGAGGGAAAGTAGCTAGTGACTTGTAATTGTTGGCTGAGATTTCTCTCCATTTGGGGCAGAAACTGAAGAGGGTGGCACCTTTACAGGGTGAGGGGATGTAGGGTAGGAAGAGAGAACAATCCTTTGGATTTGTTGGGATCAGCCCCAGTATTGTTAATGAAATTGAACCAACATTTACTAAAACCCTAATTTATATAAGTTACTACCCCAAGTACTAGGAATACAGGGAGAAAAATGAGCCACTCTCTCGTGTGAAGGAGTTCACATTTCATTGACAGAATGCAAGAAGCATGCAGAGAAGAAGATGAAAGATAATTTGAGGAAGGAGAAGGCACCTAAGGAGTGGAGAAGGTAATTGGAAAAGTTCCTCATAGGAAATTGAACCTGAGCTGAGCTTGAAGGAAGCTAAGGGTTTTTGATGCAGGTAAGAGTATATATGGGGCAGCTAAGTGGTACCACAGTGCACAGAGTGCTAGGCCTGGGAAGTGAAAGACTCATCTTCCTGAGTTCAAATCTGGCCTCAGACACTTACTAGCTGTGTAACCCCTGGCCTGGGTAAGTCACTTAACCCTATTTGCCTCAATTTCTCATCTGTAAAATGATATGGAGAAGGAAATGGCAAACCATTTTAGTATCTTTGCCAAGAAAACCCTGAATGGGATCATGAAGAGTCAGACATGACTGAAATAACACAACAACAATAAAAGAGTGTATATACCAGGTATGGCTAGACCCTGTGCCAAGGTAATAGGAAATAAAATCTTGAATTTAGAGAGCAGCTAGTAGGCCATTTTAGGTAGAATATAGAGTATGTAAAGGGAAGCAATAGTAATAATATGAAATAAATCTGAAAAGGCAGGTGGGAGCCAGATTATAGAGGGCTTTAAATGCTGAGCTGAAGAATATTTACTTTTTTCTAAGGTGCCACTAAAGATTCTTGACCAAGAACAAGACCAAAGAACAATGTCTTTGGAATATTAGTTTGACTGTTATTTGAAAAATGGATTAAGTGAGGATAGATTGGAAACAGAATGAACAACCAGGGTGCTATTGCAATTGTCCAAGCAGGAAGGGATAAGGGACTAAACTAGATGAGAGGACAGATGAATTGAGAAGAGACAGAAGGGATAGATGTTGAAACAGCAGGGGAGATGGCAGCTAAGTGGTTTGAGAAGGCAAGGGAAGATTCAAGGATGACTGAGGTTTTCGACCTGGTTGACTGGAAGAATGATAGTACTCTCAATGAAAAAGAGGGAATTTGGAGGTGGGGCAGGTATGAGGAAGGAGATAACTTCATTTTGGACATGTTGGGTTTGAGATGATGATGGCACATTCAGATAGAGATATGTAGGAGGTAGTTATTATTGGACTGTGGTCCAGGAGAGAGATTAGTGCTGGCTTTATTAAATTGAAGATTTAGGGGGCCACTAGGTGGCACAGTGGATAAAGTACCAGCCCTGGATTCAGGAGTACCTGAGTTCAAATCTGGCCTCAGACACTTGACACTTACTAGTTGTGTGACCTTGCAAAAGTCACTTAACCCTCATTGCCCAGCCCCCCCCCCCCAATTGAAGATTTAGAAATGGAAGGGAACTAAGAAACCAACTCCCTCATTTTTCAGATGAGGAAACTGGGACACACAGAAGTTGAGTGACTTGCTCAGTGTTACACAGCTAGAGAGTATCTGTGGCAGGATTTGAACTTTGTTCTTCCGGACTCCAAGTTGTGTGTGTGTGTGTGTGTGTGTGTGTGTGTGTGTGTGTGTGTGTGTGTGTGTGTGTGTGAGAGAGAGAGAGAGAGAGAGAGAGAGAGAGAGAGAGAGAGAGAGAGAGAGAGAGAGAATGAAAGAGAAAGTTCCTAAGGGACATAGGAGGGAATGGGATCAAGGTACAAGTAGAGATGTTGACTAGAAGAGCTACTTCTTCCTTGGATACCAAAGCAAAGGAGAAAAGAAAGGTTGACGGTGAAGAGGGATTTTGAGGTATGGAGTAGGAGGAAAAGAGGATCTCACAGGATTGATCTCTATTTTCTCCATAAAATAGGAGGGTGTCATCTGCTAAGAAGGAGTGGGAAAAGGAAGGAACTTCCTCAGAAATGAAGAGAGGAAAGATTTGTAATAGCTGTTGAGTGGAGTATGATATCAAGCCAATTAGGGAAGAATATAAGGATTGTCATGCAGCAATGAATATGATTAGATAATGTAAATTTGTCGTGTGTCCTGGCAGTACAGTTGAGTTACTTTCTCTAGAGGCATTTGGAGCATTTGATTAGAAGTGGAAAAAAGAAGAGGGCTGTTGGTATTTGTTTAAGACTGGTTCTTCGTACCTTGATAAGGTTGTAAGTTGCAGAGGCTACTCACAGTCCTGCTACCACTGCTGGTTGGTATGGAAGCTTTCACTTGCTCTGTTTCCAACTGTGTTGGTTCACTTTTCCGTAGGCAATCTGCTGCCCTACCCCCTTCTGGGAACTTAGCATATTAGTGTGGACATCTGATTGGCTTTAGCCCCGTTGCAGCCCAGAACTCCTAGAACTCAAGCAATCTGCCAGCCTTAGCCTCTTCATCAGCAGGGATTAAAGAAGACACGTTCCACAATGCTCAGTAGGGATCTTGGTGTTTGACTAGGAATGGGTAGTTATAGGACAAAAGGAAAAAAGGATTCAAGAGTAGAAAAGAATGAAGAATTGACCTGGTTGGCCATAAGACAAAAAGAATAGGAAGAAAAATACTTAGTTTATTTCAGTATTTTATTTTCCCCCAATTACATGTAAAAACAATTTTAACATCTATTTTTAAAACTTTGAATTCCAAATTCTCTCCCTCCCTCCCTCTCTCCCCTTTGAGAAGGCAAGCAATTTGATATAGATTATATATGTGTAGTCATGAAAAGCATTTCCACATTAGTCAAGTTGCAAAAGAAAATGGACAAAAACCTCAAGAAAAATAAAGTAAAAAATATGCTTCAATCTGTATTCAGACAATGTCAGTTCTTTCTCTGGAGATGGATAGCATTCTTCAACATAAGTCCTTCAGTGTTGTCTTGAATCATTGTATTGCTGAGAATATCTAAGTCATTCACAGCTGATCATCACACAACATTGCTGTTACTTTGTACACAGAAGACTTCACTTTTCAACAGCTCATGTAAGTCTTTCCAGGTTTGAGAGCATCCTGCTTATCATTTCTTATAGCACAATAGTATTCCATCATAATCACATGCCACAATTTGTTCAGCCATTCTTGAATCGATGGGCATCCCCTCAATTTCCATGTCCTTGCCACCAGAAAAGAGCTGATATAAATATTTTTGTACCTATAGGTCCTTCTCCTTTTTTTAATCTTTTTTTTTTTTTTTGGATACAGACCTAGTAGTGGTACACCTTGGTCAAAGAGTATGCATTGTTTGATAGTCCTTTGGGTATAGTTCCAAATTGCTCTACAGAATGGTTGAATTAGTTTACAACTCTACCATCAGTCTCATTTTCCCCACATCTCCTCCAATATTTGTCATTTTCCTCTTCTATTTGATTAGCCAATCTAAGATGTATGAGGTAGTACCCCAAAATTGTTCTGATTTGCATCTCTCCAATCAATAGTGAGTTAGAACATTTTTTATATGGATATAGATAGTTTTGATGACTTTATCTGAAAATTGTTCGTATCTTTTGATAATTTATCAATTGGGGAATAGCACCTATTTTTGTAAATTTGACTCAGTTCTCTATATGTTTGAGAAATGAAGCCTTTATCAGAGAAGCTTGCTTCAAAGTTTTTTCACAGTTAACTATTGCTAATTGTGTTTCCCTCCATCCTATTCCTCACTGCTGTTTATTTTATTCCCTCTCTTCTTTCACACTGTCACTCCCCAAAAGTATTTTGCTTCCAACTACCTCCTCCCCCAATCTTCCCTCCTTTCTATCACCCACCCCATTCACCTCTTATTCCCCTCCTTTCCTACTTTCCTGCAGGGTAAAATAGATTTGTATAGCCAATTGAGTGTGTATATCATTCCTCTTTGAGCCAATTCTGATGAGAGTAAGGTTCATTCACTCCCCCTCACCTCCCCCATCTTCCCCTTTACTGTAAAATCTAAGAAAAATAATTCTTGAGCAGGGTTGATACACTGGGACTAAAGGGAGGGGTAGAGGGACTGGAGGTCATGGTGAGGTTGAAGAGTAGGCTTAGGAGTAAAGAGGCAGGGGGGGAATAATAGTAACAGCTAACATTTATATAGCTTTTAAAAAAGATTTGCAAAGTACTTTGAATATATTATCTCATTTGATCTTTGCAATAACTCTGTGAGGTAGGTGTTAGTATTATCCCTGTTTTATAGATTAAGTAAGGAAAGAAACAAGCAATTTTTAAGCACCTACTATATGCCAGGGACTGTGCTAAGTGCTTTACAGATATTATTGCATTTGGTCCTCAAAACTCTGGGTGGTAGGTGCTATTATTACTACCTCTTACTGATGAAGAAACTGAGGCAGACAGAAGTTAAGTGATTCTATTTACTTCACCACCTAGCTGCAGCTTGGTGGTTAAACAACTTGTCCAGTCACACAGCTAAGTCAGTGCATGAGCTGAATTTTAACTCATGTTTTCCTGAGTTCAAGTGTAATACTCTATCCATCTAATTGCCTAGGAGAAGAAGGAAGGACAGGAAATTATGGCCAGAGAGAAGAATTTCAGGGTTTAATACTATTTGGTATAACAGTCGGATCTAAGATGTGATCATCTAAACTAGGGGGAAAATATAAGTTATGGGGATTGAGAAGGTTGATAAAGGTAAATGTGTTAGAGGAGAAATCAATGTACATACTGATAGCTCCGAGTATAAAGGCAGATGCTGAAGGAGAGAGGGAGACTATGAGCCTTTTACTGAACAATTTAAGAAAGGAGGGAGAATGACACAGAGGCCGATAGGTGGATAGGTGACTGAAATGAATAGCATAGACAGGTAAAGTGAAGCTTAGAGGTGAATAGGTCATTTAGTGATTGTGGCAAAATCTGGAAGTAGCTGCAAAAAGCAACATGCATGTTTGGTCTTCCTTCTTACCCAGTGTATTGAGACACACAGGAGAAGGACCATTTGGTATTGGAGCATAGACAGGGATACAGTGCTTTCTGTAGGGAGCCAGATTTCTTTGTGTAACTTAGGATGAAAATAGTGTGAGGTGCAGAGATGTAGGATGGATGGAAATTTGTTAATAAAAGGGAAGGAGTTCCAGAAGGCACAGTGAACTGGGAGGATAATGTAGAATGAAAACTGGGAGGGCTAAGGTAGATTGGGAATGATTGTAGAGGGAGAAGTGGCAGAGAAAATGAAATTTTCATTTAGGAGACATTTATTCTGAATCATAGGGCTGAAGGAACAAGAAGTGGGAGTTTGCTAAGCATATGATGGGCAAAGAACTCATCAGCTGGGGAACCTCCAGGCTCCTATGATGACTAAGCAAAGCTTTGGTACATTAGTCGTTATCAGTTACCATAGCTGGCTACTCCAAATGCTAGAGAAGGCAAGTGGAGAAGGCAAGGTGAAAGCAAGAAGCCCTGTCCAGGTGTCTTAGGGCAAGTATATACCCATGACTTAGATGCCCCAGCCTGCACTGAACTCACTCTCAATACCAGTCCTGTGGGCTCATTCCAAGAGGTCAGGTGATAAGGTCAACCCAGAAGATAACCTGAATGTGGTCCAAACCCTTAATTCCCAAACAGAGTCTCTTAAAGGGTAGGCCCTCTGGTACCTTTGGTGTCTCATGGCTTGAGATCCCTATTGTATCTATTCTGGGATTGAGATGTATTTGTTTTTTAATTTTTAAAATATTATAGTATTTTATTATTTTCTAGTTACATGTAGAGATAGTTTTCAACATTTCTTTCTATAAGATTTCTAGTTTTAAATCTTTCTCCCTCCCTTCCCTCCCCCCTTCCCAAGACAGCAAGCAATCTGATATAGGTTATATATGTACAATCACATTAAACATATTTCTGCATTAGTCATGCTGTGAAATAAGAATCAGAGCAAAAGGGAAAAACTTCGTAAAAGGAAAACAAAAAAGTAGAAATAGTATAGTGCAATCTGCATCTAGATTCCACATTTCTTTTTTTTTTCTGGATTTGGAGAGCATTTTCCCCCATGAGTCCTTTGAAACTATCTTGGACCATTGTATTGCTGAGAAGAGTCAAGTCTATCACAGTTGATTAACACACAATATTGTTGATACTGTGTACAATGTTCTCCTGGATCTGCTCATCTTGCTCAGCATCAATTCATGTAAGTCCTTCCAGGTTTCTCTGAAATCCACCTGCTCATCGTTTCTTCACATTGATTTTTTTTTTAAACTTTGTGTTCTAAATTTTTCTTCCTCCCTCCTCAACCCTCCCTATGGAATCAAGCAATTCAATATAAGTCATACATGTGCAGTTATGCCAAGCATTTTCACATTACTGAAGTTGTGAAAGAAAATAGACAGAATAACTTTAGAAAGAGGAACTAACAAATAAAATTATGCTTCAATCTGTATTCAAATACCATCAGGTCTTTCGCCATTGACGGTCTGCATTTTTCATATGTCCTTCTGATAGCATCCTGCTCATTACTGAGATGTATTTGGAACCCTTTGGTTTCATTTCTTCTGCTGACTCTAGCTCCTTGAGGCTTGAGTTTCTCTGGTGGATGAAAACATATTGGTAAGTATATTTTGATAGGCCTCCATGTTTAAAATGTCATACACACACACACACACACACACACACACATATATATAGGAGGTTGAGATCCTGAGTCAGGACTTCTTTATCATGCATAAATGACATTACCTCAAGATGTTTATTTGGGCAAGCTATATGACATATTGAGGGATGCTCATCCTTGCTAGGAAATACGAGGCTGTGCAATTCACACCTACTTTTGGAATTCAAATAAATGATTTCTTTCTGACAGGCAGGAGTGACTGTAATAGACTAAGGCATCTTATGTTCAAATAAGACATGGTAAAAATCAACCCTCAATTAATTCTCTTAGATATAGATCTATCAGCTCAAATTTAATGTGTAGGCTAATACTATATACCAAATCACTTAATCCCCCTAGTCCTCAGTTTCCCCATCTGTAAATAAAGTGGTTGTAATAGATGATTTCTGGGGTCCCTCTCAACTCTATTTCTAGGTCATAAGGGTTGACTCATTTTGCCCCCACATAGGATTTCCCTTGAGAACATCAAAATCCAAATTGCTTTGTCTCCTCTCTCCTCAACAATGAACTCAAAGGATCATAGATCTAGATATGAAATGAACCTCAGAGGCTTTGTAGTCCAACCTCCTTATTTTGAAGAGGACAAAGCTGAGGCCCAGAGAGGGTAAATGACTTGGTCAAGGTCAAACAGAGAGTCAATATTAGTGCTGAGATTTGACACAAGGTCCTTTGAATCTAGGCAACACTTTTTCCTGCTATACTGCCCCAACTCACTGATTTTCATTACTGCTGAATCTCCTTGGCAGTAAAACTGCCTAGAAGGGACCTCAGAGATTATCAAGTTCAACTCTCTCATTTTACTAATAAGGAAACTGAGTCTGAGAAAGGTTAAATGACTTATCCAGGGTTACACAACTAGTAAATATCTCAGGTGGTATTTGTTTTCCGTTCCTTCCTTCCTTCCTTTCATAATTGGGGTTTAGTGACTTGCCCAGAGTCACACACCTAGTGTCTGAGGCCAGATTTGAACTCAGATCTTCTGGACTCCAGTACTGGTGTTCTATCCACTGCACCACCTACTTGCCCTTCTGGTGGTATTTGAATCCAGGTCTTCCTGACTCTCCACCACACTGTAATATCAATGTGATGTCAATATTAGAACATTGAGTTACATAAAGGCATACAAGAGAGAGGAAAAGGCAAGTTTACCCCTAGTCAAAGAGTCCATACTCTGTCAAGGAAATATAAGGAAGAAAAGGGAATTATGGGATCCTTCTATGGCACATCTATATTTCTCTATAGCTATTCTCTCTCTCTCTCTCTCTCTCTCTCTCCCCATCTATCTTAGGGTAGGACTGATGCCAGCTGCCTTTTAGTTCAAGTTTAATGTTAAGATGAAATGAGGCACTCACAGGTCATTGAACAGTTAATGAAAGGATGTTTGTTCAGGATACAGAGGCACTTAGCTTTGGTAGACACAGCTCCTCTTGTCTCTATACAGAAAGAGGTCTGCTCAGCAGCAAAGGGCACGGTGACTCACAAGGCCTTTAGGCATCTATCAAGTCTGAAGGGAACAGATCTCACAGGTATAGGATTTTTAGGGCCCTTGGTGATCAGGAAGCCACATCAACACAACCAGAGGCCACTTTCTGCTGCATCAAGGGAGGTATAGATCGAGTCCTATCTCCCTGCTTCCTCATTTGCCAATCAAATCCAGGATTTATTTCCTTTTATGGAGAATTTAGCTTAATGGGGTGGTGAAGGGAGGGAACTTGGTAGATATTGGTCCTGTTGCATTCAGTCATACATGACACACACTGGGATTATTTCCTTCCAGCTCTAAAATTGTAATTCTATTATATATGTATACATACATATATAAAATATAGCTATACACATTTATAAAGATAATTTTTGGTTTTTGCATGAATATTCCATACTTGGTGTTGAAGTTAACTAAAGTTCCATTTGTAAGAGATGCAGATCAGATGCCAGCAGCAACCTGAAGAGGGAGGAGGAATTAGCAGATGGAAGACAGAATTTTTATTTCCTTCAGGGATTTATGTCCTTACCATCCAAACCACTTCCGTGGTTTGCAGTGAGAGTGTTGGGCTCTCTCACCATCCTATTCTTCAGCTGTGGTAGCACTGGGATGGGTGGGATGTGCTGAACTCAGTTCTGGAAGCTGTCTGAAAGCAATGATAGATTTCCAGAAACAGATACTATTTTAATGCTTCAGCTTTATAGCTCTCCTGGGAGACCTTTTTTTATTTGCCAGATGGAACAATGTCAAGGGATTCCCCTCCTGCTCTGCCCCATCCCCAAATTCTACTAGTTTCTTTTTGCTTCTTCTCGCCAACTTTACTCTGGTGAACATGATTTGGGGGCCCTTGATGACTGTAAGATTGTTACTGGCACTGTGACTGGACTCCTAAGACAGCAAATGTAAGTATCTACTGTAGTAATGAAAAAAAAACATAGTTAAAAGGAGATGGGGATGGGGAAGCAAGGTACCCCAAGTCAAGGCTCCTTGGCTCTGATTGGTTACTCTGGATTTCTGCCTGTCCTTAATTTCAAGTTCTTCAGAAAAAGGAATGGTTCTTATTGTTCTGTATATAGCAGTACCAAGGATAAGGACAATTTATTTGTGGCAGGTTTTCTTTAAGGATAATAAATGCGTGGGTAGAGAAGTATTAGGAGCCAGAGTTCCAACTTTTGTTACCTAGAAAATACTCCAAAAATGATTAAATGAATGACCATAAAACATGCTGCCTTTATATAAAAAATGGAGATAGCCTCTTACCTACCATTAAATGCATATATTCTGGGGGCAGAGCCAAGATGGTAGAGGAAAGGCAGTGACTTGCCTGAGCTCTCCCTAAGACCCCTCCAAATACCATCAAATAATGCCATTAGACTAATCCTGGAGCAGCAGAACCCACAAAAAGAGAGAGTGAAATAATTGTCCAGCCAAAGACAACTTAGAAGGTTGGCAGGAAAGGTCTGTTGTACTGGGGTGAGAGTAGAGCATTGTCCAGCATGAAGACCCAGCCCCAGCACAGCCCCAGTTTCAGCCACAGCAAACCAGGAGCAAGCTTGGAGCCTCTGAATCACCAGTGGCAGCCACTGCTTCTGAAACTCTTAGCCAACAGACAGTAAGGGGGCATAACAGTTGGCCAGAAGGAGATTACAGGGATCTCTTTGCTATTACTGAGGCAGGAGTCTGTTGTTTTACCCATACTCCCATCCAGGTAATAGTCTTGGGTTGCGGTCCCAGGCCAGAGAGGATCCCAAGCAAACTGAAGCTTCTGGACACAGTGGAACATTCATAGTTTCATGGCAGAAAGGCAGGCCTGTGGTTGCTTGCAGATTAGAGCACAGTCCAGGAAAGTAGTAAACATACCTCTCCTTAAATCATACCTCCTTGGAAGAAATAAAAACTTACAAATTCCTAGAAGTATTTCTGAAGACAGCTGTACAACCCCCCTAAAATTTGGGACAGTGTGCCCTCCATCCTGGAAGCAAATGATCCACTTTAACGAATACTTAAAAGTCAAGAAATAGGCTGGGAAAATGAGCAAACAGAAAAAATGCTGACCATAGAAAGTTTCTATGGTGACAAGGAAGATCATAATACACCCTCAGAAGAAGATAACTAAGTCAAAGTTCCTACATCCAAAGCTTCCAAGAAAAATATGAATTGGTTTCAGTCTAAACGCTCAAAAAGGACTTTGAAAATAAAGAGAGATAGAGGGAAAAATGGAAAGAGAAATGAGAGTGATTCAAGAAAATCATGAAAACAGACAACATCTTGGTAAAGGAGACATAAAAATACTGAAGAAAATAACACCTTAAAAACAGATTAGAGGGGCAGCTAGGTGGTGCAGTGGATAGAGCACCGGCCCTGGAGTCAGGAGTACCTGAGTTCAAATCCGGCCTCAGACATTTAACACTTACTAGCTGTGTGACCCTGGGCAAGTCACTTAACCCCAATTGCCTCACTAAAAAAAACCCAACAAAACAAAAAAAAACCAGATTAGGCCAAATGGTAAAAAGAGGTACAAAAAGCCAATGAGGACAAAAATGCCTTGAAAATCCATCTGAAGAAAATAACTCCTTAAAAATTAGGATTGCATGACCCTGGGCAAGTCACTTAATCCTCATTGCCCCCCCCCCCCAAATTTTTAAAAAATTAGGAATGAGCAAATGGAAGCTAATTACTTCATGAGAAATCAAGAAACAATAAAACAAAACCAAAAGAAAGAATAAAATAGAAGGCAATGTGAAATATCCCATTGGAAAAACAACTGACCTGAAAAATAGATCCAGGAGAGAAAATTTGAAAATTATTGGACTGCCTGAAAGCCACGATCAAAAAAAGAGCCTAGACATCGTCTTCCAAGAAATTGTCAGGGAAAATTGCTCTGATATTCTAGAACCAGAAGATAAAATGGAAATTCAAAGAATCCACCAATCCCCTACTGAAGGACATACCAAAATGAAAACCTCCAGGAATACTATAGCCAAATTCTAGGGCTTCCAGGTCAAGGAGAAAATATTGCAAGTAGCCAGAAAGAAACAATTCAAGTATTGTGGAGTCTTAGTCAAGATAACACAAGATCTAGAAGATTCTACATTAAAAGATCAGAGGGCTTGGAATATGATATTCTGGAGGGCAAAGGAATTGGGATTACAACCAAGAATCACCTACCCAGAAAAACTGGGTAAAATGGGAATTCAATGAAAGAGAGGACTTTCAGGCATTCTTGATGAAAAGACTGAGCTGAATAGAAAATTTGACTTTAAAATACAGACTCTAGGGAAGCATAAAAACAGGAAAAAGAAATCATAAGGGATATTGAAAGGTGAAACTGTTTACATTCCTACATGAGAAGATACTTGTAACTCGTAAGAACTTGTAATTATTAGGGCAACTGGATGGAGAATATTTATACAGAGGACACAGGTATGAGTTGAATATGAAGGGATGATTGATGTCTTTAAAAAATAATATTAATAGGGGCAGCTAGGTGGTACAGTGGATAAAGCACTGGCCCTGGATTCAGGAAGACCTGAGTTCAAAGCCAGCCTCAGACACTTGACACTTACTAGCTGTGTGACCCTGGGCAAGTCACTTAACCCCCATTGCCCTGGAAAAAAAATAACATTAACAGTTGAGAGAGGAATGCACTAGGATAAAGGGAAAGGGAGAGTTGGAATGGGGTAAAGTATCTCACATAAAAGAAGCAAAAAAAGCTTATACAGTGCAGGGGAAAATGGGGAGGTGCTGAGGAGTGAGTGAATTTTACTCTCCTCAGAATTGGATCAAAGAGGGAATAACATACACACTCAATTGGATATAGTAATATATCTTACCTGGCAGGAAAGTAAGAGGGGAAGGGGATAAGCAGGGGAGGTGATAGAAGGAGGCCAGATTGAGGGAGGGGGCAGTAAGAAGCAAAACACTTTTGAGGAAGGACAGGATGAAAGGAGATAGAGAATAAAATAAATGACACGGGGAGGGAATAGGATGGAGGGAAATGCAGTTAGCAATAGTAATACTGAAAAAATTTTGAAGCAAGTTTGTTTGATAAAGGCCTCCTTTCTCAAACACAAAAAGAACTGAGTCAGATTTATTAAAATAAGAACCATTCACCAATTGATAAATGATCAAAGGATATGAACAGTTTTCAGATGAAATATTCAAAGCTATCTATAGCCATATGAAAAAAATTGATTAGAAAGATTCAAGTCAAAACAATTCTGAGGTACTATCCTCTATTGGATTGGATAATAGGACAGCAGAGGAAAATGACAAATGTTGTAGGGGATATGGGGAAAATGAGACATTAATGCACTGTTGGTAGAGTTGTAAACTGATTCAAGCAATTGGCACTTTGGCCAAAGGGCTATAAAACCATGAATACTTTTTGACCTAGTAATACTACTACCAGGTCGGTATCCAAGAAGAGATAAAAAACAAAAAGTTAAAGGACCTATATGTACAAAAAGTATTTATGGCAGCCCTTTTGCAGTGCAAAGAATTAAAAATTGAGGAGATGCCCATCAGTTGGGGAATGGTTGAACAAATTGTGGGATGAGATTATGATGGAACACTATTGTGCTATAAGAAATGATGAGCAGGATGCTCTCAGAAAAACCTGGAAAGTTTTACATGAGTTGATGCAAATTTTATGAAAATTTAATTCAACAAACACTTATTAAACCCCTGCTATGTGCTAGGCATCAAAGACAGAAAGACTCAGTGGATAGAACATTAGGCCCAGAGTCAGGAAGATTTAACTTAAAATCTAACCTCAGGTAGCTATGTGACCCTGGGCAAATCATTTAACCTCTGCCTCAGTTTCCTCAACTGTAAACTTCCCAGGATTCTTGTGAGGATCAAAATGGGATATTTGCAAAGTGATTAACAAAGTTCCTGGCATATTTTATGCACTTAATAAGCACTTATTCCTCTTTCCCCTTATATTCTACTGGTTAATATGGATAATAGAATTTCCCAGTATTATATACATGGGTCATGAACAAAGACCTGCTGGACGCCCTCAGCTTCACTATAGAGATATATGCAAGCAAGACTTGAAGGTTCTGGGAATAGACACTGGCAGCTGGGAGGAGATGGCCAAGGACCGAGCCTGATGGAATTCAGTACTCAGGAGCAGCTTGCATGCAACTAAGATGGGCCTTCAAGCTCGGGAGGAAGAAAAACGAATGAGACGCAGGAACCGACGGGCAAGAGAGAGCGCAGTTTTCCGATGTCCTCGTTGCAGCAGGAGCTGCGGCTCCTGTATCAGACTGCACAGCCACACTGTGGCCTGTGGCTCTTCAAGGCACTGATCCATGGTTGTCCGTGACTGGTAGAAGCCTACTACTACATGAACTTTTGAAGAAGCATTGGCCATTCCATAACCTTAAATGTGTCTGCTGTTAACTATTTCATGTTTCCTTCTTCCCCCCCTTCCTTCCTTCCTTCCTTCCTTCCTTCCTTCCTTCCTTCCTTCCTTCCTTCCTTCCTTCCTTCCTTCCTTCCTTCCTTCCTTCCTTCCTTCTTCCCATATTAGAAGAAATTATACGATCATAGATTTAGAGCTGGAAGGGACTCAAAAGCTTATATAATCTAACCCTCTTGATTTACATGTTAGAAAACTGAGGCCTAGAGAGATTAAATGAACTTGTCCAAGGTCACTCAAGTAGGTAGTGTCAGAACCAAGATGTGAATTCTCTGTCTCCAGATTCTGGACACTTATAGTGCCTATTTTGAGGTCTTGGCAGAAATCTATGTGAAGATATCCAGCAGGCATGTGGATATATCTGTAAAGTACTACAATTCTGGAGAAAGGCTGAGGAGTCAAGATATAGATTGTTAAAAATAAGGGTACACATACATATATTTATATGTACATATTAATACATATATGTACATATATGCACATATCTATGGAGAGAGAGAGAGATGATTGGATAGTAATCATCTGTAACGAGGTGATAATTGAAGCTGTGGGAAGAAACCAGGGAGAAGGCCTAGAACAAAATCCTTGGGAAATACTTGCCTTTCAAATGGAGTCAAGTAGAAGATAAAGAAGCATCAAAAGAAACCATTTGTTAGTATAATCTAAATTGCAATCAGATTTTTGTTTTATCCCTCCAGGTGGCTTTACCCACAATGCATCCAAGTTTGAGCAATGGATTGCTGCTAGAAATAGAGGGACCAGAATTAGTCATAGTTTCTCCCTCCACTGTTGGTTGGCAAATCTTTGGACCCATTCGGAAAGGTGGGGGTGGTAATGGGGGTTGAACTTGGGAGGGAATGAGAGTGGAGGAAAGTGTTTTTTCAATTGTGTGAAAACAATACTGGAAAAATAATTTTTGCCCCTCCAACATCATTTCCACCCCCCCTCCCTGCCCTCACCAACATACACGGGAAGCAGATTCCAACAGGCCCCCGACTCCTATATGAATAGTTCCTCATTAGACAGCTGCATGTTCTTCCTCAGATTCTGAGGTCTCTGGGTAATCTGTCATGGTTCAGTAAATTCTGTGATGCTCCTGAGAGAGACCTGCCAGAGAGACGTTTGCATGGCCTTGGGCTTATTGATTGATGATAATTATTCCATTTGGAACAAAATGACTATTACCCTGATGGAAAATTTCATTTGTAAACCTGTTCTTTCCACAGTCCCTTCAGTGGCCCACCTCCAGCATAGCCCTGCTGTGATAAATCTTTGCCAAGATCTTCTACTCACCCTGGCTTAGCATTCCAGGGATCTAGAGGGAACTTGGGGAAGGTTTGCAGTCTACTCCCATCTCCTCATTAGCTTGATTTTTCACTCATGGTAGATTTCAGGGACAGGGGAGCATTGATAGAGACCATATCCCACTTGGGGATCTTGAAGGTCTGTGGCAGGTAGGGGGATGCTCAGGAAGAAGGAGCTCCCTGAGAAGAGGACTCAGTGGCCCAGATATAGTAAATTTGGGACAAGGGCAGAAGTAGTGAGTAAAAGGTATTTGGGGGCCAGGGGTCTGTGTCCATATTTTAGCCTCCCTCAAACTTGCCTCCTACCATTCCTGGCCCAATAACTAGTTGAGTGACCAGAGGCAAACCAATTCATTTTAGGACTGAATTTCTTCATATGGAAAATGTGGGGCTTGGATTAGAGTAATGGTATTATAGTCAAATAGAAACAGGGGGCACTAAACCTTACACAAAGATTCTGCTATGGGTATTAACTGAGAAAACCACATATTCACATTACGTTTTCTTATACTTTTATTTATTTGGTTAAATATTTCTGATCTCTTTTCTCCTCTCCTCTCCTCTCCTCTCCTCTCCTCTCCTCTCCTCTCCTCTCCTCTCCTCTCCTCTCCTCTCCTCTCCTCTCCTCTCCTCTCCTCTCCTCTCCTCTCCTCTCCTCTCCTCTCCTCTCCTCTCCTCTCCTCTCCTCTCCTCTCCTCTCCTCTCCTCTCCTCTCCTCTCTTCTCTTCTCCTCCTCTTCCTTCCCCTTCTCTTCTCATCACCTGTACCATCACCTCCCTTCTTCCATTTAACAGAGTCCTTCAGTTCACACTTTACTGAAAAAAACAACAACCCTGAAGCTACTTGTTACATCATTCCCCATCCCAATTCTGTACTTCAGTATCACCTCAGATCAACCACCAAGCAGAGGATGAGCTCATCCTTTTCCTTGCCAATACTGACCTCTGTTTTTGTTCCCTTGATTCCACTCTCCCCATCTTCTCCAGGAGTTTGTCACTTCAATCATTCTATCTCTCCAAGGTCATTGATAATCTTTTTATTTGCTAAATCCATTTTTTGTTTGTTTCAACCTTTTTGAATTCTAAATTCTGGCAGAAGTCTAGGATTTTGTCACTGGTGGTTATTCCTTCTTGGAGATAATCTCCATTTATTGAGTTTTCCTGACAAGGCTCTATTGTTCTCTTCTTATCTGCTGGAGAGTTCTTTATTAGCATCCTTTGAAGGTTTATCATCCATGACCTGCTCCCTGTGTCTTTATTCTTTATGGCCCTATTCTGCTCAGCCTCTTCTCTCTCTTCACTCACTATCTTGGTGAACTTAACAGCTTCCATGGATTCAACTTTCATATCTATTTCAAGGTCACCACCATACTTCTACTCACCCAGGTTCACAACCTATAAGTTGTCTTTGACTCTTCACTCTCTTTTACACCATTACTGTAGCCCCCATCCCCATATCAAATGAGATAATTCTTGGAAAGTTCTTAGTCAAATTCTTGGCCCATTGTAGGTGCTTAATAAATACTTGTTACCTCACTTTCCCGTATGTAATCAGTTACCAAGTGAATTAATAATTAAATTATGAAATGGGTGGAGCAGGAACACCTGGTTGGTTCTTTGGATACTCACTGGGAAAAACCAGATTGGCAGTGGGAAAATGGGCAGTAATTACACTTTAATAAGGCACAGAGACAAGCAATGGAAAGTGGGGAGGGATACAGAGGTATACTGTGTGGACTGGGGATGGAGGAATGGGATGGTGAAAGAAGGCAGCATAAAGAAGAGAATGGGGAAGGGGAAAGGCAGAGTATAGCCTTCATATAACTATATATTAGAAGCACTAGGCATCATAGACTCAACAGAGATGGAAGACTGCTGGGATGGGGAGCAGAGTTTAGATCTCATTTTTATAGGGTTTTAGGAAAATCAGACCAACTACTATCTGTGCCACTTTGGGGTTAGATCATTAACATATCTAAATCATCTGAAAGTTTTCAGCAAAACTTCAGAGTTCTGTCTCAAAGTTCTCAGGACCTTTTTGATGTTCTGCTGGTTTGGAGCTCTGTGTGTGTGTGTGTGTGTGTGTGTGGAGGGTCTAGATTTGGTCTGGAATTTACATATCATAGAACCAGACACCTTCACAGCAGTGTCTAGATGGTTTCTCTTGAATCAGCACACATTACCAGGGTGTGCTTTTTAGTTAATAGATGATACAATTTTATAATTATGCTCCTTTTATCTTTGGGATTGTTCATACATGATCTCCAGGTTCCCCTTTCCAATCTTATTTCCTGCTAAAACTTATTATACTGACTAGAAAGGGGGTGGTGACTGGGGGAACTAGAACAATATATGATTTTAACACACCAAATCCTCTCCTCAACTTTTCTTGCATGTGTCTCTTTCTCTCTACTCATAACACAATGACTCTAGACCAGGACCTCATCACCTTTCTCCCAGACTATTGTTTTAACCTCCTCATTAGGTCTTTCAACCTCTAGTCTTTTCCTCCCCAATATAACTCCCACACAGTTGCCAAAAGGAGATTCCTAAAATACAGATATTTACCCCTGCCTAAGAAGCTTAGGTAGCTTTGTACTGCTCTTATGGCATAATATAAATGCCACTGTTTGGTATTTAAAGTTCTTCATAATCTGATAATCCATCTCTAGCTTGTATTTTCCGACTGACCACACATGATTCCCCTTCACACACTCTGCACTTGTGGTCCACAGAGGTGTTTGTGGAAAGATTTCAGGGAGCCTTGATGACACTTATGGAAGTGAATCAAGTAGTGTTTGTCTCTGGCATATATATCTGGGCACAAACTTCCTCTTTATTGGGTGATGATGAGATGGACCTGAGACAGTGAAGTGAGTTATGGGTCCAGAATGCATCTGCCAGGCAAGCAAGATTGTGACACAACCCAAGTTTGTCTTTTGTGCCCCTCTCCTACCTTCTTTTTTTTCTCTCCACCCGGTCCTAATGCCAGAGTACAATGTCAGAGTGCAGCCTAGGCACCTGGGTTTGAATCCTAGCTTTGCTATATACTATCACTGTGTGATTTAGGACAGTTCTAAATTTTCTGGGCTTCAGTTTCCTCATCTGTAAGATGAGGGGCTTGATTAAATGATCTTTGAGGTCTTTTCTAGCTCCAAAACCACTCCCAAGTTTCTATCCCATCCTACAAGGCCTTGATTTCAATTGGTGGTCAGTCAATCCCCTTTGTTGTTAGACAATAATTGGTCTATGTTACTTCCTCTCCCAGGGTATTTGTATTTTTAAAAAATTTTTTTTGGTGAGGCAATTGGGGTTAAGTGACTTGCCTAAGGTCACACAACTCGTGGGATTTGTATTTTAACAGGAGAGTTTTGAAGACTGAAAAACCTTCAAGGCACTAAAAATGCATCTTTAGTGGTGAAATTTTGGGTACAATGACCAGTAGGGGAGGAAATGCATTTAGGATTGGACAGGGAACCAGAAGGGTGTTCTGCCCAGTGCCCCCTCAGACAGCATCACAGAGGCAATCACTTCTGTTAGACTGCCCTTGCTTAGATGGCAGGATTGACTCATTAATATGCCATTTTTGATTTTATTATCCCAAAGAGGGAGAACAGAATCTTAGAGATTCATGCAGGATTATAAAAAGACCAGATTTACTATTCTCTAAGCCTTTCCAGAGAAGAGAAAAAAAGAAAAAGAAAAAAGCCCACTAAATTAAATTGACCAGAGAACAGATAACAAAAGAATCTGGCAGCAGAGATGCTTTGGAAAAGGCAAAGTGGGCAGGGAAAATGCTTAAACAGGGAGGAAAAGGAGAAAGGGAAGTTATAGAAAAATGTCTTCTCTCTTTGCTGGGGTGATAAATATTCTGTCTTCTCTGACCAGAGACAGCTCCTATGGGTCATTTATCACAAAAGCCCTGTAAAAATCAAGTGCGGAAGCCAGAGTTTTGGGGAGGAAATACTGGGTCCTTACTCTCCTCTTCTCTCTGGATTGTCTCTGATTATAGACCTTGAGGAAAAGCTGGCTTCTTTGCTCATTCTCTCATCTTTCCCTCCCGTATCCCTTGAGATGTTTCCATTCCTGGGGTAGGCTTCCAAGGAGAAAACTGGGCCTATGCAGAACCAGTTTACTGCCAGAGGCTGGAATTGTTAGTTTATTTCTACCGGGCTTCAGGGGAAGCTGGGTGACTCTAGTGTACCCTATTTCATGTATCATATTCCCAGGTCACTCACAAGGGCTTGCCTGAGGCATGTGCCAAAGTCATCTTTGGAAAGGAATCTCATCATTTGTTTTTGTTCAAACGTATCAGATTTCATGACCCTGTGGACCACGTGGCAGACACTTTATGACCCTATAAACCATATTGTCCATGGGGTTTTCTTGCAAAGATACTTGAGTGTTTTGCCATTTCCATCTCCAGTGGATTAAGCAAACAGAGGTTAAGTGATTTGCTCAGCTAGGAAGTGTCTGAGGCTGGATTTGAACTCGGGTCTTCTTGACTCTAGACTCAGTACTCTATTCACTGAGTCATCTAGCTGCCTCTTCTTACCATTCAAGTGTTGCTATTTTATTTGTTGAAGACATTTTAATGGGATGCTTTGGAATTTGTACTCATGTCCTGGGGAGGGGAATTCTTGGAGATAAATCTTAAGCACTGCTGTGGGAACCTATAAATGGGTCTATGTATCAAGGTATTATCAACATACCATAAATTTAGTTACAAAGGGTCAAAGGATCACATATTTAGTGCTGGAGGAAACCTGGGGAGTCATTTTGTCTGACTTAACTCATTTTATAGACAAGGAGACTGAGGCCTAGAGAAGTTAAGTAACCCTCTCAAGGTTACACCCGTTGCTAGAGGCAGATCTGGGATTTCAGCTCAGTTCCTCTGACTATAATTCCAGGGTCAGTCCCCTGCTTTGATTTCCTACCTATATATAAAGAAGAGTAGACCACCTATTTGTCATCTGAGAGGCCACTGGATGAGGAGACTTCATTGCCTTCCCCCAAGTATTTTCCCCATTGACTTGGTATGATTACTGAAATTTTACTATGAGAGATTAACACAATTGAATCATAGATTTAGATTGATGAGGAAACTGAAGCACAGAGAGGTTAAATCACTTTCCCAAGGTCCTATAAGTGACACCCCATGGTGCTAGGTTTTGCACTAGAGTTGAAAGGGACTATAGATCATCTTGTGTAATTTCTTACAACTTGTACAAATCCTTTTTTAGGGAATTTCTTATAGGCCCATTGACCCTGGGTTTCCTAAATCTACCAAAAGGATAATATGAGCAAATAGCCTTTGGTTTAGGATTTCTGCTTCAGTGAGTCAGCCAGGCAGGTAGGCAAATAGTCAGGAATAATTTATTAAGTGCTTACTATATATGAGGAACTATATTATGATCTGAGAATACAACTAAAGGCAGAAACCGTTCCTGCTCTCAAGGAGGTCTGGGATGGGGCAACAAAATAGAGAATAATTGGACAATAACCTTAGAGGCTTTAGCAGGTAAGGAGATTGGAAGAGGCTTCCTGAACGAGGTGGCTTGAGTTAGTGAGGGATTTATTTTTAAAAAATTGTTTATATTTAACATTCATTTAAAAAATATTTTGAGTTCCAGCTCTAATGCTGTCCCTTCCTCACTGCCTTGAATTTAATCACAGTCTGTATTTTCTTTATATTTATTCTATATATAGTTATATATGCAATTTTTATCTCTTCTAATGGTCCTTGAGAGTAGAGATTATTTCATTCTTTGTACTGTATCCCTAGCACCATTCCTGACAAATAATAGGCACCTAATAAATGCTTATTGATTAATTAATCAATAGTCTGATTTCTCAGAATTATTATCTGAAATGAGATGATAATCTTAGAGACAAAGCATTAGGGACCACCCATCACCTTTCCTTAAGAACTGAGGTCTATGTGATTAATATAGATAAGAGAAATACTCTGATAGTGAAGCTGCTCTCTTCAATGGTCCTATCTTGTCCTTCAGAAATCTTGGTTCCTTCTATTATGGTATTACTATCCATGCATTGAGATAGAGGAAATTTATTTCCTCAGGTGCCATGCCCTGAGGCCCAGACTTCCCTACTTTCTCTTCTTTTCCCTTGGAACTCCTAACTGCTTCTATCTCCTCTGAAAGCCTTGTCATCAAAATCAAGTTTCCTTATGTGGCATCCCCTTCAGATGTGTTCAGATAGTATGCCAGGTGAGTAAATGGAAGTTTTGGGTGAGTTTGTATGATATAGAGAATCTTTCCTCTACTTCATAGAATTCACCACTGCCATATGACTAATTCCTATTGGCCACAATGAATTAGGGATTCCCACTTTAATTGGATGCTGAGCTAGAATTCTATGCATATATTAAAAGTGAAATCCCTACATCTTGACCTCTTTTCTCTAGAGGATTTTAAAGTGAGCTGCAAACCACGGGGCAGTGAAGAGGCACAAACAAAACCAATATAGCCTAAATTAAAAGGAAAGCAGGCAAATAGGGAAAAATTTTTTACAGTAAGTTTCTCTGATAAAGGCTTAATTTCTCAAATATATAGGCAACTGCCTCAAATTTCTAAAAATAAGAACAATTCTCCAAATGATAAATGCTCAAAGGATATGAATAGGCGATTTTCAGAAGAAAGCAAAACAATCTATAGCCATATGAAAAAATGTGCTAAATCACTATTGAGAGGATAGGCAGTGACTCCTTAGAGCTCTCCCCCACATCCCTCCAAATCCTTTCAAATAATTCCATAAGACAATACCTGGAGCAGCAGAACCCACAAAAGGATGGAATGAGATTTTTTTCCAGAAAAAGATGTCTTAGAAGGTTGGTAGGAGGGGTATGCCATGTGGGGGCAGGGGTGGAACCCAACCCTGAGGTCAAGCCAACACAGATCCAGCCCTAGGCAGACTGTGCCAGAGAAAGAGACCTCCAGAGCTTCTGAATCTACTGCAGCCCCAGCTTTTTCTGGAACTAAGCTCACAGTCTGGTGAGAGGGCTGAAGGGTTGGTTGGGGGGGGGAGATTACAAGGGTCTCTGCTGGCTCTTAGGTGGAACTTGGTTGTTTTACCCCTGCTGGGAACCAGAAAGCAGCCTTGAGTAGCAGTAGCCCAGGTGGGAGAGGAGCACAGTGAAACAGAAAGTTTGTTTTCTGGTTAAAGAGCAAGTAGACCTGGGGTTATTTTCAGACCAGAGCACAAGCCAGGTGAGTGAAGAACGTGCCTCTCCTCAAACTGTACCACCTGGGACCCCCTGAAGCTTGGGACAGTGCAGCCTGGAAGCAATGCTCCACTTTAAGAAGGAGTTAAAAGTCAAGTAACTAAATCACTATTGATTGGAGAAGTGCATATTAATATAGCTCTGAGGTACTACCTTACACCTTTCAGATTGGTTAACATGATAGAAAAGGAAAATAGCAAATGCAGGAAGGGCTGTGCAAAAATAGAAAAACTAATGTATTGATGGTAGAGTTGGGCATACCCTTTGACCCAGTAATGCCCCTACTAGGTCTGTATCACAAAGTGATCAAAGAAAAAGGAAAGGACCTATACTTACAAACTATTTATATTTTGTGGTGGCAAAGAATTGGAAATGAAGATGTTTCCATCAATTGAGGAGTGATTGAACAAGTTGTGGCATATGATTGTGAGAGAATACTATCATGCTATAAGAAATGATAAGCAGAATGGTTTCAGAAAAACCTGAGGAGGCATATATAAACTGATGCAGAATTAAGCAAGAAGAACCAGAAAGTCATTGAATACAGTAAAAGCAATATTATAATACCAATCAACTGTGAAAGACTTAGGTACTAAGATCAATACAATGACCCAAGACAAAAAAATGCTATCTTTAGATAGAAAACTGATGAACTCTGAATATGAATTGAAGTGTTTATTTTTTCACTTTCCTTATTTTTCTTACTTTTTTTCAACATGGCTAATGCTTAACAAATGGGAATTCTTTTATGAGGAGTATATTTGTGAGACTGAGTAGATGGGGATGATGGCACAAAGACCATTATAATGGTGGGTGTAGTCACAACAGGAAAGGGGGTGGCTGTTTTCCCTAGGAGTCCAGGCTGGATCCCTGTGAAGACTGGTGGGAGGAAGGCAGGCACTAGGAGAGGAGCATTAGAATAATTGGAACCAAAGGAGTCAGTCTAGGACAGTTGTGTCACATGGAATCATAGTTCAGCTAAGGATGGCGAAGCCTGGGACTGGAATGGCAGTCATTAAGAGGAGGAAGGATATCCCTGTCTCTTTGACTCAGGGCTCTGAGACAAAGCCCTATTTATCCTGTGATTGTTAGGGCTCTGGCACTCAATATAGCACCTGTCTTCCTTTTCGTGAATAGGAATTTCTGTGTCTCATTGATTAGAGTGATCTACTTATAACTCTTCCAAATGAGTTTGTTGCATCAAGTGAGGTGCACTCATAAACCATAAACTGTGCAACCTAAATGCTCTTGAAGGTGGGTGCAAGGGGTGAATGCCAGGAATTGCTCTCTTATGGAATCTCCTGACTACTGAGCTAAATCAGTTCCATTTCCCAGTCTCCCTCAGTTAGTGGCCAGCAAACCTTGCTTAGCTGTGCAGGCAGAGTTTCATTGAAGCTATGGGGCTCACCTATCTACTCATGCCTAATGAGCTAATCAAGTTTAAAGTCGTGATTACAACTATTATCAAAGGAATTAATCATCTGTTCATCCAGTCACAGTAAGCTGTGGAAAATAATTAAGAATCAAGCTCCCCTTTATGAATATTCCTTGGTTCCTGGCAGAGATTGTTCTGTCTTCTTTAAATTTCACCTGCAGGGGTCACTGGAATGTTGGGATTTAACCATGAAGTGTGGGTGGAGGGGAAGGGAGGAGGAGAAGAGTTAAACAGAGAAAGGTGGCTGATAACATCCATGTGGCTTCCTCCTGACATGCTGAGACATTACACTAATCAGGAATTGGTAATAATTCCTGTTGTATCATTCCATTCCCGATCCAAGAACATTCACTGGGCCCCTTAGATGGAGAGACTCATGCTTTTGAGACTTGAGAGGATTTTGAAAATGGAATAGATTTAGAAAAACAGGCAGGTAGTGGTACAGCTATTTGTTCCTATTCAAACATATCTAGGATGTCAGTTCTATGGTACCTGCCTATGGTACCTTCAAGGTAGCTGGGAAATTCAATTCAGTGGAAAACATGTGAAACGAATACTTGAAAATATATGTCACATTAG
This sequence comes from Dromiciops gliroides, assembly GCF_019393635.1. Classification (NCBI taxonomy): domain Eukaryota; kingdom Metazoa; phylum Chordata; class Mammalia; order Microbiotheria; family Microbiotheriidae; genus Dromiciops; species Dromiciops gliroides. The sequence goes on along the minus strand of NC_057861.1, from coordinate 590,698,557 downwards.
TGCTGTTGGGCTCAGAGAATGACTAGTTGCTGAGGAAGAAAAGGTGACTCATTGGAGCTGCATGTTCAGACATTGTTATTTTTTCTTTTCTTCTCCCGAGCTCCCTAACCTGAGCTTTAGGAACTTGTTTTTTTTTTAATGTTTTGACAAATATTTCAATACAACTGGTTTTCTTTGTAATCTTATGTCATTTATTTTATGTCTTTATAAACATTATTCTGAGAAGGGGTCCAGGATACACAAAAAAGATTAAATACTCCTGGGCTAGTTGTTTAGTAGAGTGATGCACACAATTTTAGATGAATAATTTTCTTCCTTTCCATCCCCAAAGTAAGTTGAAACAGACACAGTGGAGAATTTATCATATATCAGAAGTGGTCATAAGGTCATAGATTGAAAGCTGGAAAAGAACTTAGATACCATTGAGTTCTATCCTTCCTCCACCCCAACTCCCACCCCCATTTTACAGATGAGGAAATTGAAGCATGAAAAGGTTATGAAGTTAAGAGACTTAACCCAGAGTCACATAGCTAATAAATATCAGTGGTGAGGTGAGATTTGGAGCCATATCTTCCAAATTTCAGTCCTCTATCAATGTCACCATGCTGTTTGGGGGCATTGGCAGGTCCCTAGTCATGAGTACTGTTTGACTTGTGACTTCAGGAGAAAAGTTCTTTTGTACTTCGCCTGAGGCTATCTGATGCCTCTAGAAGAAAGTCTATATGAGAAGAATCTAACTTTTGTTATTTGACTGAACCAAAGAAACTGGTCTACTCTATGAATGGGTCTTCAACTATCCACCCAATGTCCAGCTCAATTTCCATCTTCCCCATAAAAACCTTTCCTTTCTACCTTACTTCATACTGATTCCTCTCTTTCCTGGACTCCTATAGTGTTTACTTTTTGTATTCTACTAAAATTTTTACTATTGTTGCCAGAATTATCTACTTCTTGAGCCATTATTTATCCTTTCATGTATAGGTATTGTCTTTCCAATTAGAGTACAAGCTCCATGAAGACATTCCTGTGTTTTATATTTCAGTTTGTTTTCTTTACACCCTAGAATAGGGCTGAGCACTTGGTAATTACTCAGTCAATACTCAAATGAATGAACTTCAGCATTCTCTGTCTTCAACTTTTAAGCCATCTCATGTGAAATAGGAGATTTGTAGTTATTTGACTTGCAGTTATACTGCTAGGAGGGACTGAAGCAAAGAAATAAGCTCCCTGGTCACTAGATACTTTGTTAGGGAACAGATGATAGGAGCTGATAGTAACTACAAATTGCCCCATTAACAGGCAAGACAGCAGCATTAGGATCATGCTTTCTGTACCTCATTTATCTCCTCTTCAGCATCTGTTTAGTCACCTTGCTAACACATGGGAGCTGGCTGCACATGCCAACACATCCTTCTTTCTATGGTGATGGCTTAAGCACTAATGTATAAATTGATTTTCCACCTGGTCTCCACATAGAGTGTCATGGTCAAGCTGGAACCCAGCCAGAAGAGTCTAGCTAGAGGTAGAGGTATGGCAGCTGGCCAAGGGAAGTGTGACCTGTGAGGATCACATTGGGTGTTGATGCAATGCCTTTAGACATTAAGGACAACTTTGGACCCTCTTAAAGTCTATCATGCTATCTAATTGTTTGTATAACACAATTATATTGGTATATAATGAATGCCGCCATATAAAACACTGTCTTGTTCTTTGGTTGCTTCACACATATTAGTCATGTCTCTCTATCAAGATTCTTTGGAGTTTTTAACTGGGATTTATACTCCCAAATCTACCTGGTGTCTGGCATGGTTAATTATCAATGAATTCCATAATTATTACAGGATCATAAAATGCTAAATCTGGAAAGGATCTTAAAGATCATTTCATTCCAATCTCATTTTACATCTAAGGAAACTGAGGTCCTGAAAAAGTACATAATTTGCTTATTACTGGTTAGTGTTAGAGACACAAGTGTTCTAAAACTGCATTGAAGGTTTTCTTCTACTATACCACATTTTTTCTTCAGTTAAGGCTTTATTAAGGATTAGTAAGCAGATGGCTATGAACAAGATCATCTGATGTTGCAGGATGGTAATACTTAAGGTGGGGGCTAGGTGGCACAGTGGGTAGAATGCCAGGCCTATAGTCAGGAAGACTTATCTTCATGAGTTCAAATCTGGCCTCAGACAGTTACTAGCTGTGTGACCCTGGGCACGTCACTGTTTGCCTCAGTTTCCTCATCTGTAAAATGAAGTGGAAAAGGAAATGGCAAATTACTCTAGCATCTTTGCAAAAAGAAGACCCCAAATGGGGTTATGAAGAGTTGGACATGACTAAACAACAACAATGAAATACAAATATTAGGTAAGCATCCGAGGGACTGGAGGAGACTCAGGTGCTGGTTATTTGACTATACTGTGAAAACAGAACCACCTAATACCACAGTAGTTTTCTAGGGAAGGGGTGACCTCAAGGGCACCTCCTTTCTCCTCCTCATCCTGCCATAAGGTACAAATAAAGATATCATACCTCACTTTTGGTAAGTTTCTAACTCCTTTTTTTTTGTTTTGTTTTTGAGGGGCAATGGGGGTTAAGTGACTTGCCCAGGGTCACACAGCTAATAAGTGTCAAGTGTCTGAGACTGGATTTGAACTCAGGTCCTCCTGAATCCAGGGCTGGTGCTTTATCCACTGCTCCACCTAGCCGCCCCACTAACTCCTTCTTGACCCTTGTGATAAAAATAAAGATATTAAGTGACTCTAATATTTCTGTATTTTTTCAATATATATTGTTTGTTCTTTAGCAGATTTAAGGGGAGTAATAAAGGGAGCCTCCTCATCTGCTGCCCTGAGCCAATTCCTATTGAGCTAAACCTATGGTCTGGCCCCTTCTGGTAGGTACTATCTCAGTAGATGGGGTTGGGGAATCTTCCTGATTACCCACATTACATTAAAAAACAACCTTTCCTGGGGGCAGCTAGATGGCGCAGTGGATAAAGCACCGGCCCTGGATTCAGGAGGACCTGAGTTCAAATCCGGCCTCAGACACTTTACACTTACTAGCTGTGTGACCCTGGGCAAGTCACTTAACCCTCATTGCCCCACAAAAACAAAAACAAACAAACAAACAAAAAAACAACCTTTCCCTCTGTCTCTGATAAAAATTGCTATATAGAATACTGGCAAATGAACTGTAAATCAGCAGGGCCAATCATTGAAAAATAAATCAAAAGAGATGGAAAGAGTTGGCTTACAATAGATAAGGAAAAAAAAAGAGGCTGAGATAAAGGAATTAGGAAGCTAGATGGCACAGTGTATAAGACAAGGCATGGAGTCAGGCAAATCTGTATTCACATCCTACTTCAGATTCTTACTAGCTGCGTGACCCTGGGAAAATCACTTAATCTTTCTGAACTTCAGTTGCCTCATCTGTAAAATGAGAGGGTTGGACTTGATGGCCTCTACTATCCCTCCTTATTCCAAATCTATGATCCTATGACATGGATGAGCTCATACCTATAACTGGGGAAAGTTTACATTGTTGTTTGACGTAGTGTGATTTAGTATAACCAAAGTGCCAACATTCACTAGATTATGGAGAAAGCAAGGGAGTTCCAGAAGAAAACATCTACTTTTTTTCCCATTGACTACACTAAGGCCTTTGACTATATGGATCACCACAAAATGTGACAAGTCCTCAAAGAGATGGGAGTACCAAATCATCTTACTTATCACCTGAGGAACCTGTATTTGGGTCAAGAAGCAATAGTTTGAGTCAAACATGTAACAATTCATTGGTTTAAGATTGGGGAAGAATGAAAACTAGGCTGTATATTGTCACTTTATTTACTTAATTTTTATGCAGAGTATGTCATGCAGGATGCCAGGCTGGTTGGATTAAAAGTTGCAATTAAGATTGCCAAGAGAAATATCAACAGTCTCAGATTATGCAGATGATACCATTCTGATGGTAGAAAGTGAAGAATTAAGAAATCTCTTGATGAGATTGAAAAAGAATGTAAAAGCTGGCTTAAAGCTTACCATACAAAAACACATAATGTAACAAAACAAAAACTAAGATCTTGGCAACTGTTCCAATCACTTCCTGGCAAATAGAGAGAGAAGAAATGGAAGCAATATCAGATTTTATATTCTGGGGCTCAAAGATAGTGCAGATGGTGACTAAAGCCATGTAATTAAAAGGCACTTACTCTTTTTGTCATCGCCCTAGGGAGCTCTCTAATAGTAAAAATTATAGAGAAAGTGCCACATGCATGTGTAAGTAAACTCTCCTTATTTGGGAGTTCCCATATATGGTGAGCCTTTGCCTTATCTTGACAAAATTCAGGCCTTCACTTCAAAGAAATCTTCCTGTCTCCATTATGCCCTTCATCTCCAGCTTCCCTTTTTATGTTGTCTTCCACTTTTAGAATATAAGATACTTGAGGCCAGGGACTATATTGCCTGCTTCTATCTGTGTTCTCAGGGCTTAGCATCATGCCTGACCCCTAGTAGGTACTTAATAAATGCTCTGTCAATCACTAAGCATTTTTAAAAAAAATTTTAATTTGTTTAGAATTTTATTTTCCAAATTACATGTAAAGGCAAATTTTGACATCAATTTTTTAAAACTTTGAGTTCCAACTTCTCTTCCTCCCTCCCTTCCCACCCCCACCCCAAGAACTCAAGCAATTCAATGTAAGTTATACATTAGTTGTCCTGGAAAACATCTCTATATTAGCTAGGTTGTGAGAGAAAACAGATAAAAACCAGACTTCAGATTAAGGAATTGTCCAAAAAAATGTGTTTCTGTTAAGGCTAAAATTCTAGCTAGTCTGTCTAAAATATCTAATGAGTGGTTGCCAATAAATTATAAGCTTTAGCAAGACTTAGACTTTTAAGCATTGATTAAGGAGAATAAAAATTTGGCATAGAGAGGGAGAAAGGCCTACATTCATCTATCTATTAAAGGGAGAGCACATTTCTAGCTCTGCTCTCTGCCAGAGTCCACAGGACAGAGAGATTGAGTCAGAGCTCCAGGCTCCCCCTTCCTCCTCCCACAAGCAAATGTCACTTCCTGACACCAAAGAAAAGATGCATGGTCTTGCCCTCAGAGACGTTCACCTCATGGCGGAGCTTTTCTACAGTAAGTCTCCAACAGGTGGTGTCATTCCAATCATTACAGTTTCAGTCTGTTTTCAGATACCATCAGTTCTTTCTCTGTAGATGGACTGCAATTTTCATACATCCTTCAGGGTTATATTGGATCACTGCCTTGCTGAAAATAACCTTGCGCTTCCCAGCAGATCATTTTACACTATTGGTGTTATTTTATATACAGTGCATTTCACTCTGCTTCAGTTCATGTGGGTCTTTCCAGGTTTTTCTGATAGCATCCTGTTCATCATAACTTTTATATAGTACCTTAAACTTGATAAAGAATTTTCTTCACAATAGCCCAGCAGAATGGGTATCATATGCTTTGCCATTGTAGTCAGTCATCATAACTATTTCCCTCCATCCTATTCCCTTCCAATGATATTTACTCTATTTTCTCTCTTATTTTGCCCTATTCCTCCTCAAAAGTGTTTTGCTAATGGGGCAGCTAGTGGCGCAGTGGATAGAGCACCGGCCCTGGAGTCAGGAGGACCTGAGTTCAAATCTGGCCTCAGACACTTAACACTTACTAGCTGTGTGACCCTGGGCAAGTCACTTAACCCCAATTGCCTCACTAAAAAAAATTTAAAAAAAAAGTGTTTTGCTATTGACTGCCCCCCCCCCCCTCCCCGCTCTACCCTCCCTTCATTCACCCTTCCCTCTTTATCCTCTTCCCCTCCTACTTTCCTGTAGGGTTAAATAGATTACTCCTCCCAATCGGGTGTGTGTGTTATTCTCTCCTTGAGTTCCCTCTGATGAGGTTAAGGTCTTTGAGCTAATTCTGCTTTCTTAAATTTTTCTTCTTCCCTCCCTCCTCAATGCTCCCTCTGAAATCAAGCAATTCAATGTATGTCATACATGTGCTGTTATGCAGAACATCTTCACCTTCTTTAAAGTGTTTTGCTTTTTAAAACTCCCTCTCCCAAACTTTGTTTCTCTCCTTTCCCTCTTCTCTACCCACCCCTCCCATCTCCTTCCCCTCCTACTTTTCCACAGGGCAAAAATATATTACCATACCCACTTAAGTATGTATATTATTCCCTCTTTGAGCCAATTTTCATAATAGTAAGGTTCACTCACTGACCTATTCCTTTCCCCTCCTCCCCTGACCTCCATAAGCTTTTTTTCTTGTTTCCTTCATGCGAGCTACCTCTCCCCAGTTCACCTCTCACCTTCCCACTCCCCCAGTCTACTCCTCCTACCTCTCAATCCTATTTTAAAGATGTAATCATGGAGTTAGCTATATGGCACAGTGGACAAAGCACCAGCCCTGGAACCAGGAGGCCCTGAGCCGAAATCTGGCCCCAGACATAAGACACCCCACTCTGTTTGCCCCACAAAGAACAAGGATAAACAAAAAATGAATGCTTTACAAATATCATCCCTTCATATTCAGTTCAGACCTGTGTCCTCTGTGTATTCCTTACTGAGAAAGTTCTTGTGAGTTTGAAGTGTTATCTTCCCATGTAGGAATGTAAACAGTTTATCCTTTTGATGTCCCTCATGATTTCTTTTTCCTGTTTATCTTTTTATGCTTCTCCAGGGTCTTGTATTCAAAAGTCAAATTTTCTATTCAGTTCAGTTCTTTTCATCACAAATACCTGAAAGTCCTCTTTTTACTGAAATACCATTTTTTCCTCTGAAAGATTATACTCAGTTTTGCTGGGTAGGTGAATCTTGGCTGTAGTCCCAGTTCCTTAGCCCTCTGGAATATCATATTCCATGCCCTCCAGTCCTTTAATGTAGATGATGCTAGATCTTGTTTTAGGCTTATTGGAGCTCCAAAGTATTTGAATTCCTTTTTTTCTAGCTGCTTGCAATATTTTCTCCTTGACCTGGAAGCTCTGGAATTTGGCTATAATATTCCTGGAAGTTTTCCTTTTGGGATCTCTTTCTGGAGGTTATAGGTGGATTCTTTCAATTTCTATTTTACCTTCTGCTTCTAGAATATCAGGGCAATTTTCCTTGACAATTTCTTGGAAGATGATGTCTAGGATTTTATTTTGGCCATGGTTTTCAGTTAGTCCAATGATTTTCAAATTATCTCTCCTGGATTTATTTTCCAGGTCAGTTGTTTTTCCAAGGAGATATTTCACATTGCCCTCTATTTTTTCATTCAATTGGATTTGCTTTACTGTGTCTTGATTTCTCATAAAGCCACTAGCTTCCATTTGTTCAATCCTAATGCTTTGGCAATTATTTTCTTCAGACAGCTTCTTTATCTCCTTTTCCATCTGACTTTTCAAGCTGTTGACTTTTTTCTCACGACTTTCCTGTATTGCTCTCATTTCTCTTTCCATTTTTTTTCTCCCTTTCTCTAAATCTTCCTTCTATCTCTCCTACTTTTTTGTCAAAGTCCCTTTTGAGACCTTCCATGGCCTGAGACCAGTTCATATTTTTCTTGGAAGCTTTGGATGTTGGAGCCCTGAGGTTGTTATCCTTTTCTGAGGGTGCAGCTTGATCTTCCTTGTCACTGAAGAAACTTTCTATAATTCTCAACTTTATTTGCATGCTTATCTTGCTGTCTTTTACTTTACTTGACTCCCCACTGTCGGGCCCTGCTTCTAGGCTGTGAGATTAAAATTGGATATTAGATCATAAATCTCCCCTACTTAACCTTTCCCTTAATTTATCTCCCAGACTAGTAAATGGAAGAAGCTTCTGGTTTTCTAGTTAGAGCTTTTATTGTATGGTAGTCACAAGGTGATGTTGATTAGAAGGATAGGAAAGTAGAAATACAATACAAATCGTCTTAAGTCTAGGCTTAGTCTATATTCCGTATAAAACTCACCAAAACCCAAAGCCACCTTTGGGGAGAGAGACTGAGTCAAGTGCGTGCTGTTAACCGAGAGCCGGGCCGAGTCAAACTCCAGTCAGTGTCTGTCTGTTCAGCGCAGCCAGGAGACCAGTGGAGCAGGAAAAAAAAGGCCCACTTCCGTTCTCTCCTTGCCTTTTAAGCTCGCACCCCAGAAGTCGAGTGCTCAGCAGGCAATCTGGTGTGCGTCGCAGGCGGACTGGTGTGCGTAGCTCATGCTGTTGGTCTCCTCCCCAAAAGGGTGGTCCTAAAAAAAACCTGGTGTCTCTCCATTATCTAACCGACTGTTAAAACTTTTTACCACAAGGCTACACTACTGTCCTCAGCTTCAGAGGGTCCCAGGTGTTTTGGTTTGAGGGAGGACAGGTTTTTCTCTCACCTGGCCTGTTCTCTGGTCCGAAGATAACCTCAAACCAACTTATTCAATAACCAACCCTCGGGGCAGCTAGGTGGCACAGTGGATAGAGCACTGGCCCTGGAGTCAGGAGGACCTGAGTTCAAATCCAGCCTCAGACACTTAACACTTACTAGCTGTGTGACCCTGGGCAAGTCACTTAACCCCAATTGCCTCACTAAAAAAAAAAAATAACCAACCCTCAAAGCTTTCTGTGCGTTTTGACGAACCTGTGCCCCTCCCCCACCTGGGTCTCCTGCCACTCAGGATTTCTTCCTGGTACCCCTCTGGGGTGGGACAGCAGAATTCTTCCCTAGGTCCCACTGACACCTCTGCACTTTCCCCCCTGGCCAGCCATTCAGCCCTCTCACCTGACTACAAGCTTAGTTCCAGAAGATGTTGGTGCTGCAGCTGATTCCAAGGCTCTAGGGTTAAGTTCCTCTGATGTGGTATGCCTGGGGTCTCTTTTGGCACAATCATGGGGTTGGACTTTACTTGCAGCTCAGCACAGCCCCCATAATCTGTCTATGGTGGGAAAATAATCTCAGCCCATATTTTTGTGGGTTTTTCTGCTCCAGGGGTTCTTTTATTGCTGTTTTGGGGGTATTTGTATAAGGAGCTCTGTGTGTTTAATGTCTTTCCTCTGCCATCTTGGTTCTGCCCCTCTGTTAATCACTAAGCATTTATCAAGCACCTACTAGGTTCCAGACATTATTCTAAGTGCTGGGTATGCAAAAAAGAGTCCCTGCCCTCAATGATCTATCTATCTATCTATCTATCTATCTATCTATCTATCTATCTATCTATCTATCTATCTATCTATCTGCCTGTCTATCTAATCCATCTATCTAATCTATCTAGTTATCATCTTGAGCCAAATACCTCCAGCCCCAAGACACTATTACATATATATCATGAAGTCTGGACCCTTCTACCTGTGTATAACTTCATAACATGAGTTTTCTCACCTCTTCTCACTCACCCTAATGCAACCATTCTATTTTCTTTTCTCTTGTAGGTAGTTGTGACACTGGAAAACAATCTGATAACATAATCTTTGACAAGGTTCTAGTGACTATTAAATTAATCTATTACCAATTCATGGGATATTTACATATTGACAAACGATCTCTTGCAAAAAAAAAGTTTTGTGTTATAAGACAGATAATCTAATGGTAGAATTTCAGGTACCATTGTAAACTGCTGGGAACACAAAGATAAGACGCAGACACTTTTTCTTATTCTTTCTTTTTTCTTTAATATTTTATTTTTTGAATTCCACAAAAAAACAATTTTTAACATTCATTAAAAACATTTTAGTTCCACATTATCTGCCTCCCACCTGCCCTCTCTTCTCATTGAGAAGGCAAGCCATTTAATATAGGTTATACATGTGGAATCATGTAAAAAACATATTTTGATATTAGTCATGTTGTGAAAGAAAACAGAGCAAAAAAAACCCCACCCAAATAAACAAGAAAAATGCAGAAAGTTTAAAGAAACATATTTTGGTCTTGTCTTGAATCATTGTATTGATCAGAGTAATATAGATAAGAGAAATACAAATTATAACAACTCTAAGGTATTACCTAAAACCTATCAGATTGGCTAATATAACAGAAAAGGAAAATGACAAATATTGGAGGAGATGTGGAAAAAGTAAGACACTACTGCATTGTTGGTGGAGTTCTAAACTGATTTGACCATTCTGGAGAGCAACTTGGAACTATCCTTTGACTCATCAATACCACTACTAGTTCAATATCCCAACAGGATAAAAAAAAGGAAGAAGAGGACCTATGTGTACAAAAATATTTATAGAAGCTCTTTTTTGTGGTGACAAAGAATTGGTAGTTGAAGGGATGACCATCAATTTGGGAATGGCTGAACAAGTCATGGTATATGATTGTGATCAAGTACTTTTGTGCAATAAGAAATGACAAGCAGGTGGCTTTCAGAATTTTTTTCAACAAGGAAATTTTCTTTTTCCTCCATCTTCTTTTTTTCTTGTCCCCATTGGAAAAGAAAAAGAAAATCCTTTGTAACAAATATGCGTAGTCAGGCACGATAATTCCCGTTGTTGAATAACTCTGAAAACAATTGCAGCAGCAGCAAGGGCAGCAACAAAAACACCTATCATGTCTCATTATGTATCCTGAGTTCATCACCTTTTCTGTCAAGCTTCATTGTTGGTCCTCTCGAATTTTGATTGTTTATTGTTTTTTATCGATCAGAGTTCTTGCATCTTTCAAAGGTGTTTGTCTTTACAATGTTCTTGTTTTCTTGGTTCTGCTCACTTGATTCTGTTAAGTGCTGGTTATACAAATATCAAATCATACAAGTGTTCCCAGATTTCTTTGAAATTGTTCCTTCCATAATTTTTTATGGCACAAATAGTATTGTAATGTACTTTTCATGTAATATGCTCCCAGATATTGTTGAGTAGGCAGTCTTCCTGGCAGCCCTCAGGTGGCTCCATGCAGGTGACTGGCAATCTATACTGCCTTTGCAGATGGTCAGTTCTACTAATAATTACAATTGCTGCTTCTGCTAGATTTCACAGCCAAAATGAAATTGAGGGAGGAACAAACATCCAGTGCTTCCAGCACTAGCCACATAGCTGATCTAAATTATTCAGCTTATAGAAAATAATTGGAGGTACCATAAATTTTGGGGAATAAACTGGATATATCCCCATCCCAATTCTCTTGCAATTATAATAGAGAAGGGAAAGACTTTGTAGAAGACATTGGAGGGGTGATTGCTGAAGTTTTCAGCTAAACATTTAGTCACTCAGCCCCAATTTCTGTCCTCCCTAGAATAATATCTTAGAAGCAGATTTTATTGATGTTTTTTGTTTTTGTCATCTAGATTTTCCCTTATATTCTTTCTCTCCTTCCCTTCCAAATTACCATTGCTTCTAACAGAGAATTTAAAAAATCAGCAATACTAATCAATTGATTGAGTAAACATTGCTAATTTATGCAATATCCCATACTTATGAACTCTGACTTCTGCAAGAGAAGAATTGTCTTCTTTTATTGTTGCTTTTTTTAGGGTTGTCTTCTTATAACTCTTTTGAATATTGCCCTTTGTAATTTTTCCAGTATTCATTTTTGCTGTGGTTGTTTCTTCCATTTATATTTTTATAGTCATTTTGTACAGTATATTATTTCCCTGACTTTTAACTTTATTTGCTTCAGGTCATTTGAGTCTTTCCATTCTTCTCTATTTTCATCTTGTCCATTATTTCTTGCCACTTGGTAATATTGCATTACATTCATGTGATATTTGCTTAGTTCAAACAATGGGCATTTTTGTTGTTTCCAACAAAAGTTCTTTTTTTTTACCACAAAAAGTACTAGTATGATGTTCTGGCTTATATAGGGCCTTTATTTTTGTCAATGATCTCCTTGGGGTATATGTTTATCAATGGAACTGTTGAGTCAAAGTGTATAGACATTTTAGTCACTTTATTTTCATTATTTCAAATTGCTTTCCAGAATGGTTGTACCATTTCCCAGTTTTACCAACAATGAATTATTGTGCTTGTCTTTCCATACTTCCAACATTGGCTGTTCTCTTTTTCCATGTTTGCCAATTTGTTGGATGTGAGGGGAAGCTTCAGGGTTCTTTTGACTTGAATTTCTTGTACTATTAACAATTTGGTGCATTTCCTACTAGGGTAATAATACTAAAGTTTTCAGAACACTACATGTATATTTTCTCATTTGAGTCTCACTGCAGCCCTTTGAGGTAGGAACTGCCATGATTAAATGGAAGAGAAAATTGCAGCTTAGACAAATTAAGTGATTAGCTCAAGGTTATAGGTAATATAAGTTAGTATTTAAACTCCAATTTTCTTGACTTTAAGCCCCATATTGTACAATAAAACACTATTTATACCATTATTTCCCCCAAACATACATCCCCTCAACCTACCCAGCTTTTCCACATGCTATCTTCCTAGAGTAGTCAGTGAAGAAATATTTATTAAGCACTTTTTGAGTGTTAGGCATAGTGCTAAGTTCTAGGTACACAAATTCAAGGAAAAACACAGTTCTTGCTTTCAAGAAGCTTATATTTGAATAGAGGAAGATAAAACATAAAGGGAAACTTCAAAACCAAGGTAGGAGTAGCAGGGTAGGCATAGAAGTATGTCACCTGCACAAGGAGCACAGACTCATGGGAAAAGAAGAGAAGCATGCTTGGGTGCCCTTTTTAAATGGAGATCTTTAGAAGAAGCCATTCAATAAGAAGGAGGGTTGAGGGTCCTTTCAAAGAATGAAGAGTTTTCTGGGAGAATCCAGAGGAGTGCAGCCTGGTTGGAAATAAAGCAGGGGAACAATGTCAGTATAAAGGGAGGCACTTTTTTTTTTACTCAACTAATAACAATGTTGAAAATTCCTTCAATGGGAAAACTTGTTCATTTTTCACTAGCAAGTTGTTTCACATGCAGCATTTTAATGTCAGCAGTTAAGAAAAAAAAATACCAGACCATGGTTACTTTATGACACCCCATCACCAGCATCATAAAAAAGTTTCAAAGAAGATAAAAGGGATAAATCCTTTGAAGCAGAATTATTACTTAGAGCACTTTAAAGAGATCAAATTATGATCCATCAAAGAAAGATGGGGCTGGTATGTGTGGGGGGAAGAGGTTTATTTCAAATACCTCTTCAGACGATAACATTTATTAATTCACACATGAATGTGCTTCCACTCAATTCCAGCTTGGGGAAGCTACTGCTAATTTTACATGCTAAAATGGGATAAATCATTGAGGGTATGAGATAAGGGAATGGGATACAAACACAGCCGAAAATCCCCTGAGATCTTTGGATAAAAATCATGGAAGTAGTGTTTGAAGCTATTTTTTTCCCCTTTCCCACTTCTCACTCTAGCCATTGTTTTTGCTGAGTTCTCTCAGCTTGGGTGTATACAGGACTAAGTAGTTTAGTTAAGTGACTCATTGGACAGACATTTTAACTGAACTAACTGATTGTTTTGAAGAAGTTCACCTAAAACCTTCAGAATTTCTGTATGTCCTAGACTTGGTTTGGTTAACTGAGTGAAAAATTTGCCTCTACTGCCTCAAGATCAGTGTTTAATCTCTGCCATCTTCCCCATCGAAATTCACATTAATTAATAGAATTGGAGTTTTCAAGCTGGAAGGGATCTCACAAGTTAATCTAGTTCAATTCCCCTTATTTTATGTATGAAGAAACAAACTGATGCCCATAAAGGTTAAGTGACTTGTTCAAGGTCACACAAGTAATAAATAGCAAAGGTATGATTATGGGGTTAAGGATTATAGATCAAGAGTTGGAAGAGACATTCCTAGAAATACGAACATAATCAAGATAGTTCTTACCCTCAAAAAGCTTACATTATAAAGAAGTAAAACAAAAAGGGAAGTTGGAAGGGGTGGCAGCATGGTGATGGCTGTCATGATGAGGAAGTGAGATGAAGGTCTGGAATGAGGCAAGATTAGTAGAAGGTTCACTAAATATAGAGGACTCTGAGAAAAGAAAACTATCCCTTTTAATGTGGGTGAGGAAATTGTGGCCCGGAAAGATGAAATTATTTTCCCAAGATCCCATAGGTATTAAGTGGCCAATCTGAGATTCCAACCCAAATCCCAGGGGTATGCAAATTTTTGAAAGAACCTTTAGCTTTTAATTTCTTGTCTCTAAAGTTAATAGAATATTTTTATATTACATTTTTTCTGAAAATGACTCATAAAATTTTTAATTTAGTCACATCAGAACTGATTATTAGTATCCAGTTCAAATGAACAAATCCTTATAAACCACTATTCCGGACAAGGCATTGTGGTAGGCATTAGGTGATACAACGTATGTTTAATGTGGAAGACTCTCAGAACTAATCTATCTCAGGAGCTGGAGAGGAAATGATTATTAATAACCAATGATTTGGGGAGATTTAGAGTTTCTCCCTTTTTCTAAAGTCCTGATCTTAAAAAGTTCTCTCTTGAAGGACATCGCTAATGAGATTGGACTAACTTTCTTGTTAAGTTCAAGTAGCCATTGTGTTCTGCCTAGGTTTGGGTGGGCCATAAATTCTTTGAATAGATTGCCCGAGGCTGGGAATGGCCTGGGTATAGAGAAAGACAGTCTCTCTGTCTAAGGGCCATATGATGTCACTTTCAACCCCTCATTGTAATATTCATTCTCTCATTAATTATTTTTCTAATTTTAATTTTTAATTGTATTTTTATGTTTATTTTATTTTATTTAAGCTTTTTTTAGTATTTTATTTTCTTCCAATTATATGTAAAAACAATTTTAACATCAATTTTTAAAGCTTTAAGTTCCAAATTTTCTCCCTTCCTCTTTCCCTCCCCCCACTTGGAGAAGGCAAACAATTCAATATAGATTATACATGTGTAGTCATGCAAAACATTTCTATATTAGTCATGTTGTAAAAGAAAACAGACAAAAAAAACCTCAAGAAAAATAAAGTTAAAAAATATGCTTCAATCTGTATTCAGACACCATCAGTTCTTTCTCAGGAGGTGCATAGCATTTTTCATCATAAGTCCTTCTGAGCTGTCTTGCATCATTGTATTGCTGACAATAGCTAAATCATTCACAGCTGATAATCCCACAACATTGCTGTTACTTTGTACACAGTACATGTCACTTTGCATTAGCTCATGTAAATTTTTCTAGGTTTGAGAGCATCCTGCTCATCATTTCTTATAGCACAATAGTATTCCATCATAATCATATACCACAATTTGTTCAGTCATTCCCCAGTTGATGGGCATGCCCTCAATTTCCAATTCCTTGCCACTATAAAAAGAGCAGCTATAAATATTTTTGTACCTATAGGTCCTTTTGCTTTTGTTTTTTATCCCTTTGGGATACAGAACTAGTAGTAGTATTGCTAGGTCAAAGAGTATGCATGGTTTTGTAGCCCTTAGAATATAGTTACAAATTGCTCTACAGAATGGTTGGATCTGCTCTCAAACCTTTGTAATCACCACAAGCTCCAGTCACAGATCATCAGGTGTCAATCATATATTCCTTTTATTATTATTATTAATTTATTTTTGTCATTTTTTCCCTAAATTTTGGGTTCTAATTTCTTTCCCTCCCTCCCATTCCTTGCCTATCCACTAAGAAAGCAAGCATCATCAATTATACATGTGAATTATATATGTGAAATCATGCAAAATATTTCCATATCAACCATATTTCTCTCTTACATATATATGCACATACAATAAAGCAAATATATATATACATATACATACATACAGATATATACACTTTGATTTGCACTCAGAGTTCATCAATTCTCTCTCTGGAGGCAGAAAGCATTTTTAATCATGAATCTTTTGGAATTGCCTTGAATCATTGTATTGATCAGAGTAACCAGATCTTTCATAGTTAATTATAATTACAGCATTGTTGTTACTGTGCACAATGATCTCCTGGTTCTTCTCACCTCACTTTGTACTAGTTGAAGTAAGTCTTGCCATGTTTTTTCCGAAACCACCCTTCTCATCATTTTTCAAAGTACAATAGTACTCCATCACAATCATATGCCACAACCTATTTTTCCTCATCTCCTCTAGCATATGTTATTTTTGATACATGAGGTATACCCAAGAGTTATTTTAATTTGCATTTCTCTAATCAATAGTGACTTAGAGCATTTTTCATATGATTATAGATAGCTTTGATTTCTTCTGAAAACTGTTTATTTATATCCTGTGATCATTTATTAATTGGGAAATGGCTCATTAAATTTTTTTAAAATAAATTTGACTTCATTCCCTATATATTTGAGAAATGAGCCTTTTATCTGGGAAACTTGCTATAAATTTTTTTATATGATTTCATTGTCTATGGTACCTTTTAGCAAAATGTAGTTTCCCTTATTATCTCTTTTAATTAGATCTATTTTTGCTTTTGCTTTGTGTGAGGTCATGATTGCTACATTTGCCTTTTTTTTTTTAACTTCAATTGAAGCATAAATAGACTGCTCCAGACTCTTGTTTTAATTTTGTGTCTTTGTTTCCTCAACTGCTGTCTTCCCTCAAATTTCACTGTATATATTTTATGTGCTTATATATGTATATATTGTTTCCCTGACAGAATATAGGCTGAGGTCAAAGACTGTTTCATTTTTGTGTTTGTATCCCAGTATCTAGCAAAGGGACCAGCACATAGTAGGTATTTAACATTAAAAGACTTAAAAGACTTAAAGAATAACTCTAAGGAACAAGAACATTTTTTCATCAATGGCTTATTGAATTCCTTGCATTGAAGTAAATACTAAAAGTACCATTGGCATCTTCTTTATTATGATAGATTTGATTGATATTTTTTCTCATTATATCATTTATATCCCCGCTGTGTCCCTCCTCCCCCAAGATATTCCATAAAGCATGATTTTTTTTAAAAAAAAAGAAGAGGAAAAATTTCCACAAAACCCATCAACACATTGAACAAATTTGATATTATATGCAATGTTCCACATCAGTGTATTCCCCATTTCTTCTACAAAGAAAACAAGAGGAGGCATTTTCTTATGTCTTTTATTTGGGGCCAAAATTTTTCTTTTTCAACATTCAGTTTTTATGGTTTTGTGGTTGCAGTCATTTTATGCATGTTTCTCTGGCTCTGGTTACCTCACTTTCCATCAGTTCATATAAGTCTTCCCATGCTTTGATGTATTAACAACATTCATTATTTCTTTACATTTCTTTATTTAAAGTTTTGAGTTACAAATTCTATCCCTCTTTCATTCCCTCCCTCCCTCCCCTCCCTCCTCTCCAAGGTTGCAAGCAATCAGTATAGGTTAATACATGTGCAGTTATATAAAACATTACCATATTAGTCATTTTATATAAAAAGACTCAAGTAAAAAAAAGAGAAAGTGCAAAATAGCATGCTTCAGTCTGTTCAATCAATATCAGTTCTTTCTCTGGAGGTGGATAATATGCTTCATCATTAGCTCTTTGGGATTGTCTTGGATCATTGTACTGTTGAAAGTAGTTAAGTAATTCACAATTGCTCATAGAACAATACTGCTGTCACTGTGCACAATGGTCTCCTGGTTCTGCTCACTTCAGTGTACATCAGTTCATATGAGTCTTTCCAGGTCTTTCTGAAATCATCCTGCTTGTCATTTCTTATTCCATTACAATCATATACCACAGCTTGTTCAGTCATTTCCCAATTGATAGACATTCCTTTGATTTCCAATTCTTAGTCACCATAAAGAGTTGCTACAAATATTTTTTGTATAATTTTCTTCTCTTTTCTCTTTTTCACAGTTACTATTGTTAACTGTTTCCCTCCATCCTATTCCCTTCCCCATGATATTTATTCTATTATCTATCTTGTTTTACCCTATCCCTCCTCAAAAGGGATTTGCTTCTGACTGCCCCCTCCCCTAATCTGCCCTCCCTTCTTTTGCCCCTCCCTCCTTATCCCCTTCCCCTCCTATTTTCCTGCAGGGTTAGATAGGTTACTCCACCCAATTAGGTGTGTATGTTATTCCCTCCTTGAGCCAACTCTGATGAGATTAAGGTCTTTACATTCTCATGAACCTAAGGTTCATTTACTGCCCTGCTCCTCCTCCATCTCTCCCCCCACTCCATAAGCCCTTTCCTGTGTGTAATTTAAGATTCTAAATGTGGATTCTAATGTGTTCCCCCAGTTTGGGGGAAACTGACTAAAAATCACTGATAAAACGAGTTTAGGTTTTTAAGGGTTTATTGGAAAATAGAAAGAAAAAGATTGAGAACAGAATTCTAACAGCCTGGCATTCCTATCTTTCCTCAAATTTCCTGTGAAGTCCTCTGCCGCCACCACCATCAAGTCCGGAAACCCAAAGGCCAGCACTCTCTGCGCAGGCTCCCTTTCCTCCTTCCTGTCTCCTCCCAGACCATAGGAGGCTCCTCCAGTTGATTGGCTGGTAGACTTGATAGACAGCACCCATAAGCAAACGTCATTTCCTGACGCCAAGGAAAAGCCACAATGCCTCTGAGGCATTTTCCTCATGGTGGAGCTCTCCACAGCAAGTCTCCAGTAGGTGGCGTCATTCCAATCATTACACCTGTTTCTTTCATGTGGGGTTTCACCTCATTCTACCTCTGCCCTTCCCCCTCTATCCTCTTCTGAGGGTGCATCTTGATTTTCCTTGTCACTAAAGAAACTTTCTATGGTCCTTACCTTTCTCTGTCTTCTTATCTTGCCTGTCTTTTTCTTGACTTTTTGCTCCCTAAAGTGGGGCACTGTTTCCAGGCTTCACTCTCCCAAGCTTCAGGGGTTTCCAGGTGGTATGATTTAAGGAGGGGAAGGTTCTTCACTCACCTGGCCTGTTCCCTAGTCTGTAGATAATCCCACGCCAACTTGCTAATTAACCAGATAGCAAAATTGTGTGTGCTGTTGTTGTTAGCTCTGATTAGCCTGTACCCCTTCCCCACCTAGGCCACTGCTACTCAAGCCTCCTTCCTGGTTACCAGGAGGGGTAAAAAACCCAAGTTCCACCTCAGCACCAGCAGAGACCCCTGTAATCTCCCCCCTGCCAAATGCTGACTCTCACCACACTGTGAGCTTACTTCTAGATGACACTGGCACTGCAGCTGATTCAGAGTATCTGGGGGTCTCTTTCTCTGGTGAGGCCTGCCTAGAATTGGTTCTGTGTCAGTGTGACTGTGGAATTGGTGTCCACTCCTGCCTCAGCACAGCAGCCCCCTCCTTCCAACTTTCTAAACCATCTTTGCCTGGAAAATTATCTCAGCACATTCTTTTGTGGGTTTTGCTGCTCCAGGAATTTTCCTATGACATTATTTGGAGGTTTTTTTGAGCAATCATGTTATGATTTCTGAGAGCTTACTGCCTTTCCTCTGCCATCTTGGCTCTGCCACTAAATACCACATTCATTATTTCTTACAATACAATATTTCATGGCAATCATGTCTAACATAATTTGTTTGAGTGTGTTTATTACTATTCCCATTTTTACAAATGAGACTATCACATCGTGTATGTAGAATACAAAATTTTAAGGGCTAATGCCCAATTGGAGTAGCTAGGATGTAGAATGGGGCAATATTTCTCTTTGCTATCCATCAGGTGTCAGGTGATCCAGAGAGAGATAGGGAATACCAGAAATCAATTCTTATACCACTTTACCCTTTAAAGGGACAGACTTACTGGAATTTGGGGACCAGATAGTGACAGAGCTGGGACTAGAACTCAGGTCTTCTGATGCATACATAGTGTGATGTTCTTATGTCCTATGGTGCCTATAACCCCAAATCCTATTGCACTCATGAGTCCCTATTCCCATATTCATAAGGACAGGAGGTTCTTGAGATATCAGACAAGGACTCTCCAAGTTATACCTTCATAAAGGTTGTATAGTATCTGAATGGCACTGTTCACATGAATGTATTCCCCTATCACCAAAATGATCTGAAAAGGTCAGCCAAAGGAGGGTTTTGAAGAAAATTCTGTAGACCTATCTTTGACATGCTTCCACAAGATATACACATGCTACAAAAGTTTGTAGTTGCTCCCTGTGGAAACGTCTTTGTCTTGTTCAGTTGTTTAAGTCATGTCTGACTGTTCATGACCCCATTTGGAGTTTTCTTTGCAAAGATTCTCGAGTGCTTTGCTATTTCCTTTTCCAGTGGATCTAGTGGATTCATTGTGTCAGATCAGAGGATAGGTAACTTGCCCAGCTTCACACAGCTAGTAAGTGTCTGAGGTCTAACTCAGGTCTTCCTGACTCCTGGCCTAGTGTTCTATCCATTAAGCCACTTTATGTCTAAGAGTTGCTAGTTAATTAATCTGGTTAATTTAGTTAATCAGTTTAATCTAGTTAATGCAAGTTAATTGATCTAATCTCTACTACTATATTCATGGGAAAGGATTACTGGGCTCTAGCTTCAATCCAAGTTTATTTAAACCATGGCCTTCTGTTACCCCAATTGTCCAATTCATCAGTGACACAAAGTTGACTGAGTTAGGTGGCCTTTGAAGAGGCAATCTTGTATATTGGAAAGAATACCAGACTAGGAATAGAATAGTCAATAGAACTGACTTCCAGGCTCGGATCTTAAATATGTGTAACCTTGGACAAATCACTTAAATTCTCTGAGTCTCTTTCCTCATTTGTAAAACAGAAATCATTATACTTGCACCACCCACTTAAGTAGAAAAAATTTAACAGGCATTCATTAGGCATTATTATCATTATAACCTTGGAAAGAACAATTTTAGCTTAGTGATAGGTTAGGAAAAGGCTGTTATGTGGATTAAGTGGTAACGTGCATGTAAATATATAAAACTATATAACCATAAATATATAAAACTACATAACCATAAAACTATATTAATGTGAGTTAGTAGTATTAGCTTCATTCTGTTCATAGACAGAACCAGTCCTAGGTTATGCCTCAATGTTTTCATTATTTGGGAAAGCCCATCATTGCCCTTTTGTGATATTTTTTTCCACCGAAATTCTAAGGTACTTGGTACTGGGGCTAAAGCTAGTGCTGGTGCTCAATTTCAGGAAAGCAGCCAGCACTAATAATGCTAGAGTTTTTGTTTTTTGTTTATGTTTTTTTTTTTTATAGTCAGCCCTGTAATTTGTCTCTCCTTGTTCCTGGCTGAATGATTTCTCTGGTCCTCTTCCGGCTGAATGCCTGTAAACCAAAACCAATAGCATTTCCCTTCTGGCACTATTTGTCACTCCCATCATGGAGCAGGCTGGACAAGTAATGAAGCAGGCTTGCAAATGAGGCTCTGGGCTTGGCCAGGATGGAAGAATCACAGTAAAGAAATAATTTTCAGTGTTCTTCTGGCAGGACTCCCAATGCCCTTCAAATGGTCAGTTAACCCCCAGAGGTACATAAACTCTTTGTTCTACTCTGTGACTGCCAGCATCACTATTGAGGTACTTTATCCATTCATCATTCATTCATTCATGTAACCTACTTTGTGCAGGACACTGCTTAGAGCTGTAAGGATATATCCCAGGACAGATACCTTCTGTTTTTATTTGGCTACATCCATCACAGATGGAATTTAAGGTGATTATGGGCCACCTTGTCTTCCAATTAGTTAATAAGCACTTATTAAGCACCTACTATGTAACAGACACTGTGCTAAAATGAAGGGCACAAAACAGACATAGAACTCTTTAATACTCTTCTGGGTAAGTATAGCGATCTCTTGGTCATCTGGGAAATACATAAAGGTGCAAGATAGTGAACCATGTAACACAATGTGCTTTGTACATAAGCTGTGTCAGATTGGAAGGAAGGTGGGGTAATGTTTGGTCCAAAAAGGGCTTGTTCACATATGGACAAAAATGGAGGATGTGTGAGTACTTTATCGGTCAGGAGGGGCCAGAAGATGAGTATTTCTGTCCCAAAAGACTGAGAGAAAATACACATTTTGTCACAAATAAACCTCTGGCAGAATTAGCTCAGGGATTTCAGTTATGATGCCATTAAGCAACAAAGACTCTACAGTACAAACCTTTCTGTGAATAGGTGCCAACAGAGCTGCAGATACTCATCAGCAGAGGGAGTCAACTTGAGTCTTCCTGGAAGGCTTGGAAAGCTTTTAAAGACTGACAACCTTTGGCAAATCATTTGACATCTTTTGCCCTCAGTTTCCTCATATTTAAAATGGAGGGGCTGGGCTAGTTGACCTCTGAAGATCCTTTTATCCTGGATGTTCCAGGAATCTATAATGGTAGAGGGGTGCTTGTAAGTAATTTGGCCAAGTAATTTGAAGCTCAAAAGCCAGAGGAATGTGTAACTTTCATAAGTGGGCTGTCATCTCAAGAGATAACAAACAAGACCTTCCCCTCTCTCATTGGATTGGATCTTTCATTTGATTGGTATAGGGAACCTCCCCATACCAATGCAGATCACCTGCTTGGCAATTTAGAGTCATGGAGAACGACCTGGGGCAATGGGATATTATATGACTTGCCTAGGGTCATACAACTAGTATGTTAGAAGCCAGGTCTTCCTGTCTTTCTAATTCATTATGCAACAATGTCTTTTACCTATACTGATATGCAATTATCTGTTTCACAGTGACTTTCCCTATCGTGATTTTGATATATTGGGGGTCAGCATAAGAAATTAAATGGGATTTTTTCAGAGTCTTGTGGAAGCCAGGGATGACACAGAAAAATATTTAACCTGTTTTTTACAATAAGGTACTGTAAACACCCCATGTTCTTTTAGAAAGAAAAAAATTCAGACTTCATCTCTGGTACAAAAGGAGGGCCAAAAATTTTTATTCAGGTTTTCCAGATCCCAGGAATGCTGTGCCCCTACCCCTCACAATGTAGAAAGAATAACAGTACACATTTTAAATATCATTTATTATCATAATAATTTCAAGTAACTTCACTCCTCACCCCTATCTTCACAATTGAATCTTCTCTTGCAGTAGTTTCAGTTAAACAAAAACAGCTTATAATGTTAGCTTTCTTACAATATATGCAAATATTCTGCCCCATAATGCCCCACCTCATTGTTGAGAGCTGGGTTATGTATTTCATTAACTGTTCCTCATGACCATTATTGGTTTTTCAGTTAAGAGTTTGGCTTCCTTTCAGTCATCTTTTCATTAACATTAATGACTATATTTATGTAGGTTTTTTGTGTTTTAGTATATATTATGTCATTTATTCTTCAAATAATCATGATGTAGCTACTAGGTATTAGGCACTGTGGTAGGTAGTAGTGATACAAAGACAAAAATCTTTCAGAAACTTACTTCTATTGGATATATTATATCATTTAACTCTGTGTGGTAGTAAAGAGAGATGCTATCATCCCCATAAGACAGATGAGGAAACTGAGGTGTAGGGAAGCCCAAGGTGATAATAATGAAAGAGACTTACAGGATTTAGAACTGAAAGGGCCCTCAGAAATTGTCTACTCTAAGCCTCTCTTGTTGTTGTTGTTTTTTGTTTTGCAGGGTGAATGAGGGTTAAGTGACTTACCCAAAGGTCACACAGCTAGTAAGTGTCAATTGTCTGAGGCTGGATTTGAACTCAGGTGCTCCTGAATCCAGGGCGGGTACTTTATCCACTGTTGTACCTAGCTGCCCCCTCCCCCCAAGCCTTTAATTTTAAAGATGAAGAAACGGAGGCATAAAGAGGTTGACCCATTTGAAGAATCTACTATAACTACTACAAAGTAGTTAGGGATCATACCAGGACCAGAACTCAGGTGCCCCAGAATTTGCAGCTCCGAAGGATCTTAGAGACTAGGTTAGACTAGGTGATGTAGTATAACTTCCTCATTTTACAGTTAATGAAAATAAGGATCTTAAAGGCAGTACCACTTCTTTTATCTCCCAGCCTAGTGCTCTTACTGTTCTCCCATGGGAGCTGGGACAAGATCCCATTCCCCTCCTTCAAATTGTGCCCAGATTTTTGATGAGAAGTGGATCCAGGACTTTTTTTGCAAAAGAGTGACCCTAAGAGGAGAAAGGGCAATGAAGCTAAATGATTCCCAGAGTCCTGTTTGGATTCTGGCAATTAAAACCCTCCCAAGTGGCTTGACTCTGAGCAAGCCTCTGTGATCTCAGAAATTTAAAGAGATGATAGGTGTGAAGGGATGCAGGATAAGGAGTGCTGCTGACAGCATTTTATGCTTAACAAAAGCTAGCCTGTCCTTTTCAGTTTGTTGATCTCTTTGCTGCTCAAGAGGTTTTATACTTATGAAATAGACCATTTAAAGTTAGACTATTCTTATGGGTAATTTTTTCTAAGCTTACACTCAGTCCCTGGAATGGCTCAGATGCTGATGAGACCAGGTGCCCAGAGATAGTCCCTAGAAGACATAGTTGCTGAAATGGAGGGAACCAACAGAGATGGAGGACTAGATGAGAAACATATCACTCACCTTGATTATCTATTTGGGCCTGATTTTTCAATGTCAGTCAATAAGTCATTAAGTGCTTACTATATGCCAGATACTGTGCTGACCCTGGCAGTTACAAATAATAGTTAAAAACAGTCCCTACTTTCAAGCTGTTTACATTCTAATGGGGGGAGACACTATGTAAATAAATAGGTACATATAAGATATATACAGATTCCAAGGAAGGTACACATAGAGGAGAAGATTTAAATGGATGGCATTTGGTGTCATTTGAAATGGGTCTTGAAGGAAGACAAAGATTCTAAGAGGCAGAGAAGAGGAAGGAAGGTTCCAAAGTTGGATGATTGGTAAATAGGAAAGTCAATAAAAGATGTAATTTTGGGGGTGGGGGTGGGACAATGAGGGTTAAGTGACTTGTCCAAGGTCACATAGCTAGTAAGTAAAAAGTGTCTGAGCTTGTATTTGAACTCAAGTCCTCCTGAATCCAGGGCCGGTGCTTTATCCGCTGCACCACCTAGCTGCCCCAAGATGTAAATTTAAGCACAAAATTTTAAAAATGTTTCAAAATCTCTTTTTTAGAAATATGAACAAAAATGTCATCACTTTTGTGTAGCTGAAACTAGGAGTTATATATAATACATATGTAATATATATATGTGTATATATATATATATAAAATCAGATCCAGTCATCTGCATAATAAATGCAGATAGAGGCAGAATGGCATTGGAAATAGAGAGCTGATCTCAGAGTCAGTACTGGCCATGAGGTAAGTCACTTAATTCCTCAATGCTGCAAGTAACGTTCTAAGATTATATTGCAGAGCAGTTGCAGACCTGCATTGATAGATTTAATTTCCTCAGTGGGAATTCTTTAGTCTATATCAATGAAATTACATGTTCTTTCCATCTTCTCTTCCCAATACAGAGTTTCTGGTCTCCATGGGTGAAAACAGCCTAACACACCAGGAGTTCCCTTTATATATTATATGTGATCTTGAAAAATTCTCTTCATCTCTTTGAGCCTTAGTGAAGGGGGTTGAACTAGATCGCTAAGGTCCCTTTAAGCTCTAAGAATCTAGGAGCTATAAAAATTCATCTCTTTGACTCTTCCTCATAGATTCATATACTCATGTCCTCAGAACTGAAAGTCAAAACAAAAGCCTAAAAAGCCCAAAATAACTTTCCCAAGGTCATACTTATCTACGACTCTGTCCATGCCTATTCCTCAAGGTCCACACATGCAAAGTATGCAGTTTCCCCCTGGAGTTTTCAGAGCAGTTTCCAGTGTTGAACTGTGAGCAAGGAGCATGTGCAATCTTTTCTCAGAAAAGTGGCGCAGTGAGATCATTGACAATCACTCAGGGGCTCCATATGCACTGGAATTCAAGACTTTGGCTTGGGAGCTTGCAGGCTATTCTCCCTCTCCTCCCTCCCAAGGTTCAAATTGAACTGATTCCCTTAATAAAATGATACCATACCAATCAGTGAGCTAACTGTTCTGGAAAGGCTCACCACCCCAGGACTGGTCTGGTGAACCAGAGAGAGAAAAATGGATACAGTTCAGTTTGGTGTGAGTAATGCTTCCCTCTCAGGAGACAGTGGTACCAGCTTCATTGAGCAGTATTTGGACTGCCATCGACTCTCTTTCCTGCAGGAAGCCAACAAATTGGCATCTTTTTTCTTGGCAAAAGAATGGACCAAAACTACTCATGCCAGTGCCATTTATTTTTTCTTTTGAAATGATACAACCTTAGAGTTCTGTGTACCCACACAGAGACTTCCCCAGGCAACTGCAGATAGGTGGTAGGGAAGCCTACTGGACTCTGAGTTCTGGGGGTTCTTGAGTTGGTGAAATAACTGGGTGATTGGAGTTTCATGTGACTCAGAGAGTCAGTAGATAGATGAAGGACATGAAAGTCACCCAGACACCCAGTGATTTAAAAAAATACCTGAACCCACATAGACTAGGATATATTGGAGAAGCAGAATGGCATATCAGGACCACTAGAACTGGAATAAGAGGACCTAGGTTCATATACTGATACTGGAAACTTTAGTCAAATGATTTCAAGCAGAAAGAGATCTTAGAGATCATATGGTCTGTAAGAGTCTATTCCAGGTGGAGCCAAGATGGTGGAGAGGAAGCAGCAAACTGCCTGAGCTCTCCTTCTGTTCCCTCAAAAAGAACATTAAATCAAGCCTCTGGACGGATTCTGAAACTACAGAACCTGCAAAGGGACAGAGAGACACAGTCCTCCAACCAGAGATAATTTAGAAGATTTCAGGAAAAGGTCGGTCTGACTCGGGCAAAAGGGAGGCCCAACGCAGGGCAGCAACCCAGCGCCGAGGGGGTCTGGGCAAGTCAGCAGGAGCTGCAGGCCACAGCCGAACAACTGAAGCCCCTGAAACCTGGTTCAAAAATCTGGTGGCCAAGAAGGACAGTGGAAAAACCTACCTGCACTGGCCGGGAGGGCAACGAACAGGTCAGGCGGGAACAGACGCCAGGAGCGGGCGCCTGGCTGGCCGAGTGCACCCAGACAGAAAGCACAGGGTGGGGGATCTCCACACACCATAAAGGCCTCAGAGTAAAAAGCCGGTCACACCGCACCTATACCCCTGCACAAGAAGCCCAAAACAGGGACTCTGGTGCCCTGAGAGCAGACCTCAACTTAAAAAATAAATAAGTAAGCTGCAATAATGAGTAAGAAGCAAAAAAGAGCCCTCTCCATTGAGAGCTTCTATATCAATAGGGAAGAAGCCAATGCAAACTCAGATGAGGACAATACCCTCAAATTGCCTACATGTGAAGCCTCACAAGGGAAGGTGAATTGGTCTCAGGAACAAAAAGCCTTCCTGGAAGAGCTCAAAAAGGATTTTAAAAATCAATTGAGAGGGTGGCTAGGTGGAGCAGTGGATAAAGCACTGGCCCTGGAGTCAGGAGTACCTGAGTTCAAATCTGGCCTCAGACACTTAACACACACTTACTAGCTGTGTGACCCTGGGCAAGTCACTTGGCCCCAATTGCCTAACTAAAAAAAAAAAATATTAAAAAAAATTATTAAAAAAAATCAATTGAGAGAGGTAGAAGAAAAAATGGGGAGAGAAATGAAAGCAAAACAAGAAAACTATGAAAAAAGAATCAGCAGCTTGGAAAAGGAAGCACAAAGATTGACTGGCCAAATGGAAAAAAAAGTGCATAATTTCACTGAAGAAAACAATGCCTTAAAAAATTCAGTTGGCCAAATGGAAAAAAAGGTGCATAATCTCATTGAAGAAAACAATGCCTTAAAAAATTCATCTAGCCAAATGGAAAAAAAGGTGCATAATCTCATTGAAGAAAACACTGCCTTAAAAAATTCGCTTGGCCAAATGGAAAAAAAGGTGCATAATCTTACTGAAGAAAACAATGCTTTAAAAATTAAAATTGGACAGTTGGAAGATAAGGAATCCATGAGACACCAGGAATCAGTCAAGCAGAATCAAAAGAATGAAAAAATAGAAGAAAATGTGAAATACCTCATTGGAAAGACAACTGATCTGGAAAACAGATCAAGGAGAGACAATTTGAGAATCATTGGACTGCCTGAAAGCCATGACCAGAAAAAGAATCTAGACACCATATCCCAGGAAATTATTAAGGAGAACTGCCCTGATATCAGAATCAGAGAATAAAATCATCATTGAAAGAATCCACCGATCACCTCCTGAAAGAGACCCCAAAAGGAAAACTCCAAGGAATATTGTAACCAAATTCCAGAATTATCAGGTGAAGGAGAAAATACTCCAAGCAGCCAGAAAGAAGCAATTTAAATATCATGGAGCCACAGTCAGGATTGCTCAGGACCTGGCAGCTTCAACATTAAAGGACCACAAGGCTTGGAATATGATATTCCGGAAGGCAAAGGAGCTTGGATTGCAGCCAGGAATCTATTACCCAGCAAAAATGTGCATTTTCTTTCAGGGGAAAAGATGGACATTTAATAACATTGGGGACTTTCAATCTTTCCTGGTGAAAAGACCAGAACTGAATAGAAAATTTGATCTTAACATACAAGACTCAAGAGAAGTTTAAAAAGGTAAACAGAGGGGGAGAAAAAAAAAGGTTACCCTATTAGGTTAAACTGTTTATATCCCTACATGGGAAGATAATACTCATAACTCTTAAGAACTGTAAATGTATTTGGGCAGAGAGAAGGACTTTACACAGAGGGTATAAATATAAATTGTCTTTGATGTGATGATACAAAAAAATTTTTTTAAGGGGTTAAGAAGGGAGTCTATGGGGAGGAGAGGAAAGGGGAGGTGGAAGGGGATGAATTATATCATATGAAGAGGTGAAAAAAAACCTATTACAATAGAGGAAAAGAAAGGAGGGGTGAACATTGTTTCAATCCTATTCTCATTAGATTTGATTCAAAGAGGGTTAGGGTTAGGGTTAGGGTTAGGGTTACATTCATTGGGATAAAGAAACTTAACTCATTCTTTAGGGAATCAAAAGGGGAAGGGGAAGGAGGGAACTGATAGAAGGGAGGACAAAAGCAAGGGAGAAAAGGGTAAAGAAAAGAGAGGGGGTGATAAAAAGGGAGGGCAGATTGGGGGAGGCAGGGGTAAGAAGTAAAACGTCGGTGAGGAGGAATAGGGTGAAAGAAGGGGGGGAAAGTACAAAGGGGGTAAATAGAATGGAGGGGAATAGACAGTCAGTAATAATAACTGTGAATGTGAATGGGATGAACTCTGCTATAAAACGGAAGCGAATTGCAGAGTGGATTAAAAACCAGAATCCTACAATATGCTGTTTACAAGAAACACATTTGAAGCAGAGAGATACATACAGAGTAAAGGTAAAAGGCTGGAGTAGAATATATTATGCTTCAGCTAAAGTAAAAAAAGCAGGGGTAGCAATCCTTATCTCAGACAAAGTGCAGGCAAAAATAGATCTCATTAAAAGAGATAAGGAAGGAAATTTCATCTTGCTTAAAGGTACTATAGATAATGAAGTAATATCAATATTGAATATGTATGTGCCAAGTGGTATAGCATCCACGTTCTTAAAGGAGAAGTTCAATGAGTTACAAGAGGAATTAGACAGTAATACTATACTAGTGGGGGATTTGAATCTCCCCCTCTCAGAATTAGATAAATCTAGTCAAAAAATAAATAAGAAAGAAGTGAAAGAGGTGAATAGATTACTAGAAAAGTTAGACATGATAGATGTCTGGAGAAAATTTAATGAGGATATAAAGGAATATACCTTTTTCTCAGCAGTACATGGCACATTTTCAAAAATTGACCATGTATTAGGGCACAAAAACATCATAGTCAAATGTAGAAAGGCAGAAATAGTAAATGCATCCTTTTCAGATCATGATGCAATAAAAATTACATGTAAGAAAGATCCAGGGAAAAGTAGAATGAAAATCAATTGGAAACTAAATAATTTTATTCTAAAGAATGAATGGGCCAAACAAGAAATCATAGAAACAATCAATAACTATATCCAAGAAAATGACAATCATGAGACAACATACCAAAATCTATGGGATGCAGCCAAAGCAGTGCTTAGGGGAAAATTTAAAGCTCTAAATGCTTACATGAATAAAAAAGAGAAAGAGGAGATTAATGAATTGGGCATGCAACTTAAAAAGGTAGAAAAAGAACAAATTAGAAATCCCCAATTAGATACTAAATTAGAGATCCTGAAAATCAAAGGAGAAATTAATAAGACTGAAAGCAAAAAAACTATAGAATTAATCAATAAAACTAAGAGCTGGTTTTATGAAAAAACCAATAAAATAGATAAAATATTGGTTAATTTGATTAAAAAAAAGAAGAAAACCAAATTACCAGTATCAAAAATGAAAAGGGTGATGTTACCACCAGTGAAGTAGAAATTAAATCAATAATTAGGAATTATTTTGCCCAACTGTATGCCAATAAATTTGACAATCTAAATGAAATGGATGAATATTTACAAAAATACAAACTGCCCAGTTTAACTGAAGAAGAAATAAAATCCTTAAATAAACCCATATTAGAAAAAGAAATTGAACAAGCCATTAATGAACTCCCTAAGAAAAAATCCCCAGGGCCAGAAGGGTTTACGGGTGAATTTTACCAAACATTTAAAGAACAATTAATTCCAATATTATACAAATTATTTGGAAAAATAGGTGAAGAAGGAGTTCTACCAAATTCATTTTATGACACAAATATGGTGGTGATACTAAAACCAGGCAAAGCAAAAACAGAGAAAGAAAACTATAGACCAATTTCCCTAATGAATATTGATGCTAAAATCTTAAATAAGATATTAGCAAGGAGATTACAGCAAGTGATCACCAGGGTAATACACTATGACCAGGTGGGATTTATACCAGGAATGCAGGGCTGGTTCAACATTAGGAAAACCATTAACATTATCAACCACATCAATAAGAAAACCAACCAAAATCATATGATTATCTCAATAGATGCAGAGAAAGCTTTTGACAAAATACAACACCCATTCCTAATAAAAACACTGAAGAGTTTAGGAATAGGGGGAGCTTTCCTTAAAATAATAAACAGTATCTACCTAAAGCCATCAGCAAGTATTATATGCAATGGAGATAAATTAGAGGCCTTCCCAATAAGATCAGGGGTGAAACAGGGATGTCCATTATCACCCCTATTATTTAATATTGTAATAGAAATGTTAGCTTTAGCAATCAGAGAAGAGAAAGGAATTAAAGGAATTAGAATAGGCAAGGAGGAAACAAAACTATCACTCTGCAGATGATATGATGTTATACTTAAGGAATCCTCAAGAATCAACTCAAAAATTACTTGAAACAATTAACAACTTTAGCAAAGTAGCAGGATATAAAATAAATCCACATAAATCATCAGTATTTCTATACATGACCAACAAAGTCCAGCAGCAAGAGATAGAAAGAGAAATTCCATTTAAAGTAACAGTACATAATATAAAATACTTGGGAGTCTACTTGCCAAGACAAGCCCAGGATCTCTATGAACACAACTGCCAAACACTCTTCACCCAAATCAAATCAGATCTAAATAATTGGAAAGATATCAATTGCTCATGGATAGGCAGAGCTAATATAGTAAAAATGACAATACTGCCTAAATTAATTTACTTATTCAGTGCCATACCAATCAGACTACCTAAAAATTATTTTATAGAGCTAGAAAAAATAATAACAAAATTCATCTGGAAAAACAAAAAATCAAGAATATCCTGGGAAATAATGAAAAAAAATTCACAGGAAGGTGGGTTAGCGGTACCAAACCTGGAGCTCTACTATAAAGCGGCAGTCATCAAAACTATCTGGTACTGGCTAAAAAATAGAGTGGTAGATCAATGGAATAGGCTAGGCTCAGGAAATGCAGTAGTAAATGACACTAGTAATGTAGAGTTTGATAAACCCAAAGACTCCAGCTTCTGGGATAGGAACTCGGTATTTGACAAACACTGCTGGGAAAACTGGAAGATAGTATGGCAGAAATTAGGCATAGACCAACATCTTACACCTTATACTAAAATAAGGTCAAAATGGATACACGATTTAGACATAAGAGGTGATACCATAGGTAAATTAGGAGAGAAAGGAATAGTGTACCTATCAGATCTTTGGAAAGGATAACAGTTTTTGACCAAACAAGAGATAGAGTATACTATAAAATGAAAAGTGGATGATTTTGATTACATTAAATTAAAAACTTTTTGTACAAACAGAAGCAATGCATCCAAAATTAGAAGGGAGGCAGAAAGCTGGGAAACAATTTTTGAGGCCAGTGCTTCTGATAAAGGCCTCATCTCTAAAATATATAGGGAACTAAATCAAATTTATAAGAACCCAAGTCATTCCCCAATTGAGAAATGGTCAAAGGATATGAACAGGCAGTTTTCTGATGAAGAAACCAAAACTATTTATTCCCATATGAAAAAATGCTCTAAATCTCTAATGATTACAGAGATGAGAATTAAAACAACTCTGAGGTACCACCTGACACCTATCAGATTGGCTAAAATGACAAAAAAGGAAAATAAATGTTGGAGAAGCTGTGGGAAAATTGGAACACTAATCCATTGTTGGTGGAGCTGTGAACTGATCCAACCATTCTGGAGAATGATTTGGAATTATGCCCAAAGGGCGATAAAGCTGTGCATACCCTTTGACCCAGCAATACCACTTTTGGATCTTTTTCCCTAAGAGATCATGGAAGGGGGAAAGGGACCCACATGTACAAAAATATTTATGGCTGCTCTTTACGTGGTGGCAAAGAATTGGAAGTTGAGGGGGTGCCTATCAATTGGGGAATGGCTGGACAAGTTGTGGTATATGAATACAATGGAATACTATTGTGCTATAAGAAACGATGACCAGGAGGAGTTCAGAGAAACCTGGAGGGTCTTGCGTGGGCTGATGATGAGTGAGATGAGCAGAACTAGAAGAACATTGTACACAGTAACATCAACATTGAGTGTTGATCTATTGTGATGGACTATATTCTTCTCACCAATGCAATGGCACAGAAGAGTTACAGGGAACTCGTGATGGAAGACGATCTCCAAATCCAGGAAAAAAAAAAAAAAGAACTGCAGAGTATAGATGCTAAACGAACCATACTATTTCTTTTGTTTTTGATGCTGTTGTTTTTTTCTATTTTGAGCTTTTCCATCATTGCTCTGATTTTTTTTTCTCTTATGACTAATGCAGAAATAGGATTAATGTTATTATGTGTATATATATATATATATATATATATAACCTATATCAGATTAACTGCTGTCTAGGGGAGGGGGGAGGGAGGGAGAAAAATCTGAAATTGTAAAGCTTGTATAAACAAAGGTTGAGAACTATCTTTACATGTAATGGAAAAAAAATAAAATACTTTATTAATTAAAAAAAAAAAGATTCTATTCCAGATTTGAAGTGTAGCATCTGGGACACTCTTTTTTTTGTGTGTGAGGCAATTGGGGTTAAATGACTTGCCTAGGGTCACACAGCTAGTTAAGTGTTAGGAGTCTGAGGCTGGATTTGAACTCAGGCACTCCTGAATCAAGGACTGGTGCTTTATCCACTGCACCATCTAGCTGCCCCTGGGACACTCTTTCCAACCTACAGGATGGGTCCCCCAGAGAAGGCTTCTCTGAAACTACTTGAAACCATAGTTTGTGAACCCCCACTCATGTGTTTACTGTAATAGTCATCCAGAGGACTCAATTAATTTGAAGCAAAGGCATTTAATGAAATAATATAGGTTGGAAGTCTCAATGAAACATTTCCCCCATTAACTTGGGGCACATTCTCCCAAATATTTACATACTCTAGTGGGAAGAGTGTATGCATATAGGGAATATGTGAAGAGAGACACACATATGGGAAGCAGGTATGTCCAAGGTACACATGTGACCATGACACACTTGTGAAAGGGCACCCAAATGGGGAGCATGTGTGAACAAAGCACATATGTCCAGAATTAACCCCTGTCTCCAAAGCTGCAGCCCTGCTGATGTCTTCTAGTGATGTTATCACTAGATAGTTCCTACCAGGACTGCTCCCTATTCATCTCCACCAAAAATAGAAAGGGGCTTGAAATATGAATTAGTTCAATCCCTTAATTATTTTTATCTCCTCATTATTATTATTATTATTTTTTGCAGGGCAATGGGGGTTAAGTGACTTGCCCAGGGTCACACAGCCAGTAAGTGTCAAGTGTCTGAGATGGGATTTGAACTCAAGTACTCCTGAATCCAGGGCCGGTGCTTAATCCACTGTGCCACCTAGCTGCCCCTCCTTAATTAATTTTAAACCAAACTTAGACTATTTAAAAATATATGGTAGTGGGGCAGCTAGATGGCGCAGTGGATAGAGCACCGGCCCTAGAGTCAGGAGTACCTGAGTTCAAATCCGGCTTCAGAAACTTAACACTTACTAGCTGTCTGACCCTAGGCAAGTCACTTAACCCCAATTGCCTCACTAAAAAATAAATAAATAAATAAATAAATAAATAAATAAATAAATAAATAAATAATATATATAATAATATATATATATATATATATATATATATTACTACCATATATATATATATATTTACTACCATATATATATATATATTTTTACTACCATATATATATATATATATATATATATGGTAGTAAAGGGAACACAGTGTAATTTGCCACAGGCAAATTTCATGGCGGGTGGGTTGTGTGGTAGATAAAGCACTTGGCCTAGAGTTAGGAAGACCTGAGTTCAAATCCAACCTCAGACACTTGTGTTTGCTTTATCTCTTTCTCTGCCTAAATTTCATCAACTGTAACATAAGGATAATAATAGCACCTACTTCCTAAGGTTGTTGTCAGTTAGTCAATGAACATTTTTAAAGTGACTACTATGTGTCAAACACTGTGTTAAGTGTTGGGGATACAAAAAGAGGCAAAAGGCGTTTCCTGCCCTTAAGGAGCTCACAGTCTAATGGAGGAGAGTTATTGATTATGGAAGTAAAGCACTTATGAATGATGGCAAGGTCAAAGGCATGGGGATTGAAGATTAATTGAAAGAGGGAAGGCCCCAGGAGAATCAAATGAGATAGAATTTGTA
Organism: Dromiciops gliroides; assembly: GCF_019393635.1. Classification (NCBI taxonomy): domain Eukaryota; kingdom Metazoa; phylum Chordata; class Mammalia; order Microbiotheria; family Microbiotheriidae; genus Dromiciops; species Dromiciops gliroides. The sequence goes on along the minus strand of NC_057861.1, from coordinate 590,663,667 downwards.
AAGTACTTAGCATAGTGCCTGGCACATAGTAGGTATTTTTGGGGGGTGGGGCAATGAGGGTTAAGTGACTTGCCCAGTGTCTGAGGCTGGATTTGAATTCAGGTATTCCTGAATCCAGGGCCAATGCTTTATCCACTGTGCCACCTAGATGCCCCCAGTTATCTAATATATACTTGTTTCTTTTCCTTCCCCTTCCTACCCTCAGTGATGTCCCTCTTCATACAATCTCCAGTTCTAACTCAATATGTGACCATGGGCAAGTAATTTCCCTTCTGTAATCCACAAAATGTAGGGCTTAGACTAGATGACCTCTGAGGTCTTTTCTTTCTCTAATCTTCTAGGATTCTAATCAAGAGTAGATTGGATTAACAGAACTAAGAATTCCAGTTCTAACATTCCATAATCCTATCATTTAGAAATTATTTTTTTGGAACATGGGACTGGGACTTGGGTTTCATAAGGGTTGGTTTATATTGGTGAAAAGTCTTTGAAAAGAATTATTTTCTAATCCTTCCATGCCTTTTCCCTCTTCATGGTTTCTAAGACAGGAATTGTCCTATTGTTCCCAATGATACAAATATTTGTTCTCTTGACATAAAAATAACTAATTATATATAATAATGCGACCCTCAGTAGAGGGTAATTGGTGCCCCTTGTATGTATGCTTTCTTAAGAACATGCAGAGATCATTTTTATGGAGGGCAGGAAATCCTTCATTAGAGTTTTCAGGGTGCCATTATCACAGCTCACACTTCCCATCTGTTCTTTAGGATGCATTGGTTCCTGGAGAAGATAAAACTACAAGCTTCCCTGGCACATTAATTACAGTGACAAAGGAAGCCTAAATGAGGAAAACAATATGAAACCATCCATATTTTTTTACACTTCTGGAAGATAGGTCTTTAACAAAACAAAATAAAATCTGGTTTATGGAAACTGGATACAGTCCTTTACTTTTTATCTTCTCACTCCACCCTAAAAAATAAAAATAAATAGTGGAGAGATTGTCTTATGAACTTGCCAATATCACTATCTTTATTGGTCACCTTTCTTTAAGGTGAGTACACAGGTCATCTATTTCTTCACTTTTTACTACTCTATACTTCAGAGTTCTGAATAATGTTCCAGAAACTTCTTTATCCTGGATGATCACTTCGTTCCTGAATTATCTTCTGCTCTTGCTGCCCCTCACTCCAATTGGATAGATTCTCCTGCAATCTTCATTTAAGGAGGGAACCCACACCAACCATCTCTTCATTTCTGGACCTCTGCATTATGATCCCAAGGGTATCTCCATCCATCCCCATCCTCTTAGTGTCTTTTTATATGCTGCATTTCTTCATTATAATGTAAATTCCTTGAGATCTAAGATTATTTTTCCCTTTGCTAGTATTTGTACTTCCAGGGTTTAGCATAGTAAGCACTTAATAAATATTTGTTAACTGATTGATTTGATCTAGCCAAACTGAGTGAGAAGGCCATATGACCTTTATTACAAAGACCACCTTATGATTTTCTACTTTTCAGATATTTACTATGTCTCATTATTCTTCCCAACATATTAGGGAGGTAGGAAATTAGAACACATGAAATACCTAGTTCCGTAATAAAGGCCTCTTGATATAATAGAAAGAACACTGACCTGGATCCCCAGGATTTGGGTCTAGGTCCTGCTTGTTTGTGAGACATGAGAAAAGTCAATTCCAGTGGGTTTCTAATTTTAAGTCCCTAATTCTATCTGAGTCTCAGTGTCCTCATTCATAAAATGAAATACAAGGGCCAAATAACATGTCATACCAACTCTGAATCTGATGGCCTACTAGAGTCTGTGGACTTCATTTTACAGATGAGGAAACTGAGGTCCATCTTCCTCATTTCTTTCCAAATTTCCTTCCTCAAAGATAGCATGGATGATGAATCAGTAAAGGAGCAGATAAATAAGCAGAAGGAGTACCAGGGTAGAACATTGTCACTATAATCCAGATAAGGGAAAGTATCCAGGAGGCACTGGTAATCAATAGTGCCTCAAACAGCAGAAAGGTCAAAGATGATGAGGATATTTGCCATCAGATTTGGCAGAACAAAGATGGTTGCTGATTTTGGAGAGAACAGTTTCAGTTGAGTGATAAGATCAGAAGCCAGATCAGAAAGGGGTTAAGAAGAGAGTTGGAAAAGAGAAAGTGAAGGCACCAAATATAGATGTCTTTTTGAAGATTTGGCTAAGGAAAGGAGGAGAGAAAAAAGATATGATGGGATTATGGTTTCTAGCATTTTTTTTAAGGATAGGAGAGATCTAGATCTGTGTGTAGGGGGCAGGGAAGGAGACTGTAGATAATAAGAGATTAAAGATTAGATAGAGGGATGGTATCATAATAGGGGCCATCTGTTGGAGATGATGAGAGGGGATGGAATTGAGGATGTAAATAGAAGGGCTGAGCTTGGTGAGGACAAAAAAACCTCTTCATCGGAGATTGGAGGAAAAGAGGAAATGGTGGGGATGAAGTCTGGGAGCTATGAGGAGGAGAGAAGAGATCATGGCAAATAGCTTTGAAATTGATAAAGTATGGCTCAGTATTATTCAGCTGAGAGGGTGAGGAGAAAAGGCCATACTGTTGGAGGGACAAGGAAAGAAGAAAAGGTTTGGATTAATCTCTTTAGAGAGCAAGATGGAGAATTAATTAGGGAGGAGTAGGATTGCCTTTGCTGCAGTGAGGGCCCAATTAAGTTTAGATATTGTAAAATTATAGTGGGAAAAGTCAGCATAATTGAGAAGCTGTCTCCAGTATATGAATAGGAACAAAGGAGGTGGAAGGTGGGGAAAATCTGATAAGGCATGAGTGACATTAGGACAAGGGAGCAAGGAAATTTAGAGAAAAAGATAGAGCAATATTTAACAGGTTCATTAATGGTTCAAGACTGGGATGGGAATAGAGTTTAGCTAGAACAGGAGTGATGTCCTGGCAAGATACAGTGGAATGAAGAAAGTGCCGATTATGGTAAGGATAGAGAATAGACTGGGAGGAATAAGGCATAGAAAGAGCTGGAATGATAGGAGATTGTGATTGGATAAAAGAACTTTTGAGTTATTGATTATGGAAGTAAAGCACTTGTAGATGATGGCAAGTTCAAGGGCATGGGTATCTTTGTGAATAACTGAAGTGGATTGGAAAAGGAGTAAATAGGAATTCATAGGAATTGAGTAAATGGAGGATTTGGGATGTTAGGGCCACTTTCCAAGATTGTTATCATTCTTTGAGGATCAAATTAGCCAGTTTTCTCCCCCTACTTGGTAATGCTCTAAAATTTACAAATGGCCTTATATTTACTTATTTGTGGACATATAGAATGTCAGTTATGAGAGGGCAAGAGTAAATCTGTCTTTTATCATTTTTTCCCCTTCATCTAGCATGACTTCTTGCACATTGTAGATGCTTAGTATTTGTTGTATTGAGTTGAAATCTTCATCTCTTTCACCCCTCCCCATATTTGAGGCTAAGAATCAGGATCCAAAAAGGCCTATAAAGAGAGGTTAGAATGGTGGGTTGAATCTAACAAGATAACATTTAATAGGAACAAATTAGATTTGGACTTAAAAATCAACTCCATAAGCAGAAAATATGGGACACTGGCTGTACAGCAGATTTGGGGAGAAAGATCTGGGAGTTTCAATGACCTGTGATCTAAATAAGGGTAAGGGGTGCAACATTGCTGATAAAAAGGCTAATGGATGTTTAAGTTGAAGAAGAGAAAACTAGAGAGGAGAAGAGTCTTGGGAAGTAGTGGGTTTCTCTTCAGTTGAGTTCTTTTTTTTATCGTGAAAGTATTTTATTATTTTCCAGTTATGTGTAAAGATAGTTTTCAACATTTGTTTTCACAAGATTTTTAGTTCCAAATTTTTCTCCCTCCATTCCCTACCCCCTCCCCAAGACAGCAAGCAATCCAATATAGGTTACATATGTACAATCACATTAAACATATTTCTATATTAGTCATGTTATGAAAGAAGGATCAGAACAAAAGGGAAAAACCTCAATAAAGAAAAAAAACCAACAATCAAAAAATAGAAATAGTATGATTCAATCTGCATTCAGAACCCACAGTTCTTTTTTTCTGGATGTGGAAAATATTTTCCATCATGAGTCCTTTGAAATTGTCTTGGATCACTGCACTGCTGAGAAGAGCCAAGTCCATCAGAGTTGATCATCACACAGTGTTGCTGTTACTGTGTATATTTTCCTGGTTCTGCTCACTTCACTCAGCCAGCATCAGTCCACTTAAGTTTTTCCAGGTTTTTCTTAAATCAGCCTGCTCATTGTTTCTTACAGCACAATAGTATTCCATTACATTCATATACAACAACTGGGTTAGCCATTCCCCAATTAATGGGCATTCCCTTGATTTCCAATTGTTTCTCACCACAAAGAGAGGTGCTATAAATATTTTTGTACATGTGGGCCCTTTCCCCTTTTCTATGATCTCTTTGGGATATAGATGTGTTAGCAGTATTACTGGGTCAAAGGGTCAAACTATGCATACACAGTTCCATTACCCTTTGGGCATAGTTCCAAATTGCTCACCATAACAGTTGGATCATTTCACAACCCTACTAACAATTCATTGGTGTACCAGTTTTCCCACAGCCTCTCCACTCAGTTGAGTTCTTTAAATTAAAGCAGGTTGACCAGTTATCATGGATTTTGGAGAATACTTCTTGATCAGATACAGGTTGGATTAGTTTTTCCCTGAGGTCTCATCCAATTCTGTGATCCTGTGACCTCATTAAAAGTTTAATTCTCAATAGGGCTGTCTATGAGGGAGGGAGATGCTAGGTGGTTGAGTAGTTAGCAGGGGTGTGTGCTGGTAAATGTTGACAAGTGGCTGTTTGGGAAAAGATATGTGCATGGCACACTTTAAAGTTTAATCTGCATTTTTAACACCTCCCATATCTTTTCTTTTTAAGTCTAAACAAACAACAAAGTAATAAATCAAGCCCTGATTTGTTTGCTTACACTGAAAATTTAACAAATGACTTTCTTAAGCAGGTGTGAGCTGGCTCCAGCACACACTTAATAGGTAGTGGGAAAAGGGGAAAAGGTGGTGAAGCTAATCATAGAATTTGTTGAATTTAATTGACTCCAGTTCAAAGCACAGAGCTTGTAAATTTCCTTACTTAACTGGGGAAGAAAGTCCTGACATGATCCAAGCATTTATGAGCAGCAGTAAATCATTCCAAATAGTAAAAACAATGTCAAATAAAAACCTCTCAACAATTAAAGGGAAAAGTTGGCATTGAACATGAAGCATTCACCAGCACTAATAAACAAAGAAGCAATTTCAGGACAGCTGTAACTGTAGACCAATAACATCATGCCCTAAACCTAATCCTCATTTTTTTTTTTTTTTGGTCTTCACTTTTAAGGTAAGGATTAGGTCAGAGGGATTTGGTCTGAGTTTCTATTAAATGTGTTAGGCTCCTCTTGGGGTCTTTAAATGGGCTTCAACAATGATCCCAAAGAAGAAAGAAATCACAGGTTGTTTTTTTTGTTTTTGTTTTTGCTTTTTGCTTTTGCTTTAAGTAATCCAGTTAAAAAGGTTGTAGAAGCTAGACTTAAAAAAACCTTACAATTCATAGGAATAGGATAAGAGTTGGAAGGTTTATCTTAGAGGTCATCTAGTCCAACCACCTATTTTGCAGATAATGAGGCCCAGCAAGGTTAGATAACTTGCTGAAGGTCATATGGGTTACTTAAGTGTTAGAAATAGGTTTTAAAACCAAGTCTTGTAACTTTTGAGTCAATACACACACACACACACACACACACACACACACACACACATTTGCTGTACCACCGCTTGTCTTCATCCTCTAGCCAAAACCTTTCTTATATGTTGATTAAATACGTCAGCATGGAAGCCAGAATGTCAATTATTATGATCAGCTAATAGAGTTCTATAAGGAAGTTCTTTAAAAGTCTGTGAACCTGCCATCCTCCTTCCTCTTCCTACCCCTGTTTTCCTTCTTTGTTTTACAGGAACCTCTGGAGACAATCATGGTTATGTCAGTAGCAGAAGGATACAGCTGTGAGTTATAGGACTTGGGAAGGCCATGGACCAAACTGGAGAAAGCAAACTAACTCTGTACCCAGGGAGAGGTGAACCCTTGTGATAATAGGGCCTACTCATATAGTTTTGCTTCAATCAATCAATCAGCATTGTGCCTATTATGTGCCATGTACTATACTAAGTTCTGTGGATCCAAAGAAAGTCCCTGCTCTGAAGGAACTCATGGTCTAGTGAATTGTTGGCATTTATATAATACTTTAAATTTTGCAAAGTGCTTTACATATGTTATCTCACATGAGACACATCAACCCTGGGAGGTAGATGCTGTTATTATACTATTTTACATATGAGCAAATTGAGGCAAAGACTTGTCCAAGGTCAAACACCTAGTAAATGTCTGAGGCTGGATTTGAACTTTGGTCTTCCTTTTGGGCTGCTAGGAGGCACAGTGGATAGAGAGCTGTGGTTGGAGTCAGGAAGACTCATCTTTATGAGTCTTCACTTACTAACTGAGTGACCCTGGGAGAGTCATTTAACCATGTTTGCTTTAGTTCCTTTAATTGTAAAATGAGCAGGAGAATGAAATGGCAAACCACTCTAGTATCTTTGCCAAGAAAAATTGAAATGGTGTCACAAAAAGTTGGAAGTGACTGAAAAATGACTGACCATCTTCCTGATTCCAGGCCCAGCTCTCTGTCTACTGCGTGATCTGCCCACTATACCTGTTTCTGTGGACCAAATGAGATTTGATTCCCTCCTGTTCATGCTTAGAATGTTAAAGAACTGATCGTCTGCTTCTTGACACATTGACATTTCACTTACTCAAAAGTCTGTGTTTAAGCAGGGGATAGAAGAAGAGAAGACAGTGTCATTTCTTTTCTTCTGGTTTTGTTTCTCTCAGTCTCCAGTGGCTGGGAGCAGCCAGATGGGACTGGGGGGTGGATACTGACACTGGCCATGTCAGCAAATGGTGAGGTTTCATTGCTTGTTTTGATGTTAATCCTAGCAGCAGAATGGGCGTGAAAAGTTGGGGCAGATGGAACGGAGGAGTCTTCAGTGGAGCGAAGTACCTGGAGGAATGCTACGCAGCTAAGAATCAGAGACAACTCAGCCAAAACAGATACAACAAACTCAGTAAGACCTGTGGAGTTGTCTCCTAAACAAATTTCTTAGACCTAAAGTTGTATCTGCATGATGCTAAATATCTGATTGATTTCCCCCCTTCAAAGTGTGTGTGTGTGTGTGTGTGTGTGTGTGTGTGTGTGTTTGTTGCCCATGTTGATTGTATGTCCACATGGGTTAGGCTAGATGTAGCTCACAGGGAGTTATGTATAGATATGTCCTTCCTCTACCCATCCCTCTCCAAAGGAAACCTTGATTCCTGCTGGGAGGGGAGCAAGAAGTTGGAGCCACAAGATTGGCCACTCTTCTCTCCTTAGAAAGAAGGTGGGGGCAGCTAGGTGGTGCAGTAGATAAGGCACTGGCCCTGGATTCAGGAGGACCTGAGTTCAAATCTGGCCTCAGACACTTGACACTTACTAGCTGTGTGAGCCTGGGCAAGTCACTTAACCCTTATAGTTCCACAACAAAAGGGGGTATTGGGATAGATTTCTACTTTACTATCTGCTAAATATTGCTAGTTTTGAAGGAAGATATTGGCTCTTCTATATTCGGCCTCTTTTAGATGTCTTTATCTCCTTCCAGGGACTTCTCTCTGAAGAGAACCTGGAACCTTAACACTGGAAACCAAAAGAAATAGGATCTTCCTTCTCCCAAGCTCTGGATAACTCCACTCATTATGAAGGCACAGAGCACTGAATGATTATTTTCTACCAATGAAGAGTCTTACAAATGGATTTGAGCCCTGGATTACATCTCTACCAGATTATCCCATAAATTACTCCTAAATTGACTGAATCCATTCATGTTGTAGAAGTTAGATTCATATGCAAATTGCCCAAGGGTTCTGTCCAATTCAGAGCTACAAGGAATTGTAGAGGTTATCATATCTAACCTCTCATATTATAGATGAGGAAATTATAGCCTGAGGAGATTGAATGACTAGCCCAAGGTCTCATAGGCAGTAATATCAGAGTTAGAAAATGTCCTATTAGCTCTGACATGAGTTAAAGGAGAATGAACAGACTCCTGTACGAGTAGAAACTCGTTTGATTAATTCATCTGTGGTTCAAACTCTTTCACATTTTCTGTTTAAGTACATTCTAATAGCTGGAGGTTTTATTTTTTCTGCTTAGCTCAAGTCAGAGCAGTCTTGGCATTTGTGATACCAACTATCCTCTAACAAAATATAGTGATTAGTTGGTTTGGAATGATTATAATTAGTTGCCTGTAATTAGGCAGTGTCATTTGCTTATGATTTTTGCATTTGGACTATAATCAACTGATCAGTCAGTTGAGAGGCTGCTAGGTGGCACAATGGATAGAGCACTGGTCCTGAGTCAGGCTACTGTCTGTGTGAATTTGGGCAAGTCCCTTAATTTCTGTTTGCTGCAGTTTCTTCATCTATAAAATGGTGATAATCATAGTATCTATTCCCCAGGGTTGTCATAAGAGTTAAATAGGATAATATCGTCAAAGTTCTTTGCAAATCTCTTTTTTTTCCCCCAGGATAATGAGGGTTAAGTGACTTGCCTAGGGTCACACAGCCAGTAAGTGTCACGTGTCTGAGGCTGGATTTGAACTCAGGTCCTCCTGAATCCAGGGCCAGTGCTTTATCCACTGCTCCACCTGGCTGCCCCCCCCTTTTCAAATCTTAAAGCATTATGTAAATGCAAGCTCTTTTATTAATTATTTATCAATCACTTATTATGTACCAGGCACTTTGAAACCATTCCTGCCCTTAAGGAGTTTACATTTTAGATAAAAATGTGTGCATAGTCTGTAATATAGAGAAAGTATTTGTTAAATGCTTTTGGGATACCCTATGTAGTGTCAGAGGATTTGCTGAATCCTAGTTTCTTAGTTAAGGTTCTCTGATTCTCTCTTCAGCTACATTACCAAACCGTACTCCTGGATCTAAAAGCCTGAATACCACAAAAGGTCAAAGACTTACAGAGCAAGTCAGAAACCCATGTGCCTCTTGTTCTGTATCCTTAGATAGGGGTATTTTTTTTGGCAGAGCAATGAGGGTTAAGTGACTTGCCCAGGGTCACAAAGCTAATGTGTCAAGTGGCTGAGACCAGATTTGAATTCAGGTTCTTCTGAATCCAGGGCCAGTCCTTTATCCACTGTGCCACCTAGCTGCCCCCAGAAAGGGATATTTTAATGAAGATTTCAAGGAAGAAGAAGCCTCCCTTGAAATAAAAAATGCCAAAGTAGATCTCTCTCTGGTATTCCATTCCTCCTTGGTTTTGCAAAAAAGTTTGACTTTAAGGCTTGTCTATTTCTCTAGCCTTGTTGAATTGAAATTTACTGTTACCTCTTTTTTTTTTTTTTTTAGTGAGGCAATTGGGGTTAAGTGACTTGCCCAGGGTCACACAGCTAGTAAGTGTTAAGTGTCTGAGGCCAGATTTGAACTCAGGTACTCCCGACTCCAGGGCCGGTGCTCTATCCACTGGGCCACCTAGCTGCCCCTACTGTTACCTCTTTAAAAGCTTTTTACATTTAACTCAATAAAGCTTGGGCTTTGAGATAATAATGATAAAACAAAAACGAAAACAAAATCCCCTGGGTTCAAGGTATTTACATAGGGTGTGTGGGGCAACATAACCATTCATAAATCAATACAAAATATAAACGAAGTCAATACAAATAATTTATGGAGGTAACAATAGAGTGAAAAGAATGCTGAATTTGAGATCTGAACACTTTGGTTCAACGTCAACAGCTGTGTGACCTTTAGCAAATCATTTAATCTCCCTGGGCCTCAGTTTCCTCCTCCATAAAATGAAGTGATTGGGTTTAATAGTCTCTAAGTTCTCTCTGAATCTATATCTATGATCCCATAATAATTTCAGTGAGGGGCATGGAGTACCAAGTTGGGGAAAATAAGGACAGGGCTTTTGATGCTACAATTTAAAGGGGACTTATCCTATGGGACCAAGGAATTAATCTAACAAATATAAATGATTCTAAAGGCTCTGGGAGAGTTTTCCTCCTCTGCACCACTCACTGAATAGTTAGACATGAACAGAAGTGAACTCTCATTCCCTCTACATGTGACTTCGCCATTTACTGATTCATAACAGATATGAAAGGTTCACTTTGATTTCAAAAGAGGGTATCAGTCCCCTTGTGGATAAGTAGGATCCCAAAATCTCAGAGTTACTGAATCATCTTCAAGGAAGAAGAATGTAACATCGGGCCTTGAAAATGTATGTTAGCATATACGGTAGCTATTTATACTGCTTTTCAGATATTTCATGAATCCAATTTAAGTCCCAGAAAGTAGAAAACATGCCACCCTGTGCAACTCTGAGCATTCAAATGAGAAGCAATTACAATCTGTCTTCTACACCTACTAAATAATCAGCTTCTCTGTCTCCGCTCCTTGGGTGCATGTGCTGGGGTTCAAGGCCAGGGACAAGGTGGAGAGGAGGAGGAGGGGAGGAGGTCTGGGGTCTAAAGGAGTTTGGAGAATTTTTTGGTGATGGGGCAGGAGTAAATCGCTGAGTGATGAAAAACAACAGAAATTCTAGCCTCTGAACTATTAAACATAGAAAGGGAAGTTAAAGAATGCCCTTTGGAGGGGGAGATACTTAAGAATTAAATATTGAATATTGAAGCAGAGAGCTGGACATAATGTCCTCTGATTGTCTCTTCCAGTGCTCAGAAGACACAACTTTAAATCCTGCCTCGCTTTTACTAGCTGTATGATCCTAGCAGATCACTTACTTTCCTTCAGTTTCAGTTTATATCATCTGTAAAATGGGGTTAATAATAACATCTTCTTCACAGGGTTGTTGTAAGGATCAAATATATATATATATATATATATATAAATATATATATAAAGAGTTTTATAAACCTTAAAATGCTATAGAAATTTTAACTATTATTATTTTAAATGTTACTATTCCTAACACCAAAGTAGAAATTTAGTTTTCTGTTATCTTGCATCCATAACATTTTCATGTGCTTATTTTTCTTCTTCTGCTCCCCATTCTAATGAAATGTTATCTCCCTGTGTTACTAATCAAACTTCATGACCAGAGTTTTTTCTAGATTCTGAAGATCATCTTGCCTTCAGTGACCCACTGAATGTTTGTGTTCTGGTTATAACAAATGGGGTATACAGAATTTTACCTGTTCCATTCCTCCCCCTCCTCTCAAAAAAACCCCAACAAACCTTAACAACCAAGACAACTATATAATAATAGTTTTGAATGGCTAATATTGCACATTATTCATGTGCACAGTGCTCAGTCTATGGTAAAAACTCAGTAAATGCTTGTTGATTGATTGATTACAGATGATTCTTAGGAGAGAGGCTAGGTGCCTGTGGCCATGTCAGCTGAGATTACTCTCTACAGAAAATTCTTTTAGTAACTTTAGCATGTTGTTTTCTTAACTACATGCTCTGTGTATTAGGGGCAGAGAAATTAGGTATGATTGGTTTAACTTTTGGACAGCTAGGTGATAAAGTGGATAGAGTGTCAGGACTGAAGTTAGGAAGACCTGAATTCAAATCCAACCTCAGACACTTGCTAGATATGTGACCCTGGGCAAGTCATATAACCATTTTTGCCTCAGTTTCATCATCTGTAAAAGGAGCTGCAGAAGGAAATGGCAAACCAATCTAGAATCTTTGACAAGAAAACCCCAAATGGGGTCACAAAGAGTTGAACATGACTGAAAAACAACTGAACAGCAATAACAAAGTTTGTCTCCTTTCTTATCTGTGCTCATTCTCATTTTAATCTTCCCCATATGCTGTTCTTCTCTAGAATCCTCTCCCTCCTCCCTCCATCTCATTCCTCAGGGTCCAGCTCAAGTCCCACCTATGTGGTGAATCCATCCCTGACTATGACAGTGCTCATTGATTTCCCCTTTTGACTCTTTGCACTTAGAATCATGGAATCACAAAAGTTTATAGCCAACAAAGGCTCTTGGAGACTATCTAATCTAATCCTAGAATCAAAGGATTGAGTTGGAAGAGATCTCAGAAAGCCATGTAGCTAAAATCCCATCCAGTCTGGAATTACCCTTACAGCTACATTTATTGGCCATTAAAAGCTTTGTTTGAAGACCTCTAGGGATGGAAAGCCCACTACCCCCTGAAATTCATGCTTTACTTTGGGAAAATTTAAACATTAGGAAATAATTTCTTCCTCCTCCTCCTCCTCCTCCTCCTCCTTCTTTTTTGGTTAGGCAATTGGGGTTAAGTGACTTGCCCAGGGTCATACAGCTAGTAAGTGTCAAGTGTCTGAGGCAAAATTTGAACTCAGTTCCTCCTGAATTGAGGGCCAGGGCAGGAAATAATTTCTTATGTTGATTTGAGATCTGCCTTCCTTCAGCTCAAGATTCTATTTGTTCCTAGTTTTCACTTCAATTAAAAAAGCCAGTTGTTGAGTACCTACTATGTGCCAGCCACTGTGCTAAGTGTTGGGCACACACAAAGTAAAAAATAAAACAGTCCTTGACCTCTAGAAGTTGGCATTCTATTTGGAGGGGGGAAACTCATGAACACAAAAGAGCACATTCTCAGAATATGGAGAGAGTAAATGGAAAGTTTGTCCTCTAGGGCTGGGTTGATGAAAGTTCATGTCCTTGACTTTATAGGTAAGGAAATGAAAAAGTGAAAAGAGTAGTCCAAGGTCACAGTACTGGTTTCTCAGATTCTAGTTCTATTCTTTTCCTCCTACTCTCTACAATAGCACATTTAATTATATACTATCTTGTACTGGTACCATTGTTTATATGTATGTCAATTTCATCTACTAAATTCTATTGCATGAATGGTGAGGGAAAGAGACCAGTATTATACCTTGATTGTATCTACCAAAGTCCTCCATGCTGGGTTACAAAAATAATAATATATTTTATATACCATATAATAATTTATATGTCATATAATATATACTTTTGTATAATGATAATACATTTATATAGGCTTATGATTTGCAAAGGGTTTTACATAGATGGTAGAATATGTGTATGGGTGATTAAGGAAAGAAGGAAACAAACATTTTATTAAATGCATAGTACATGCCAAGTACTGTGCTAAGTGCTCCACAAACAATATTTCATTTGATACTCACAACAACCCTGGGAGGTAGGTGTTATAATTACTTCCATTTTATCCATGAGGAAACTGAGACTGAAAGTGGTAGTGACTTGCCTAGAGTCCTAGTACATGGGACTGATGAAAGCAGGATTCAAACTCAGGTCTTCCTGACTCCAAGTCTGAGGATCTTTCTGCTATGCCACAATGATCCATGGATGCCGCTCAATCCTTTCTTGCCTTATCTGAGGAAGAGCCAAGTGGTAACCTTAGTCAAGAGAAATGGTAATCTAGAGAGAAGTTATTGGTAGATTAGGGCATCAGGGGCTCAATGACTAGTTATTCCCTCTGTCAGTGATGCCATCCTATTCATATGGCAATTTTGTTTTCTTCTTTGTAACTACTAAGTGCAAAGTTTGGGGAATACCCTGATCCCCAAATTAAAAATAGGAAAGTTCATTAAAACACACACCACTGAGGTCTCAGGGGTTTGCTTGCCCTTTTGCAGCATTGGCCAATCAACCAAGATCCAGCTTTCATTTTTAGCTGATTTTGATGACTGACAAGCAGCCCTGCATTTCTGGTAACAGCCTTGGGTTGCATTGGCTAAAAATAAACTCCTGGGTCACATCTTCCAACAACCCCAGTTGCCTGCTCTCTTCTTTTGAGGGCTTTTGTTGTTTATTTCAGTTCAAATTCAGCTCTCACTCATTCCCTTTCTGGTATTTATGTTTATTTTTAGCCCAGGGAATGTTATGGTAAAGGAAGAGAAGAGCTATTAATGAACATATTATTCAATAATGGAAGATAATAACCAGCTGCTCTAATTGTATTATGCTCCTGTCACTGGAAGTTCATATCAGTGATTCAAGCTAAAGGTTTGAAGTATTTTTAAGTAAGAGCTCATGCTTTTAGTGCAAAAAGATGAGCAATTGCCTAGAAGTGGTAAAATTAACATCTCTTCATTCCTGGTGCTCTGTAAAATGCTACCTTATTGGGAGGTCAGTTAGCAAGGGTCAAAGGAGTCTGGCCATTTTTACCAGATGAAATTTGGATGAAATGTCCCTCCAGAATAATTAGTGAGGATTTGAAAAGATTGTCAAATGGGATTATGTTTAATTCAATTCAACAAACATGCATTAAGTCCCCATTTATTCATTCAGTAAACATTTACCCAGAATTTAAGGGTTGTTTTGGCTTTTGTGTTAGCTTCTGGGCATACAAAGACAAAATGAAAAAAAAAATCCCTGCCCTCAAGGAACTTAAATTCTATTGGCAGTGAGATGTAGGGCAAGGCATAGAGTGTTAAGAAGACCTGACTTCAAATCTTGTCTCAGACATTTACTAGTTGTATAACTGTGGGAAAGTCACTTAATTCTCTGTCTACCTTAATTTCCTTATCTGTAAAGTGGGGAGAATAGTGGTACCTACCCCCAGGGTTGTTGTGTATATAACATAAGAATATTTGTAAAACATAGTTCCTGGTACACAAAAGGTACTTAATAAACGTTAGTTTCATTCCTTCTTTGTGAGGACCAAATGGGACATTGGATAGATGTACAAGCAACTTAGAGTTTATTACAATTATTGTTCTTTCTGACCTTTGAGAGCTAGCAGAATAAGCCTATCTTTTCTTCCTTCCCCCTCCTCCCAACCATTTTATAGATGAGAACTATCATAGAAATAAAGTGACTTTCCCAAGGTCACAGAGCTAGACTTATAACTACTGGCTCAGTTTTCTTCACACTATTTTATACCATCACAATTGATTATCTCACATGCTTCTAACATAATCATATATATATATATAGCTTCATACTGAACTGACCAGTCATTTAGCTGACAGTTAATAAGATAGATCTGTATGTGAAGCATACTACTACTGCTACTACTACTACCACTACCACCTCCATCACTACATCACTACTTTTTCTTCTTCTTCTTCTACTACTACTACTACTACCACCACCACCACCACCACTACCACTACTAGCTAACATTTATATAATGCATATTATGTGCCAGGAACTGTGCTAAGAACTTTATAATTCTTATCTCTAATCCTCCCAACAATCCTGAGAGGTAGGTACTATTATTTCCCTCTTTATTATGGGTAAGTAAACTGAAGCAAATAGTTTAAGTGACTTGCCCATGGTCACACAACTAGTTAAGTGTTTGAGGACAGATTTGAATCCAGGTCTTTCTGGCTAAAAGCTAGGCATTCAATCCACTGCAAGGCCTAGTTAGCCCTAAGTGCTATTGTTACCCCAAGTTAATACATTAAAAAAAGGGGAGTGGGGTTTAAGTCTGCAAGGTAATACCATACCGAGGCTCTAGATGGAAGTGGAAATATTCAGTTGGTTATTAAGATATTAAAGGATGTTTGTTATTAGGTATAGCCTCAGTTTCCCTAATTGCAAATGGGAATAATAATAATATCTACCTCATAGGGTTGTTGTTAGGAAAAAATGTGATAACATATATGAATGTGCTTTGCAAACCTTAAAGTATTATATAAATGGTGACATACAGTCAATTCTGTAAAAAGAAAGTCAGTCGATTGAGCAAGAAAAAAAAATCACTAACTTTGAGCAATCTGGAGGCAAAACCAATCTGTTGTTTCCACTTCTCACTTTTTACTTGGTTGTTCATTGTCCTAGAGATAGGTTGAGGCACTGATATATAAAAGAACGAAGGGATGATACAAAGGATGATTCTTGCTTAGCTCCCACACCCAAATTCTAATTTGTTGTATGGTAATCATAGATAAACATATGTATGGGGAGGTGTAAGTATAACTGGATAGATAACAGAGGAAAGGTTCCTACAGCTGTATACATAGCTCAGAATGCAAGTCCATGTTTTATTGTTCCTCCTGTGCCCCCAGCCCAGGGTGGGATGACAGATGAGACCTGCCATGGCCCTGTCTGAGAGTGACATGAGGAAGGGAATGAGGAAAGGCTGCTCGCTGCTGGACCGTTCTCCATTGTTGTTATTGTTGTTGTTTGTCTTTCATTCTTGAGGAGGACTATGAAAGATGTCATGACTTGGCAATAAATTGGATTTAAGTGAGGAAGGACTGTTTAAAGTTACCAGCCTCACTTTCTCCTCTGGAGCCATTTGGGTCCAGTGGCAAGATATATTATCAGGATGACTGGAGATGGCCCAGGATGCTTAAGGCAGTTGGGGTTAAGTGAATTGCCCAGGGTTACACAGCTAATGAGTGTCTGAGGTGAGATTTGAACTCAGGTCCTGCCAAATTCAGAGCCAGATCACTATCCATTATGCCGCCATTGGCCTACTATTCTCCATTATGGAGGAGACAAAAGGAACAAACTCATCATATAAAGCCAATATTTAGAACCATGGCTCTAGAGATAAAAGAGAATTCTCTCCAAGAGATTTCCTTCTATTTATTTTTTTTGTATGTGTGTATACATATACACATATACAGACATACATCTACATACACATATATATGAGTGTGTATATATGTGTATATTATATATGTATACACACATATGTATGTTTGTGCTGTCTCCCCAGGTAGAATGTAAGCCTTGAGGGCAAGATTTGTCTTCATACACTTCTTATTTGTCATTGTACATGCCTGGAACACAGTAAATATATTTTTTAAAAACTTTGTTGATGGATTTACTTCAGATGCCATCTAGTCAGATTCCCCATTTTACAAATTAAAGTTTAACGTGTCCTTCCCGGGGCAGCTAGATGGTAGAGCACTGGTCCTGGAGTCAGGAGGATCTGAGTTCAAATCCAGCCTCAGACACTTAACACTTATTGGCTGTGTGACCCTGGGCAAGTCACTTAACCCCAACTGCCTCACCCCCCCCCCAAAATAAAGTGTCCTGCCCTCCATTATACAAGTTATTAAGTCTCAAAGGCAGATTTTGAACTTGGGGTTTCTGACTTACTCTCTCTAGTGTACCTCACTGCCTACCTGGATGTTAAGGATATGCAGTATTGAAGAGAAGGGCCAGAGACAGAAATTGGTATCTAGATCAGAAACAGGGTTTGGTCACAATATCCAAATGGAGATGAAGGACAGAGTTAAAAGATGTGATCTCTCTTTCACTTCCTTTAGGATGGGAGAGAATCTAACTTTTCAATCGTAGTCTCACAGGTTTCCCAGGGACTAAATAGATAAACATTGAAGAATTTCTGCCTGCCAATAAAAATAGGTCTGAAGCAAGCTGTTACAAATATAGAAGAAACATGAATGGGGAGAGAAGGAAAAGAACTTGAGAGAGAGAGAGAGAGAATTTTGTGGGGGACCATTTAGATATAGGACTGGGGTTTTGCCACCTGATTGCAATGAAGACTTTCATAGAGGTGTGTTGGTACCAGCTTGTGAGAGCTAGTTGTTAAAATTTTCCACATGAATATTTATATCTTGGAAATTGGCAAATGCTACCAATCAGGGCTTGATTTATGGTTTAGTTGATTGTTTATACTTAACAAAGTGATGAATTAAATATTAGTAATGGAAATTTAAAAAAAAATAAAAATATGTGCTCTGGGGGTCAGGTTGTATAGTTTATACTAGGATAATGGAGTGGGTTTGGGTTGCACAGAGAGTCTGGACAATCCATTTCACTTAGTTACCTGTGAGCGTATGTATGTTTTTATACCTATGTGGATTAGACCCTCGGGTTTAGCGTCACGAAGATGAGTTGATCTCTAAGCACTCTTCCAGTTTTAAAAGTCTTTGATTTAATACGAAGATATAATTAAGTCAGTCTAATGTAGCAGATTGGATACATGATTTGGAGTCAGGATGTCCTGGGTTCAAATCCCACAACAATTAGTAACTGGGTGACTCTGGGCAAGCCATTTAATTTCTTTTCGCTTCTGTTTACTCATCATCAAAATGGGGATAATAATAGTACCCCCATCACAGAGCGATTGTGAAAATCAAAAGAGTTTTTGTAAATAGCTTTGCAAAATGTAAAGCACTAGATAAACACTGATGATGATGGTGACAGTGATGGTGATGGTGATGGTGGTGATATGGAAGAGAAGGAGGATGTCTGATTTGTGAGGCCAGCACTGTCTTTCAGACTACTTTAATTTAGATATAGCTGGACATATTTCTCTGCTGCTAGAAGCTTTAATCTCTAAGGAAATTTACACCTCTAATCAGTAGCAGGCACATCTAGAAAGGCAACCCAGACTAAAACAAGCCACATCTGTATCGAGAACCCTTATGTGAAACACTCCCTCATCTGTAAACACAGCCCAGAGTAAAATCCCACATCTATATACACAGACTAAAGTGCCGTTTCTGTAAACATACCTCAGAGTAAAAACATGTCATCTGTACACAAAGTCCAGAGTGAAATTCCATAACTGTATACCAAAGCCAGAACAAAACATAGCAGAAAGAGCAACAGGCAAAGTGAGGTGACCAGCTGTGCTCATAGATGGACTCCATGGTGGTCATCTGACCACTAGATAGGAGACTTGTGTTTCTGTTTGCTTTTCTAGCATGAGTGTCTAGAACATAATGTCAACATTAGCATATTTCTCATTAGGGGTACAAAATTGGTTTCAGAAAGATAATTTGGTCCAAAAATGAGCTCAGCTGCAAAAGGTTAGAAGGGTCAGGGTCTGCTTTTTCTTACCCTTACTATACAACCACTGAGGGCCAGCTGGGAAAAGAAGAAGAAAAAAGCTACAATAGAACCTTTCCTCTAATCTCAAACCATAGTTCAAAGCCAATGGCAGTCTGGAATCTATCGGTATTCAGTTTGGAATAGGTCGGGGATGGGGGTGTGATATCAGATTTCTGGACAGCTCTGACTTCTGAACCTTGAGATTTTACTGGCTAGAAATAAAAGTGATATCTCACATGTGGGAAAGGGTCCTATGAGAAACCCTTTTCTTTCCTCATCTCTAAAAGAGAATTCTCTCCAAATGGGCCATGAGCCAGGGACAGGACAAATGAGTGGAGACCTAAGTGGATCTGGACCTTGGGACACACTTACCAACAGGCAGTGAGATAGTGAAGACAGATAGTTCTTTTCCCAGTAATTGGTGGATAAAACTAGTGCCTTAGGGCTAGAAGGCACCTTAGGCAGCTTCTGGTTGGATTCTTTCATTGTATTGATGAGTCTACTAAGACTCAGATAAACCAAATGGCTTTCCCAAAATAACACAGAAAGTTTGTGCCTGAAATGTGTCTTTTTTTTTTTTTGCAGGGCAATCAGGGTTAAGTGACTTGCCCAAGGTCACACAGCTAGTAAGTGTCAAGTGTCTGAGGCCAGATTTGAACTCAGGTCCTCCTGAATCCAGGGCTGGTGCTTTATCCACTACACCACCTAGCTTCCCCTTGAACTAGGTCTTGAACATAGATCTCTTGACATACATAGGATTCAGGGGCAAAAGCCACCTTGTAACTCATTCATTTCACATTTGGTTTGTGTCTGGACAATCATAGCCATGAAATATGTCAGTTTTGTCTGTTAGTATGTCACCAATTATTTTCTGGATCAGTATTTCATGGGAGGGGTCCCACTTCACCTTACAAAAGTCATTTGGGATGTCTATGGCCACCTGAATATTTTTTTTATTTGTTTTGTTTGTTTGTTTGGTTTTGCGGGGCAATGGGGGTTAAGTGAATTGCCCAGGGTTACACAGCTAGTAAGTGTCAAGTGTCTGAGGCTGGATTTGAGCCACCTAGCTGCCCCCTGCCACCTGAATATTTTGAAGGAATAGAACTAGTGACTGATGAATTGAACTTCTTCTTTGTATCCTCCTAGACCTCATGTAACAGTTGTTCTTGGCAACAAGAAAATAACCAACTAAGTTCACCTAAAATATGTCCGATACTTTCCCATCATGTTCTGAGGCTTCTGATGCCTGTAGTTCATTCACTTCAAGGATCTCTAAGGGAAGCTTCTGCTTTGGATGAGAACAGCAATAACAATAATAATTGTATTTTAAAAATCTACTGCTTTATACTTTCAAAATAGCTTCCATGTTTATGACTCACTGGCTTCTCATCACACCCTTATGAGGCAGACCAGCAAGGCAGTATTATACCCACTTGACAGAGGTGAAAGCTGAGTCACAGAGGCTCAGTGACTTTGCCAAGGTTGTGCACTAAATGAAGAGTAAAGTTAGTATATATTGGTGCTATAGAAAGAGAGCTTATGTCAGAGGTGTTAAAAGCAACAATGACAACAGAGGTTGAGGACTCAATGCAATTCCTATTTCATTAAAGGAACATAGATTTAGAGCTTTTAGGGATCTGAATGGACATCTAGTCTAACTCTCCACCCCCATTTTACAAATGAAAAAACTGAGGCTCAGGAACATTAAGTGACTTGTTCAGGTTCAGAACTGGGAGTATTCTAAATTAGGTTCTCTGAGTCTACATCCAGTGCTCTCTTCCCTGTACTATGATGACCACTTGTTCTTGGAGAAGACACGGAATAGAAGTTGGGGGTGTGGAAGGTGTTAGACTGTGGCTATCTTTATTCAGCACATGCTGGGTCTGGTACAACTGAAAGAACACTGCCCTTGAGGTCAGTTGACTTAGGATGTGGCACTGGTACGTTCTTCAGACTCCTAGACTGACAGACCTGGAAGGGATATTGGGGCTTATCTTTTCCAAACCCCTCATTTGGCAGAGAAGGAAGCTAAAACCCATTGAAGAGAAATAACTTAGCTGAGGTCATGCAGTTACTTAAGGGTCAGGGCCAAGACTCAAACCTAGGCATTGTGGCACAAGTAGAGAGAACACTGAATCTGGAGTCAAAGGATTTGGATACAAATCCTCCTACTTCTTCCCCTGCTTCTGTGACCTTGGCCAAGTCACTTTACTGGACCTCAGTTTTCTCAATTATAAATTAAGGGGGTTAGACAAGATAGCTGCTGATGTCTCTTCCAGTCTAACTGTATGACGCAATGGCGTTGACTCTCAAATCCAATTCAGTGATGCTTAACTGGTTCTCTATAATAATTAGCTGGTTGACCTTGGCCAAGTCACTTTCTCACTCGGGGCTCCACTCCCTATTTGTCAAATGAAGGGAATGCAAGGCATGCTTTCTAAAGCTCCTTTGACTCTAAGATTCTGTGCTTTTACTTTTATGTTCCTGAGAACATCTAGGGGTCTTTTGGGGTTGGTGGATTGCATAGACATATTTCTCTAGGAAAACTGGAGAGTCTTAGCTTCTTGGCACAGAAAATAGAAGGTGACTGTCTGCATTACAAAAGGATTTTCTGCTTTACCAAAAAGATTCCTTTAAATAGCAGCTCCCTAGTACATTTTAAGTGTTCCTTTCCGGATCATTAAGTACATGACAGAGAGGCTGGGAGCCCAAGCAAAGAAGCTTCCAGCTAAAAATGTTAGGAGCCAATGCCAAAGGAAGATCAATCAGAAATGAAGTCAGGATCTGGAATGGACACATAAATCAGCAGAAAGACAGTCTGGTTTCCATCATCTTCCCTTGGTACTTGCTTCAGTGTTGCAAAAAAGCACATGATACACCCCACAATCTTAAGAAGCTTCTAGTCTAGATGGTGAGAGATCACTTACCCACATGACATAATTAGATATCTTTACATGACAAGGGAGGTACAATACTAGAAAGGGGGTCCATTGTACCTCTCCTAATGCTTGTGACTTAGGTAATAAATTATTCAATAAGCAGTTGTGATCTATCTACCAGGTGCCTGCTCTTGGACTAGGAGCTAGGAATACAAAGACAAAAAAATGATACAGTCTCTGTGTTCAGGGAAATTATATTATAAGAGGGTAGACAATATGGACAACAGAATGGGTATAGAGTGGTTAGGGATGAAGGAAACAAGCATTTATTAAGGACCTACTATGTGCTAAGGACTTTACAAATATTATCTCATTTGATCCTCATAACAACCTTAGGAGGCAGGTGCTATTATGAGCCTCATCTTATCGTGGAGGAAACTGAGACAGACTTGCCAAAGTTAAAGTGACTTGTCCAAGATTGCAGTTTGTAAGTATTTGAGGTCAGATTTGAACTCAGGTCTTCCTGCCTCCTGGCCCAATTCTTTAGACACTGTGCCACCTAGTTACCTGAAGTCAAATTGGTGTTCTCTCTTTCTTACACCTATGACTCCATTAGATTTGTAGTAGGGTAAACATAGAATAAACCTCTATATAATTTGAGTGTTGAGTTGGACTGAACTTTTTCATCAGGAAGGATTTGGAGAGGAGATAAGCCTTGGAGCAGTTCTAGTCTTTTCCACTAATGCAGAACCCTAACCAGGAAACAGAGGATTGTAGATTAAGAACTGGAAGGGATCTCCAAGGTCATCTTATCCAATACCTTCATTTACAGATGAGGAAACTGAGGCGAAGAGAAGCCAGGTGACTTGCCCTATGCCAAATAGACTTCAGTTTATCAATAAACACTTATTAAATGACCACCATGTGGGGGCTGCTTGTCTCCCTCTCCCTCTTTTCTCATTGGCCTTCAATTCCATTGGTCTCTCATCCTGCTTCCTTCTGGGGAAGGGGATGATGGTCTCTGGACTATTGTGGAAGGGAAACATGAGGCCCCTGAGGAAGAAGATCATTGATTCCCCCAACTCCCTCATCTATCATTGCCTGGGACTAAACCCTAGCAGCTCAATTCTGTAATCACTACTCCAATTCTAATGTGTGATCCTGGTCCCATAACGTTTTGATGCACTAGTTAGAGATGGTGCAAAGGGTTAATAAGCATTCTTTAAATTATAACAATAAACAAACTTTTTTAAAAACAGTGATCATCACTATTATTAACATATAAGCCCATTACCTCTACTGTAGCAGCCACTGAGTCCTGTTACTCTTATAGATCCATACCCTTGAAGAACCTTTTCTGAACACTGTTTCCTAATAGATTCCTAACACTTCACAGAGGAGCCCCTGCTGAACTCTTTCTACCTTTTACCACACTAATCCCAATGCAGGACTGAGAGAGACACTGTGTGCTGTTTTCTTTCATCCTTCATCCCTGGTATTAGCTTTTAAGGCCTCAGCTTTATCTCCCCTGCAGTGAGAGAAATTATCTATTTCAATGTCAAGTTGACAAACTTGACCAACTTGCTTAGGGCTTTCTTGCCTGTGATTCCCTCTAATTCCACATTGCCAAAATTTCTGAATAGGAACTTTTCAAGAAGGCTCCTTCAGAAAGGTTGGGTTGGCCAATGTTCTAATACCATGGAGGTTCCACAATTTCCCCTTTCCTTTCTGTCTTCCTGGCAGTTGTAATTCACTTATACTGACTCTCCTTTCCAGGGTTCAGGTAGGTGAAGGGTAGCCCTTGACATGACTATGATGAGATTGAAGTTTAGCTATGGGGCTCTCTTGTCTGATGTTTTAAGTGTTACCCGTGTAGTCTTTTCTGTGTCCCTTTCTTTGGTGTCCAATGTCTTTGCACTTGTCCTAGGCAAGCCTCCCCAGGTTTCAATAACCTCTGTGACAGTTGTCTAACACCAGGAGGACATTAGTGTTAAGGGCTAAAATTCTAGCTAAACTGTCTAAAATATCTAATGAGTGGTCGCCAATAAATTATAAGCTTTAGCAAGAGTTAGACTTTTAAGCATTTGTTAAGGAGAATAAGAATTTGGCAAAGAGAGAGAGAAAGGCCTAGATTCCTATCTATTAAAGGGAGAGCACATTTCTAGATCCGCTCTCCACCAGAGTCCAGAGGAAAGAGCGTCAGACCGAGCGCTACTCTCTTCCTTCTTCCTCCCACTACCCAACGTCACTTCCTGATGCCAAAGAAAAGACTCCTGGTCTTGCCCTCAAAGACCTTCGCTTCATGGGCGGAACTCTTCTACAGTAAGTCTCCAGTAGGTGGCGTCATTCCAATCGTTACATTAGGGGAAGAACATTTTGGATGATCTGACTTTGAACCTGTTTAGGCCTCCATAGCAAAGTAAGAAAAGGGTAGTATGAAACTACTAGAGAAATCTTGAGGGTACTCATAGAATCAGAACTGGAAGGTTATTGAGTCCTAGACTGATATAGTCAAGGAAAGCAAGACCTAAAGAGAGGACACAAGTTGCCCAGGGTCACATACCTAGTAAGTAGTTGAAGCAGGATTTGAACATGGGTCTTTACGACTTTAAGTCCAAGGCTCTACACACCACACCCAGCTGCCTCACAAGTCAGTAGGAGACAAAGAGATGGAAAAGTAACAAACAGAAAATGTGCTTAGTGAGGTGTTTATTATTCCCTAGATGCTAGTGCTTCTCTTCCTTTCTTCTTCCAAATAAATTATCTTATTTTTATTTTGTATATATCTCATATAGGTATAGGGACTTGACCTGTGATTTACAATGAATTCCCAGGTGAGGAAACTCCTACTAATACAAATCATCACCTTCTTTGAAATGTATAGTTTTTAGAGAGTTGCCTAGAGAACTGAGAAGTTAAATGAGCTGTTCAGGCTCTTGGGGTCAGTTTCTGTCAGAAGTGGAACTTGAGGCTTGAGAAGAGACAAGATGGCAGAGGAAAGACATTAAATGCACAGAGCTCCTGACACAATTACCCCCCAAACAGCAATAAAACAAGCCCTAGGGGAGCAAAACCCACAAACAAGACCAGCTGAGATTATTTTCCAGATTGAAGGGGGCTGTACTGGGCTGAGAGCAGAGTCCAACCCTATGATCACTCCGACAGAGACCACAGACATGTGAAAGAGGAACTTACCCCCAAACCTCTAAATCAGCTGCAGTACCACTGTATTCTGGAACTAAGCTTGTGGTTTGGTGAGAGGGCTGAGCAGCTGACTACAGAAGGGGTGAGGGGGGAAGTATAGGGCTGTCTGCAGGGCTTAAGGAGGAAGTGAGCTATCCCACCCCAACAGGGAAGCTGGAAGAAATCCTGAGTGGTGGGAGGCCCAGGTAGGGGAGGAGATCAGGCTTGTCAAAGATAAGAGCCACCACAGCCCAGAAAGTTCTGCTGGCTGGTAACCTAGCAAATTGGTTTGAGGTTATCTTTGGACCAGGTGAGAGAAACACCTGCCCTCCTTCAAACCAAAATACCTGAGACACTCTGAAGCTTGAGACAGTGTAGCTTTAAAGTAGGGACTCACTGTAAGAAGTTAAGAGTCAAGTAAAAAATAGCAAGATGAGCAAGCAAAGGAAGTTGAGAACAATAGAAAGTTTCTTTAGTGACAAGAAAGATCAAGGTGCCCCCTCAGAAGAGGATAGCAACCTCAGGGCCCCTATAGCCAAAGTTTCCAAGAAAAATATGAATTGGTCTCAGACCATGGAAATGCTCAAAAGGGACTTTGAAGAGAAAGTAGGAGAGATAGAGAGGTTGAGGAAAGAATGGAAAGAGAAATCAGAGCAATGCAGCAGAGTCATGAGATAAAAATCAACAGCTTGAAAAGTCAGATGGAAAAGGAGATAAAAAGGTTCTGTGTGGAAAATTATTGCCTAACAATTAGGACTGAAAAAATGGAAGCTAGTGACTAAGAGAAACCAAGACACAGTAAAGCAAATCCAAATGAATAAAAAAAATAGAGGGCAATGTGAAATATCTCCTCGGAAAAACAGCTGACCTAGAAAATAAATCCAGGAGAAATAATTTGAAAATAATTGGGCTAACTGAAAACCATGACCAAAATAAAATCCTAGACATCATCTTCCAAGAAATTGTCAGGGAAAATTTCCCTGATATTCTAGAAGCAGAAGGCAAAACAGAAATTGAATGAATCCACTAATCACATCCTGAAAGAGATCTGAAAAGGAAAACCTCCAGGAGTATTATAGCCAAATTGCAGAGCTCCCAGGTCAAGGAGAAAATATTGCAAGCTGCTAGAAAGAAACAATTCAAATATTGTGGAGCTCCAATAAAGCTAAAACAAGATCTAGTAGCATCTACATTAAAAGACTGGAGGGGATGGAATATGATATTCCAGAGGGCAAAGGAACTTGGACTACAGCCAAGAATCACCTACCCAGAAAAACTGTGTATACTATTTCAGAGGAAAAAATGGGACTTCAATGAAAAAGAGGACTTTTAGGCATTTGTGATGAAAAGACCTGAACGGAATGGAAAATTTGACTTTCAAGTACAAGACCCTGGAGAAGCATAAAAGGGTAAACAGGAAAAAGAAATCCTGAGGGGTATTAAAGATTTTAACTGTTTACATTTCTACATGGGAAGATAATACTTCAAACTCATAAGAACTTTCTCAGTAAGGAATACACAGAGGACACAGGTCTGAACTGAATGTGAAGGGATGATATCTGTAAAGCATTTAGTTTCTGTTTATCCTTGTTCTTCGTGGGGCAAACAGGGTGGTGTGTCTTATGTCTGGGGCCAGATTTGGGCTTGGGACTTCCTGGGCCCAGGGCTGGTGCTTTGTCCACTGTGCCACCTAGCTAACCCATGATGACATCTTTAAAATAGGGTTGAGAGGTAGGAAGAATAGGCTGGGGGAGGGGGAAGGGGAGAGGTGGACTGGGGAGAGGTAGTTCACATGAAGGAAACAAGAAAAAAGCTTGTGGGGGAGGGTAAGAGGGGGAAGGAGTAGGGGAGTGAGTGGACCTTACTATCATCAGAATTGGCTCAAAGAGAGAATAACATACATTCCCAAGTGGGTATAGTAATATGTTTTTGCCCTGAGAGAAAGTGGGGGGGGAGGGAGATAAGAGTGGGGGGGGGAAGAAGGGAAGGAGGGACGGGCAGATTGGGGGAGAAAGCAAAACACTTTCGAGGAAGGTAAAGATGTTTTGCATAACTGCATAATTATGACATATTGAATTGTTTGATTTCATAGGGAGGGTTGAGGAGGGAGGGAGGAAGAAAAATTTAGAACACAGAAATAGCTCAAAGACCTTAATCTCAGAATGGGCTCAAGGAGGGAATAACATTCACACCCAATTGGGAGGAGTAATCTATTTAACCCTATAAGAAAGTAGGAGGGGAAAAGGATGAGGAGAGAAGGGTGAAAGAATGGAAGGTAGAGCGGGGAAGGGGACAGTTAGAAGTAAAACACTTTTGAGGAGGAATAAGGTAAAAGAAGATAGAAAATAGGGTAAATATCATGGGAAGGGAATAGGATAGAGGGAAATAGTTATGATGATTGAGTATAATGGCAAAACATATAATACCAACATTGCTGAGCTATTGTGAAGAACATTCTTTGTCAAGTTTAAGGTACTATATAATAGTTATGGTGAAAAGGATGCTATAAGAAAAGCCTGAAAAGAGCTACATGAACCGAAGCAGAGAGAAATGTACTGTATACAAAATAACAGCAATAGTGTAAGATGATCTTCAGGGAAGCACGTGGTTATTTTCAGCAAGGCAGTGATCCAATATAACGCTGAAGGACAAATGAAAATTGCAGTCCATCTACAGAGAAAGAACTGATGATATCTGAAAACAGATTGAAACACATTTTTTTTCTTTGACAATTCCTTAATCTGAAGTTTTAAAAATTTTTAAAATTTTTATTTTTTTATGGCAGGGCAATGAGGGTTAAGTGACTTACCCAGAGTCACACAGCTAGTAAGTGTTAAGTGTCTGAGGCTGGATTTGAACTCAGGTATTCCTGAATCCAGGGCCGGTGCTTTAGCCACTGTGCCACCTAGCTGCCTCTTGAAGTTTTGGTTTTTAATTGTTTTCTCTCACAACCTAGCTAATGTGGAGATGTTTTCCATGACTACTCATGTATAACTTATATTGAATTGCTTGAGTTCTTGGGGGTGGGGGTGGGTGGGAAGGGAGGAATAGAAGTTGGAATACAAAGTTTTAAAAAATTGATGTCAAACTTTGTTTTTACATATATTTCGGGAAAATAAACTTCTAAACATAAAAAAAGAAGTGGAACTTGAACAAAGAACTGTTTGATTTTGAGACTAGCTCTGTTTATAGTACAGCACGATGTCTTTTATATCTGGCATATACATATTATATTATCTCTCCTGATAGAATGTAAGTTTCTTGAAGACAAGGACTATTTAATTATTGTCTTTATATTCCCAGTCAATAAATTGATCAACAAATATTTTTAAGCATTTACTAGGTGTTATGCACCATGTTAGATGGTTGAAATGCAAGCACAAAGAATGAAACAATATACATACATATATTATAAATATAAAGTGAAAAAATACATATGTATGTAAAATGCTTAAAGATCAATGTTAGTGAGGGTACTAATAATTGGAGGCTTAAGGGAAGGCTTTCTGCTAAAGATGGTGGTTGGGGGCATTTGGGGTGTGGTATTTATTTTTTTAAATAGCATTTTATTTTTTCAGTTATATGTAAAGACTATTTTTAATATTAATTTTTAAAATTAAATTTTGAAACCCAAATTTTCTCCCTTCCTCTCTCCCCTTCCCCTTAAAATAGTAAGCAATATGATATAGGTTTTATATGTGCAATCATGTAAACCATATTTCCATATTAGTCATGTTGAAAAAGAAACATAACAAAAGGAAAAAACTAAAAAAAAAGAAATTGAAGATAGTATGTTTTGATCTGCATTCAGACTCTATCAGTTCTTTCTCTGAATGTAGATATCATTTTCCACAGTGAGTCTTTTGGAATTGTCTTGGTTCATTGTATTGCTGAGAAGAGCTAAGTCAATCATATTTGATCAGAAGATGGTGGTTGTTAAAAGAAGTAGACTCTAAAAGATGAAGATAAGTAGGGGGAGCATTCCAAGTATGGGAGATGGCCAGTGGAAAGAAATGGAGATGAGTTTTGTGTGAGCAAGAGAGACAAGGATTGAAGAATGTAGGAGGAGGAGTAATGTTTAATGAGGCTAAAAAGATACGTTGGGGCCAGGTTGTGAAGGGCTTTAAAAGCTAAAAAGAGGAGATTATATTTTATCTTAGAGACAACAGAAAAACTGGAGTTGGTTGGGTAGAAGAGACATGGTCAGATCTTGACTTAAGGAAAATGGACTGGAATAGGGAGAGAATTGAGGCAAGGAAACCACTGTAATAATCTAGACTGGAGACAATGAGGACCAGAACTAGCTGTGTGTAGCTATGTGAGTGGAGAGAATGTGTCTGATGGGAAATATGTTGTAGAAGTAGAAATAGCAAGATATGACAACTGATTAGCTATGTGGGCTGAAGGAAACAATAACCACTGAGGTTTATTTGATAGGAGAGCAATATGGACAGATCTGTACTTCAGGAATGTTAACTTGGCAGGTTGAATTGGAGAAGGGAGAGACGAGGTAGAGAGACCAATAGGGAGGCTTACAGTAATGAAGATGAGAAGGCCTGAGGAAGGGTGGTGGCTGCTATGTGAATATAGGATAGAGAATGGATATGAGAGATGGGGTAAAAGTAGAATTGACAAGATTTGGCAATTGACTGGATACATGGGCTGAAAGAGAGAGAGGTGTTGAGGATGGTACTGAGATTGCCATAGAAGATAGGAGATTCTCACTTTGGAGGGCACTGCTCTAGTCTACCACCACCTGTACCCCACCCCAACCCCAACCTGCCCCCTTCTTATGTTCCAACCCAGAATAAAAGAAATCCTGTTTACAATTTTACGCATTATTGTTTTCTGGGGGCTCTAACTGAACAAAAAATGGTTCGGTCACAGAGACTATATTATCCACTCTCTGTCTGTCTGTCTGTCTGTCTGTCTGTCTGTCTGTCTGTCTCTTTCTCTTTCTCTGTCTCACTCTCACTGTCTCTCCCAACCCTGCTCCCTCCTACAGCCTTGAATCTTTCATTGAAAGATGTCAGCATCAAAAGAATGTTAGTGTCAGATAGGATTTTTAGAAATATATGATCTAACTTTCTCATTTTACAGATGAGGAAACTTAGGCTCAAAGGAGGTCAAGGGAGATGCCTATGGTCACATACCTAGTAAGTGTCATGGTCAGAACTCACATCCAGGCCTTATTTTCTTTCTGACTCTAAGACCAGTGCACAATACTGCCAGCTAGAGGAGAGAAGGGGCTGTGGTGGTATGGCCATTGGCCAACTTGATTTGTGTTATGATACTTTGCTTTTTTAAATGATTAAAACTGCTGTTGATTGATCATATCCATATTCCCCAGGGGACAAGCATAATTCATTCTGGGAAAGCAAAGTGTTTTGGCTGCTGCTTAGGATCTGTTCCCATTGATCTTCTTCCAAGAAAAAGAAACTGTGCTAACCCTGCAACTCCAATGGCTTTGGGATTGGTGTTAATGTTTCCTAAATTCTATAGTTATCTGGACTTCAAGCCTGAGCTCCAGATCTCATTGATGCTTAGCCCAGGTTTCCCAACTTACTGGCCTGAAATCCCCATATCTTCAGTTAATCAATAAAGAGAAAGTGTATCTAGGAAAGAAGGGCATTGGTCTTAGAATCAGGATTGAATGCATTCCTTATTCTACCATGCTAATGTGTAATAATTTTTAAAAAATTACTATTTTTATTTTGCACTAAGCACCCCACTCCTTCTTGAGCATTTCTATACACAAAATAGAATACAAAAAGATGATTGTATATGAAACTGTGGATTTCTGTTCTATATTGCTTGCTTGCATGCATGCATGCATTCAACCTGTTGTCATAGTCATTTTTTTTTTTTGAGAAAAATATATTTCAATTTGCACTTAGAGTTCATCATTCTCTCTCTGGAGGTGGACAGCATTTTTTATCATGAGTCTTTTGTAATTGTCCTGCATTGTTGTATTGATCAGAATAGCTAAGTCTTTCACAGTTGATCATTATTACAATGTTGCTATTACCGTGTACAATATTCTCTTGGTTCTGCTCATTTCACTTTGCAACAATTCATACAGGGCCTCCTATGCTTTTTTAAAAAAGTCTCTCCCCTCATCATTTCCCACAGTACAATAGTATTCCAAAACAATCATATGATATAACTTGTTCAGCCATTCCCCAAATGATGAATATCTCCTGAATTTCAATTTTTTTGACACTATAAAAATGCTTCTATAAGTATTTTTTTAAACATGTAGGTCCTTTTTCCTTTTCTTTTATCTCTTTGGGGTATATACTTAGTCATGGTATTGCTTAGTTTTATAATACTTTGGGCATAGTTCCAAATTCTTTTCCAGAATGTTTGGAATAATTCACCACTCCATGAACAGTGCATTTAATGTCTCATTTTTTCTACATGCCCTCCAGCATTTGTCATTTTCCTTTTCTGTCATATTAGCCAATCTGATAGGTTTTAGTTTATATCTCAGAGTTGTTTTAATTTGGATTTCTCTTATCAATAATGATTTAGAGCATTTCTTCATATGACTATAGAGAGCTTTGACTTCTGAAAACTGTCTACTGATATCCTTTGACCATTTATCAATTGGGAAATGGCCCCTTTTTAAAAATCAATTTGACTCTGTTCCCTATATATTTGAAAGGTGAGGGCTTTTTCAGGAAAACTTGCTGTAAAATATTTTTATATTTCTTTGTTTTTGTTGTTTGTTTGTTTGTTTTTCTTGTGGGGCAATGAGGGTTAAGTGACTTGCCCAGGGTCACACAGCTAGCAAGTGTCAAGTGTCTGAGGCTGGATTTGAACTGTGGTCCTCTTGAATCTAGGGCTGGCGCTTTATCCACTGTGCCACCTAGCTGCCCCTATTTTTATATTTCTTAATAGTCAATGGTACTTTTTAGCAAAATGTAGTTTCTCTGATTAGTCTCTTTTAATTAGGTATATTTTTGCTGTTGCTTTGCCTGAGATCATGATTGCTCCCCCTACCTTAAAAAAAAAAAAAACTTCAGCTGAAGCATAATGCATTTTAATCCCAGCCCTTATTTTAATTCTGTCTATGTGTTTTTCTCTTTCAAGTGTGTCCCTTGTAAGCAACATATTGTTGGATTTTGGTTTCTAATTCATTCTGCTATCTGCTTCTGTTTTATGGGTGAGCTCATCGCAAAAACATTCATAGTTATTAATAACTGTATATTATATTTCATTCATGCTTCTCTTTCTTTCTTTTATTTTTGTGTCCCTCCTGAAAGTATGTTTTGCCTTTGACCACTGCTTCTCTTAATCCACCCTTCCTTTTATTTTTAATTTTTAGGTTATATATTACAATCACGTTAAACATATTTCTACATTTGTCATGTTGTGAAAGAAGAATCAGAATAAAAGAAAAACAATGTACAAGAAAGATGAAACAAACAAAAAAAACACCCCAAAGTGAAAATAGTATGCTTCAATCTGCTTTCAGACTCCATCATTCTCTTTCTGGATGTCACCCTCCCTTTTTTGACCCCCATATTTTTTGTCCCCTTTCCCTCCCATTCCCCTGTTGGCTAAGAAAGATTTCTTCTTTTCCTCCTCCTCCTCCTCCTCTTCTTCTTCTTCTTCTTCTTCTTCTTCTTCTTCTTCTTCTTCTTCTTCTTCTTCTTCTTCTTCTTCTTCTTCTTCTTCTTCTTCTTCTTCTTCTTCTTCTTCTTCTTCTTCTTCTTCTATCCAGTTCATTTCTATTAAACTGTAGCAAATGTTAAAAAAGAAATCTCTCAAATATACATGGAGATTTCATCATCCATCAATAAACAAATTATATTCCAACTTAACTCTCCCTTTGGTTAGGCATTCCTCTACTAAGTAATTTTCCAATTTAAAAAACCTACCTTATGATTTCAAATTAAATTTCTTAAGCATTTATTTACTGCATAACTGCTTAAAATGGGAAACCTCTTAGCATCTCAAAATATTGCCTGCAAGTTAACACGCAATCTTTAATGTATTTACTAATCTTCTCCAGCCTACAAATTGGATACCTTAAAATTAAGTTTAATTTTTTTCTGAAAGCAGAATGCCACCTATGCCACCCAAAAGTTGGCATAAAGCCTATAAGATAAAATATTTCTCTTCCCTCATCCTTCACAGACACTAAATAAATATTCCACATTCATTAGATTTAGCCAACTGTAGTTTTTTTATATGGCTCAAGTTGGGGCAGACTGGAGAAAATTTAGGCTGAAAATATATTTGTAAAAGGGATAAACTTCAAAGGTATTTTAGGATTCCAGTAAAATAGTTTTTATGATTAATTGAGTATATATACACACAAATACATATATGTGTGTATAGTATAGGTATGTGTATGCATACATACACACATATATACATAAGTATATGTATGTATGTTTATATATATGTATGTATATTTGAACCAGTTCTGAGGAGAATGAGGTTCAAGCACTGTCCTCCACATCCGTTCATTTCTCCTTCCACTATAAGGGCTCTTCACTGTGTCTCTCTTTTTATGAGATAATCTTCCCCATTCTCCCTTCCCTCTCCTCCCAGTGCATCCCCTTTTCTCATCATTTCATTTTTTGGAGACCATCCCAATAAAATTAACTTACATACATTTCCCCTCTGTCTATTTAGACTCCTTCTACTGTCCTAATAATGATAAAGTTCTTAGGAGTTACATATATCATCTTCCCATATAGTAATGTAACCAGTTTAACTTTATTGAGTCTTTTATGATTTCTTTTTCATCATGTTTACTTTTTTATGCTACTCTTGAGTCCTGTGTTTGAATGCCAAATTTTCTATTCAGCTTTGGTTTTTTCATCAGAAGTGCTTGAAATCCCTCTATTTCATTAATAACTAGTATGAGGAAGGTGCCCCTTTAAAAAAAGTTGAAGGCCTATGGAGGCCAAAACACAGAAACTTTGGGAGAGAAAGAAGAAAGCTTTTAAATGTCAAATAGACATTTTCCACCCTAGAAAAAGTGGGAGGTTTTAATACCTCAACTGCCTGCTAAGAGGCTAGCAACATAATATTCATACCTTTTTCTTATCATCTACATAAGATTTCCAAAGGAGTATGGGAGGCAAAAATGACTGAATTAAAACTAGCTATGCTAAGGCAGGAGTTCTGAACCTATTTTGCATTATGGACCCTTTTGGCAGTCTGGTGAAACCAAGGGACACCTTTGGAGAATAATTTTTTTTTTTTTGGTGAGGCAATTGGGGTTAAGTGACTTGCCCAGGATCACACAGCTAGTAAGTGTCAAGTGTCTGAGGATGTATTTGAACTCAGGTCCTCCTGAATCCAGGGCCAGTGCTTTATCCACTGCACTACCTAGCTGTCCCCTAAAATGTCATTTTTAAAGTTAGCTGACCCTAGGTTAAGAACTCTGGCCCTAAGGAAACATGAAGTGGTTTATGGAAGGGTGGGGCTTTGGAGAAAGGAAAAATTTAATAATAGGAAAGTTAAGACTTTTACTATCTGATGCATGGAGGTGACTACCTCAGAGATGAGACATTGAAGGAGTTAAAGGGAAAGAGCTCCTGGGACTTCTAAACTAAAGGTCATTGTCCTAGCAGAAAGACTACAGCTGCCCATCAAAGAATGAGACCAGGAGACTGACCAGCAAATTGACCCATTCTGCACATATACCACATTCTGCAAAGAGACCACTGACCTAGCAAACTAGGAACAGTAGAACTTGGTGAGGTGTTGATAGAACCATTGAGTGATCTGCTTGATCAAGCTTAGCAGTAGAGTGGCCCTTTCAGCTCAAAATACTGTACCCTAGAATGAGCAAGTCTAGTTGAGCCAACATACCCTATGAAGAGCCATCCTAGCTGAATGGGAGAGAAACTCACAGTGAGCATTTTGAGAATCCTCTGGTGAGAGAAAGCACATAATTTCCAGTGTTGTGAGTTACTTTGGCCATGTGTTCCCTACATATGTGCCTCACTAATAGTATTCTTGAAATTCATGTCTACTCTTTCTCCTTCCTCAAATTTGGTAGTAGTATTTTTGGTAGCATTTGTGGCTTAAGGTGCCCCTAGTTTGGGAAGAATACTTTGAAACTACTGTTCTTGCTATACTAATTCAGAGACTGAAGAAGGAATAAATACATACAAAATACAAAGAATGAAAGTCTGAATAGAGAGAAATGGAAAGAATTAAAGAAGAAAATTAAGGAAAAATTCTTTTTAGAAAAGATGAAAACAGTAAAAAACTAGCAAAAGAAGTTGGAGGGAAGAAGACAGATTTTGCTTGCGTATTTTACTGATAGAAAAAAGAAGGTAAATTAGATAATTGAATAAAAAAGGAAGAAAAAGTATTAACAAATTAATTAAAATTTTGAAACAAAAGGAGTCAAATGGTGGTAGGGTTGGAGTAGTAATTAAAGTTGAGTAGAGAACCTATTGGATTGCTTTGAAATAGGTTAGGCAAAATTACTGAAGAGACAAAGTACTCTCTTAAAAGAGAAAGTGGAAAAAAAATCAATTCAGCAAAAATATTTGAGATAAATAAAGGAAAATATAAATCTAACTCTAATAATTTTAAATGTGAATGAGCCAAAGAATCCAATAAATGAAAGCTAGTGCCAGATTGGATAAGAAAACAGTCCCACCATTTGTTTCTTAGAAGAAACACATCTAGGGGACAGTAGGTGGTGCAGTGGATAAAACACTGGCCCTGGATTCAGGAGACCTGAGTTCAAATCCCGCCTCAGACACTTGACACTTACTAGCTGTGTGACCCTGGGCAAGTCACCTAACTCTCATTGTTCTGCAAGAAGAAGAAACACATCTAAAAAGAAAAGACATACACAGAATAAAAAGGAGGGACTAGAACAAAATTTACTAAGTGGAGCAGCTAGGTGGCACAGTGGATAGAGCACTGGCTCCGAATTCAGGAGCACCTGAGTTCAAATCCAGTCTCAGACACTTAACACTTACTAGCTGTGTGACCCTGGGCAAGTCAATTAACCCGAATTGCCTCACACACACAAAAAATTACTAAGCGTCAGGTGGATCCCTCAAAGCGGGAGTCAATTGGATTAGCAGACAAGGCAAAAACAAACAAACAAAAAATTCACAATATAGAGATAAACAAAGAAAGTACACTGGGCTGAAAGAAACCCACATATTTATTAAATTTATATGCTCCAAATCCCTTAGTATCAAAATTCATAAAGGAAAAATGAATGAATACAATAATAGCATGAGACTGTGATGTTCCACTCTTATTTTTGGACAAATCTAACAGAAAGATAAACAAAAGGGAAAACATAGAATTGAACGAATTGTTGAAGAAATGAGGGTATATGTATTTCTCAGTACCACATGAAACTTTTACAAAAATTGACCATGCACTGGGGCATAGAGATATTACAAACAGAGAAAAATGTAGAAATATTAAACACATCTTTTTCACCCAGAAAAATGCAACAAAAATAAATACTCATTAGTTCAGGGAGCACAAACACAAGACACAGATATAAAAGGAAACTTAACAATGAAATCCTAAATAATGAGTGGGTCAATGAACAAATAATAGAAACTATTAATAATTATATATGTATATGTATGTGTATATATAAACATGTGTACATATATACATGTACATATATATATATACATCTGAAGGTTGGAGGTCTCTTTCTCTCTGTCTCTCTGTTTCTATCTGTTTGTCTCCCTGTCTGACTGTCTCCAACCCAGCTTTGCCTCTCACAAAGGACAGGACATTCATCTCCACCAATAAGGAGAGAGCCTCATACCAATGGGCTTTTGGACAAGGGTTATGTGCAAAAGGAAATGATATTGATGAAATCAACATATCAAATTTCTGAGTGTACTTGGGTGAAAATTGTATCCCCAAAAACATACTTTAACACAAAAGAAAAGGAGAGAATTCATGAATTGAATATTCATTTAAAAGTTAGAAAGCCAATAATAAACAGACACAAAATAGGAGACATTAAAAAAGATTAAAAGAGAAATAGACAATTTGGAAACCTAAAAAGACTATAGAAATGATAAAAAACCAGAAAGCTGATTCTAAAGAGCAAAATCATTAATAAGTATTCATTAAAAATTAAAAATAAAATCTTTTAAAATAGACTGTAGCAATTTATCAAGACATCATTCCTTGCGATGTACTTGGATTTATAATAGACCTGCGAAGATGGTTCAACATAATCACATTAAAAACAAAATTATCCAAAACAATTAAATTATCTCAATTGATGCAGAAGGTCTTTGACAAAATACACCATTCATTCGTGTTAAAACCCTGCACATTATAGGTCTAGATGGAATTTTAAAAATATAGTAACCGGTATTTCACTAAAACTAAAGGCAAGCACCATATACAATGGAAACAGATTAGAAGCTTTCCAATAAATGCAAGAATAAAGCAAGGCTGCCCTCTCTCCCCATTATTATTTGATATAAGTCTAGAAATGCAAGAAATAGCAAGAAGAGAAAGAAATGAAAAAAAATGTAAAGATAAACAAAGAGGAGATAAAACTATATTTATTTGTTGTTACATGATGGTTTACTTGGAAAATTCTCAGGAATTATCAAATATCCTAATTAAAGCAATAAATTGCTTCAGCAAAGTTGCAGGTTACAAAATGAACCCCCCAAACCCAACAGCATTTCTATGTAATAAATTATGAAATTCAAGAGTCAGTTGTAAAATGGTGAATCCCATTCAAAATAACTATAAAATGCATAACATATTTAGAAATCTATTTCCCACAGCATACAAAATACTTGTCTAATAGGTTTACAAAATGTTCTTCAAAGAAATAAAGAGCAATTTAAACAACAATAATGTTAATAATTATGATAGTGATAATAATAGCTACAAGTGCTTTACAAATTTTATCTTATTTCATTTTTACAACAACCCTTGGAGATAGGGCAGCTAAGTGACTTACCTAGGGTCACATAGCTGCTAAGTGTCTGAGGGTGGATTTGAACCCAGGTCTTCCTAATTCCATGTCCAGGACTAGCCACTGTGACACCTTGCTGCTATATATATATATATATATATATATATATATATATATATATATATATATTTTTTAGTGAGGCAATTGGGGTTAAGTGACTTGCCCAGGGTCATACAACTAGTAAGTGTTATGTGTCTGAGGCCGGATTTGAACTCAGGTCCTCCTGACTCCAGGGCCGGTGCTCTATCCACTGCGCCACCTAGCTGCCCCTTTGCTGCTATATATTAAAAATGGGGTATAGAGATATTATTAACTACTGAAGTTAATTTATAGTTTTAATTCTATACTAATCAAACTATAAAAGGAATACTCTGTTGAACATGACAAAATAATAACAAAATTCTCATTTTATTTATTTATTATTATTTTAAAAATAATAAACATTTTTATTTAAAGTTTTGATTTCCAAATTTTTTTCCTCCTTCCCTCCCTCTCCTCTCCCCTCCCTGAGGCAGTAAGCAATCAGATAAAAGTTATACATGTACAAATATGTAAAACATTACCATAATAATAACAAAATTCTATTGGAAAAATAAAAGCTTTAGAATGTCAAAAGAAATAATGAAATAGGATAGGAATAAAAGGGATAATAGCACTTCCAGAACTTACACTATACAGTATTACGAAGCAATAGCTATGAAATATATTTGATAATTGTTGAAAACAGAATAGTAGCTCTATGGAACAGACTAGAGAAGAAAGAACCATATATAACAGAATTTAATAACTCAGTATTTGATGGATTAAAAAATATAAATTATTTAGGAAAGTACTCTTTAGTTGATTAAAAGTAGTCGGATAACTGGATAGCAGTCTAGAAGTTAGGCTTAGATCTATATTTTATGTCATATTCCACAATACATTTTAGGTGGATATATAATCATAATATTAAATTAATATAAACAATTAGAAAAGAAGCAGACCACATACCTTTCATAGCCATGGATAGGGCATATATTCTTTATCAAACAAAAGATAGAGGCCATTATAAAAATTTTTTTGAATATATGAAATTAAAAAACTTCTGCACAAATGAACTTAATATATCTAGGTTAAGAATCGAAAGGGTTAAATGGAGAAAAGCTTTATGTAAAATTTCACTGATAAGTGTTTTGTAACCAAAATATGGAAATAATTAACATATTTATGTAAATGGTAAAAGGATAAGAATAAACAGTTCATATGAAAGAGTATTCCAAATATGACATGAGAAATGCAAATCAAAACACTCATATGATTTCTTCTCAACCCTCCAAATTGGTAATGGTTATAAACAGTGGAAATAGTCAATAATGGAAGAGTTAGGGGAGAATAGTTACAGCAGTACATTGTTGGTGGAGACAACCATTTTGGAAAACAATTTAAAATTCTTGAAATAAAGTGACTAAAATGTTTATCCTCTTCAACATAAAGATGACTCCAAGAAGGTCAGTGATAAGGAGAAAGGCCTTATATAAACCAAAATATTTATAGAAGAACTTTCTTTGGTAGTAAAAATTATAAACAAAGTAGATGCCTATCACATGGGGAATGGCTAAACAAATTGTGACACATGATTGTAATGGAATATGTCTATGATGTAAGAAATGACAAAATAAATACAAAGAAACATGGGAAGACTTACATGAACTGATATGGGGTGATGTAAGCAGATCTAAGAAAACAATATACACAATGACTACAACAATATAAAGGGAAAGAACAACAACCACAAAATAACCAAAAGCGAATGTTGCAAAATTATAAAAAAACAAGCTTGTCCTAAAAGAAGAGAGATAAGAACTCTTTTGCAAAGGTCATGAGATATTGTATATATCTTCATCCTTTTTCAATGTATTGCTCAGTTTTCCTTATTTTTCTCTTTTTGCTTTTTCTTTCAAAAATTTAATTTGTTACATGAAATGGTTCTTAGAGGGATCATGGGGAAGGATACTGGAAGAAATTTTGACAATGCAAAAACAAAAGATATAATACCAATTTAATTTTTAAAAGAAGCATAGCCATGCACAGGGTTACCTCTAGAACCTTAGGTATAGTAACAGCAATCTTTCTGGGCACTGAACTAGCTAATAGTGTTGTGAGTTGGAGGAGTAGATCCTGAGGGACTGTTACACTAGTACTCAGTCAGTACTAAATCTCCAGTAGGAGAAGGAAGAAGGAGAGGAGAGAGAGCAGAGGTAGTGAAACTTCTCCATTATTCCTGCCATCATGGTAAAAGAACCTCTGTCTGTCTCCTCTCCTTCTTCCTTCATACACTTGGAGAAATTCAGAGGTGTGGAAAGTCAGTAGAGCTTTCACAAAAGTCTTCATGGACAAGGTGAATTGTAGAGGTTAGATAAATGGAGAGAAGGAAAAGGTATTGTTGCAAGTAAGGATAATAATGTATTCTTTTCCTGTTCTAATTGGCCCACAAACACCAGAGGTCAATTTTCTTCTCTAGACTTTAACTGCTTCTTCTCTAAAATGAGAGGTTTGTATTAAATGACCTGTACAGTTCTTTCTAGTTGTTTCTCTCCTGCAACCTATGAATCACCAGATCACCCTTGACTATTCGGTTTGCTTTTTGCAGATCTATTGTAAAACCATACCAGCACAAATATAATTAGTTGTCATGAGTCAAGGCAAAATGCAAACACTATCTGACTCATACACAGGAAGCAGTTCCAGGGCTTACTAGAATTTTCACAGAGTGGGGCATAGTCCTCACAGTTGTAATGACAACTTCAGGCTGCCAGTTCTAATCTGTGCCTTCATCCTCCACAGTCTCAGGTTATCATTTTAACCCTAGGGAATTGAACTTTTCCTTCAAACAACTTTACTACCCAAGGGAGCCTCAGGCTCACACAGTGCCATTATAGAAAACGAGTCTCAGGAGGCCTTAGCTTTAGATTGGCCTAAAGAAAGGACTGATTCCAGCATTCAAGGTTGTTTAGCCAATAAATTAAAAGGTAAAGGTAATAGCTTCTGGCATGTTGATAGAACCTTTGAGGAAATGAAAAGCTGGTAATATCTGCTTCCCATCCTCTATAGAGATGGGACCAATTGGTGCTGGTGATTGAGGGCACATAATAAGACTGGAGGGAGAGAATCCATCTGGGGCAGGGAAGGCATGGTCCATACAGAGAGAGAATGAGAAAGGAGTAAGTAATCAGAATGCCTTGTTATGGACCAGTCAAACAATTCACCTATGACAGCAAAATCACAAAGGACCAGCATGGACATAGTCAAGTATAACAATGAAGGAAAAAGTAGCAGGTTTTGTTAAAATGTATCTAGTCTCAATTACAATCTCTGTCCCAAATAGGGTCTTTTTGTAGTAGCAGTTTACAAAGCACACCCTTACCTCATTCAGATGTATTGGTCTCAGAGAGATGATAACAATGATCAATCTATCAGTCAATTAGCAAGTATTTATTAAGTGCCTCATATGTGCTAGGGACTGTTTCAAAGTTATGGGGATACAAAGACAAAAGTGAAATTATTCCTTCTTTCAAGGAGCTTAATTCTAATGGGAGAAATTATATATATATATATATATATGTATGTATACATATATACACACATATGCATACACATACATATATACACATATGTGTGTGTGTATATATACACATACACACATTTATGTATATACATATATATTTATATATATACAAAATGAGTATAAAGATGAATACAGGGGCAGCTAGGTGGCACAGTGGATAAAGCACTGGCCTTGGATTCAGGAGGACCTGAGTTCAAATCCAGCCTCAGACACTTGGCACTTACTAGCTGTGTGACCCTGGGCAAGTCACTTAACCCTCATTGCCTCACCAAAAAAAAAAAAAAAAGATGAATACAATTGGGACAAAAGTGTTCTAGCGACTGGGGGATCAGGAATGGCTTCATGAGGAAGGTGGCCCTTGAACTGAGTATTGAAAGGAACTAGGGATTCCAAGAGGCAGAGATCTGGAGGGAGTGAATTCCAAGCATGGGCTATATAGTCAATGTGAAGGCCCAGGAGAAGGAGTTGGAGTGGTCTGTGTACAGAATAGCAAGTTGGTGAGTGGGTGATGGATTTTAGAGTACAAGGAGAAGAGTAACATACAAGAAGACTCAAAAGGGGTCAGGCTTTAAAGCAATTTCAATGTGAAATCGAGTGCTTTCAATTCAATCCTACATTCAGGAGAAGCTGGTGTTATCCTCCAAAGTAGATCGGTGTATGTGACATGATCAGGCCTGTATTCAGGAACATCAGGTTTGCAGCAGCTGAGTAGAGGGTGGATTGGAGATTGGAAAGGCTGGAGACATGGAGACCAAACAGGAGTCTGTTGCAATTGTTCAGGGAAGAGATACCCAGAGTCTGAACCAGAGTAACAGCTGTGTGGTTGGAGAGAGAGATATTGGATGGGTAGAAAGGACAAGATTTGGCAACTAATTAGGTATGTTGGATGAGTGAGAGTAAGGCATTGAGGATCATACCAAGGTTGAGAACCCAAGTAGCCAGGAAGATTGTGATGCCCTGGCTTGTAATAGAGCAGTTTCACATAAGGGAGGGTTTGGCAGGAGAGATACTGAGTTCTATTTTGGTCATGTTGAGTTTGAGATGCCGAAACATCCTTATGCTTGAGCACAGAAATGGAAGCAAGTGGCCTAACTTTGCCATTCTCTATATTTCTCCCACATTTGCCCCATTTCACAGTGTTCTACCTATCTAGAATAACCTTCTCCTCTTTTATTGTTGCATGATCCTTCCATAAGCAGAAATATATCTTAAAGTCTATCTCTTCCAGGAAGTCCTTCTGGACCAAACACAGAAAACAATAAATCCTACTTGTCCTACCCCTCCCCCAACACCAATTTACTTCTAAATAGGGAGGACAGATCTTTTCATGTAATAGTTCTGATAACAATTCCCCTCTTTGCTCTGCAAAGGAAGGAAGAAAGAGAGGGAGGGAAGAAGAGAGGAAAAGAGGAAGCACCC
The DNA here is from genome assembly GCF_019393635.1 of Dromiciops gliroides. NCBI lineage: Eukaryota > Metazoa > Chordata > Mammalia > Microbiotheria > Microbiotheriidae > Dromiciops > Dromiciops gliroides. Next base: position 590,620,733 of record NC_057861.1, on the reverse strand, counting down.
ATACTAATATCTCTTTGGGAAGTAAGTGCCATTCTTATATCTGTATTACTGTTGAAGAAACTAAGGTAGGCAGAGGTTAAGTGATCAGTCCTGGGATATACAGTTAACAAGCATATGAGACCAGTTTTGGAACATAATAGGTATGTAATAAATGCTTACTGATAGATTTATTGGGCAACATAGTATATGAATATGAAGTAAAGAGTGCCAAATCTGGAGTCCTGCAGAACTGGGCTCAGATCCTGCCTCAGATATTTCCTAGCTGTGTCAGCTTGGGCCATTAACCACTATCTGGCCTGGTATCCACCAGACAATAATAACATACATCATAGATATATTGTGAGGATCAAATCAAATAATATATGTAAAGAGTTTTATAAACTTTCAAGTGATATATGAATGTCAGCCACTATTATTATGTTTAGAGGTTACCATCTTTATGTAAGTGTATATTTAAGTTTATTTTAGCTGGTATGTATTTTTATCCCCTTTAGACTACAAACCCTTTGAAAACAGGAACTGTGTATCTACTCCTAACTATGATACCTGTGATGGTCAGAACTGGGCCATGGACATAAAAGATATTTAATAAATGTCGTCATGACTATTCCTGTCAATGGAAATGATTGGGACAGATCTGAGAGATGATGTTGTCCAATCTATTGCCTAACTCACAGTGACACCGATGAAGCAGAGCAGAGAGGGTAGCTGTTATTAACTGGTATAAAAGAACATTATCTTAGGCAGAGATGTTACATGAGATGAACTGTCATTTTGCTAATGTGGAGCACTGCTCTCTTTGTAATTTTTTTCAGACTTATTCTCTCCTACCCTCCTCCTGTCTTAGATTTCTGGAATGACCTTTTTTATTATTCCTTCCTAGCTCTTTGGATTTGTACCCTCTGAACTCTGACAGGCATTGGCATTGACTTTTCCACTTATTCTTTCAGACCATGATGAAGTTCATGACAGTGTTCCCCCCACAGTTTTCTCCATTGGACCCTTTTAATTGCTCTAATAACAGTGTAATCCTTTTCCACAACAACTATTTGGTATAATTACAGAAAGAGACAGATAGCAGTGCTAAGGAGGTATCGATAGATTATTGAAATACAGAGATCTGTTTAGGTCCTATCCTCCTTTTACAAAGTGACAAAAAGCTCTCTGACCAAATTCGAAGGGAGGGTGCTGACTACTCACTTGGTGAAGATTGGTCATGCCCTAATGACCCTTGAAAGACAAGCCTATTAGTCCTGAAATAAAATGAGAATGTAAGGTGTTAAAATATAGGAGCATTTTTGCCAATTAGCAGTGAATAGAGGGGACTTTAATCTCCTTTCACTCTCTATCAGCCATATTATCTTGCAACTGAGCTACTCACCCAATAGTTGGGGAATCCAGAAAAGAGCAAAATCAGACTTTCCAACAGACATACACGCAAAAAGTTAGTTTTCAAGCCAAGAAACAGCTTTGAGGATCAAGACTGCTGTCCACAGAGAAAAGAGCTGGCTATGAAGTCAAGAGAGAACTGTACCTGGCAATCAAGAGCTGAGCAGCAGAAGGGAGCAGACCCAGGGAATCCAGGTGAGTGACCTACCTAGAAGACTAACACTCCAAGGGGAACAATGTGAAAACACTACAAAAAGAAAAATAATATTGGGGCTCTGCAGTATTGGAGATATTAGTTGCCTTGGCCACATTCATTCCCTACATTTGTGTCTCATGTACTCTAAGTTTCTGGCCACTCTTTCTACTGATGTCTGCATTTGTAGAGAGTAGATTCCAGTTTTATGGAGGGAATGTTTTGAAGCTACTGTTTATACTATGCTATCTTAATAAATGTCTTTGTTTTTAGCCAGTTGTTTCTACTGGATGACTACTAAATGTAAGCATGCTAATAGGGGCTTGTGATCTGATCTGTAGTTTTAGCAGTATAGATACTAATGGGAGAAATTATATCTATATCTATATCTATCTCTATATCTCTATCTCTATCTCTACACACACATATATGTATATATACACAAACATGTATATACATATATATATCATGTATATACATATATCATATATACAAAATAAGTATAAAGATGAATACACTTGAACCCTTGAACCTAAGAGAAGTAGTAGCAATATCCTTGTGGAGTCAACTTGCAAACCTGTGAATATTGAGTTAAAGAAATAGTTTGGGAGGGAGGAACCTAGCATAGCAAATAGAGAGATGATTTTGGAATCAAGAAGGGTTCAAATCCTGACTCTGACATATACTAATTATGTGACCATTGATAGATCAATTCTCAGTGCCATGAGCTCTTCTCTTGGACTATATATAAAGTGCTGGGATATTTCAATTCAGCATAAGGAAAAAGTTGCTAATAATCAGAGCTATTCAAAAATGAAATGGTCTATTTCTGGGCAGTAGTAAGTCCCCTTTTACTGAAGGTGGAGGTTGAATAACCACTTGTCAGGTACATTATAGATGAGATTAATGCTTTGGACAGGACTTGGATTAAATGGTATATGGGGTTCTTTTTAAATCCAAAAGTGCATAACTGTTCTTTGAAGCCATGATTAATTACCTAATGAATGATATAAGGACAAGGAATTATGAGTTAAGAGAGGCAATGTGGAACTGAAGAAAAAGTGATTGGTTTGGAATCAGAGAACCTGGATTCAAATCCTGGCTTTGCAATTTTGATTAAGTGACTTACCCTCACTGGGTCTCAGTTTCTTCATCTGTAAATGAGGGAGGTTGGAGTAGATGGTTTCTAAGGTCCCTTCCAAATCTGAACCTGTGATTCTGTGGAGGCTGAATTTCTGTAGGCAATACTGGCAGGGGAAGATTAATGGAGAAGAGAGGGCTTACGCTAGCCTTAAAAAATGGGTAGAATTAGGACTGATAGAATGTAAACTCCTTGACCAGGAGGTGATGCAATGGATAGAGTGCTGGTTTGGAGTCAGGAAGACATTTTCCTGAATTCAAATCTGGACTCATACACTTAATAGCTATGTGATCCTAGGCAAGTCACTTAACTGTCTTTGCCTCAGTTTTTCTCATCTGTAAAATGAGCTGAAGGAGGATATAGCAAATCACTCTAGTATTTTTGCCAAGAAAATCCCAAATGGGGTCATTAAGAGTTGGATTTGACTCAATAACAAACTCCTTGAGGGCCAGAATTATTTTGTTTTATATATTTGTATCCCCAGGGCCAACCACGATGTTGTTGTTGGTGGCTTCTTTGTTTTCATTTTTGACTAGATCTTTGTTTTAATTTACATAAGGAACTTTCATTGAGAAAACTTTCTACCAGTTCAGATGAGCACCGAATCTACAACTTCTAGTTTTTGGGAATTTCCTAAAACAGAGGTTAAGTGACATTGCCCAGTATGTGTCAGAGATGGGGCTTAAATCCAGGTGTTCCTGATTCCTGGACTTCACAAATGCTGGTTCAATGTTATAGATGAATTCCAGAGCTAGATTGGTGGAGAGAGACTGTGCAGAGTGAGTTCTCCACACCATACTTTACTTCACTCCCTACCTTATGACCATCTTCTCCTCATCTACTGCCTTGCCTCCTGGGCTGGATAACATAACCTGGATATTTTAACCCATTTACTTTTGGGGTCGATTTCTTTTATTTCTGCCCTCCAAATCACCCCTCTCTGGTCTCCACATCCCTATGCATGTATTCTCTCCCATTAGGAGGTAAGTTCCTTGAGAATAGGGACTCTGTTTTTGTATTTAGTACTTGGCCTATAGTGAGAAATTAATACTTTTTTAACCCATTCATTCAATGAAAACAGATCAAGTCTTTCTCTGCCCCCATCCTCATACCAGCATGTATCAGTTTCATCCTCAAAGAGATTGTGAATCCAATCTTTTTACAGAAAGAAAGAAAGAAAGAAAGAAAGAAAGAAAGAAAGAAAGAAAGAAAGAAAGAAAGAAAGAAAGAAAGAAAGAAAGGAAGGAAGGAAGAAAGAAAAATAAAAGGAAAAAAAAGAAACTGAGGATTTTAGAGTTGACTCTACAATGCTAGGGACTAGATAGGGCTGTGAATGGAACTAGAGAATCCAGCTGACTGGGCTGCCACTGAAGGGTTCTCTTTACATGCCCCATTTACAATTAATTGTGCTTTTCAGTAGTTGCAACTGCTGCAAATTTCTCTGTCTGCAAAACATCACCCAGGGTCAATGAAATAAATAAAATATTGACCGCTGGTCTTCAGGCTGTTTTGTTGAGCAGGTTGGGTAAAGTAAACAAAACAGAGGCAGTACTAAACAACTTGTGTATAATAACTAGCTCACAAATTGCACATCAGGAAGGCTTTGGATTCCTTTGGGTTCTTACGACTTTGTGTTGCAACACAATGTGATTAAGTTTGAATGGGCTCATTATAAACAATTTGTTAAATCAACAATTACTGTTTATATATGAACCAGAGGGGTAAAAATCAGTAGGGCTTCCACTACACATTGAAAATTCCGCATTTCCTTTAAGTGGGGTCCCCTGTGCTTGACAAAGCTGTAACTAGGAGATAATAATTTGCCTCAGCAGGGCTGACCCCATTTTATGGTAAAACTACTTCAGAGACCAGTATAAAAAATAAAACCAGATGTTTGGCTCACTTCTGGAGTCCCAAATATACTGGATAGCCCTTTGGTGGTCTGAACATATGAAAGTAACTCTCCAAACACCTATTATAATTAACATATTTAATGACTATTGAATATCGACTACACCATTTGATCTTTCTGGTTTCATTTCCTTCATCTGTAAAATGGGAATAATGCCTTATTATATGAGGGTAAAGAGTTGGAATGTATATGATAAAATGTGTTGTTAACACAAGATTGGGAGAGATAGCTAATTTATTGGATTGCAGTGCAAATAAAAAAAACAAAACTTGACGTGTTTTAGTCTGGTGTAACTCAGACCTGTCTCCTGGTAGTTAGGTTAGATATTATAGCAAAATAAGACATATGTAGGTCATTCAACAGTTAATTAAAATAGATTTACTGAGTCATAGCAGGAGAGGTATATTCAACAAGGATAGGCATTGAGGACCCTTCGACTTGATTCAGCTAAGTGGAGATTCCTTGTCTGAGTTGCCTATTGTGCTCTACCAGCTAAGCTTCAGAGGGGTCCTAGAACTCCTTGTGGCTACTTTGTACTCAGGTAATGAGGAAGTAACTTCAACAATGTGACCAGGAGTTGGTGAACTACAGCCTATTCAAACTATGGATCTTTCCATTTTTCTATTACACAGCCAACCTTGATCTTAAGGGATATCATGTCTGGCCCTTTCATGTTCAAACCAATCCCTTCCCCCTTTCTTTCCATGGTCCTCAGGTCACTCCTTGTTCTGTAAAGATCTTTAAATATTTATTTTCATCAGCTCAAGTCAAAGATAGATTTTTTTCCTTATTCTTTTTTAGAGGTCATCAGGGTTAAATGACTTGCACAAGGTCACACAGGTAGTAAGGGTCTTTAGATTTAAACTCAGGTGATCCTGACACCAGGGCCAATACTCTCTCCACTGTGCCATCTAGCTAACTCCAAAGATAGCTTTTAAAAAAGGTTTCAGAAGCACTTAAGGGAAAGATAACAAGTATATGTTATACATAAGAGGCAGCATGACATAGAGTGGGTAGAGAACCTATCTGTAACTCAGGAAGATTTGAATACAAGTCCTGCCTCTGACACATAGTTTTTATGTAACCCTGGGCAAGTCACTGGTGATCTCAGTGGTACAATGACTTCTCTAAGACTAAAATTTTCAGAGAAATATTTGGATCTGCCTTAGTAGAGGGTTTTCTCATTGAGAGCTCCATATAGTAGTGAAATAATTGGCCTGACCCAAAAATATTACGTATATATTTTGGCATATATGTAAAAATATTGATATGTATACATATATTCCTTACAGAAAGGAAAGACCCATTGGGTAACAAAGATATGGACATCCCTTTTTAAGAGCTCCCTATGTTGACCATTGAAGGACCAAAAGGCACTGAGAAGCTAAACCAGCTTGCCCCTGTTTACTTGTAATAATTATTTCACTTATGCATTACTGAGCACAATGCCTTTTATATAATAAATAGATTTATGCTTTATAATACCTGTGGTCATAGCCCTGTGCAGTCCCATCCTAAATCCTTTCCCCTTCCTAGAACTCCTTAGAATGATGGATTTAGAACTGGAAGGGATTTTAGAGGCCATGGAATCCAACCTCCTCACCTTACAGATGAGGAAACTGAGGCTCAGAGAAGTTAAGTGACTTGCCTACTGTCCCACAGTTAGTAAGTGTCTGAGGTAGAATTTCACTTAGATTTTCCTGAATCTAAATCTAGTGTCCTATCCCCTAGTCTGTACTTCCTCTTTTGCAATCCATTGCTCCAGACACACATGCCCAGAGGAGGATCATCTCTGTAGTTAGCAATTTGCAGGTTGCTCCCCATGGTAGAAGTTTTTCTTCTGCATTAGATTTTTTTCCAAAAAAAATTTTAGCACCCTTCTCCCATGGAAGGGAGGGGCCTTTTGGATAATATTTGGGGCTCCATGAGGACTGTCTATAGTGCAATATAGTGGCTGCATTATCCACCTTTATTTAAATTGGATTTGCTTCAGCAAGGACATTTTTCTACTGAAATGCATTTAGACACAGAGAAGCAGGACAGCTTTGAGAGTTACATATTGAATTGATTATATTCTTAAAAGGAAAAGCAAGCTGGACATAATAGAGATTTGAAGTTTCAGGTCCAATCCTCTTTTCCTGTCCTATTTTGTATAAGGAAATGTTCATTTTATTGAGTATTTTTTAAGTTCAGAATAAAAAAAAACCCTAAAATTTGAAAGAAAAAAAGAGAAATGTATCTAGATCAAGAGGTTGGTAAATTAGGCATCACTTAGGCGGTCATTATCATCCTTCTCATCTACTTATCATCATTTTTTGCCCTGACTGGTGCTCCACAGGGTACTTTAATGTTTCAAAGTCATGAGAAAAAAGAGACAGTCTTGGAAAAAGAGTGTTGATGGAGTCCTTTTGGATTCTTTGTGAGATTATAAGACTCAAAAGAGGCATAAGGAGTGAAAGCAACTGTCAAAAGACTCTTGTAAGTTCAGCTTTGATTTTCTTCCAGAAGTTCTATCTCTTCTTTATGAACCCTGCCTTCATCATCATCACCACCACCATCACCGTGACCTCCACCATTGTTACCATCACCACCATCACCACCACCACTATCATCATCAATTACATTACTATAGGATTTTAAGATGTACAAAGTGTTTCATTCATTCAACATTCAGAAAAAAGTATCCATTAAGTGCCTCCTATATGCCATGCACTATGCTTGGTCATGGATCTTTTTTTGACAAAGGGCATAGAGAATGGGGGCACTTTACAGGGCTATAACTATAAGTATTATATAACAGAAACCTATTTATTATATAAAAGTGGATGGACTCAGCAATGATAATATAATGGATTATAGAAATGAACCATAAAAGACTAGGGGAAAAAATCATTTCCTTGCTCTCAAGGGGTTTACATTCTACTGGGCTTGGGGGAAATGACATGGCTAAAGACAAGTTAATTTTAATTACATATACAAGTAAATACAAAACACATACAAAGTAAATACAAAGCAATTTATGTAGGGTTGGGGGAAGTAGGGGGCACTAGCAACTGAGGGTCTAGGAAAAGCTTTGTGTAGGAAGTGGCAGTTGAGCTGGGTTTTGGAAGAAGCTAGGGATCCAAGGAAGCAGAGATGAGTAGAAAGTACATTCCAGGCATGGGGAATAATGTGTAGAAGCATAGAAGTAAGATTTATAGTGGCCAATATCTGGATGACCAAGCAGGTGAGTTTGGCTGTAACATATAGTGTATAAAGGAGAGTAATCTGTTGTTTAGTCATTTCTGACTTTCTGTGACCCCATTTGGGGTTTTCTTGGCAAAGATACTAGAGTGGTTTGCCATTTCCTTCTCCAGCTCATTTTGCAGATGAGGAAACTGAGGCCAACAGGGTTATGTGACTTGCCCAGGGTCACACAGATGGTAAGTGTCTGAGGTCAGATTTGAGCTCAGGAAGATGAGCCTTTCTGACTCCAGGTCTGGCACTCTATCTACCATGCCACCTAGCTGCCCCTTTACCTGAAAAGGTAAAGTGAAGCCTGATTATGAAGGGCTTTAAAAGACAAATAGGTCAAGGGTTGTGCTTCTTTTTAGTTGGGGTGAAGGGAAGATTCAAGGGAGAGAGGAGAATCAATGATAGAGTCATCCTCTAAAAAGCAAAGCAAAGAAAGAAAAGAAAAGAAAAGAAAAGCACATCATAAAGCTTTTCTTAAAAATGGACCAAAGTGAACTGAAGGAAGTTCGGAAGGAAAAACATAAGCAGGACAGCTTTGAAAGAAATATATTGGATTTATTGTATACTTTTAAAACAAGTAAATTGTACATAAGAGTACATAATTTTCTTTTTTGGTTCTGCTTTTTGTATGGAAATGTTATCTTTTTATGGTATTTGCTAAATTAAGGATTTTTTTTCCTAAAAGTGAAACTGAGAAGTTTTCATTTCATCTCAGAGACAAATAGGGAGCCACTATACATTTTCTGAGTAGAGGATTGACGTACAGAATTGTGTTTTAGGAATATTTGTTAGGTATGTGAATTGGACAGGTGGCACAGTGGATAGAGGCTGGGGTCTAACATCAGGAGGACTCATGTTCCTGAGTTCAAACCTGATCTCAGACACTTACTAGCTATGTGACCCTGGGTAAATCACTTAATCCTGTTTGCCTCTGTGTCTTTATCTGTAAAATGAACTGAAGAAGGAAAAGGCAAAGTTTCTTCGTCAAGAAAAGCCCAAATGGGGTCACAAAGAATTTGACATGACTGAAAAGACTTAACAACAACAACAAATATGAATTAGAGATACCTGAGGCAAACTAATGTAATAGCAAAGGCAAGCAATGATTATGGTTCATACTAGGTCAGTGGCCATGTGAATAGAGATTAGGGGACAGATTCAAGAGATGTTACAAAAATAGAACCAACAAAACTTGTCAACTAAGTGAATATGGAGATGAGGTAGAGGAAGGAGTTAGAGATTTCTTTAAATTTGTAAACCTGAATTACTGAAGGGTGTATTTTCTGTGTGTGTGGGGGGGTGTAGGGAACTTAATGAGTGATATTTGGAGTTTTCACATGTTGAGTTTGAAATACATAGGGGGATCCTAATGGCCAATTTTTAATGTGGGCTTTGGAACTCAGCAGAGACATTAGAACTAGATAGACTTTAGGAATCGTGTGCATGATGATGGTATTTGAACTCAAGAACTAATGAGATCACCAAAAGAGGGAGTATATAGAAAGTAAGGGGACCTTATCATGGGAGTCCCTAAGGAAGGAACTGAGTTCAAATCCAACCTCAGACACTTGACATTTACTAGCTATGTGAACCTGGGCAAGTCACTTAACCCTCATTGCCCTCCAAACAACAACAACAACAACAAAACCCTCAAGAAATGAGAGAATAAGGAATGAGGATGATGAATTTGGAATGGGAACAAGGAGTTTGATTGACAAATGGAAGAGAGATAAAGGAATATAGCTTGAAGGAATGGTAATTAAAAGTGAAAGTTTTCTTGAAAACAATCCCATGAGGGATAGAGTGTGAGGTATTACGCTTCCCATTTTGCTGTCAAAATTGAATCTGTGGAGAGGTTAAAGAATTTTCTAGTCTTCAAGAATAATTAAATGTTGAACCACTATTCAGCTGCAAGTCTTCTGATTTTGGATTCTCTTCACCTTTCCCTACATCTTGCAGCTTCTTCATAAAGCCTAAATAGCTGATCCCCTGGCCTCCAGTTCTGGCTTGTTTCAATATCCCCCTGCCAATTAGATTCATTTTCCAAAGATGGTACTTGCAGTATCCCATTTCTTCTAGCATTTTGACTGAACCTCCCCTTTGTCTTTTTCTTACCCTACATTTTATCATAATTTATATAGCTGTCATATTGCTTTTACTGCCTCTTGAGAGGACCATGACAATTATTTTGTACATAGTAGGCATTTAATATATAATGAATTAAATTGAAATGAATAATTTCATTTCTCTGCTTAAGAATCTATGATGAGGGGGCAGCTAGGTGGTGCAGTGGGTAGAGCACCAGCCCTGGAGTCAGAAGGACCTGAGTTCAAATCCTGACTCAGACACTTAACACTTACTAGCTGTGTGACCCTGGGCAAGTCACTTTACCCCAATTGCCTCACTTAAAAAAAAAAAAAGAATCTATGATGAGTTTCCTTTCCCTAGAAGTAGTGGTTCTCAAAAGTTTTGGTCTCAGAACCCCATTCACTCTTACAAATTAATGAGGCTATCCCAAAGAGCTTTTGTTTATGTAAATTATATGTAAATATTTACTATAGTAGAAATGAAAACATCTTACTATTATCTTGAAAATAATTTTGACCTCACACATCTCCTGAAAAGGTCTCAGGGATTCTTCCCTTTACTTATCCCCCAACCTTACTTTGAGAACCATTGATCTATAGGATCAAACACAAATACTCTCCTCTGACCATCAAAACTTTCCATAACTGATCTAATAGCTTACGAGTCCCCTCCACTTCAGCCTTCTCATTGTCTTTTGAACATGTCACATTCTTTACTGACTTTGTATGTTCTTCTTCCTACCTGGCATGCTGGCCCCTCTCCCTTTTGCCTATCCATCTATATCCTACACTAGATTTCAAAGCCCAGCTCAGGCTTCTTATCTTCTATGTAACCTACTCTGCCACTTTGCCCAGCACTATCGTCTCCCTCCTTTGATATACTATAGCCTTCATGGCTCCTACCAAACATTTGGGTATGTAATTAAACACTCTCTTATATTGTTCTCCAATTGTTTGTTGTTTAATTTCTAGCTCTTAAGTAGACTGTAAGCTCTAACACCTATTTTCCATTTTCTCTCAAAAACTATAGCAGTGGCAAATACTCAATGAGGATCCTATTTCAAATCAGAGCAGTCCAGCCCAGACTTCAATGTGACATGTTAATTTTGCTGCCATAGCCCACATGCCTAGAATCCTTGGCAAGTTTTAGGGATATCAGGATATTTTTCTATGAAAATATTTTAGTCCATTACATGCTCATCAGGGAGTGAGTTTAGAAGCCAGTGCAAAAGTCACTGATCTCAGAGTACAGCAGATCTAATAGGTTCCCACCCATATGCTGTTCTATGTGTCATTAACCCTACTCTGATTTCCAACCTATAACCACAAAGTAGAATGATCAAAGTCAAAACTTAAAAAAAGTATCATTTCCACCCTCCCTCAAAAGAATGGGCACAATACCAGTAAAAAATAACTAGTTACTATGGCCAATTCAATCAAATACCAAAATATTGGCTACAAATTTGGGCATAAGTACCAGTTCTCACTTAATTGCTGTGTGACCTTGGGCAAATCACTTAATTGATCTTATCCTCAGTTTCCTTAGCTGTAAAATAACAGCACTGGAGCAGATGACCTTTAAGGTCATCTACCTCAAAGGATTGTTGTGAGGATCAACTGAGATAACCGATAAAATGTATTTCAGACCAAAAGGTGCTATATAAATGTTGATATTTTTGTTATTGTGGTTCTCCACCTCCTCTGTCTCTTTCTCCTCCTCCTCCCCATCATCATCTAAGATCTCTTTCAACTCAGTGATCATAGCTCAGTAGTATGAAATACTGTGTGATACTCAGCAGAGAATCACTACTTCTTGGTCTTTTGTTGAAGACCATCTGAGATCTGGAGAGACTAAGTAATTTGCCTCAAATCATGAATCTAGTAAGTGTCCAATGTGGGATTTGAAACCAGGCTTTCCTAACTCCAAGTCCTATGTTTTATGCATGATAATGGCTACTTCAAGTATGGATTGATGCAGAATGACTGAAACCAAAGACTTTTTTTTTTTTTAGTGAGGCAATTGGGGTTAAGTGACTTGCCCAGGGTCACACAGCTAGTAAGTGTTAAGTGTCTGAGGCCGGATTTGAACTCAGGTCCTCCTGACTCCAGGGCCGGTGCTCTATCCACTGCACCACCTAGATGCCCCTAAGCATTTACTATTTGTAAGGCATTATTCTAGGCAATAGAGATGCAAAGACAAAATGAAATAATAACTGCCCATAAGGAGCAGACATTCTTCTGGAGTGGGGAGGGTAGAATATACACACATTTAAGCAGGATGCAACATAATGTGAGGACAGAGAAAACATTAGCAAATGTTAGAATCATGTAAATCTTTATGGATCAGGTAGTACCTGAATATTGTAAGGAGATAAAAATGCTGATAAGTGAAAAAAGAATGCATTTCAGGCATACAGTGGAAGGGGAACCTTGTACAAATGCATGGAGGTGGTAGATGGAGTTTAGGAATGGAGTCTAGTTGAGTTTAGGAATAGAACCTACCTCAAATTCTATTATTAGTGTTCTGTATAAGTTTTCTGAGGTGGGGAGGGGGTTCAACTGGACTAGGCATTTTGTCAATAAATGGGACTAAAAGATCTTGCACAAACTCATAAACCATCTTTGGCTTTGGTGTTTTTCTGGGCTTACTATTCATATGCAATATTTTCCACTCTCCCCATTGCTAACCCTCCCACTGTTTCTCTCTAGGAAGTATCTTATGTTCCTGTCCTATGTAGCCAACCAAGGTTAACATCCTCTGTTTCATTGTTTTATGGTATTGATCCCCAAAGATGGTAATGGTTTGATGAAATAAATATCCTTACTGATATGTTAGATGGCTAATATATTATTACCATACATACTAATATGTTACTCTTCCCAAATAACAGGGTAGAAGGTACTATAGTGAAAAGACCATTGAGGCTGGGAAGATTGAGTGCTAGTCCAAATACTACTTGAAATGCTAAACTTAGAGTCATAGGACATGAATTTGAATCCCCCACTCTGCCATTATTTGTGACCTGACTAAGTTTCTTAACTTTCCTGGGTCTCAGTTTCCTCATGTGTAAAAAAAGGGGAGGTTGGAATTAGATGTCCCTTAAGATGACGTTCAACTCTAGAACTATGATTTTCTGATTTTTCTCTTGGCCTCAGTTTCCTCATCTCCAAAATGGGGGTGGTGGTGGAGAGGTGTTAGACTAGATGATTTCTAAGGTTCCTTCTACCTCTAACATGCTATCATACCAGAAGATATTACCTTAAAGTTAAGAAGCCCTTTCTGAAATATACTTGTAGTGGAATCTAGGGCACCATGAAGAATGATTGGGGGGCATATTTTAAGACTTACATTTAAGTGATTAACTCCTTTTACTACCCAGAAGAGCAATGATAGGTAAGGCTACAGCACTGGTTGCTGAGATCCCTTCTAGGTGGGGTGTCATTCTAAATTATGACTGAAGATGCTAGGCTGACCCAGAAATGATAAGAAAGTGAGTCCTGGTTCTGGAATGGATTTGAGTTTGGCCCAACAAAAACTCACTCCCTGCAGATATGAGACAAATATGAGAAGGCCATTTCCCTTTCTCTGTTCACTTTATGTTTTCTCCTCCAAATTCCAATATAATTTGTGCTGCTAATTGGGTTTCCTGGGTTTTCAGCCCCTGGGTTTGCTCCCTTTTGTTTTTCACCTCCTAGGGAGGGAGAACTTAATTAACATGATGGTATTCCAATTCAGTTAGCAACTTGGAAACAAATGCCCCAATTCTTGCCTCATCAGATGTACCCAGAAGTACTAGAGACAGTTACCTATCCACAAAATTGATCTTTGAATGTAATGATTAACTGATTACTCACCAAATGACTTTCTCTAATATTCCTAACACTCTTTAAAAGTGGTGTGTTGGATAGAATGTTAGACTAGCAGTCACAGAAGATCTGACTCCTACCTAACACTACCTAGTTGTGTGACTATTCAAGTTACTTAATCTCTCAGAGCCTCAGCTTTATCATCTCCAAAAATCAATCAGCAGGGGGGAACCTAGGTGGCACAGTTGATAAAGCACTGGCCCTGGATTCAGGAGGACCTGAGTTCGAATGCAGCCTCAGACACTTGACACTTACTGGCTGTGTGACCCTGGGCAAGTCACTTAAACCCAATTGCCCCACCAAAAAACAAAGCAATAACAACAAAAAATGCTAAAAAACAAAAAATCAATCAACTAGCATTTATTTAGTACTTATGTTGCTCGAGGAACTGTGTTGAATGATAGGGAAGATAGAAGTGAGTCTGTTGCTGTCTTTATAGAGCTTTCATTCTAAAGGGGGAGGCAACAAATGTATATATAAGTATATATAGGACATATACATGTAGTAGGCTTGACTAGAACATAGGAACCTGAGGAAGCTTGTGTTGCAATGATATATTTAGATAGATATGATCTGGATGGTCCTACTCCCCAACCTCTGAGATTCTGAAATTTCCTCTTTTGTGGAGAAGAGGATGCCCATGATGGGACACGACTCCTTTGCTCTCTGATTTTCTTTTTTTCTTTTTCTTTTCTTTTTTTTTTTTTTTTTGCAGGGCAATGAGTGTTAAGTGACTTTGCCCAGGGTCACACAGTTAGTAAATGTCAAGTGTCTGAGGCTGGAATTGAACTCAGGTCTTCCTGAATCCAGGGCCTGTACTTTATCCTATGTACCATCTAGCTGCCCCTACCACTACCATCCCACTCTCCTATTTTCAAGATGAATATTGAGCTATAATTATATTTATTATCCATTATATAATTGCAATTTGGGACTACAATTCCCTTTGGTGTTCAGGATAAAACTCACTTTTCCTGGTCTCTCTGGTGGGAAATAGTCCTGCTCTAGACAACAGCCTGCTTAGCTCCCCTCCCACCAAATGCTAATTATACTAAAGAACATCATGGATAGTGAGCAAATATATTTATTAAAGCAAAAAACAACATTAATTGGGGAAGTTACAAAGATTAGATTAGAATTGTGATAGGATATGCAAGACAAAAAAGTGCTCTGCAACTCTAGAGCAAAATAAAATTTCAGTTCAACCAAGGAGAGAATTATCTCACCCAAGAAGTCCACCCTTAGCAGTCTCTGGGTGTTTAGGTGGTGGGCATTAAGGGATATGTGATAGTACTAGTTTTCTTCATAAGTACCCTTCAAAATCCATGCCTTCTCTCTTGTCCCTCTCATCTCTTTAAGATTCTGTTTCTCTCTCTTTGAAGTTTCTCAGTCAATCAGCAGTCACAACTCTGCATATGTAACATGTAGAGAGAGTCACAAACTGTTCTTCAGGGGACTGACAAAGCCACCTGAAGTAAGTGTTAGACTACATATATCAAATAAATGCTATGTAGTTTGGGGAAGGGAAGGGACTGTGGGAATCAATAAAGACTTTCTGTAGAAGATGACATTAGCTGAATTTTGTGCAGGGGGTAGTTTGGGGTTGGGAAATTAATAGGCCCCATAAACGGAAACCAAAGATTCTAAGATGTGGAAGTGGGGAAACAAAATAGTCTAGGCATGGAGGTCAGCCAGTGCAAATGCAAAGAACTAGGAAATGAATTGTGTAAGGAACAGCAAGTAGATCAGTATGAGTAGGCCATAGATTGTGCAGAGGGGAATAATTAAGACTGAAAGAGCAGGAAGGGGTCAAGTTGTGAAGTTCTTTAAATGCTAGACAGAAATTATATTTGATCTTAAAGGTAATAGAGAACTAATTAAGGTTATTGAGTAGGAGGATAATAGGGTCAGACTTATGCTTTAAGAAAATCACCTTGGTGACTCTATGAAGGATATAGGATAGTAAGGAGATACTTGAGTCAGGGAGACTAAATAGAAAGATGATAAGAGGTTAATAACTAGGAGATAATAATTGTACCTTGAGGATTGGTGCATGAAGACCAAATATAAATTCATTTGTGAACTTTACAATACTACATAAATGTTGTTGCTGTTAATGATGCTGCTGATGTTTCTCATGTCATATATTTGGGTAGTAGAAAGAGTTCTGGACTGGGAACTAGGGATCTGGCTAATATTATATTATTTCTATTCACTTAAATATTATCAACTTGTATTATAGTTATTTGTGTACTTGCCTCATTAACTATCTAAGAATTGTAAAAGATCATTGGAATAATGTATATGGTCAGAGAGAAGTATGATTAGTATAAAAGGCAGGTCAATCCTGTACAGGGGTGAGGGATAAATGGTGGACAGTTTTGCTTTCAACTGATATCCAACCAATGTTAAGGAAATGGGAGCATAATTCCTAGCACATTGGATATACCCTTGTGGAAGATTTAGGACATTTACCCAGGGTTTAAGGGCATGGATGGTCTGCAATATTCATGGTTGGAGGATGAATCTACATAGATGAGAATAAAGATTCACTGAGACAGTAATATCAAAGTCTATTCTCTTCAATTAGATTGAACTCTATCTACTCTCTTCAACACAGAGTACCTTGTACATAGTAGGGCATAAAAGTATTAATTGAATTTAATTGGTTTTCCTATATTTTCCTTTCTTGTAAAAATCCTTCCTGAAACAATGACGTTTTTCCTAGGATCCATCTTTTCACACACCACATTTCTAAGCCCAACCCCCAAGAAGTGTCCGACAAAATGTAGAAAGATGAATTTGGTTCTTATTAGCTCTGTGACCTTGAACACTCACTTCCTTCTTTGGGCTTCAGTTTCTTTAGATATTAAATGAACAAGTTAGGTGAGGTGGATCTCCAAAATCCCTTTCATCTTTGCATTTTAAGATGCTTTGAAAAGTAACAACAACCCTGAAACCAAATTCACTGGTAAAGGGAACTCCCTCTACCAGTTGGTATCTGCCCTACAAATTCTAGACTTATAGATTTGCCTAAAGTGCTGAGAAATTAAGTCAATTATCCAGGGTCATCCAATATGTGTGCTGGAGGTGGGATTTGAATGCCTCTCCCTAACTTAGAGTCTGGTTCTCTAGCTATTTGAGCCCATGGCTTCCTCCTTAGGATATGAGCCCAAAGAAATAAATATATAGTGGTGTTTCAGGCACTGTGGGAAAGATACTGCTGGGCAAGAGAGACTTTTAGTTCTTCTTAATTCCTATCGTGTTTGTAGGTAGGTGGTCACATTTTTGGTTGGCCCTGAATGAATCAGAAGTAAAATTCTAGGATCTTTTGAAGCCTCAACTTGCTGATTACATTGCACCAATAAAGAGAAATCGGTCCAAAAGATGAGGATTTAAGGAAGTTATGAATCAATGCTGTTCCAGGTTGGAGCATCACATGAGGGAGTAGGTCTCCTTTTTCTGGATCATCCTGGTGGTTTACACAAGCCCCCGCAAAGACAAGGATCCAGGAAACAGCTAAAATGGGTTTATCTGAACAGCTTTCCATGGCTTTTTTTGAACAGAAACAAGTTTCCATTACGAAAGTGCCACAAAAAGAGAGCCCCATCTAAAAACAGCCACCACCCAGCTTCAATGGGAATAGGAAGGGATTTTTTTATTTTTATTTTTAAAGTTAGGATGTAGAAATTGTACTGTGGCTTGTCCACCTTACCACTAGGTGTCAGTATAGCAACACCCATTGGGTTTCACTCCTTTAAAACATTACAGAAGGAAGAATGTGCTACTCCTTAAAATTTAAAAGAAAGAAAGAAATCACATGCTATAAAATTTGTTACCAAATTATTTTCATTTTATTTGCAGCATTTATTTGCATTCCAGTACCAATATGTAAGTGTCTATTTTAAATTTGTTCCAGGCCATAATAGTCAAGGCCCTCTAATCACATTTAAAGTAGGATTGTTGTAATAAAAAAGAAATCTTTGTGGTGATGCTATATTTCACAGTCCTCCAGCAGTCCTGTTAGCTTACTCCTTGGCCTCTGCAGATATACTGGTGATGCATAAATCAGTCTCTTTTCTCTTTGACCCAACCATTGTCTTTGCTGCTGGCTTTGCATGACCACCTATTCCTTTCATCGGAGGATCACAAATGAAGACACTGACAGGGCTTTACGTTACACAGTACCAGCAGCTCCATCTGTATCACTTCTCTATTCTGTACATTTATGATCTTTGGTTATCATTTGGAAAATTAGCACAGAAACAATTTTCTTGTGTGAACCAAACCTCACTGTCGATTCTGATGTTTTTTATGGGGGTGTGCCACTCATGGCATGTTGCAGTGGAATAAGCTGTTTGATAGGCTACACTAAAGGCCCCCATTTTCTCTCACCATATACACATGCAACACACACAGACACGCAGACATGCAAAGACATAGGCATACACATACACACACACACTTTTCCTTCTTTAATCTATCTGATACCTCAGTATCATTTAGCTCCTGTCTGACTGAACCAGGTTCTGGAATAACATAGGTTCCAACTGTTGACTCTTGTGAAGATAGGAAGAACACACACACAGATATGGTAGACAAGCTCTTTACTGCCTTTTCCAGAGGATCAGCAGACCAAAAAAGTGAGGAGGACTAGATTAATGCAGCTGAAACTCTTAATGTTCCCCAGAGCTTTAACTGGCCATTTCCTTCCTACTTGCTACACCACAAACCTCACAAAAGACAGATTGGCTTGACAAGAGCAGTTTTGACCAGAGAACTCAGTATCTTTTCCCCTCCCCGCCCCCAACTCCCAGCCCTCTCGTCTTCCAAACTTTACATTTTTATTGAGGGTTCTATCATTTCAGTCTTACGTATTTGCAACCTAGGAGTCATCCCTGATTTTTTCTTCTCCCCTACCTCTCACATCCAATCATTTCCAAGTCTTATCCTAGCTACCTATCCATCTATCTACCTATTTACCTATCTGTCTAATATATGTCTCTCCTATCAGTCCCATTGTCTTCACTCACACAACATAGACTGTTGCATTGGCTTCCTAATTGGTCTGCATGAATCCATTCTTTCCTTTCTCCCATTGACCCTCCACACAGTTGGATGCCAAATGTTGTTATTGAGTTTTTTTCAGTCATGTCAGACTCTCTGTGACCCCACTTGGGGTTTCCTTGGCAAAGATAGTGAAGTGGTTTGTCATTTCCTCCTCTGGTTCATTTCACAGATGAGGAACAGAAGCAAAACAGGGTTAAGGGACTTACTCAGGGTCACACAGCTAGTAAGTGACTGAGGTCAGATTTGAACTTATGAAGATGAATTCCTGCTTACTGATTCCAAGCCCAGTGCTCTATCCATTGCACTGCCTAGCTGTCTCAGTTGCTAAATGGATACTTCTATAATATAGGTCTGACTATGTCATTCTCCTGCTCAGGAAGTTCTGATGGCTCCCTTTGCCCTTAGAATAAGATAGACACTCTTCTGGGTGACTATTTAAAAACCTTTATAATCTGTATCAAGCCTACCTTTCCTGGTTTATTGCATATGACTCCCTTTTCATGCACTTTATGTTTAAGTCAAACTGATCTATTTGCTTTCCTTGTATATGACATTTCAGCCCCATAAGTGATAGGGATGATGAAAACCCTGTGTCCATGAGTTTGCAGAGGCTGTGATCCTCTATACCTCCTCACTGGTGTCTCATGGAACTTCTTTCCCATTGTCCCCAAAGTGCTAGTATCCTTCCTCCAGAAATTACTTTGCATCTACTTTTTAGATATTTCTTATTTTATTTCTGTTTATGTGCTATTTTTCTTCTATAGAAAACAAGTCCCCCTTCTTGAGATTAGGACTATTTAGTTTTTTATCTTTTTATCCCTAGTACCTAGCACAGTACCTGACACATAGTAGTTAATTAATAAATGTTATTAAAATGAATGAATGTGTTATAGGGCCTAGCACTCCAGAAGTTCTCTGGGGTATATCAAAGAACCTTCTCCTTGAGAAACTAAACCAAAGGACAGACATACCTAAAGAGATAAGTGGAACCTGATCAGGACTGAGGTAGCACCGGGACCACCACCCTTTATTCCAGTCTCCCTCACCCCTGAGGAGATAAGATTAGGTTTTGAGAAATTCAAAGCCACCCCTCACCCAACTCCTCCAGCCACCACCGGTGGGGGATGGATGGTCCTCCCTCAATAAGGAAACTTTCCACAGTCCGATGATCACCCCACAGTCCTCTATAAAAGTATCTGCCTGTCTCCTGCTCCAGGAGATTGGTATTTCAGAGCCATGCTCTGTGCCATGCCTTTCTCCTCATGAGAAGTCCAAGCATTTCTCTCTTGATTTCCCTTCCCCAACCCCTAAATAAACTATTATCTTATTCTATTGGATTTGTGTGCAAGAGGGTGTAATTCTTTAAAGAGGAATTCCTAAGGACCCTTACCCCAAACCCCTACCCCTATGCCAAACCCCCTACCTTATCTCCCCACAACAAATGTTTGTTTAAATATCTTTTCTTTTTTGCTCCAGGTAATCTGCACAGCCACTGGAGCCTTATCACCACTGTTCAAGACCCATTTGCTTTTCTTTTCTCTCTGTACTTGCCTTTTCACCACTTAATTTTCAATTTCCCCCACCCTCAACACTAAGAATCATGGTATGAGGAGAGGGGCTGATTTCTCCCTTGTTTTTTACTTTTAAAATCCAAATCACATGTATGTTTGTTTTTTGTTTTTTGTTCTTTGCTCTTTTTTTGTGGGTTTTTTTTTTTTTTTGGTGACATTTCTTGAGAACGTCTAGAGAGCTCACTTCTGCTTTTCCTGAAGAGAAAATTCAGTGGTTTGGTCAGGTTGGGCAGTTTGGCAGGTATATGTTCCTGGACAGATAACACAAGCACTGCTAGAAATCCACAGGTGGGAAAATTAGAAGGCACATTCCAAAGGAAAATGAGGAAAAAAGAATTTGCTCAAAGAGACAAGTCAATAAAAGTAGATTAAAGCCTTCAAGGGATATGTTAAATTCTATAGAAGGATACAGTTGAGGGTGATTAGCAAAAAGGAAGGCAGGGCTAGAAGCAAAATAATTTTTTTCCCCCCAAAGTCCATGATTAGAATCTTATCCCTGGTATTCTTAGTTCATGGTACACATTGGACAGCTCACAACAAGTTTACTTCTTCTTTTTTTTGGTCACAGCAAATTTAAATTCTAAGTATAAACAGTATTTAAATCAGAATAATTAATGGAGCATGAATTGAACTGAATAGTATTTGGACATGTAAATAAGATACATAGACTGTAATATAGTACTTGCCCTTTTAACCTCAGATGTACTCATTTTAAATGTTTGTATTTTTAATTTAATTCTATTAATGATTATGATTTAAATTCTCAAAATGACATTTAACTTGCTTTCGGGCTTTGATGTGAAGTGTTATTTTATTTTATTCATTCATTCATCTCAAATTCTACTCTGCCTCACAACCTGAGACTTCATGTGTTGGGTACAATAATCAAATAAATACTACCATTGTTTCTATTTATTTATTTATTCATTCATGTATGTATGTATGTATGTGAGGCAATTGGGGTTAAGTGACTTGCCCAGGGTCACACAGCTAGTAAGTGTTAAGCATCTGAGGCCAGATTTGAACCCAGGTACTCCTGATTCCAGGGCCAGTACTCTATCCACTGCGCCACCTAGCTGCCCCTTACTATTGTTTCTAGAAAGGCCATGTCAATGAGATGCCTTATGGATTAATTCACCACCACTATAACTCCCTGGACAAAATTTCCTTTTCCTGTCCATCACTGTATCATATGTGTTGATTCCCTCTATTAGAATATAAGCTCCTTGAGGTCAGGGACTATTTTGCTTTTATATTTTTATTCTCAAAGCTTAGCATAGTTCCAGAGATATAAGTACTTAATAAATGCTTCATTCTTTCTTTCATTTCTTCATTTATTTGGTACCTGAGTCTTGGTGCTTCAGAAAAATAGTTGGTGGGAATTGAGCCAGGATTTCATGCCCAATTTCTCAAATAAATAGGAACTGCTCTCCCTGGATCAGTTTGGTCCAGTATCACATAAGTAAGTGAGGTAGGTTTTATAGGTGGTTGATTAGAGCTTCAATAAAATGGGGATAATAATATCTGCCCTAGCTAACTCATGGTGTCATTTAGGTTCAAATAAAATTCCAAGCATCAAACTGCTTTGAAAAGTTGAAAGTGATATTAATAGCATCAGTCATTTCTGTCTATCTGCTAGTATGTCTCTGTTTCTTGCTGTCTTTGTCTTTGTGTCCCTCTGTCTTTTTCTCTAACTCTCTGCATTCTGTCTCTCTGTGTCTGACTTTGTCTCTGTCTCATTCTATCTCTGTCTTTTCCCAAACTGGCTGTTAAAGAATAGGAATGAGGCAAAAACAGATCCCAGGGAAAATTATATTTTTAGTTTCCTTTTGTAAAGAGAAATTCTTCTCTCTTCTCTCCCCTCTCCAATGTGGGAATATGAAAACTAGCCAATGCTATCCCTATGGCTGAGCTTGGTGAATAATTTGGCAAAGCAGAATGGATTGTATGCTAATGTAGACCTCTAGTGGCTTGTTTGTCCTTTAGTCAATGAATGTAAAATTTAGGAAGTGCCTGGGAAGCCTCTCCTCTTTCTTTGGAATTCTGAGAGTAGTAGAGGAGTTTTATTTATGTTAAAGATGAACCAAGAGGGAAGATTAATTTTCACCTTCTTGGTTAGGCTCCAGTTCATATTTTTATCACTAGGGATATCTCCTTATTTTAGAGAAATTGTTCTGTTTATCTAATTTCATTAGTGTTTCTGAGTGTTTGCATTTATTTCTCATTGAAATTGAATCATAAGTTTCATAGCAGGAACTGAGGAACAGCAAGTGCTTTCCCATTCCCTGTACTAACATTGTAATTAATGCATATGATCTTAGAAAAGGTAATATGGTTCATCTTTCATGAAGGAAGCATAATCAAAATCCTAATTGACAATTAGACTAATTGTTCTTTCTTGCTTTATCTGGCCTTTGGTAACATGAGACAAATACCAAAATATCTAATCAATAAAAAAAAGAATAAAAATCAATTCAACTTTTTGTTATGAATTGGGTAAACATACACAATCAATATTTATCAGGAGATTACATCTTTACTGTTACATATTTGACTAAAAAGATGTAGAGAAAAAAAATATTCCACCATGTTTTTAGTTCATTGACTATTTAAAAGACATTAACTTAGAGCAATCTCCTGCCTTAAAGGCTCTTGTCCAACAAGGTATCTCCAATGAATATATCAAAATGATAAAATATTACTTAAAATATAGAGCAACAGACATAACTTTGTTTGATAAACCTCTTATCATTAATATAGATCAAGGCATAAAATAGGGTGTTATATGTTCATTAAAAGTATTTGTCATTGTGATGGAGCAAATCCAGCAAAGAGCCCAAGTTGAGGAGTAATTACCTATGGATATTAAGATCTTCCAGATGCTTCTGTTTGTGGATAATACTGTGATGATTATGTTAAGTTCCAGAATATTGGAGAGATAATTAAATGGGATATATAATCATTACAAGAATTTGACTAATCATCTACCCAGGGAAAGCTAGGTGGATGAAGAATGTCTCTTGTTTGGATTTTATTAACTGGAGGGCTGAACAATACTTATTTATTTACATTGTTTGAAGATCTGTGAGACTGTGACAGAAAGCTCAGGCCTTTCTCTTTCAAAGAAAGAGGAGAAGAGCAGGAAATTAAGAAATTCAGGCTTTGGAGAGAGAGACAGAGACAGAGAGACAGAGAGACAGAGAGAGACAGAGAGAGAGACACAGAGAGAGAGACACACACACAGAGAGAGACAAAGAGAGAGAGAGACAGAGAGAGAGAGAAAGATTCTGGGATTACCAGCTGGGAGCTCAAAGCAAGAAAAAATGGGGAAAAAAAAATTTAATCTGATATTGGACACAATGAATTAAGCTGTTTGGTATATGAGAAGCTGCCTTGGGAAAAATTTCTTCTTTCCCATTTTCCTATACTAAGTACAACTTTTTAAAAAGAAGCTTAGTCTTCCTTAAAAAGAGAATGAACTAAGCTTTCAGTTATAGAATCTTAGTTCTCCAAATTCTGAAGTAGGTAAGCATTGGTGGACTCTCAGCTACATTATGGTTTGTAGTTAGGTGGACAACCTAACATACTCACCATCAGTATATATATCATAAAAGGACATTGAAAATGGACAATGATCTGAGTCCAGAACTGAACAGAAGGATAATAACAGGTTAGATTGCTTCTGGAAAACTAAGTTCTTTTTGACACCAATTTCCACTGGATGATGTTATACAGTTTTAAGTTACCAAATACTGCAGTTTCTGATGAAGTAAAAAGAAAACTATGAGAAGAACATGTTGGCCATGAACAGCTTCCAACACATTATAAAAAAGGAATAACATGGGATAAGTGGTGGAAATAATGTCACCCCAAAAAGGTATATCAAACAGAAGATGGACCAATAATAATTTGAGAACAACAGCTAATCAATAGGCAGCTTACATGCTTCACTGGCAAATTTAAGATGGTTAAAGTATGAGAAGATCCTCAGTAGTTTGGGTGGATCTTCTTTAGGTGGTAAACTTATTGGAGAACATAGATGAGAGTTTCCTGTATTTCACAAGTGTGGATACTGTTGTAATATGTATTGTTGGATGCTACATCACTGAGATTTTAGGTCTATTGGGGTATTGGGGTACTGAACCAAAAAGTCTGACACATTTATCATTGCAAAACAGTACAATAAAGCCTGGGCATCCAGTAAATTGACCTCAGAACTTTTTTTTTTTTTAAACACCCTACTTCTAGTAGAAAAAAAAAATCAATTGATTAGAAAAAAAGCTGAAGCAAGCCTATCCCTGGCCCATTTTTCTCAAGACTCTCTTTGCTCTGGGAGCTATCCTTTAAGAACTCTTCTCTAAGTGGACAGGGGCAGCTAGGTGGCCCAGTGGATAGAGCACCGGCCCTGGATTCAGGAGGTCCTGAGTTCAAATCCGGCCTCAGACAATTAACACGCACTTACTAGCTGTGTGACCCTGGGCAAGTCACTTAACCCCAATTGCACCACCAAAAAAACAAAAAAACAAAAAAAACCACAACTCTTCTTAGCTGAGGTGGGGAAAGTCTGAGACCTGATAAGGACCCCAGACTGGTTTCCATCATGAGTAAGAGAATAAATACTGGACTAAAGAGTAATGGCACCCGGCTTCAAATTCTGGATCTGACTTTTCATAGCCATATGGGTGAATCACTTCCTCATTTTGAACTTCAGTTTCTTCATTTTAAAAATGGGGATAATAATACACTATTTCATAGAGTTGTAATGAGGAAAATGCTTTGTAAGCCATAAAGCCTCTTATAAATATGAAATATTATTAGTATTCTTAGTCCTGTCTGAGTGTAGGAAGGATCTTTGCCAAGATGAGACAATTTCTTTTGCCTGAGGATTATAAGAGTCACAGGTTCTACAACAGGAAGGAAAGTCTGAAGATGTGCATTTGCTTGTTCAGCTAGTACCCTCATTCTCTAACACTCACAAATGTCTCAGGTTCTCCCTGCCTAGGTCTCACAGTGGAGGCTACACTTTACCAAAGAGATTTGAGGCCATGTACTACATGGTTCTTTCTGGTTCTTGTCCTGTGGCTCTTTCTATGGCTGCTCCTCAGGCCATCTCTCTTTCTTTAATTTCCTCAAATCAATCCTGATCAAAGGCTCTGACAAAATGGGTGATAGTTGCCCCCAAATAATTTATTTTAAAGGCAAAAAATCCTTATTTTGCCTGGGTACCAGTCTACCCAGGACAATCATAAAGGCAGCCCAACCCAAAGGACATATTTCCTGTTTTCCTTATGCTCCCTTTACTCACATTTTAACTGTTAAGCCTACTTAATTTTTTCATTTATTTAGAATTTATTTTTTTCCACAATTATATGTAAAAACAATTTTAATGTGCATTTAAAAAACTTTGTGTTCCAAATTCTCTTCCTCTCTCACACCTTCCCCCCTCCCCCTTTAAGAACCCAAGCAATTCAATATAAGTTATATATGTATAGTCATGTAAAACACTTCCATATTCGTCAGGTTGTGGAAGAAAACAGATAAAAAACTTGAGAAAAAGAAACTTTAAAAAATTATGCTTCAATCTGTATTCAGACACTATCAGTTCTTTCTCTGGAGATGGATCACATTTATCATCATACGTCTTTCAGAGTTGTCTTGAATCATTGTATTGCTGAGAATTGCAAAGTCATTCACAGCTGATCATCTTACAATATTGCTGTTACTTTGCATACAGTACATTTCACTTTGCATCAGCTCATGTAAGTTTTTCCAGGTTTTTCTGAGAGCATCCTGCTCCTCGTTTCTTATAGCACAATAGTGTTCCATCATAATCACATCTCGCAATTTGTTCAGCCATTCCCTAACTGATGCACATCTCCTCAATTACAAATTCTTTGCACCAGAAAAGGGCTGCCATAATTATTTTTTTACCTATATATCTGTTAACTTTTTGTTTTTTAATCTCTTTTTGGCTAGCAACCTAGTAGTGGCATTACTAAGTCAAAGAGTTTGCATGATTTTATAGCCCTTTGTTAAGCCTACTTTCAACATGACTTTCATTAAATTTAAAATATGCAACTATCAGATTATCTGCATGCAAATATCTTTTTATCGGCCACCACTATTGCTTGTTATTCTAATCCTCATTCCAGGACATGTTCAAAGTTATGTTATTAAAGTTTACTTCATGTAATAAGCCCTAAAGATCAATTCACATTGAAATAAGTTGAAATAAGATTCTGGCTCTTACCATATGTAATATTTTCAATTCAGTGATGAATTACCTGAGTCAGCAACTATTTGACATTTCAATACAGTGCAATGTTTATTAAAGCTTACTTGTTATTCCTTTTCTACTGAAGGAAAACAGATATTATGGTAAAGGTTTTATTTTCATTTTTTAAAATCTTCTGGGGTTAGATATAATACAATATTCCTTAGAAAATATTTCTTTTTTATGATAAGAGAGTTAGCTAATTAAAACATTCATTTGTTTTAGAAGTCTTTTTTGAAGTAGTATTTATGGGGAGTAGGGCATGGAGGAGTGGAGGTGGTTTGTCTGTTTATCTGTTACTTCATTAACAAGTTTCTTATTATTTGGAACAATCAGGTTCAGAAATAGTAGTACACATTATTGTTTCTGTGGTATAGCAGGAAGAACCAGCAGTTGGCACGCACTTCCCCCTACCCTTTCTTGGTAGTTTATCAAATGAAATAATATTTGTAAAGCACTTAGCATAGTGCCTGGCACAGAGTAGGTGCTATATATTGCCTTCCCCTTTCTTCTTTGTCCCTGTCTAGATGTCATGGCTGTATCATTTGGATGAGCTGGGAATCACCAACTCTAAGCCTTTGTGTAAGATAATGGAATACTACATCTTACCATCTGCCCTGTCACCACATCCTAAAGTCTTCCTGTCTTTGCCATTTTTTCTGTTGCTATGCTCTCCAGATTCCTGGACCCTATTATCTGACCTA
The DNA here is from genome assembly GCF_019393635.1 of Dromiciops gliroides. Classification (NCBI taxonomy): domain Eukaryota; kingdom Metazoa; phylum Chordata; class Mammalia; order Microbiotheria; family Microbiotheriidae; genus Dromiciops; species Dromiciops gliroides. The sequence continues at coordinate 590,593,291 of NC_057861.1, read as the reverse complement.
TTGATTCTAATAGTGATGATAAGGACCTCTAGGCCAGGAAGACTTTACTTTTTTTCCTCTTTATCCCCATCACTGGACACATAATAAGCATACAATAAATGTTTTTTCCTTTCTTCCTTCCTTCCTTCCTTCCTTCCTTCCTTCCTTCCTTCCTTCCTTCCTTCCTTCCTTCCTTCCTTCCTTCCTTCCTTCCTTCCTTCCTTCCTTCCTTCCTTCCTTCCTTCCTTCCTTCCTTCCTTCTTTCCTTCCTTCATCTATTTATTATTGACAAGTCAGGTTAAAATTTATCAGTTGCGGGGCAGCTAGGTGGCGCAATGGATAAAGCACCGGCCCTGGATTCAGGAGTTCCTGAGTTCAAATCCGGCCTCAGACACTTGACACTTACTAGCTGTGTGACCCTGGGCAAGTCACTTAACCCCATTGCCCTGTAAAAAAAAAATATCAGTTTCTTTGCTTTTTTTTTTCTTTTTTGGTATGGATCAAACATTTATTTTATTTTTTCCAGTTAGATGTAAGGGTAGTTTTCAACATTCATTTTCATAAGATTTAGAGTTCCAAATTTTTCTCCCTCCCTCCCTTTCCTTCCCCCTCCAGAAGACATCAACCAGGTTATATATGTACAATCCACAAGTGTTCTTTTTATCAGTTCTTTTTATGAGGGTGCATAGTAAGCTTTGTCATTAGGTCCTTGGGATTATCTTGGATCATTGTATTCCTGAGAGTAGTTAAGCCATTCACAATTGCTCATTGAACAATACTGCTGTCACTATGTACAATGTCCTCCCAGCTCTGCTCACTTCACTATACATTTATGTTCATTAGTCTTTCCAGGTTTTTCAGGGATCATCCTGTTTGTCATTTCCTGTAGCACAAGACAATTCCACTACAATCTTATAGCACAGCTTTTTCCATCATTCCTCAATTGATGGACATTCCCTTGATTCTCAATTCTTAACCTCCACAAAGAGCTGCTATAAATATTTTTTGTACAATTTTCCCCCTTTTCTCTTTTTCATGATTACTATTGTTAATGATTTCCCTTCCATCCTATTCCCTTCCCCATGATATTTATTCTATTATCCATCTTCTTTCATCCTATCACTCTTCAAAAGGGATTTGCTTCTGTCTGTCCCCTCCCCAACTCTGCCCTTCTTTTCTTTTGGCCCTCTCTCTTTATCCCCTTCCCCTCCTATTTTCCTTCAGGGTTAGAGGGATTACTCCACCCAATTGAGTGTGTACATTATTTCCTCCTTCAGCCAATTCTAATGAGATTGAAGTTTTGAGCCAATTCTGATGTGTGTTAGGCTAACTTAGTGCCCAGATTAAACAGATAACTACACCCAGTTGGGTGTGTCTGTTAGTCCTTCCTTGAGGCAGCTCTGATGAGTTTAAGATCTTTGAGTCTTTTCTGAAGAGTGTAAAATTAATTTACCGCCCTGCTCCTTTCCCATCTCTTCCCCCACTCCATAAGCCTTTTCCTGTTACTTTCATGTAGGATTTCACTTCTGCCCTTCCCCTTCCCCCAGGGAATTCCCTTCACCCCTCAATTTAACCCTAAAGATGTCTTCACCTAGCTAAGTGACACAGTAGACAAAGCATCACCCCTGGACCCAGGGGGATCCCAGCCAAAACCCAGCCTCAGACACAAGACAGTCACCCACTGTTCGACCCCAGGTATGTCCCCCAGTATGACCCTGATGTTGACATCTTCCTCTGAGGGTGCACCTCGGTCTTCCTTGTTACTGAAGAAACTTTCTATGGTCCTCACCTTTCTCTGTCTTCTCATCTTGCCTTTCTTTTACTTGACTTTTGCCTCCTTAAAGTGGGGCACTGTTTCCAGGCTGCAGTATCCCAAACTTAAGAAGTCCCAGGTGGTATGATTTAAGGAGGATCAGGTTCTTCACTCTCCTGGTCTGTTCCCTGTCTATAGATAACCCCAGACCAACTTGCTAATCAACCAGCTTTGTGTGTTGTGGTTGTTAACTCCGACAAACCTGTGCCCCTCCTGCACCTGGGCCACTGCTACTCAAGCCTACCTCCTGGTTCTCAGCAGTGGTGAAAAATCCAAGTTCTGCCTCAGCACCAGCATAGACCCCTGTAGTCTTCCCCCTGCCCAGGGCTCAACCCTTTCACCAGACTGTGAGCTTAGTTCTAGATGACACTGGTGCTTCAGCTGATTCAGAGGCTCTGGGGGTCTCCTTCTCTGGTGAAGCCTTCCTGGGACTGAATCTGTGTCAGAGTGACTGTGGGGTTGGGCTGGACTCCTGTATCAGCACAGCAGTTCCCTCCTTCTGACCTTCAAAGCTGTTCTTGGTTAGAAGATGATTTCAACACGTTCTTCTGTGAGTTTTGCTGCTCCAGGCATTTTCCTATGGCATTATTTGGATGTTTTTTGGAGCGATTGTGTCATGAGTTCAAGCAGTTGCTTTGTTTTTAACAGAGACTTCAAGTTGAGAAGACACATGTCTAGAGGGCAGCTAGGTGTACAGTGTATAGAATGTCAGGTCTGCAGTCAAGAAGACTCATTTTCCTTTGTTAAGATCTGAGATTAGACATTTACTAGCTATGTAACCTTGGGCAAGTCTCTTCATCCTGTTTGCCTCAGTTGCCTCATCTGTCAAGTGACCTGGAGAAGGAAAAGGCAAACCACTCCAGTATCTTTGCCAAGAACACTCCGAATGGAATCATGAAGTGTCAAATATGACTGAAACAGCTGAAGAACAACAACAAATGCCTGGATGGTTCTAATATCCTGTGCTATGTTTCTCCCCAGACCTACCCATCTGTAGAGCTTTTTCCTATTTAAGGGCACCACCATTCTTTTAGTCTCCTAGGTTTGCAATATCCATGTTATCCTTAACACCTCGCTCTACCTCAACTCACATACCCAATCAATTCCCAAATCTTGCCATATCCATCCATCTATCCATCCATCTATCTATCTATCTATCCACCTATCATCCATCTATCAACTATCATCTATCTATCCATATACATATATATGCACACGTACATATATGCATATATGTGTATGTATGTATACATGTATGTATGTATACGTGTATGTATGTATACGTGTATGTATGTATATATTTATGTGTGTGTATGTATATGTATACATATATACATACATACACACACACACACACATATATATATCTCCTTCCCATATTCCACAGTGAAGTAAACTGGCTTCTTTCTTGGATATTCCATTTCCAGCTACCATGATTTTGCATTGTCTGTTCTCCATACATGGAAGCCACTCCTCCTTAACCTCCATATAGTAAAATCTTTAACTTTCTTCATGCCTCAATTTAAATACCACCTTCATCATGAAGCCTTCTCTGATCTCTGAGGACTAACCACATCTCTCCCAGGTGCTATTGCCTGATTGTCTTAATGTACTTTAAAATTTATATTAAATTTATTTTAATTTAATTTAATTATATTGTTATATATTATATTATATTGTTATATGTTATATATCATATTGTTATGTTATATATTATAGTGTTATATGTTATATTATATTATATTATATTATATTATATTATATTATATTATATTATATTATATTATATTATATTATATTATATTATATTATATTATATTAATCCTGTATATTGTCATATAACACTCAGCTAGCCACACAGGCTGAAGCCACACTCACCACCATCACCATTCCTTTTCTTTACTTGTCTTGATGATTTGTTCTTGGTTCATTGACCTTTCTCCTAAAGAATACAACTTGGCTCCAGTGCTTCACCTCAACCCTGAACTCACATTCCTGAGGAATAATCTTATTTTTGATTCTAGTCTAAGTTCTTCCAAGCAGGGGTAGAGAAAGACTTAAAGGTACCCAAAGAGGGAAAAACAGTAACAATGATTCAGGTGTGTGACAGGAATTTTTATTCCCACACATAAAGAGTAAAGAATAATAGAATGATTACAATTACTTAAGAGGATAGTATTCAAGTCTCTTTGGGACATTTGCAATAGGGCTGCTCATTAGTTATTTTGCATTTCTTCTCCATTGAGTTCAGCATTATCAAATGTGGGTTTTTTTTTAATTGTCTCTTCTCTGTAGATGACTTTTCAACTTTTTCTCTTTTGACTATTCTGATTCTGCTATTGTTTCTTCCACAATTACTCTTATAACTGATACCCTAATGCTTGGGTGTCTTGGGGAGGGAGAAGGACATGCTAGATGCTTTTGGAGATTTCATAATGCCCTGTAACAAAAGAGAAAAGATACACAGAGGAGTCAGTCTCATCCTAGAAACAGCTAGTCCTGTGACCATGAGCTCACACTTGCTGGTCTTAGTATAGGAAAGGACATCCTGTTCATACTGATATTTAGCTTGGAGAGTCATCATTACATTTTGAGGGCAGCAGAAGGAAGAGGCCTGAAGGGCAGAGATTACCTCTAAGTATAGCTCTTTTGGAGGCATTTGGGGTTAAATAATTTGCCTAGGGTCACACATCCAGTGAGTATATCAGGCTGGATTTGAATTCAGGTCCTTCTGACTCCAAGGTCAGTGCTCTATCCCCTGTGCCACTTAGCTGCCTTGTATAAGGGTTTTTTAACCTCTAGTATATTTACAGAGTTGTGTCTCAGCGGTCAGCTTGTTGGTTGCCTTTGTTTCAAAGAGGACTGATGACATCATGGGGTAATGTCTTGACTTGCATGTGAATTGGATTTAAGTGAGGCAGAGTTGCACAAAGTTGTCAGCCTCACTCTCTTCCTGAGTCATCAAAGTACAGTAGTAAGACAAAAGTCAGGTTGACTGGTGATGGCCCATGATGTGGATGACCTTAGCATCTTTGATATCTGACCAGGTTCTAAGCACTACACAGTCCCCTTCAAGGTCATTGGGACAAATTGTTTTCATCTGCCCATTTCACTCGGAGAAGTCTTCACATGCTTTGGGTAGACATCCTCCTAACTCACTGATGTTTTTGAGGCCTGCCAGTTAGTTAGCTAAAAGAATCTTTATTACAGTCAGAGGAAATCTGTACCTGATCTGAAATGGTGGTGTTGGTTAGGGTGAGGGTGAGGGCTCCTGCATCATTTATCCAGAGTGTGTACTACACTTCTACATTAGTCTCCACTGACAGACCATAAGTTTCTTTAGGGCTGAGAATTTCTCAGTTTTGTCTTTGAATGCCCAGCCCCTAACACAGTGCCTGACACTTAATAGATGCTTAATAGACATTTGTTGATTGATTGATTAGCAACTCTATCCCACTCTAAGAATAGCTTTATGTTCATGTCAGGAATTTCTCATTCAATGCTACCAGTTCTCATGGCAGCCCATAGTATAGTTCCACCATTGAATAATCTGTTTCTCCCTCCTTTAATATTCATTCATATAGTTGTAACGATTGGAATGACGCCACCTGCTGGAGACTTACTGTAGAAGAGTTCTGCCCATGAAGCGAAGGTCTTTGAGGGCAAGACCAGGCGTCAGGAAGTGACGCGGGCTAGTGGGAGGAGGAAGGAAGAGACTGGCGCTCGGTCTCAGGCTCTTTCCTCTGGACTCTGGCGGAGAAGGGAGCTAGAAATGCGCTCTCCCTTTAATAGATAGGAATCTAGGCCTTTCTCTCTCTCTTTATCAAATTCTTATTCTCCTTAATAAATGCTTAAAAGTCTAACTCTTGCTGAAGCTTATAATTTATTGGCGACCACTCATTAGATATTTTAGACAGACTAGCTAGAATTTTAGCCCTTAACACAGTACCCTTTTCAGGTTGGTGAATTTCCTCATTCTGTGAAACTAGGCTTTTGCTTGGGGTCTACACATTGTAACAAAATCACTACAAATATTTATTTCAAAAACATGTAAATGCTAATTTGTGTTGCTTTTAAAAGGAATGTTCTTGTATGGGAAGACTTATATGAATTGATGCAAAGTGAAGTAAGTAGAACCAGGAAAAGAATATACACAATGACAATAACACTTTAATTGGTAAGAATAACAAAAAAAAACAATGGAAACTAAATGCTGTGAAATTATAATGATCAAGTTTGGCCTCAATTATGAGAAGACACTCCCTTCCCTTCATTACAGAGGTGGGAAAGTATGAGTGTGGAATTATTGTATAAATCATCAGCAGGGTGAATATGTTGTTCAGTTTTGTTGGCCTGCTTTTTTTTTAAATCATTGTTAATAGGAAACTGTCAGAGTAAAGAGGATATCTTGGAAATTAATATGATATAAAAAATAAAAGGCATCAGTGAAAACTAATAAAACTAAACTAAAGGAATGTTCTGTGAAAGGGTATGGTCCTTTTACCTGAGGCAATTTTAAAATATTTTAGTAAGATTGCAATACTGCTAAGGGTAGCACTTAATTAGTAAACAGCCCTTTCAGCGTTAAAGAATTGATCAGAAGAAAGGGAGAAGGTTTCTCCCATTTTTAAGTGGAGTGGAAAATTACTACTGTCTGATTGGGGAAAAAAAATTATGGGGTTCACTCTGTCAGCAGAATAGATACTCCATATGACTATAATTACCTATTTTAACTGTGGAGAGAAAGAAGAGAGGGAATGGTAGACCTTTTCAGCTGATAAGATCACAGAATTTTGAGGTAAAAGGACCATACAGATGATTTACTGTGACCTCTTTTTTTCCAGATGAAAAAAAAAAGTCCAAATAGGTTAAGTGCCTAAATTCACACAGGTTGTAAGTAACCAAGAAGTATTGGAACTTTTTTCTGACTCAGCTCTTTTTGTTGTTAGTACATTGTTCTCAGGAACAATGGTAAAACAAAAAGCAAAAAACGCCACAAATATTACTTAGACTATCTTTTTAATTACCCTAGAAGGAAAATAGTCTGTCTGTTGCCAAGGCAGAGATTATATCTGAAAGTTGAGAACAAACCGTCAGCTAAGGTCAAAGCCAGTTGAAAACTATCTTTACATGTAAATGGGAAAAAATGCTATTAAGAAAAACAAAAAACCAAAAAATAATGTTAAACCCACTGAATTTTGGTGTGTAGCCATCTAGTCCTTGATTCACTCTATTCTTTTTGAATCCCTTTCTGATTTCTCATAGCAATCATTCCTGGTTATTACAACACTTATACACTGATCTCCAACACTTTCCAAAATCTGGGTCTGCTGTCTTCTTTCCAAGCACATTGTTGTCTTATGGAGATTATAGAGGCTCAAAAGTGATGTTGGTTCAGATACATGGTACAAGATCAAATCTGATGAATGACTGTTCATCTGCTATTGTCATCACTGCTTGGGAGGGCACTCTCTCTGACCAGCTCCTTGGGCAGCCCTAGCCTAGGCCTAAATTCTACCCTATAGACTTCACATGGAACTAGCTTTGAGGAGCTAAACTTGAAGGTTCTTCCTTCCTTCCTTCCTTCCTTCCTTCCTTCCTTCCTTCCTTCCTTCCTTCCTTCCTTCCTTCCTTCCTTCCTTCCTTCCTTCCTTCCTTCCTTCCTTCCTTCCTTCCTTCCTTCCTTCCTTCTTTCCTTCCTTCCTTCCTCTGTCCTTCCCTCCCTCCTTCCCTACTTCCTTCTTTCCTTCCTTCCATATTCAATACTTGTGTTAGTCTGATTCACATATCTCATCCTCCCTCCTATCAAATTTCTATATACTTCACTCATTCAGTAACCATTGTCCTGTAGTATGTCATAAACATAACTTGGGGTCAAATTCCCCACCCACTATTCTAAATGAGAGAGGTCTTAAAGGCTCTTTTAAAATCCAAGTGGTACTTAGCAATAGTTGACAGCTGCTTTAACACAGCAACTCCCTTGTGTAACTGTCTGCCTTCTCCTAGGATTCTCAATCTTAACACAAACATTTTTCCCCTCTGTACTCAAGCCTTCAACCACCCCTGCCTTCCAAACTTTACACTTATAATAGATTATTTAGCTCCCCACTTCTCAGAGAAGATAGAAACCATCTGGCAGGAGCTCCCTTAAGACTTCTCAGTATCATCACCCATTCTCTCCTTTGTCAGTGCCAGATGATGGAAAGAAGATGAGAGGAAGAGTTATAAAATCTAGGAAAAGGGACTAGACCTGTGATCGAAATGGTATAGGAAACTTTCAGTGAAGAACTTCCTCTAAGAATTCAGGTTGATGGGGGCAGCTAGGTGGTGCAGTGGATAAAGCACCCGCCTTGGATTCAGGAGTATCTGAGTTCAAATCCAGCCTCAGACACTTGACACTTGCTAGCTGTGTGACCCTGGGCAAGTCACTTAATCCCCATTGACCCACAAAAAAACCCAAAAAAACCAAACCAAACAAAAAGGAATTCAGGTTGATATCTTTTCTGAAACATATAGTCTTAATGTGTCTTGGCTAGGGTAATACAGCCAATATATATTGTGTTTGCTAAATTATTTGTGGCTAGGTTGTGCTTTCTAAAATATTTGCTACTTATAAATGAATGGGTATTGCACCTGCTTTGGCAGTATTTATTATTAATTAATATTACATATTATTAAAGTATTGACCAAATGTCTCCCTGACTTCCACACTAGCCACAGGCTTATAGGCCTAAACAATTACATATCCCTAAGAAACAGCCTTCTGAGCCAAGAGGGCAAGCAGCCAGAGAGAGAGCAGAGAGGGTGAGTGGGGAGTAAAAGACACTGACCCTAGTGTACACAGGAGTTTTATCCCCCTTAGAAAGAGGCTGGTCACCATACATTGATCTAAACTAACTGGTTATAGGTTCATTTAGCTCCATTGATTGACATGAATTGAGGGGCAAATTCCAAAGTTTAGGTGCTTCTTCCCCTAGCTAAACAAAAGAATCAATCTGCATTCCTTTTGTTCACCTGAGCTCATCTCAGGCATGGCTTAAAACTTCCTCCTAAGAACTGAAGTTTCTGGGGTAAGGGGCAGAGTTCACCTAAAGTCTGGGTTTCTCTTAGGAATATATTATTAATAATTATTTTTCACAATGTCAGCTGAAATTTGAACTGAGGTCTTCCTGGCTCTGATGCTAGCTCTCCATCTATTTTTACAATATGACTTTCAACATTAAGGACATTTTGTAAAATATGAGAGGGGCAGTTTGAAGGTACAGTAATGATGTGGGATGGCAAACACTTTTAGCCTCCTCCATCAGTAGAAGGGTCAGACAAAGTTGAAGGTGGGACATTGGGGGTGGTGGTTTGAGGTGGATGGGGATGGGAAAATGTACAGGTGGGAATTAGGAGAGGAATAAATAGTTTACTCTTAGGCAGTTAGAGATTTGGCATCACTTGCCCTGGATGAGTAAGAGAAGGTGGGGGTTTGCTAACTATGGAGAAAGAGTCTGAGAGGAGTAACTTTGGATGGGAACAGCTCTACTGGTGACAACAGGTGAAAAGAATGCTCAGCTACACTTACCTCCAACGTCTGTCTGTAGGATGTGGCTTGTCATGGCTTCCTACTGAAATCTTTTTTCTCCCACAGATCTGACTCGAAGTCTTAGAGACAATCTGGAAATGGTCCAACTCCAAATAGGAATGCTTGGCAAAATAAGTAAAGGCACATCTAGGCATAAAACCAGGGCTAGATATATAGAAATTAATTGTAATTAAGAATTAGTGAAAAAGGATGAATGAAAGTACCTTTAATTTGGGGCAGCTAGGTGGCACAGTGGATAGAGCACCAGCCCTGCATTCAGGAGGACCTGAGTTCAAATCCAGCCTCAGACACTTAACACTTACTAGCTGTGTGACCCTGGGCAAGTCACTTAACCCCAATTGCCTCACCAAAAAAAAAAAGACAAAAAAGAAAATACCTTTAATTTAACTAATATTGATTAATTGATTGATGAGTACCTGAGTGTTTTTTTAATTTAAAAACTTTTTATTATGTATGAAAATATTTTCCTACACATTCACAAAGAGTACAGTATTATACAAAGGTAAAGAATTATTATTTAGTCATCATGATTAAGCTTAGCTGTTTAAGTGTTAGCTGTTCTATTTTTGTTATTAAAGAGGAAAAGAAAGAGTGTCAATATCTCCATCTCAGATAGCTGAAGCCTACACTATATAACCAATAGCTTGGATCACAAGGCTGTAACTTTGGTGTAATGGGAGTGGGGTTTGGGGAGGGGATTGAGGTGGCAAATAATAGTATAACATAGTCTTAAAAATTTGCTTGAGGTTCAGAGAGGTAGAAAATTTAAATGATTTGCATATGTTCACACAGCTTGTAAATATCAGTGGGGGTCTGATTTGAACCAATTTTTTTTCTGACTCCATCAAACACTCTACCATTTCAGGTTGCTCTGAAATTATATATGTATTTTCCTATCACATATTTAGTCAACAAACATTTATTAAGTGCCTACTATACTGTGCTAAGAGCTTGAGATACAAACTAAAGGCAACCCCTCCCCCCCAATAAAAAGAAACCCAAGAAAAAAACAGCCCCTGTTCTCAAGGATCTCACAGTCTAATAGAGACAACATACAAACAACTATGTAAAAACAAGGTATGTCCAGTGTAAATTAGAAGCAAGTTACTACTACTACTAAGAGAGATCTAGAAAGGCATCTTGTAGAAGGTGGGATTTTAGCTGAGATTTGAAGGAAGCCAGAGAAGCCAGGAAATGGAGGTAAGAGGCAGAGAATTCTAGGTATGGGACATACAGCCAGTGAAAATGCCCAGAATCTGGAGAGGAATTCCTCTTTTGTGAGGAATGGCAAAGTCAGTGTTACTGGATTGTAGAGTAAGAGTGGAGGAGTAAAAATGTAAGACCTGAAAGCAGAGAAAGGACAAAAAGAGCTCTGGATGCCAGAGGATTTCATATCTGATTCTGGAGGTGATAGGGAGAAAGGAAAGAAGGGAGGAAGGAAAGATGGAAGAAAATCAGCATTTATTAGATACTTACTATATGCCAAGCCCTTTACAAATATTATGTCATTTGATTCTCACAAACCCCTGAAAAGTAGGTTCTATCATCATGCCCACTTTACAGTTGAGGAAACTGAGATGAACTCTGTGTGTATGTGTATGTGTGTGTGTGTGTGTGTGTGTGTGTGTGTGTGTGTGTGTTTCTGTCTGTCTGTCTAATAGCCAGTGGGAATGGAAGGATTGAGTGAAAGTTTTTTGAGGTCAGAAGACATTGCTAGGCAGAAGAAAAGAAGGCAGTAAACAGGGAGAGAGTGAGGATTAATAAGAGTGAGGAGAAGGCAATAAGCATTTATGTAATACTTACTACATGCCAGGCACCATACTATAGTGCTTTAAAAAAATAAATATTATCTCATTTGATACTCACAAAAATCTGTCAGGCAGGTGCTATTATCACTATTTTACAGTTGAGGAAATAGTATGGATGATGATGGCAATAATGATAATGATAACTATTATTAATATTACTACAGCTAGGACTATGGATAAGAATAATATGATGTTTATATAACACTTTGAGATTCCTAATGTACTTTATTTCATCTGATCCCTAACAAAAACATCTGATTTTCCTTGCAAATTCACTGGAATGTCCTAGCTGTAACTGATAGGTAAACACTGTAATACTAAGTATTGTTAATGAATTAATGGTCAATGGGAAGGGGCAATTGGTCTTAGAGTTTGTTTTGGTTTGAACAAGATCCACCATGAAAGGTCAAATAGACTGATTTCCCTTTAGTCTTTTGATTCAGACAGATCTGGATCAGTCCCTGTGATTTCAGAAGGAAATCAGCGATTTTTAGTATCCTGAAGGGGAAGCAGTCTTGGCTCATAAGCACCACTAGATCAATCTGGGTCACTCTTAATTGAGGCTAAAATAAGCAAAGGGGGAAAATAGCTACTCTTTGTCCTGATTTGGTGACAATCTCTTTGAAATCTCCATTAACGAATGCCCATTGAATGAACAATTAAAATTGTTCATAAAAGTAAATGTGGTACAGCATCATAATCAAAACTCTAATCAACCTAAATGAATTCCGAATGAGCTCTAGATAAAAGACATTTGATCTCATCCATTCCACCTGCTTTTTTGTTTTACCCGAATTTTTCATGAATGTCATGCACAATTCCCATGCAGTAGATTGACGAGTCACCAGAAATCAGGAAGACCTGGTTTCAAATGCTTTAACTGATTGATGCTTACTGAATGTATGACTATAGGCTAGCCATTTACCTTCTTTGGGCTTCAATTTTACCAGCTGTAAATGGGGGATAATTGTGCCTGTACTTTCTACCTCGTTGGGATTTTGTGGGGCTCAATTGAGATTTTATATATATATATATATACATTACTCTGGGCACCTCAAAAAACTATATAGAGTGTCCCAAAAGTCTTAGTGTAGTTTTAAGCTTTAATAGCATAAATAGCTAGTAGTAGTAGTGGTGGTGTTGGTGGTTGTTTGTAATAGTAGTATTTCACAACTGTATCTTATAGAATCAGAGAGGGCATCCTATCTAGCTCCCCTTATTTTCCAGTTGAGGTGACTGTGCCTTGAAAAAGAGGAGAAGTGACTCCTCTAAGACATCTAGAAAGTGGAAAGAAGGCTGAAGCCTTCCTTTTCACCTCCTTATCCTCAGCAAATAACCTTGTCTTCTACTCTATTGAAAAACAAATGACATTGACCACTGGGAACTCCCTCTGATTCATTCCACCCCTCCTCTTAACCTGTTAAAGTCCTCCCCCATCCTCTTTTGCTTCTTTGCAGGCTCACAGGATGAGGTGGTATCATTTTTTCATTTTCCCACTTGTACTATCAGTTCTGTCCCTTCTTTTTCCCTTGGCGACTTCATTGCTTCAATGGTTTTAATTATTGAATCTATGTGGATTTTTCTAAATCCAAATCTTCACCCCAAAATTTTCCATAAAGCTCTAATCACATATTTTTCATTGTTTGTTGAGAGCCACCTGGATCATCTTACCTCCAACTGGAGGCCAGATCTGTTGCATTTAACCTTTCTCCCAGAGTTCTCATGTTCTTCATGATGTGGGGGGTGTTTAATCTCTATCAATGGTTCAAGCCACCTCCAATTATTTTCTCTATGAATTTGAGGGTTCCAAGTTCCCCCTTCAGTTCCATTCAAACACTTAACAGCCAGATTAGCTTTTACAAAAAGAATATTTACTTAAAAGCTATAGCAAGCACTGGCAGCTAGGTGGTGCAGTGGATAAAGCACCAGCCCTGGATTCAGTAGGAGCTGAGTTCAAATCTGACCTCAGACACTTGACACTAGCTGTGTGACCCTGGGCAAGTTATCTAATCTTCATTGCCCCACAAAAAAAGCTATAGCAAGAACAAACATAACACTTTCCTAGTACCTGGGACATAATCTTCCTTATACCCACTAGATTTGCAGAGAAAGGAGGGTGATTAGACTCATGGTTTAGATCAGTTCCTATATAGCATAATTCCCACCATGTTCCAAGTCCAAAGTACTCTTGGCTGCTCAGGGCTTCTTAGTCAGCAATAGCTGACTAAGATGGAATCCTGTCTCCATGGTTATAACATCTTAACCTACTGGGTTCAGGGACTTCACCACTTTTGTCTAGAACAGACCAAAACCCCAAGTCCATTTCTTGGGGTTGCATGACCTAAAAGGAGAAAGGGAAGATAGCCCTTTCTCTCACCCAACTTAGTCCATGGTGCCCAAGCTTTGGGTGAACAAGACCTTCACCTCTTGGAGCCAGGTAGATTTAAAGATCAAATCTGATTACATAGCTAATGGAAAGAAGCTGCTCCTACCCATGTGGTAGAAGAATGTAGACTGTCTTTTTGAAGAATCAGGTCCCTGCTGTTTTCCAAACAGGTGCCTCCATTTTAGGTGATCTGGGCATATGTGAAGTTCTACTATACCTCTCAAAAATCAGCATTTGAAATAATGAACTCATTATACACCCCCCACAGAATGTTCCTCCCCTGAATTCTTTATTTCTGTTTACTGCACAATTTAATTCAACAAGTATTTATTAAATACCTACCATTTTCAAAACACTACACAAGGTATTGGGAATAGAATGACAAAATAAAACAATTCCCATTCTTGAGAAATTTATAAGTTACTTTCAGTTAGAGTTTGTTTTACTTATTCTATTTATATCTCTAATTCTTAGCACAATGACTGGCACATAAGAGGTGCTTTATAAATACTTGTTTATGGACTGAACCTATGGAGCTTGGATGTTTACGAAATTCTAAACTTGAAAGAGAATAACTGTATTATATATACATATATAACATATTCATATAGTGCTTTAAGGTTATCAGAATGATTTCCTTCAGATTATATTTTTTGATCCCACAACAACCACGTGGAGGGTAGGTGCTATTATTCCCCCCTCCTTTTTTATAGCTGAAAAATTCGAGAGTGAGAGAGGGTAAGTGGCTTGTTAATGGTCAAATGGCTAGTAATTATCTGTTGCTGAATTTGAACCCAGGTTTTCTGATGCCAAGGTTAGTGTCCTATCCATTATATCAGGGTAGGAGGCTGAAAGGGGCTGCTATGTCCAGGAACTTAGGGGTAAAAAGAAGAAGCAGAAAGTATGGAAATAGCAATAAGATAGCCAGTGCTCCTTAGAGGACAGGAAAACAATGATATTTTCTAATGTAAAGATGAGAAACCCCAGGGAAAGCTCCCCCTTCCCACATTGGACAGTCAGTAGGCCAGGCCACTCTATCTTATCAACTAGGTAGGGGATCCCCCACAAGTCACAAAAGAACCATCTGCTTTAATTAGACTTATCATAAATGATCAGGTGGGCCCCCCATTCCTGAGAAGAAAAAGACAACTGCCATCTGCTCTTTGCCTGGAAATTTAGTCTCCTTTGCCCTCTTGGTTTCAGGAAGATTCTGACTAAGGAAGATATGGAGGGTTGAAATGGTACTCAGAACAGAGCAATGGCATAAATAGAAGGATCAAAAAAGACAGGTCTGGAAAGAAATACTCAAGGACTTTGAATGATTTAACCTGGGAAAAAACTGCTGAGAGGTATGTGTGGGTGCCATTATTTGGATTGTTCTAAATAACAGTTGCCAAGCATATGAAGCCATAATGTTCAGATAGCAAAGAGAAGTTATTCATTTACTCAAAACAAAACAAGAGAGAATTATATAGAAATAGAGCAAAGGTAGATTAGAAAGACAATCAACATCGCTAAGAGATTGGTGAAACACTGGATAGAATAGGTTTAAAATTCTCTTCTCTGGGCATGTGAGAACAGAATGTTAGCATTCATCCTACATACTGCTTTGATTTGTGAGCAGCTGGGTGGCACAGTGGATAAAGCACTGGCCCTGAAGTCAAGAGGATCTGAGTTCAAATCTCACCTTAGACACTTACTAGCTGTGTGACCCTAGACAAGTCACTTAACCCCAATTGCCTTAAAAATCTGAGGCTATCTCCAGTCATACTGATGTATATCTTGGCACTGGATCCAAGTGTCTACAGAGGAGAGAGTGAGGTTGGTGACCTTGTACAGCCCTCCCTCATTTAAATCCTATTCAGTTCAGGTTATGACATCACCTCCTGATGTCATCCTCCTCTTCGAGGAACAACAACAACTGCTTAAATTAATGAGATGATTTCTGGAGGTGCCTCTGAGTTTTTAATTCCACAAATAATTATTTTAAAATTTTCAGTGTTCTATTAATAATTTTTGTTTGTGAAATATAACTTCACTTTCAAGCCTGGGAGTTTTGAGTGTTGTGGAACATGTGGAAGGAGGCATACAAGAAAGGATGTAATATAACTCTGTCGTCCTACTGGAAGCTTTGTCCCCTGAGGAGCTTTTCCACCAACTCTAATTTTCATGCAGGTCACCATTCAAGTCACCATTCTCTCTACCAGTTAGGAATTATATTTTCCTTGGCAATCACCACATTACTCAAAGCTCCCCAGCTTGGTTGGAAGTCCAGTTACATGTACCACAGTCACTTTCCAGTAGCTCATCCTCCATGACATAGAAATCTCCCATGCTATAAGAAAAATAGTTCAGCAAAACCTTTGACACAGTGGACAGGTCTGATAGCGTATGCCACATTTCATTCTCATAATCTACCATTTCTTTACTGAGATGTAGGAGAAGAGTATGTTTCATTATCAGTTCTTTGGAATCAATTATGTTTTCTCTGAAATCTGATGGAGCATGTCTTTTATATTATTATTAATATAATATAATTGTATATTACATAAAATTATATAACATATTTACATAATAATATGTTGTGGTCATAGCATATATTGTCCTATTGATTTTTCTATCTTCACTCTGCATCTTTCCATCTGATTATCAGTATCTGAAACACCTGAGAGACTTTACAGTCATACCCCGAACTCTAGAGCTGAGGCTTGTTAGTTGATCATCAGGATTCACACCTGAAAGACTTTCATTCCAGAACTACACCCAGAGGACATCCCAAGAATCATCTGAGAAAAGACTTCCAAAGACTTAAATGGACATTTTCCTGTTTTCCTTTTCCCCATTGCATACACTGTTTATAATGGCCACTTACTAAAGGAGAGTGCCCCCTTTAACCTCTGTTAATGTGTCACTCAATTTCTTTTCTCCCTTTTCATTCCCTTTACTTTGTTAATCATAAGTATCTGTAATGTAATGGCTTCATGTAAGGAAATGAAGTTTCTTCATGAAGCACAAGGGGGAGTGTGAGAATCAGGGTGCCACCCCATACTAAGAAAGACATTGTGAGAACCAGGGCAATGTCCCCCTGAAAAGAAAGCTTGTGACCATCATCTGGAAGCTGCCTGGCATCCAGAAGTTACATCTATTCATAGACTACCTGTAAGTCATGTCAATCAATGGGCCAGCCAATTAGCTTGGAACTATGTGTGGGGACCACCCCTTTCTTCCTGTCCCATAGGAAGCTTCTACTGGAACAGACTGAGGATTGCACCTTTTCATTTGTGAACTGGCAGTTCATGTTTGAAGCAGGCTCGTGGTGGAGGACTTGAGGAAGAACCAGACCAGGCTGGAACTCTAGACTAGATAGGTAAAAACCTTAAACTTTCTGAACTCCACATGTTCTCTTTACTAACCCCTAATATACTTTAATAAATGCTTAATGCCCAAAGACTGGTGCTAAAAGCTTTTATTTAAGGTGACCACACATTAGATTTTCTTTTTTGTTGTTGTTGTTGGGCAATGGGGATTAAATGACTTGCCCAGGGTCACACAGCTTGTAAGTGTCAAGTGTCTGAGGTCGGATTTGAACTCAGGTACTCTTGAATCCAGGGCTGGTGCTTTATCCACTCCGCCACCTAGCTGCCCCTACACATTAGATTTTAAACATCAAAAGATCTAATCATATATTACTTCCCTGAATTCTCTGAATTTTTCATATTCATCATTCCCAATGCTATAATGGTATTTAATAACATGCATTTATCAAAATTCATCCAGTAACCTAAAAATTGATAGACATCATTTTCCCCAGTATTTCTTTTCTTTTCTTTCTTTTTTTTTTTGCTGGTGTAAAAAGTATTGCTCTTAATATTTTAATTTATATGGGATCTTTCTTTTTATTTCTTTACTTCCTTGGAGCATGTGACCAGTAGAGGATTTGCTGAGTCAAAGAATATGAACAGTTTAGAAACTTTTCTTGCATCAATCCAACTCAAACTGTTTCCTAGAATGATTGAACCAATTCTGAGCTCCATTAATCAGTTGTTGTTCAGTTGTGTCTGACTCTTTATGACTCTGTTTGGAGTTTTCTTGACAAAAAATACTAGAGTGTTTCATTGAGCTTCTAGCCATGCTTTTAGTTTGGCATTTCCTTCTCCAGCTCATCTCACAGAGGAAGAAACTGAGGCAAACAGAGTTAAGTGACTTGCCCAGGCTCACACAGCTAGTAAGTGTCTGAGGTCAGATTTGAATTCAGGAAGGTGTCTTTCTGACTCCAGGGCTGGCATTTTATTAACCAGCAGACATTTATTTAGTGCTTATTATGTTCAGAGTACTGTGCTATATACTTGTAGAGTTCCAAAGTTTAATACATGGGTCCTCAAGCCCTGGAGTTGACAGTCTAGGATTTGGATAAGATATATATATATATATATATATATATATATATATATATATATATATATATATATATATATATATACACTTCATGACACAGGTAGCTCTGTTGGGTTGGAGTTCACTACACAAATTGTGAACTGTGCCTTTGAAAATGTAGAAAACCACTTCATAATGACATGGAGATTTTATGTACTTCCTGGAAGAGGTTAGCAATGGTTGATATTTACATAGCACTCAAAAGCTTGCAGAGCATTTTACTTTAAGGACAGTTAGATGAGACAGTAGATAGAACCGTGGACAAGTCAAGAAGCCCTGAGTTCAAATCTGACCTCAAACACTTTCTAGATATGTGACCCTGGGGAAGTCACTTAACTTTTGTTTGCCTTTATTTCCTCCTATGGAAAACCAAGATAATAACAGTACCTATCTGCCAATGTTGTTGTGAAGACAAAATGGAATATTTTAAAGTGCTTAGAATAGTGCCTGACACATTACAGGTGCTTAATAAATTCTTGATAAAGTTTAAAAAACAAAACACCTTAACTTCTAGGCTCACGCTAAGTGTTACCTCTTAGAACACCGCTTTCTTGACATTCATAGTGCCTCCCCCAAATTACTTTGGATTTATTTTGTATATTTGTATTTTGTATTTTGTATTGCACATTTTGTATTTACTAATCTATATGAGCCTTCTACACTGGTAGATCAGTATGCTTACATTCACAAGCTCCTTGAGGGCAGGTACTGTTCTCATTTTCCTTTGTATCCCGCATTGTTGGCACATATTGGGTGCTTAATAAATGCTTATTATTGAATTGAGTTGGTCCTCCCAGCAATCATGGGAGATGAAATGATATAATTATCTTTCTTTCATGAGGAGGAAACTGAGGCTTAGGTTATATCACTTGTCATAATCACAAAGCTTGTACTGGACAGAGGTGAGATTACCAACTCTGGGTTTCTTTCAAGGGCTCTCTCCACTCTACCATGCTGCCTCATTTACTTTTTATAGTCTATGGAAGAACCAGTGTGTCTTGTCATTTTCCTGAAAGCAAAATTTAAGGGACCTGAAAATTTGAAACAAATATTACAGGGCATTTCCAGGGAAGGGGGGGAAATCTAAGTATCTGTGGAAATGCGAATGATTTCAGTCATGAAAACTTAATTAAGAAAAATAAAGAATGATCACAACAAAAAGGAATTCACTTCTCTAGAAAGTGAAATATTTCCCTTGTTACTTACCTCAGCCTACTCACATAGAGAAGGCTTTGAGTGTGAAATTCTAATCTAGTAGAAAACTGCAAACAAGTGGTTTTAGCTTCTGCCTCTTCCCAAGTGTAAGTGTGAAGCAATTCAGCAAAACGTTTAAAACCCTCCCAAACCAATTAGATTTCATCATGGTGTCATAGGAGGTAGAGAGGAGACAGTAAGTCAAACAAAAGAAGGAAGAGATCAAGGGAGAATCTAGGAATCTGAACTGGAAGGGACCTTGAAGGTCAACTAGTTCAAACTGCTACCTAAGAAGAGAAAATAATAGGTGGGAGAGAGAGAAAGGAAGAGGAGAAGGAGGAGAGAAAAGGAAAATAGAAGGGGAGAAAAAGGGGAATTATAGCATGACTCTAGTGCCCACGTGGGGCTATTTGGCTGTATGTCCTCAGTGCTGCTCTCCATAAGCCCAAAGGAAGACAATGTGTCTGCATTAATTATCCAATGAGGGAATGCTATAGTTGTATCGCTCACCTGCAGATACACTACTTGAGCCAAAGGCATAGGCCTTCTAGTTATTTTCTCTGGTCCATGCCAGAGTTATACCCTTTCTAAGAGACAGCAGTGTTACACTATTGTCCAACATAGGGCACTTACCCTGAAAATGCCTGGGCTGATCTCCTACCACCAAGTGTAAAGTCACCAGTACTTTGGATTAACTCCTTGCTGGCCAGATCCAATATTAATCTGGAGATAAGATGGAATATTGCTCAAAAAAAAAAAAGAAATCTATTCTATACTTAGCTCAGATCCATTCTCCTAGTTTATCTCCCATTGCATTCATAAATTTAGAGATATAGGGGAAAGATGAAGGAGGGAAAGGAAATATAGGAAATATATCTCAACATGAGTCAATCAAAATGAGCATTTATTAAGTGCTTAGTACATACCAGCCACTGTTCTAAACACTGGGGATAAAAAAGAAAGCAAAAAAATAGTCCCTGATGGAGGAGACTGCGAATAAATAATTGGGCAATATATACAGAGTAGTTGAGAGGTAATCTGTTTTTTTAAAATTAATTTAATTTAATTTATTTACTTATATATCTATTAATTAATTCATTTATTTATCTATTTATTTATTCATTCATTGATTTATTTATTTACTTATTCACTCATTCATTTATTTGTTTGTTTGTTTGTTTATTTATTTATTTATTTGGTGAGGCAATTGATGTTAAATGACTTGCCCAGGGTCACACAGCTAGTAAGTGTCAAGTTTCTGAGTTCGGATTTGACCTCAGGTCCTCCTGAATCAAGGGCTCATGCTCTATCCACTGTGCCACCTAGATGCCCCTATTTTATGCAATAAAACAAGCATCTCCATAATATAGAACATTAAAAAAGATGATTGCTCATGAAAACTGCAAATCTACTGTGCCCAACTTGCTATTCCTTTCATATCATGTACATTTCTTTTTTTCACCTTTTTTCTCCCTCCCACCTTCCCCTGCCCTAGAGATGGCTACCATTAGACACAAATAGGTGTATATGTATATATACATCAACATAAACATGCATACATACATACACACACACACATATATATACACTAGAATATATATAGAAAGTAACTACAAAGCATAGATTAGATATAGAGATAGAGATATAGAGATATAGTTATATAGCTACCATTAGATACAAATAGATGTGTGCATATGTGTATATATGTATATATGTATATATATATATGTAAAATTATTCTATATATCTATTTATCAGTTCTTTCTCTAGATGAAGATGGTGTCTTTCTTCCTATGTCCTTTGTAGTTAATTGGGGTATTTCTTTTTTCTTTTTAAAAATTTTTTTAATCAGGCAACTGGGGTTAAGTGACTTGCCCAGGCTCACATAGCTAGTAAGTGTTAAATGTCTGAGGCCAGATTTGAACTCAGGTCCTCCTGACTCCAGGGCCGGTGCTCTATCCACTGCGCCACCTAGCTGCCCCAATTTGGGTATTTATAATAGTCAAAATATTTGAAAGGTGAAGCATGTGGGAAAGACCTCCTAGCAGGAGGCAGGAGGTAGAGGCTGGTGTGCAAAGAACAGCTAATAGCTCAATGTAGCCATGTTAGAGAGTGGGTAGGTAGGGGAGTAAAGGGTAAGAAGAGTGGACTATAGGAAGGAATATAGGAAGGCCCAGGTTATGAAGGTATTTTTAGTGCCAAATGGATCCTGAAGGTAATAGGGAGCCATTGGAATTTCAGTTGGAGGGTGACATCATGTCTTGGATCATCTTCCCACCTAAAGCTGAGACAAGACAGAAAGTGTTGAAGTCAGGCATGGGTGTAGAAACAGCTAGGATGTTGGCAGACAGAGTAGATTTTTCTTTTTGAGAAGAGTTGGTTCAAGGTCAAAAAGGTACAATGGTAACTGGAAGAATTTTTCTCTGCATCTGGCCTGCTGTTGACCATACCATGCTGTTCAACTAGTGATGAAGTAGTCAGAAAGTAGGATTAGAGGTGGCTGCCAGCAAGAGAACTCTGAAGAGAAAGTCAAGATCTAGTTTCTGGGTTCCCTAACTTGACTTGGTGGAAGTCTCCCAGAGGGAAATATGATTGAGGAGCATTTAGATTGTAAGTGTGAAGGCCTTGGAGAACTTTCTAAATCTGTCATTGGCAATAGGTGAGGCTGAGTATCATGCCCGAACTATGTCTAGGAATTCTTGTTTGGGAAATGTCTATAGACTAGTTTGAGGGATGGGGATTGGTCTAAGAGAGATCACAAGGATGTAGTCCTCATTTTTTGGGGGGGTGGGTGAGGCAATTGGGGTTAAGTGACTTGCTGAGGGTCACACAGCTAGTAAGTGTTAAGTGTCTGAGGCCGGATTTGAACTCATGTACTCCTGACTCCAGGGCCGGTGCTCTATCCACTGCGCCACCTAGCTGCCCCGATAGTTGTTTTTAATATATTTTAATTTTGATTTTTATTTCTTTAGTGATAAATTAAAACATGACAAGTAAAATCAAACCAAGATTGAGTTCAACTCCATTATGCCATGGTCACATGATTAACGGTCATTGAAAAACAGGTATCCCTTCTTATATTGTGGGTGTTAGGGGTGTGGCACCACCACAATCTGGGAAAATCCACATAAACATTTTTGGCTTTCCTTCCCTTTGTACCAGAGAAGAAGTCTGAATTTTCCCTTTTTCTTTTATGAGGTGTTTATAGTACCTTATTATAAAATTTGGGTCAATATTATACTATACATATATTTCCCACCTCTCTGAGTTTCTAAACTTTTTCTGTGTCTTCTTCTGGCCTTTGTGTGTCATTTGTGGCTTCCTCAAAACTCCCCCCAAATTCCCATTTAATTTCTTATGATGACCTGAGAGATATCAAAACCAAGATGGGGAAAGTCTTAATGTGGAAAGAATAACTGTATAATTGACTCAAGAGGAAATAGGCCCATACTGACTACCTCCTTTCTAAACTAACAGGGTAAGTTGAAAAGTAAGTATGAAAAGGCAGCCCTGGAAATAGAGAGAGCAGTTTCCTGAGAATCAGAGATTGTTGTTCTCTCAGGTATCAAGGGTGACATACAATCACCAAAATGATCTTGGGATTGCGGGTATCTGGGCCCACATCACTACAACGTCGGGAAACTAGGCAGAGTGCCCCCTGATGGGTTAAATGAGGAAAAGGAGGAAGAATAACTAAGAAATAAAGAAGGGAAAAATGAAAAGGAAGAACTGGAGGAGAAGAAAAGAGAGAAGAGAGAAGAGGGTTTATAAAGGATTTGGGAGAACAAGGAAGGGAGTAAAGTTGAGTTCTGGTGGCTTTGAATAATAAAACATAAAACTACATTGTTCCTGGGCTGGGCTCTAAATCCCCTATGGCAGAAATGTTGCCCACAGCCTCCCAGTATTCTCTGGGTTATAATAGGTGTTTCCACTGATTGAAATTACCATGCTTTTTATGGTGTGTCTCAATCAATTATAGCACGGAGTCTGCTATTTATTATCCCCATACACCACTGGAACCAAATGCTGTTCTCAAAAGGGAAAAAGAAGGAATCTTTAGTTTAAAAACTTGGAACAGACAAGCAAGAAAAGAAAGCAGTTGGCAGTTTTTTGGAAATAGAGCTCATCATCCCTCTCTCTGCCTGAAGCCAGCTCCTCCTCCAGACCAGGGCTTCTTAAACATTTTTCACTTGCAGCCTCCTTTTTATGTGACTCTGGGTATATAAATTTATAAAATAGGTATATATAACCTTTTACTGTCACCAATTTTTCCCATGACCCCCACATTCAGTTATGCGACCCTATATGGGGTCGCAACCCACAGTTTAAGAAGGTAGGCTTTAGTTCAATCTATAACTGAATAGGAATCATCTCTACAATATCTCCAAAGAGTAATCACACAGCATGTCCTTAAACACCTCCACTGATTGACAATATATCTTACATTTTTGGAGGGATAACTCTAATTGTTAGGGATATTATCCTTTGCCACTTTCGCCTCTTACTCCTTGTTTTATCTTTTGGGACCAAGTGAGAAATCCTAATGCATTCACAGGAAAATCCTAAACAAGTGAAGAGAGGTATCATGTCTCACTAAGTCTTCTCTTCCCTTTGCCAATCCGTAGTTCTTTCAATCAGTCCTCTGTGTGACAAAGTTTTTCAGTACTTCACCATCTTGATCACCTTCTTTTGGACACATTTTCACATGCCAAAGTCCTTCCTAAAATAGGACACTCAGGACTTAGCATAATACTCCAGTCAGTTGAATGAAATTTATGGTCAGAATATGATTTCCTTTTCTCTTCCATTTTTTCCCCTTCAGGTCAAAATCTCTTTCCTCCTTCCTCCTCTGCCCTTCACCTTTACTGGAAACACAATTGACAACCACAGGAGACCTGAGCACCTAAGAAAAGATCACCCCCACATACAGTCCATTATTCCCCTTGTAATGAGATGAGACAGTGGCACAGTGGATAAAGCACTGGACTTGGCGTCAGGAAGACTTGAGTTCAAATTTAGCTTCCAACAGTTAGTAGCTGTGTAACTCTGGGCAAGTCATTTAACCTCTCCCTGCCTAATTTTCCTTGTGGGTAAAATGGTTATAATAATAGCACCTACCTCTGAGATTTGTTGTGAAGATCAACTTGATTTTCAGACATTAAAAGTGCTATACAAATGATTAGATACTGTTATATTTTCCTGGTTATTCCACTAGCTACTGTTATATTTCACTCTTAACGAGTCTGTTAGGGCATTCACTGCCCCTCAGAAGCATTAAACACCTTGCTCTTTTTATATAGAGAGCTTTTTATTTTCTTAGAATAACAGGCTACACCCTGTTATATATAAGCAGTTCTTCACCAACTGTTTTTAGGGTGTGAGTTCTAGATGGAAAGCTGCTTGGAAAGCTGGCTTACATGTCAGCTAAGCAGTGATTGTATTGCAAGGTCAGATGGCTCAAGAAAAGTGATGGGTGGAGATAGCCATCATTTTCCTAAGTAGAAGCCCAGTATAATAACTAACATAGCTTTCTCATACTTTCACACCCCCTTATCACAATGCCCATCTTACAAGCTTTGTATTCATCACACTGAGGCTGTATTTTGAGAGTTTTCATCCCATTCATCTTGTTCTGGTGAGACCTTTTAAAGATATTGTGGGAAATTTAAAGTGAACAGGAATGTATATTGTTTTGTTTTTGTTTTTGTTTTTTTTTAAAGTGAGGCAATTGGGGTTAAGTGACTTGCCCAGGGTCACACAGCTAGTAAGTGTTAAGTGTCTGAGGTCGGATTTGAACTCAGGTCCTCCTGACTCCAGGGCCGGTGCTCTATCCACTGTGCCAACAGGAATGCATGTTAAGCAGGAGACTCTATCCAAATTCCATTCATCTTTCAAGGCCCAACTCAAATACCTCTTCCTCCATGAAGTCCTCCCTTGCCATTTTAGATTATAATGATTTTTCATTCTACTGCCTGCATAGTACTTAATGTTTATGGTCCTCATGTGACCCCTCTCATACAATGCTTTTTGAAAACTCTTTGAATTGTGTCCTATTAGTGTTAATAGAAATGGACAATGGAGACATTCTTAAACTTCTGGGGGATAACCTCCTCTTTCCACATAACCTGGAAAATTTCAGTCCATTTTTGTATGAGCAACGGACACTCCACTTTCTAAATCTTAGCTGGTATAGAATCAGCACCAGGTGCTTTGCCAGAGGAGAGGAGCCTAATGGCATTAAAGTCTCTTCTTCAGTTGGAAATTTGGCTAGACCAGAGCTGGCTTAGTGTTTTGGAGGCTCTGAAGAAAAGTATGGGAGAGAAGAGATATTAGAATGCCTACCACAAGGCTACAGGGGTCTACAGAAGGTCTATAGAGCCATTATACTGACTTCATTGTTGTGTGCCTGTGAAACCTACATGTTATCCCAGTGCCATGCCAGGAAACTGAATTGCTTCCATTTGAATTGTCTTAGGAAGATTGTGAAGATCAATTGGCTAGATAAGCTACCAGACACTGAGATCCTTTCTCAAACTAAATTGTCAAGCATTTAAACTCTACTGCAGAGTGCAACTCTGATAGGCTGCCTATGTTGTTTGAATGCCAAATAGAAACTTGCCTAAAAGGCAACTTTACAGAGAACTCACACAAGACAAACACTCACATGGTGATCAGAAGAAGGGATACAAAGACACTCTCAAGGTCTTTCTTATGAACTTTGGAATTGATTGTGTGACATCAGTGACACTGGTACAGGACCACCCAGCATGGTGTGCCCCCATCAGAGAAGGTGCTATGCTCTATGAGCAAAGCAGTATTGAAGTAGCTCAAAAAATGCAAGATGTGAAAAATTAGAGAATCCACCCCCAAATGTTCACTATTTGAGCCTAGGTAGAACATTTTGAGCTCATATTGGTATGATCAGCTACAGACACTCTGTAACTTGACTCTAACATAGCGATGTCAATTTTGGTTCTCTTCTAGAACAAAGGACAATAATCAACCAATATTATTAGTGTATTTTAATAGATAGACAGATGTCCTCAGAGTCCTGAAGAACTGCATTTAAGTCCTATCTCTGACACTAATTGGCTGTTTAACATCAAACAAATCACTTCTCAGTGCCTAGGTACTGAGATCTTTAAGACAATAGGATGAACAGAAGGACTTGAATAGCAGTGATAGAGAGAGAGAGTTCTCTATACTAGTGGTTCCCAATTTTTTCCAGAAACCACTTTTTTTTTCTGTTTAGAATCTTATTTTCCAGGGACAGCTAGATGCAGTGGATAAAGTACCGGTCCTGGATTCAGGAGGACCTGAGTTCAAATCTAGCCTCAGACACTTGACACTTATTAGCTGTGTGACTCAGGGCAAGTCACTTAACCCTCATTGTCCCACAAAAAACAGAACAAAACAAAACAACAAAAAGAATTTTATTTTCCAAATTACATGTAAAAACAAATTTTGACATCAGTTTTTTTAAAACTTTGTGTTCCAACTTCTCTTCCTCCCTCACTTCCCACCCCCAACCCCCAAGAACTCAAGCAATTCAATATAAATTATACATTGGTAGCAATGGAAAACATCTCCACATTAGCTAGGTTGTGAGAGAAAACAGATAAAAACAAAACTTCAGATTAAGGAGCTGTCTAAAAAATTTGTGCTTCAATCTGTTTTCAGATACCATCAGTTCTTTCTCTGTAGATGGATTGCAATTTTCATAAGTCTTTCAGAGTTATATTGGATCATTTCATTGCTGAAAATAACCACGTGCTTCCCAGCAGATCATCTTATACTATTGCTGTTATTTTGTACACAGTACATTTCACTTTGCTTCAGGTCATGTGGGTCTTTCCAGGTGTTTCTGATAGCATCCTGTTCATCATAACATATAGTATCTTAAACTTGACAAAGAATTTTCTTCACAATAGCCCAGCAAAGTAGGTACCATATGTTTTGCCATCATAATTAATCATCATAACTATTTCCCTCCATCCTATTCCCTTCTCATGATATTTACTCTATTTTCTATCTTCTTTTACCCTATTCCTCCTCAATAGTGTTTTGTTTCAGACTGCCCCCTTCCCTGCTCTGCCCTCCATTCTTTCACCCTTCCCTCCTTATTCTCTTCCCTTCCTACTTTCCTCTAGGGTTAAATAGATTACTCCTCCCAATTGGGTGTGTATGTTATTCCCTCCTTGAGCCCACACTGATGAGATTAAGGTCTTTGAGCTAATTCTGTGTTCTAAATTTTTCTTCCACCTTTCCTCCTCAACACTACCTATGAAATCAACCAATTCAATATGAGTCATACATGTACAGTTATGCAGAACATCTTCACCTTCCTTGAAAGTATTTTGCTTTTTACTGCTCCCTCACCCAATCTACCCTTCCTTCCTTCCCCTTCCCTCCTTATCTCCTTCCCCTCCCACTTTTCCTCAAGGCAAAATATATTACTATACCCACTTGCATATGTATGTTATTCCCTCTTTGAGCCAATTCTGATGATAGTAAGGTTCACTCACTCCCCTACTCCTTCCCCTTCTTCCCTTCCCCTTCATAAGCTTTTTTCTTGTTTCCTTCATGTGAGCTACCTCTCCCCAGTACACCTCTCTCCTTCCCCCTTCACCAGTGCATTCCTCCTACCCCTCAACCCTATTTTAAAGATGTCATTATGGGTTAGCTAGGTGGCACAGTGGACAAAGCACCAGCCCTGGACCCAGAAGGCCACGAGCCCAAATCTGGCCCCAGATATAAGACACCCCACCCTGCCTGCCCCACAAAAAACAAGGATAAACAAAAAATAAATGCTTTACAGATATCATCCTTTCATATTAAATTCATACCTGTGCCCTCTAAGTGTATTCCTTTCAGGTACCCTAATACACAGAAATTTCTTGTGAGTTAGAAGTATTATCTTCCCATGTAGGAAAGTAAACAGTTTAATCTTTTAATATCCCTCATGATTTCTTTTTCCTATTTACCTTTTTATGCTTCTCTAGAGTCTTGTATTCAAAAGTCAAATTTTCTATTCAGTTGGGGTCTTTTCATCACAAATGCCTGAAAATCCTCTTTTTCACTAAAGTCCCATTTTTTCCTCTGAAAGATTATAATCAGTTTTGCTGGGTAGGTGATTCTTGGCTGTAGTTCCAGTTCCTTTGCCCTCTGGAATATCATATTCCATGACCTCTAATCCTTTAATGTAAATGGTACTAGATCTTGTTTTATACTTATTGTAACTACACAGTATTTGAATTCCTTTTTTCTAGCTGCTTGCAATATTTTCTCCTTGACCTGGAAACTCTGGAATTTGGCTATAATATTCCTGGAGGTTTTCCTTTTGGGATCTCTTTCAGGAGGTAGTGGATTCCTTTCAGTTTCTATTTTACCTTCTGCTTCTAGAATATCAGGGCAATTTTCCCTGACAATTTCTTGGAAGATGCTGGCTAAGCTCTTATTTTGGTCATGGTTTTCAGTTAGTCCAATGATTTTCAAATTATCTCTCCTGAATTTATTTTCTAGGTCAGCTGTTTTTCCAAGGATTTATTTCATATTTTCCTCTATTTTTTTATTCATTTGGATTTGCTTTACTGTGTCTTGGTTTCTCATAAAGTCACTAGTTTGAATTTATTCAATCCTAATTCTTAGGCAATTATTTTCTTCTAGGAGGGTTTGTATCTCCTTTTCTATTTGGCTTTTCAAGCTGTCGACTTTTTTCTCATGACTCTCTTGTAGCACTCTCATTTCTCTTTCCATTCTTTCCTCCACCTTCCTAAATCTTCCTTCTATCTCTTCTACTTTCTCTTCAAAGTCCCTTTTGAGCACTTCTGTGGCCTGAGACCAATTCATATTTTTCTTGAAAGCTTTGCATGTAGGGGCCCTGAGGTTGTTATCCTCTTCTTTTTTTTGGGGGGGGGTAATGAGGGTTAAGTGACTTGCCCAGGGTCACACAGCTAGTAAGTTTCAAGTGTCTGAGGCTGGATTTGAACTCAGGTCCTCCTGAATCCAGGGCTGATGCTTTATCCACTGTACCACCTAGCTGCCCCCTCATTTCTGTTGTCTTCTTAGCTTTGTTGGGTTCTCTGTTCTAGCTTCTGAAGTTTTGGTCTTCTAAAAAGCAGCTTCTTTTGTAACTTCTCATCTGAATTCTAGTACCTCAAATCAAGGTTTCCTTATGTGAGATTTCTTTTTCTTTCTTTCTTTCTTTCTTTCTTTCTTTCTTTCTTTCTTTCTTTCTTTCTTTCTTTCTTTTCTTTTCTTTTTTATTTTTGGTGGGGCAATGAGGGTTAAATGACTTGCCCAGGGTCACACAGCTAGTGTCAAGTGTCTGAGATTGGATTTGAACTCAGGTCCTCCTGAATCCAGGGCTGGTGCTTTATCCACTGTGCCATCTAGCTGCACCCCCCCCCTTTTTCCTTTTTTTCTTTTCTTTGAGGTTTCATATCTCTATTTTAGCTTTACACAGTTAGAATCCATATTTCTGCTAGGTATGATAAATATTTAATAAAATATTAAAATAAGATATTGAGGTAATAAACTAATGGCATAAAATTATAACAAATTATTAAAATGAGATAAAATATTTGTAAAGCATTTTGAAACCTTAAAAATTATATAATTGCTATTATTATCACTATTATTATATATAATAGACCCTTAGTCCCTAAACAGTTCTTTGATTAAGAATTTCCAAGCAATAAACTTCCAAATCCTATAAAGCGCATTATATAAATTAGTTGCTTGCAAATAATGCATTAAAACTACAATTAATCAGTATTTTGCCTCTTAGGGTCAAGCTTTCACTCAGTCCTTTTCAGAACTTTATGTATTTCTCCTTAAGCGATGCCATCTGAGGAATGGATTTTCTCTCAGAATTGTTTGTTTCTCCTTAAACTGCTTTTCTGTTTCTCACACACACACATTTTGTGTGTGTGTGTGTATGTGTGTGTGTGTGTGTGTGTGTGTGTGTGCGCTTTTCTCAGTAAATAAAATGTCTATATAATAAAGGTAAAGTACCTTAGGTAAAGTTTTTTTTTTGGGGGGGAGGAGGTTGAAGACACTAACAACTGGGGAGGTCAAAAAAGACTTCATGTAGGAGATAGCTCTTAAGCTGAGCCTTAAAGGAAGCTAAGGATTTTGAGAGGCTAGGGTGAAACTTGAATGTGCAATTCAGGCATGAGGGAAAGCCGGAGAGTACCCTGGAGGGGAATATAAAAATGCAGAAGCAACTCTACATGCTCATTTCCCAAACCTTACCTAAATACAGTAAACAACAAATCTGTTAGGTAAATAGTAATTCTTTGAGCCTCACATGTCTACAAGAAGAGTTAGTGACAACATATTTCATGCCCATAGACAATAATTTACCAAGTTATCTAGAAAAAGGCAATGAACTAGAAATGTGAGAACTCTCCCTTGTTCCACTCCCAAAGCGTACCTGTGCCCTTAATATTATAAAAGAACCATTGAAAAAAGGGTTACATATAGAAAGAAGAAAAAGAGGTTAATCGGCTCATTCAGAGAATTGAACATCTAGCCTTGGCCTCCCTAACCTGAGGCTCTACCCTCTAAACTTGGCCAAGAAGAATTATTCTTTTGGAGTATTTGCCACAACAGAATTACTCTCAGAGCTCATCCTAAGATCAGGCTACTGAATCTGGTCAAATAAAGTCCTGTTAAGTGTGTCATGAGCACCAAGCTACAATGGTTTCCCAGCTTCCCTTAGGAAAGAAGCTAAGAGGTTTATTAGTCAGTCTGTCCCTATCCTGCCACATTAGCCGAGCACACAAGCATGAACAATTTAGTCACAGTCAAGTCATTTCACAGCTCAGGACCTCCATTTCCCTTAACGGCATGTTCTGAGAAGCCCTCCCTGACCAGACCAGCAATGAAATTACTCCCCTGTTTAAAGGACTCATCCAATCCTTACAACTTTTTTTGCTGCTGTTTCTGGTCAGGGTAGGGAGAGAAGAGAATTATTTAAATAACAAATTTTATTTATTGTTAGTTAACTTTTATTTGAGGAAGGGTGAGGCAATTGCGGTTAAGTGACTTGCCCAGAGTCACACAGCTAGTAACTGTCAAGTGTCAGGTCCTCCTGATTCCTGGGCCCATGCTCTATCTATCCACTGTGCCACCTAGCTGCCGCTGTTAGTTAACTATTTTTTTTGGGGGGGGGGCAATGGGGGTTAAGTGACTTGCCCAGGGTCACACAACTAGTAAGTGTCAAGTGTCTGAGGCCGGATTTGAACTCAGGTACTCCTGAATCCAGGGCCAGTGCTCTATCCACTGCACCACCTAGCTGCCCCTGTTAGTTAACTTTTAATGGGTATCTTACCTCCCACCCACACAGGAAGCTCTGAGAAATCTCTGTATCTGTCTTATGCATCTTTATCTTTTCTTTCCCTGCTCCCTCTCCCCCAAATAAGCCAAGTGCTTTGCCCTGGTTATGGTGCTAAGTAAATATTGATTGTTTGAAAGAGAAAAAAGGCAGAGGGCTCTATTACGTCTGGAGGGTAGTGTGGGGGGAGTTAATGGAGGGCTTTATAAATGGTACTCTGGGGAAGCACATTTAAAGACCCTATCTGGAAGGAAGCTGATCCATTGTTTAAAACTCCCTACAGCCTTCCTTCCCAGAACATCAAAAGCAGTCTATAGAGGGGCTAATTCAAAGTGACTCATTAACTTCAGACAATAGAAAATGACAGATCCAGTCTTTAATCAAAGAGGTTTGAGCAGCCATTGATTGGAAGACAGGCTCACTTTCTTCAGGGCTGACTGATTGACTTTTGAGCTTTCTTACTTGCATCCTAATTAAAAAAACTAACTTGGCTGTCAAGTATTTTAACTTTATCAGCTTCCATCAAGTCAGAGAAACTTCTCACAGTACATTTCCTTTGTCCTTCAAGTTCTTATGGAAAAACAAAATCAGTAAAACTCATTTTTCTGGAACCTAGTCTGGTTTCCTTGTGTCTAGAACAGTCTTAAACCAAAAAGAGGAGAGACAATATGGGGAAAGGGGAGGAAGAATTATTGAGAGTAAATTTATAGTCTCTAGACCTTAGTGACAGTAAAAATACAAAGGAGAGCAGAACACCTAAAGAATAGCCAAGATATTGTGTGATGGCCTGTTTCATCAATGGACAGGAAAGGTGTGCTCTGATTGGCTGCTGAAGCCATTGGAGCTGAGAAGTGACAAGGTGAAAGAGGTTTTTAAAAAATAAAATAAGGGTGAGAAGAAGAAAATGGTAGAGAGTAGGAGTGGGTAGCAGCAGAAGCTCTGGTAGAAGTTAGATTGAATCAATCAATCCACATTTATTAAGCACTTACGTGAGCCAGGTACTGTGGTAGAGCACCAGGGCTACAGATGAAAGGGAAAACCCATTCTTGCTGGCAAATAGTTTTCATTTTAATGGGGAACACAACATATGCATAAATAAGTATAGACAGTAAATACATGGTAACATTCAAGGGGAGGGCACTACTAGGTGGGCCTGGACTGCAGGAAAGGAAGCCAAGGGTTCTAAGAGGCTGAGATAAGAAATAAAAACATTTTAGTCATGAACCAATGCAAAGGTACAAAGGGGGTAGAGTATCATGTGTGAGGAACTGCAAGTAGACCAGGGTAGCTGGCTCATAGGATACAAGGACAAGAATAAAATGTTAAAAACCTGGAGATGTAGAAAGGTACCAGATATTTTTTTTTTTTGGGGGGGGCAATGAGGGTTAAGTGACTTACCAGGGTCACACAACTAGTACGTGTCAAGTATCTGAGGTTGGATTTGAACTCAGGTCCTCCTGAATCCAGGGCCAGTGCTTTATCCACTGCACTATCTAGCTGCCCCAGGTATCAGATTTTTAAAAGCTTTAAATGTGAAACAGGAGTTTTACATTTTATCCTAGAGGTATTAGGAAGTCTTTCAATTCATTAAACATGATGGTGACATCAGACCTGTATTTTAGGAAATTATCTTCCTCTCTTGGACCTCATAAAGCTCGTTGTTGTGTAAGTTGCTACTACATTTATCACATTATGTACAGCTATCCCTTCCACATCGCAATTGTTAGGGGCACAGCATTGCACACCCCTTCCCCCTGCACCCCCTCTCCTGACCTGGTTCTGCAAAATCTACCTAAAATTTTTTGGCCTTCCTTTTGGACCATAGAAGAAGTCTGAATTTTTCCTTTTTTATGGGGTGTTTACAGTACTATACATATGTTTTATACATTTTTGCATTTCTAAACTTTTTATGTGTCATCTGACGGCCTCTTCTTGCCTGCAGCTTCTGAAAAACTCCCCCAAATTCCAATTTAATTTCTCATGCTGACCAGTGTTATATTGAAACTGACCTGGGGAAAGTCACAATATGGAAGGAATAATTGTATTGCTAATATCTGGTTCTTATTTCTCTAATAGACTCCATGAAGACAGGGATCACATTTTATCTAAGTTTTGTATCTCTCTCCATACAGCGAGCTGCACATAGTCAGCACTTATTGTTTGTTGAAAGAAGGAATGAATAAAATGAATGTATTTTTACAGTATTATATAAATTTGACTAACTAGCCTATTTAAAGAATGGGAGGTTCTAGTCTGTGGAATTCCTTGGGTAATTGAGTGCTAATTTTTTTTCATCTGATTCTGGGCAGCTAGGTGGCACAGTGGAAAAAGTACCGGCCTTGGAATCAGGAGGACCTGAGTTCAAATCTGGCCTCAGACACTTGACACTTACTAGCTGTGTGACCCTGGGCAGGTCACTTAACCCCAATTGCCCAGCAAAAAAAAACAAAAAGCAAAACATCTGATTCTTATTATTTCTTATCCTGGAAAAGAGAAAACACAGAGGATGCATAAAGAATCTTTTAGTCTTTCAAGGAATATCATGTACATTTAGGATTTGAGTGTTCTGCTTGGCCTCCAAAGGCACACCACAATTGATCGGTGAAAATGACAAAGAGGCACATTTTGGCTTGAAGTCAAGAAAAACTTCTTAACAGTTAGGACTTTCCTAAAGTGAAGCATGAATTGGGCTACCCCAGGAAGGAATGGTTTCCTTCTTATCAGAGGATGGAGGACTGCTCATCACATATTTTGTAATGAGGATTCCTCTTTTTTAATGGGCCAGATGGCCACTGAGGTCTTTTCCAACTCTCAAATTTAGTACTTCTGTGATGCTGAATATTTTCCTAAGATGAAAGTGTCTCCTTGCTTAATTTAGTAAGTACAGATGGTAAATGGAATTTCACCTATTTAAGAAAAAAGTTTGATTAACAACCTTTCAGGGTCTCTGCACCAATATTCGGGACATCTCTTTTAGTTATTTCAGTCTATGGAGAGAGATTTAGAATATGTAAGAGGCTGGATTTAATTGGTATCTTCCCATAATGCCACCCTTCCGTCTCTCCATCCATCCCATTCAATCACTCTTGTCACCTTGTTTTGGTGACATTTTCACCAAATAAAGGACTGTAGTTATAAAAATCCTGCTAGTTCAGGATTATGCTTATTTGAATGAATGTTTTACTAGCTATGGTAATTCTCTCACCTCTTTTGCCCTTTGTAAATTTTGCCTTAACTGACAGATGTGAAATTAAATGAAAATGCCAAAGTTGTTTTTGTTTGGCCTTCACAATACAATCACTTGCAAAAATGAATTTTTTTCATTATGTAACTGAAAGAAAACATGTAAGAATTAATAGTTGGTAGGAGGGAGCCTACAGATAATCCATATGCTAAACACTGCAAAGAAGAGCTGCTACATGATGTTATTAATATCACACAGCAAATCAATTCCTGCTGCGTGAATGCTTTTGCATTTGCTAAAATAAGGGAGTTTGTCTTTGGTCTGGGAACTTGGGAAAGAGGATGGTGACAGGAGAGGCCTTCTTAAGTCTAAATTTCCTTGATTTAGGAACCTGGTTAGCTCAAGGCAGCACTATACCCTAAAGGGCCTTTGGAGCAGAGTAAGACCATCTACAACTTTCTTAGGGCCAGGAGTAAGGCAGAGAAGGGGCCCCAAGGAAGAGAAAAATGTACTGTGTACATGTATCTCATGCTGCATTGATACATAAAGATAAACTTGAGGTCAGGGAGCTTACAATCAATTGGTGGAGAAAACATGCAAACAAATATATACAAAGTAAATGATATGTAGGATAAATACTAAATAATGAACAGAGGGAAGGCATTGGAATTAAGAGTGATTGGGAGGGGCAGATAGGTGGTGCAGTGGATAAAGCACTGGCCCTGGATTCAGGAGGATCTGAGTTCAAATCTGGCCTCAGACATTTGACACCACTTACTAGCTATGTGACCCTGGGCAAGTCACTTAACCCTAATTGCCCCACAAAAAAAAAAAAAAAAGCGTGACTGGGGAAGCCTTCATGTGGGAGGTGGAATTTTAGTTGGGATTTATAGGAAGCCATCAAGATCAATAAAATAGTAGATGGAGGCAGAACATTTCTGGCATCTGAGTGTTGGGTAGGGATGGCTCTGGGCCACAAGATCGGTTTCATCCTTTATAATGTATTCTAAATCCTTCCCTTCTTTCTTAGATGTGCTTAGGTCAGAGGTCAAGGGAACTTTGTGGTCAATGGTTGTAGCCCTGAATGATGGTCCCTTAGCAAAACTTTCATGCATGGAAAGTTTGTCTTTGGCTTGTTTCCTCTTTTCTGCCTATTCTTTACTCCTGTCTCACTCTATTCACTCAGTGTTTCATGTCTTCCCTGGCTCCCCCTCACCATGCATTTTTTCATAGAGAGAAATGGTCAGTTAAATAAATATATCTTGAATGCTAGCTATTACATACATAGCTGAGATAGGTGTAAAGTCACACTAAGATATTTATGACTCAGTAGTAGAAAAAAACACTTGAAATTAAACCTTCATTTTAATCCTACCCTCTTTGTCATCTCTTTCACTTTTTAGCTATTTGACCTAAACTTCTTTGATTTTCAGTTTCCTCCTTTGTAAAGTAGACATAATAGACATAATAATATCTGACCTGTCTCCTTTATGCTGCTATTTTGAAGATCAAATCAAAAGTAAGTGAAAATGTTTTGAAAATTCTTAAGTTTCATGCCAATCAAATAAGAGGTAGTGTTATAAATGCATTATTTTTTCTATTGGATTTACATTTTTAAAAAGGAAAAGGTGAAGTTAGAATGCTTGACTTCAAATAAACAGTGAATGTTAACTTATATCCCCAAACTGAAGTTCTGGTTTTGCACAGACTGGGTTCAATATCAGTGGCGGGGTGGGGGGTGCTGTCTTTCACTAATCGTACTCTTTTGCTCATGCCCTCACTCATTTTTTTTTTTTAGGAAATGCCAGAATTTGGTTTGTTGTGACTCCCCTCATAAGTGCTTGGCTCAGTCTTACACATCTTAGGGGTCACAATCTCATTCAGGTACTTACCCTAACAATATGTTGAACATAGGATGTGCCTTATGTTGTCTCCTCCATTAGACTGTGAACCCTTTGTTTCTTGCCTTTGTGTCTTCAGTGCCCTACACATAGTAGGTACTTAACAAAGGCTTGTTGACTGACAGATTTGCTGACCTGGACAAAAAATGTCTCAGACAAAAATAATTAAGATAACTTGCTTTTTCTATACAATTTTCCTCCATCTTTGACATATAGAACATTTCCATGGGATTGGTCCATCCCCAATCTGGCAAGGGGAAAGCATTCAATACAGAGTTTTAGAGCTGGAAGTAACCTTACAAGCTTAGCCTAAGAGACAGGGAGCCCAGCCAGATGAAAAGTTCCATCTTTCCTATGGATATGTCATCTAACCCAACTATTTTAATTTACATATGAGGAAATTGAGGCCCAGAGGGAATAAGTGACTTTCTCAGGGTTATGGCACACCAGGTGGAGAGAAAGACCACATGTGGCAAGAGGACTTGCAGTTGTGTGTGGCTACAAGAAAGGCAGAACAGTTATCTCTTTTCCCCCCATCCTTCTCTAAGGGAGACTTCATTCCTGCTAGGTGCTTTATTTTCAGAGCTAGTTCTGGGGGTCTGTAAACCCTCAGTTCTTCCAAGGTGGTATGATCCAAGGAGAGATGTGGTCCCCAACTCTCCTGGCCTGTGCTCTGGTCTGTGAGTGACCAAAAGCATTCTTCTCCATTCTGGAACTGTAACTAGGGCCCTTGTACCCCATCTATAAAATGGGGGTAATAATAATACCTACTCCCCTTCAGTGTCTGAATTAGCTGCCAATTCCAGAGCTCCGCTTGAAGATGTCCAAAGCCGGGAAGGGGAGCTTGACTCTGAACTGCTAAGTAATGTATTCCTTATTTCCCTTCACTTCCCTCATAGAGTCATTCCCCACCCCCCCTTGTTACTTTCACAACTATCCTGCTTGTCTGTGCTTCCTTCTTTATTTCCTTCTGTTTTCTTTTATGTGCTTAGTTTTTCTCCCAATGACTCTTTTTTTTTGCTTTTTTAAAATAGTATTTTTATTTTTTCCTAATTGTATGTCAAGACAATTTTCAGCATTCATTTTTACAAGATTTTGAATTCCAGATTTTTCTCCTTCCTTCCTTCCTTCCCTCCTCTCTCCTCTTCCTAAAATGGTAGGCAATTTGATATAGTTTATGTATGTGCAATTATGTAAAACATATTTCCATATTAGTCATAGTTGTGAAAAAAGAAATGGATCACAAGAAAAAAAAACACAAAAAAATAAGTAAGTGGAAAGAGTATGTTTTGATTTGCATTCAGAGTCCATCATTTCTTTATCTGAATGTGAATAACATTTTCCATCATGGGTCCTTTGTACTTGTCTTAGATCATTGTGTTGCTGAGAAGAGCTAAGTCACATAGTTGATCATCAGGCAATGTTGCTAATACTGTCTACAGTGTTTTCCTGGTTTGGCTCATGTCATTTTGCATCAGTTCATACAAGTCTTTACAGGTTTTTCTGAAATCTTCCTGCTTATCATTTCTTATTGCACAATAGTATTCCATTACATTCAGATACCAGAACTTGTTCAGCCATTCCCCAATTGATAAGCATCCCCTCAATTTCTAATTCTTTGCCACCACGAAGAGGGCTTCTATAACTATTTTTGTACATGTGGATCCTTTTCCCTTTTTTGTGATCTTTTTGGGATATAGACCTACTAATAGTATTTCTGGATCAAAGGGTATACACAGTTTGGTTGCCCTTGACTTTCTTTTGTAATCACTATTTTTGACTAAGAATCCACATAGCGTCCATGTCCAAAATGTATTCATCGTTTTGTGCTTTGAGTTCATCACTTCTTTGTCAGGAAGAGGATAATGTATCTCTTCATAAATCCCTTGGATACTTGGTTGGCTATTGAATTGATCAGTCAGTTTCTTTACAACGTTGTCCTTGTACAAACTGTTCTTCTGGTTCTGC
Source organism: Dromiciops gliroides (assembly GCF_019393635.1). NCBI lineage: Eukaryota > Metazoa > Chordata > Mammalia > Microbiotheria > Microbiotheriidae > Dromiciops > Dromiciops gliroides. The sequence continues at coordinate 590,554,693 of NC_057861.1, read as the reverse complement.
TCACTACAGTCTACATCAGTTTATAATACCCAGAATTCTCTGAAATACTCTGTTTCATCATTTCTTTTGACAAATAAAATCCCATTACATGCATACAGCACAATTTGTTTAGATATTTCCTAGATGATGGGAACCCCATTTAGATCCTCATTCTTTTCTTCCTCTTCTTCTTTTTTCTTTCTTTTTTTTTTTAGGGGCAATGAGGGTGAAGTGACTTTCCCAGGGTCACACAGCTAGAAAGTGTTAAATGTCTGAGGCTGGATTTGAACTCAGGTCCTCCTGAATCCAGGGCTGGTGTTTTATCCACTGCACCACCCAGCTGCACCACCTAGCTACGTGCTCCCCCCACACCCACCCCTTTAATCTCTTAAGCATTAGGAAGTTTGTTTTGTTTGTGACTATTCACCCCTTTATATTATCCTCCATCGTAACATCTCCCATCTCTCATCCCAACCAATCCCTGATTATTTTCCTATTGAATGTGATATTAGTACTTGTTCTTTTTGTTCTTTTCATATGAGTGGGTTTCATCTGATGACCATTTATCCCATCCTTTCTTCCATGTTCGTAAGCTCATCTCACACATCTCAGTTATGAAAAATAGCAAAATCCACCCTTTTCTTCTTCCTTTCTAGATGAACCTATTTTTTTTTTTTTAGTGAGGCAATTGGGGTTAAGTGACTTGCCCAGGGTCACACAGCTAGTAAGTGTTAAGTGAGGCTGGATTTGAACTCAGGTACTCCTGACTCCAGGGCTAGTGCTCTATCCACTACTCCACCTAGCTGCCCCTAAACCTATTCTTTTTATCCTCCCTTCTTTTCCCCTCCTATACACCTTTAGAACAGAACCAATTCAACCTCAGATTCTCTGTTTTTCTTATTTAACTCCTTTAATATCCTTTGGTGACTTTACATTTCTAAAGCATATGTTCTTAACCTGAGGTCCATAAACTTAAGAGAAATTGACAATTATTTAAGTGTAACTGGTTTCCTTGCAATTCTATGTATTTAATTTTAGGTATTTAAAGACATCATTCTAAGAAGGGATTCATAGTTTTCACCAGACTGCTGAAGAGGGGCCAGGACACAAAAAAAAGGTTCTTTACCATTCTAGACTGATAATTATTTTTCTCCTCCTCCTACTTCATCATATGGCTCCTTCCAGTTGCTCAAATAAATCTATCTTTCCAGGTTTCTCCTTAGTTTTGTGTTTGTATTTCAAAGTTCCTATTCAGCTCTGTCTTATTTTTAAAATTAGAAATGGTTGAAAACCCTCTATTCTAGTAAAGATTAATTCTCTTCCCCCATTGTACTTAGTTTTGTTTTTTTAAGCTATTCTTAATTTTAAGCTTATATCTTTTGTCCTTTGGAGTATTGTATTCATAGATTTCCTCTATGGGAGAAGCTGTTGGGACTCTGGCAATTCTAATTTGTTTACTTGGTACTTGAACTACTTCTTTCTAGATGCTTGGAATATTTTTTCCCCAAGATATGGGAACTCAGGATTTTGCCTATGACATTTCTGGGAATTATCCTTTTGGCATTTCTTTCAGAACATAGTAGATTTTTTTCTATCTTAATTTAACTCTCAGATTTTAGTATAACTGGGCATTACTTTATGATTTCTTGAAATAAGGTATCTGGCCTTATTTTTTAATTATAAAAGTATTTTATTATTTTCCAATTACATGTGGAGATAGTTTTCTACATTTGTTTTTATAAGATTTCTAGTTTCAAATCTTTCTCCCCCCTCCCATCCCTCCCCCTCGCCCCAAGACAGCAAGTAATCTGTTATAGGTTATATATGTACAATCACATTAAACATATTTCTGCATTTGGATTTATTTTTTAATTATCATTTTTACAGAGTATGGTGATTCTTAAATTATCTATACTTGACATGTTTTCCAAGTCAGTTATTTTATACATCAGATATTTTACACTTTCTTTTTTTTTGTGGGGCAATGGGGGTTAACTTGCCCACGGTCACACAGCTAGTAAGTGTCAAGTGTCTGAGGCTAGATTTGAACTCAGATACTCCTGAATCCAGGGCCAGTGCTTTATCCACTGCACCACCTAGCTGCCCCTCTTTCTTTTTTTTTTAATCTTTTACTTTTTTTCTAATTTTTTTTTTTGTGTGATTTCATGGAGATTCATTTCATTTCATTTGGGATTTCATTTCATTTGGGGATATTCTTGTTTTCAAGGTATGTTTTTCTTGGGTAAGTTTCACCATTTTCTGTTCTAAGTTATTTCTTCTACTTTTTTTTGTAATAGCTTTTGTTTAATCCTTTTAAACCTCTTGCTTTACTTTACTTGCATGTCTGCTTACAAATGTTTCAAAGGTTTCTCTTATTTTGGTACTCTGTAGATGTGCAACAATTTATTATACTGGTTGATGTGTTCAATTTCCTCATTTATTTACTTTTGTTTCTGAATTGGAGCTTTGTGTTGCTCTTCCTGTTATACTTTTGGGTGGGGTGGTAGGTCCTGTTTGGTATTGCTCTAGATCACCTGGGTTCAGCTTCTTTCTTCTGGGGTTATTTCTTTCTGTAACTTTGAGGTTCAAAGTGCTGAATCTTCTGGGTCCTTTTTAACATCTCAGGACAGAGCTCTGGGACCTAGGATATCCTAGTTTGAGGATTCCATGCTGCATTGGTAATTACCTTTCTGGGACTTCTAACCCTGAGCCTTTTAGACTTCCCTGGGACTTTCTGACCTAGCTGGGAGGGAGGAGCTCTTAGATTTTGCTGTCTCCAGTCACAAAGCCATGTATCAAATATGAATAGAGTCTTTAAGCATTTGGGCTATCTCTGATAGGAGGTTGAAGGCTTGGTTGCCTGTACTGGCACAAGTCCTTCTGATAGCCCTCTTTTCCTTTTCCCCAGAGTCTTCCAACTGACTTTCTATGCAGTTCTGGGGTGGGAAAAGTCACTTGCTGTAGTTTCATTGGGTTTCTTGATCAGTATTCAGCCTGGTATGAATTTACTCATTGATACTTATGGTATTACCCTAGAGTTGAGTCTCATCTTCCCCCAACAAAGATAAAACACTCACATTTGCCATAGTACCCACCTCATGTCCCAGAGCAGCACAGTCCCAGAACAAGTGAAAGCTAAAGTCTGAATTTGCTTTTCCACACCATACTCTGCTCCTCATTGTTCCTGCTTGGCAGAATGTTATGGTAGAATGAACATTGTCTCTGGAGTCAGAGGTCCTGGGTTCAAATCACATCTCTGATGCTATCTCTATGACTTTGGGCAAGTCACTTATCCTCCTGTATCCTCATTTTTCTCATCTGTATAATGAGGGTATTGGAGTGGATAACATCTGAGGTCACCTCTATTTATAAAACTAGAATCCTATATTTGATTTCACTTGGTCCAGGAAAATGAGATTTTTTTTTAAAGGTACTATTTTGTAAGGAGGAGACTTAGTTCAAGAATGCATTTGCTTAGGGGCAGCTAGGTGGCCAGTTGATAAAGCACCGGCCCTGAATTCAGGAGGACCTGAGTTCAAACCCTGACTCAGACACTTGATACTAGCTATGTGACCCTGGGCAAGTCACTTAACACTCACTGGCTGGCAAAAAAGCCCTGAAAGGAATGCATCTGCTTAATAAGGAGCCCTCTGTCACTCTGATGATACAATTCCATTTCTTCTAGCTTGTATATCTGTATTTTCCAGGGTAGTCAATGAATTCCTTATTATTCCACTGTTGGCTACATCCAGTGGCATCTCTGGGACCATATACTGAAGTACCCAATTCTCTTATGTATATTATTGCACAGTGGTGAAAGGGTCATGTGGTTGGGTGGACTTCACTCCAAGGAGCTAGAATCTGTATATATCTGATAGGGTTCTTTCTTCCCATTTTCAGCTCTCTAGCTCTCTCTTTTTCAAAGGTGAGGTCTAAGGGTATAGCTCAAGTATGAAATTCATCAGCAATGTGTTATTAATAGGCCATGAAATTAATTATCAAGGTGGTATTATTTCAGTAATTCCCAGAATTCATACCTTGTCAAGGAGCTTTCAAAGACAGAACAAAAGCCTCATTCATGCATGTTACTGAGGAGTTAACTTTGATCAGAGAATCTCACATTGGCTGGGTTTAGGCCATATAAAAGATTATTCAAGAGAGTCTTACCAAGGTACTTGTAGGCATTACCTTTATACTAGGGATTCTTATTTTTTATGTGTGTCATGGATCCCTTCTGAAGTTTGATAAAACCCATGGATACCTTCTCAGAACTATGCTTTTAAATAATTGAAGGAAATGTCAGATTTCAGTTAGAGATGGTGAAAATAAAGATGTATTTTCTTTCTATCGAAACTCATAGACTCCCTGAAATTCATCCATAGATCACAGTCTAGGAATAGCAATTTTATATATTGAATACAATTTCAGGCACCATGGGAGGGGGTAGATATTTTGAGACAAGTTGCCTTTCTAAAATTCCTCAAATAATACCACAGAAATAATTACTTAATTCTTATCATGAAAGTCCATTAATACTTCTTCCATTAGGTATTATAAGCTATTTCTTAGTTTCCATTAAGTCCAGGACTTTACTTAGTGATGTCATTTTGGGGAAAATATTGACAAAGTCTGTCCCCCTTCTAGAAATATTAGCTGTGATTACAGATGATGAGTGTCAACAGGACCCTCATTATTCATGCTTTCATTTATACCTACTTGTGAAATATAATAAGTACTTCTTATTAACAAACACTAATGACTATAATAAACTTAGGAGACCTCAATTCAAACAAATATGATTACAGGTAAGAGTAAAAGAGCAAATAAGAGCCTCATTATTCATACCTTCCTTCCTTGAACCAATAGATGTTTATGGTTTTTACTGTTGTTTAGAGTCAGTGGTCCACTTTTATTTTCATTTATTCATTAATTTATTTAGCATTTTCTTTTTAATTTTTATTTTCAAATAAATTTCCAATAAATTTCAAATTTCCAAATGCTTTCCTTCCCTTCCCCAACTCCTTCTCCCACTTATTGGGAAGTTAAGAAATACAATAACCATTGTAGATATGAAGTCATGCAAAACATATTTCCACATTATCCATGTTGTTAAAAAAAAGAAGCAAGAAAAATATAGAGAAAAAATGCTGCTTCAGTCTGAATCCATCCATCAGTTCTCTATCTGAAGGTGGGCAGCATTTTTTATCATGAGTTCTTTGAGACTGTGTTGAATCATTGTATTGATCAGAGTTACTAAGTCTTTCACAGTTGATTATCATTACAATAATGCTGTTACTATGTACATTCTTCTATTGGTTCTGCTCATTTCATTTTCTATCAGTTCATATGCTTTCCCAGGTTTTTTCAAAACCATCCTCTTTATTATTTCTTACAAAGCAACAATATTCCATAACAATCATATACATATATAACTTGTTCAGCAACTCTTCAGTTGGTAAGTATCCCTTCAGCTTCCAATTCTTTGCCAACTGGTTCCAATTTAGAAAGTATTACATGTAAAGTCATGTACATATTATATTTAGGGTATTGTCATTTCCATTTTTTTGTAGAGAAACAATAATTAGGAAAGTGTTACTATCCTTTTCTCTTTCCTCCATCCTTGATTCAACTGGAGTCTTTCTTTGGTCTGAATGCTTCTGTCATTGGGAATAAAAATCTCATATTCTGTAAGTGTTCTAAAATCACACAAAAGAAAAACACATTTATTTGGAAACTTCTTCATGGAAAAATATACCATCGAATGGAACATTTTTTGTGCCCTCGGTGTTCTTGAATGTAAGGTCCTGGACAGTGAAGCAATAGTGTACAGATTTATATTACTTCAGGGGAGAAGCACATTACTGAAAAGTTGCTTGTAAATTTTGGTGCATGAATTCCTTTTTCCCAAATCCCCTTTCATTGTAATAATTGAAGATTTTTTTTCTCTAAAAATAGAATATAATGAAAACATTTGTAAAAGTCTTTCAGATATTTAAAGAAAAAGTAGATAATCCCATGAAATGTTGATTACAGTATACAAAATGGATGCTAAATTATGGATAATGATTACAGATTTATATAGAATCTAGGCAGGGGGGAGTACAAACAGGGTATAGTTCTTTCTGTTTTAGGGACAGACACACAGTCATAGACATGATTCTAACTTACCATCACTATGAAGTTCTTTATCTAAACTTTCATCTTTGCAAGCTAGACCACAACTAGGCAATAGCCATCTGCCCAATTATGGCTAAACATTTCTGGAATTCAGAGTCCCTCCATTTCTTAAAGCTCTAATGTTCTTTTGTTGGTTAATGAAAATGAGTGCATGGGAAAATGATATAGAGATGTTGTCTTTGCTGGCTTTTTCATATGTAAATCCACTACCAGATGCCTCAGATCCCCTACAAGGTATAGAATGATTCAGTCATATGTGAAACATCTTAACCTTGCATTTCTTTGTCTCGATTCTTGGCTCTTATATAACCTACACACTGTTGAAATCTAAATGAGGCACACCCTTACATAAAACTTCATACAAAATGGATATAAGGTCATTTTGGATGGAAGATACTACTAGCTGGAAAGAGGAGGAAAAACATCATCTGTAGGGAAGTATTTAAACTGAGGCTTGAAGGAATCTAGGGATTCTAAGAAGCAGAGATTAAGAAGAACATTCCAGGCTTCTGGGACAGTCAACGCAAAGAAAGAGAGAAAAGAAAGATACAGAAACACAGCAGGAACAGTATTTCAAAAGCACTAGAAACTGAGCAGATGAGTATAGCCCAAACTGAAATAATGTTTATTGGACTACTGAGTCAAAAAGCTCTGGCCTTCTATAAAGCTTGACTGCTAATTATTGGAAAGTTCCCCATTTCATAAATTCTGGAAAATCAAACTTATAGATCACCATACAATAGAATCATCTTTTACCATCTTCCTTTTTCTTAGAAGGCTTTCTCTTATAAACCCTTAGAGTGAGAAAAGCTCAATGAAACGTTTTTTTTTTCCCTTCTATGTGAATTATTAGGCTGAACTCACTTGAATGACTATAGATGTCATTTAGGTGGCAGTATAGTATTACTCACCTTGAAGCAATTGGCATAATGTCATCCATAAAAGAATCTTACCTTTAATAGGGAATTTCTCTTTCATTTAGACTGTGTTATCTCCTTCATGTCAATAGAATACATATGAGGTCCATAACCATTTCTTTGTTGTGTGTCTTGCTTAAAACTCATCATCCAAAGGTAGTAAAACATGTTATATCTGTTGTATCAAATAAGATAATAGGTATAAAATGTTGTATAATTACTATACATTATAATTAGGATAAATTGTTATTAGAAGTAATAGTAGTAGTATACTGAAAAGCAGCATGGGATAGTAGATAGAAAGCTGGATTCAGGATAAGAAACAATTGGGTTGAAGTTCTTCATGGTTCAAGTTCACACACCGATTGTGTGACCTTAGGCAGTTATATAACCTCTCAGTATTCTAGGCAGCTCCTAGAGGGTGATGACCTCCTCTGGTAAAGGGTTTCTTCAACTAGTAATCCCTTAGACCAATGAAATGTGAGTTCCAGTCCCTAACCCTATACTGTTTCCTATTGTATCTCCTAAGAAATCTAATGTCACCTAACATAGATAACGAGGCAGCGTTGGGGCTGTCTTGCTGGATGAAAGTCTTTAAGGCTGCATTTTTTTCCTCTAGAATTAAATGCTTTATTATAACCAACAATTAACAAACTGGGACCTTAATTTTTCAGTACCTTTTAGTCAACTGTGTATCTGTAAATATGTATTCTGCTTTAGAAAACCATTTGAAAAAAACAAAAACAAACCGGCAACCAAACTGCCTGTTTCATTATCACATTTTTTTAAATCAAGGATACTCTCAAGATACACATGCATATAGATATATATGTATATATCTACATATCTCTCTATATATATCATTCTCATAAAGATTTTATAGAGAATAGAAAGTAGGTACATGTATTGGTAGTTATTTGAAGTATTCTCGATTGTATGTTTTTGCAAACGTTAATGACATATGGAATGTTTTTCTCTAATCATCTGCTCTCTTCTGCTCTTTAATATGTCTTAGGACATAACCTCTTAAAGCTCCAAAAGTGCATTCCCACCAGCTTGGATGAAATTACCTTCATGTATTCCTGTTGTGATCCAACTCTTTTATCATCCATCCTTCAATGCCATTCTCTTCTCATTTAGTCCAAATGTGGTTCCAAGGTCATCACTGAAGACCATAGAATCATAGATCTAAAGTTGGAAGGTACTTTAGAGGTCATCTAGTATAACAACCTCATTTTACAGAGGAGGAAACTGAGGGTCAGGGAGGTTAAATAATTTTCTCAAGGTGCTATTTTGTTATAGGCATGTTGACAAATCTGTTTTATTTTAATCTTCAAATGATCCTGGGATAATCTGGTTTAATTGTGTGTCATGTTAAGCTTTCCAAAAACATACTTTTTTCCTTTCATCACTTTTTTATGAGGTGCTAACTGCTGATAATTTTTTGTTTCTTAATTATAAACCACATATATATATATATATATATATATATATATATATATATATATATATATATATATTGAGGGGCAGAGCAATGAGGGTTAAGTGACTTGCCCAGGGTCATACAGCTAGTAAGTGTCAAGTGTCTGAGGCTGGATTTGAACTCAGGTCCTCCTGAATCCAGGGCTAGTACTTTATCCACTGTGCCACCTATCTGCCCCATAAACCATATTTTCTGACATTTTTAGAATTTTTCTGACATTTTTTCCTATATACACCTTTGCATGAAAGTTTCTGAATATTAAGGTATATTCTAGTTTTGTTTGGAAGGTTTTTATTGAATTATTTGTAGAAATTCTCTACTTCCTCAACTCTACAATAGAATCTTATGAGTAGTCTTAAATTATCTTCATGGAGATTTTTAAAATTTTTGTTTACATGATTCTGGTTATCTTTGGGCCCAAGATCAAATGGACTTAGCCAACTTCTCTGTTTGCCTCTTGCAAGAGAAGATATGTACTATCCTTTCATTAACCATAATTTCCTCATGGAGGAATGAAGGGATAATGCATTTATTAAGATCTTATTTTATTCCAAGTACTATGTTGGGGAATACAGGTAGAAAAGTAAGGCAGTTCCTGTTCTGAGGGAGTTTCATTCTAATTGGGGAAATAACACATATGGAAGGTTTTAATTGCAAGTCAAATGGAAAGGCCTCATGGTCCTTTGGGTAAAATAACAATAAAGATATTAATACTTCTTAGTCAATATCATTTCCACTGATAAAATCAAATACTTTTCTGAGGTTGAACTAGTTGACAATGTCAAGAACTTTGGCAACAAGAGCTTTCCTTTCTGCATCTTTGGTACCTGTGACTGTAGCACTTGTAGAAACAATTGCCAGATTGCATCACCATATGCACCAGATGACAGCTTTAGGCATTGATTGTTATTCTTAAGGCTTGGGGGTTCAGGGTCCTGGGCTGTATTCATTGGAATATGAGGGGAGATGGTTGTTGAGGTGGTGGTCGTGGTTTGACTTCACATGATGCCTCCTGTGTCTCTCTTCCAGAGTGTCTTTCTCTTTCAGCTATATTGGTTTGCCTTTCCTTTGTATAGAAGTTGATTGGTAGTTGATGGGGATAGCTGTCCTGTTCTCTACAAGAATTGCTTTCTTAGATAATGACTGTGAAGCAGAACTGGTGGTTTGGAAGGTGCCACACTCTCCAGGTTCTTGTGTTCATTGATGGCCGTTGTTCAACAATGGTTGCTGGTGGTGATGAGGAAGGTGGGCTCCCTCTCCACAGTGATTTCTCCCCTTATATCTTTTGGTTTAATTTAAAGTGAGAATGTTTCTATTGATAGAGTCCAGTACCTTTAGTAGTATGCTGAATTATCAGTTATTGGTCAAAGATATTACCTTTAGTGTAATAATTGTTAATGCTTACAGATAGTTTGGAAACTTTCTTAGCACCCTCTAGTTTCTTTGTTGTAATTTTGACACTGTCACCATGAAAGCAGGAGAGATCTGCACAGAATTGATGGCCATTTTGTATTTTGCTTTGATGAATGGCTAGGACATGGCTAAAGAATTTCCCACCTGGTGGTTTATTAAATAGTTATTAGCTCTTCCTTACAAAATAGCTATAGCTTTTTCATCCTCTTAGATCCCACCAGAACTTACAGTCTCATGTCATAAAAATGCCTTTAAGAGTTCAGAGTCACCTCCATATGAAAGTGAGCTATCAGCATAAAACTTATTTGGTTCAGACTTGTGATTTCATGTGTATGGAAAAATCTTGGTATAGAAACTTCTTCAGTAGATATAGATTGACAACTCTGTAACTTATAGTCTAATTGAAGAAGAAAGGGAGGGAAGGAGGAGAGAGGGATGGAAAGAGAGACAGAGGAGAGAGAAAAAGAGAGAGGGAGAGGGAGAGTAAGTGAGACAGACAGACAAACAGAGACAGAAAGAAGCTCTTCTAGGAATGGGGTATAAATGAGAGCTGAGGAAGTCTGGAACACAATTACAGGACTAGAGCAAATATGAATCGGTTTTTTTTTTTTTGCATGTGTGCGTGTGTGTGTGTGTGTGTGTGGGGGGGGGCAATTGGGGTTAAGTGACTTGTCCAGGGTCACACAGCTAGTAAGTGTCAAGTTTCTGAGGCTGGATTTGAACTCAGGTCCTCCTGACTCCAGGGCCTGTGCTCTATCCACTGTGCTACCTAGCTGCCCTGAAATAAATACCTTTTAGGTCCAACTTATATTTTACTTGGAAGGTATCAGACCTATATCAGACCTATAACTAGGACTGGGCAACTGGAGCTTTTCTCTCATGTATCAAGCTCCCTCATCTTCCATCCCCAACTCATTGAATCTGATCCTTGAAGTAGGAAGCACAAGATTTTCACCCCTCACCTGTAGGTATCCTTCTGCTACCCTATCACCATGGCCCTTCCTACTTCCTCCATCTCCTACAGGGGATGTCTAATGTCTTCTATAGATCCCTTCTTCATCTCCCCTCTCCTTCCTTCTTTCCCTTTCTCTCCTCATCCTGGAGTAGGCCAGTTGTATCTGGAGGATCCCAACTTTCTTTGAAGATTCACCTTCCATCACGGACTTCTGATTCCTTTATCTTCATTTACACCTTCTCCCACTGTTTTCCTAGACTAGAAGGGACAGTCCTCTGTATCTTTCATCCCTACTTCTTACCTTCTTCCCCTTTATCTCAGTCTCAGCATATCTCTACAGGAATCTATCTCTGAGCCATACCCTCTTCCCTCCCTGGCAGTTTTGGGGAAAATATCAGTCACAACTATAATGTAAGGGTCTATCCATCTTCTACCCCATTTTATGTAGTGTGATTGTGTCAAATGACTATCTAGTCCTCTCAACTTGTTTCCTCATCCTAGGAGTTGGCTTGCCCAGGACACTTCACCTGGTCAAATTGTCTTTTGCATTTGTCCTTTGCAATCGTCTTCTTTCCCCTCTCCCACTTCAGACCAATTTATCCTCCTTGATGAATCGGCAAGATTAGAATGGATTTTTCTTTGCACCTCATCCCTGTCAACCTTCACCTGGGACATGGGAAGAAGGAAGTGGTGTTTTGTGATAGGACTGTTTTCCTCACACTAATTCTTTCTTTCTTTCTTTCTTTCTTTCTTTCTTTCTTTCTTTCTTTCTTTCTTTCTTTCTTTCTTTCTTTCTTTCTTTCTTTCTTTCTTTCTTTCTTTCTTCCTTGGCAGGGCAATGAGAGTTAAGTGACTTGCCCAGGATCACACAGCTAGTAAGTCTCAAGTGTCTGAGGCCAGATTTGAACTCAGGTCTTCCTGCATCCAGTGTCAGTGCTTTATCCACTGCACCAGTTAGCTGCCCCCACACTAGTATTTTCTTTAAGCTTGTCCTAACCACTAGAATTCTTAGTTTCCCCTTTGGGTGCTATTCATAAGCGTGGGATGATGCAGTAGCTACATTCTTCTGTCTTCTTCTCCTTCTCATCAAGGACCTTTAAAGGTTCAAAGGTCCCAGCAGAGGTCACTGGAAATGAAAATAATTGCTGAAGCTTCTCCAAATGCTGATCTAGACTCAGTGACAAAATGCAGGCTTTTGAAGGCACTCTTTATCATGGTCTTATATTCAGAGACCTTTGGCACATCTAGTCTAGGGCTTCCTGCATCCAAGTTTGTAAAGGTAGTCTTCAAGGTTCATCACCTTCACTAATTGGGTCTTTCTTGGCCATGCTAAGGTTGCCCAGTTAGTATATCTGAACCCTGATCTCAGAAGCTATCTCTCCAGGAGTATTCTGGTAAATGTTTAACAATGAGCTCTCTGAAAAAAATATACCTACAATACACTTTGTTGGACACCAGGTCCAATACCCTTTAGCTCCTTATGTTTTTCTTTTTTTCTTTTGATGGGGCAATGAGGGTTAAGTGACTTGCCCAGGGTCACATGTCTAGTAAGTGTCAAGTGTCTGAGGCCGGATTTGAACTCAGGTCCTCCCAAATCCAGGCTGGTGCTCTATCCACTGCACCACCCAGCTGCCCCCACAATGCACTTTTAAGTAAGTTCAATTTGTATTATTTACATTTTCTTCATTACTTTCTTGTTTAGACAATCACCAAAACAGTAAATCAAGGCCTGATTTGTAGCATTTGTCAATTTCTGAGGTGTAAATGCAAGCTGTTAGAGCTTGGTCCTATGCATCTCTATGGGGGCAACCTTTGCCTTGTGGGGCTAGCTTGCTGGCGATGCCTAACTTCCTTGACTAAGAGCTAGGGAAAGAGGTGACTAATTGGACCCCATTCTATGCCTTATTTAAGTCTCTTTGTCTGGCCCTATCAATGTGTGGAAACACATTCACTGGGGTCCTTTTCTCCATCTAAGCTGCTTGATTATGAGTTATGTACTGAATAAACCTGCTTGCTTGACCTGCTCTATGCCTGGAAGTTCTTGGTCCCTAAGTGCCTTATGTGAATTCTCCTGGAGATACTGGACCTCTGACGCTGATTTCTTTCTTTCTTTCTTTTTTTATTTTTAGTGAGGCAATTGGGGTTAAGTGACTTGCCCAGGGTCACATAGCTAGTAAGTGTTAGGTGTCTGAGGCCGGATTTGAACTCAGGTACTTCTGAATCCAGGGCCAGTGCTTTATCCACTGTGCCACCTAGCTGTCCCTGACACTGATTTCTTAAACAGCCAATAGAGAGAGGGACAACATAGGTTACATATATCTTAGTGGTCTCAATCTATTAACATCGGAATACTTGTCATTTCTCAAATATACACAGTGCTTTTCTACTTCATTGTCTTTACTCATATTTTGCCCTATATATAAAACACTTTTTCCTTCCTATCTTTGCCACTTGAAATTCTATCCATCCTTTGACACCTTTCTTGCAGACTCCCTTGATCCTGCCACCCACAGGAGATTAGGACCCAGTTTGGAATTTTCACAAGTGCTTTTCTTACATACTTTCATTCTCTACTTTGCATTAGAATTATCTAGGTACTTAGATATTTTACTGTGCCTAATGGACTTTCAGCTTTTTGAGTGCAGGGTCCATATCTCACCTTTCTATTTCCCTCTGTCTGCTTACTGAAATAGCTGAGTTGCTTATAAAGACAATGTGACACTGGGTGTGGAATAAAGAATTGGGTTCAAATCCCAACTCTGACACTAACAAATGAAACTTTCATCGAGACACTTGACTCAGTGTCTCAGTATCTTCATCTGTAAAACAGTGTTTCACGAATTAGTTACATCTTTATTTTCACTAACCCCGTAACTGAAATTTATCGTTTCCTTCAATTATTTAAACATATTATTCAGAGAAGACTGCCAAAGTTGTCCAGGATATGAAAAAGGTTCAGAATTCTTATACTAGATAGACACTAAGATCCTTCTGGCTTTAAGTATATGACCCCATGACTAAGAATTCTTACAGTTGATTGGAGCTAAGGTCACTGAACTGTGTGGGCCAGCCAGCTAGTTACCTTGCTCATTTTTCATGGCTATAAATGCACACCAACCAGCAAACATAGGCTGCTAAGGATGCATGTGAAGGCAGCCCTGTCTGCCCCTACAGGGCACAAAGCTCAAAATCTAGGTTCTACAGATGTTGCTCTAGGACATCCCCTTTCCCTCCCCGCAAGGCCCAAGCCCCAAGCCCTAAGTTGGGGTTCTGGCTAAAGCGCAGTCTAAGAAGGCTCTTTTTTTTTTGGAGCTGGAGTGTGAAAAGGCTACTGTTTTAGAGATTTATTTTGAAGAAAATGCCATGTTACCAATGAGAAGATTTAACTCCCTTACCTACCCAATTATTTGTGTGTAGAGTAACTGAATACAACAGAAAATGCATATTCAGAGGTTCTTGAAACCCTGCCAAGCAATTTAGCAGTCTTTGAGGGAGATTCTATTTACCTATTATTGGTACCACTCCACCAGGCTCCTGCAATTTCATTTTCCATTTTATCAAATCGGCTTTGTTTATCTTCCATGCATCTCTCTTTCAGCAGCTCCAGCTTTGCTTATTCCCACATCTTGCTTTGTTTTCAATACTGTTTCCTCCTTTTATGAGGCTTAACATTTCTCTACATTCTTCCAGGACTGATAATTTCCTGGCAGAGTGGATAGCTTTATTCTCCATTATAGTAACTAACCCTGGCTTTGACAAGTACAAGCTTGGTAAGGTAACTGAAAGCTGGATGTCTCAAGAGTTCAGCTCAGGGACTCACCATTTAATCAAATTATTCACAGAAATGAATGAAAACACCACTCAGTTGCCCCTGACTTCAAATTACATGTGTGGGGTTGTCTCATGCCTATATCTGTGATTTAAAGAGGTATAGTGGAGAAACCACAAATTAGTCTCCCAATCAGTCTTTGGTTTCTTACTCCCCCTCCCCTTGTCTCTCTCTCTCTCTCTCTCTCTCTCTCTCTCTCTCTCTCTCTCTCTCTCTCTCCCCATGCACAATGCATATATATAGACATTGTATAAACACACACATGCATTCATATATGCATAAGTATGTACTTATTGTACTTATGCATGTTTAACATAAGTGTACTTATGTAACGTGTACTTATGTGTGTAACAGTGTTGTATATATGTATTGTGCTTATAGACACATAATACATAAGCATGTACACATACATACATATATACATACACATACACATACATACACTGATTAAATAGGCATACATATATACACATATGTACACATATGTATATATGTGTATCTCTCTCTCTCTCTCTCTCTCTCTCTCTCTCTCTCTCTCTCTCTATATATATATATATATATATATATACCTATTTAATCAGTGTAAGGATTTTCAGATGAATCCTGCTTCTGACACCTAATGGCTGTGGGACCCTGGACAAGTCACTTAACCACTCAAGAGCACTACAGGTAATTCTCTAAGACTAAAAATTGCTCAGCAGAGGTTAGAATTTGTAATAGGAGGGGGAATTCCTAATGAATATGGGTTTACCTGAGACAGCGATGGGAGAGTCTGGGGGAGCATTCTAGGTAAAGGAAGCTTCTGAGTGTTCTGTGGGAATAGTGAATGTAATCCATCATTCCTGGAATCTAGGAGTATGAAGAAAAGCTATATGAAATAAAGCACAAAATGGTAAATTGAGGCAGATTATGGAGGGTTTAGAACACCAGACTAAGGAATTTGGAATTAATTTTTTAAGCAATAGGTAGCAGCAAGATTAGAGTTGTGTGTTTGGAGGATCAATCTGGCAATATGTTTAGGACAGGTTTGTTAGGGAGAGCCTCCAACTGGAAGGCTGGTTAGGATGCCATTGCAAAAATCTAGGGCAAGAGGTAATGGTCCAAAAAGTAAAATGGTGGCTACAGAAGGGGAGAGGAGTAGAGGGCAGATGGGGAATGGGAAGGGGAAAGGATAAATGTTTATTCCTACTATATGCCAGGCACTGTGAGAAACACTTTTTTTTTTTTGTGGGGCAATGGGGGTTAAGTGACTTGCTCAGGGTCACACAGCTAGTAAGTGTCAAGTGTCTGAGGCCAGATTTGAACTCAGGTACTCCTGAATCCAGGGCTGGTGCTTTATCTACTGTGCCACCTAGCCGCCCCGAGAAATACTTTTAAAACCAATATTATCTCATTTGAGTCTCACAACAATCCACAAGAAAGGAATAGAGGGGTTGGGAAGGAAAGAGAGATTCCCTAGTCTTCATTCTTTTAGATTATGTTATTATATTTTTAGTAGTCACCTATGAATGTATGCATAAATTTAGGAGGTATAAGTCAATAAAACATCATCAGTCATTAATAGGTTTCCTTGAATTAATACATCATATTTTTATCTTGCTCAGTACTGTCCTGCATGAATGAGCCGTAACTCAGATAAATGTTTATGGGGCCTGGGGGTGGATGGAGAAAAAGATACTCCCAGGAGAATGATAGATATGGATGATCTTGGTTAGCCAAAGAATGCCAGGAAGCAATTATTATCTAGGGAGGGAGGATGGGAAAGAAAGTTTAGAGGAGTGAGAAGAGAAGAAAAGGAAGAAGCCCTGCCTCCAGAAAAATTGTGTGGTAGATAAAATTTATTTTGTAATGGCTCAGCATCATTTCTCTAAAACCTGTTTACACTTCAGTGTTTCTTGTCCTGGCCAGGTATGCTCTTAACCCCTGAACATAAAATCTAATCTCAAGACCTTCATTCACATTGTATAATATTACCCTTTCTAGGGGAGTTATCTTTTTCATAATGATTAGGGGTGAAATTTTAAAAGGAATTTCAAGCAGATGTCTGAAAGTGGTAGTGGGATATAATTTGGGGGCTCAGAAGCTTTGTTACAGAATCTTAAAGGAAGCAGTGTGGTATACTGGGAAAAAAAGTATTGAACTAAAATTCAAATCCCAATTGGACAAGTCACTTAATCTTTATGAGTCTCAGTTTCCTCATCAGTAAGATAAAGGAGTAGAGTAGATGATGTCTATAGTTCTACCTCTATATATGACTTATACTAAATCATATTCCAGAAGCCAGAGCCTAGGACCAGGCATCTTCTATTGAAAATGTGGGAAAACACTTTACCAACATTATTAGCTTTGCCTTGCCTGGGTCTTCCATTGTTCTTTCTTTTCTTTTTCTCTTTACATATCCTCCTTCCAATTGGAGAACCAAACAATTCCTTTTGGATTTACATAATCTATATTCAAACACAGGGGAGATGGCCTTCCTATTTAATAAGCTAGAAGAGAGGCTAGAGTCAGTGTTTTTTTTCCGTTAGGTCTACTTCTCAGAATTATTCTCTATCTCCTTTTCATATAGTTCCTTTGGGGTCTTCCTAAGCCTGCCCAACTTTCCTACTCTGCTCTGCTCCCTATTGCTTATTTTACTTCTGTGCTTGTGTACTTTTGGATAATGGCAATTTCTGACTTACTCTATAGGTTTATTTGGAAATTTAGATCATAACCTTTATGTTCAACAATTTTTCATTTAAAATGTTTCATAGAAATTTAGAATTTAATATCAAGATTACCAATTAAACTTTATTTTTAACTATATGCTTTTAGATCATTGGCTTAAAGGTCATAACAACCTTTTAGTCAGTCCCCCTAAATTTTCATAAGTATTTATTGTTTGACCATCCATTCTCTTTCTCTTTCATAAGATCATGGTTAGGGTGTACATGTGTCTTCTGGTTCATTTTTAAAATTTTCTATTGCTTTATTTCATAAAGGTCTTTTCAGATTTCTTTATATTCATCATACTTTTCCATCTTAATTTCATTATAGTATTCCATTAATTAATGTTCCATACTTTATTTGACCAGTTTATTGGACATTTAGATTTGGACTTTGAGGGTTTTTTAAAAATTTTTTGTTTGGTCAGTTTTTGACACTTAGAAATAGTGCTGAGGCAGCTAGGTGGCACAGTGGATAAAGCACCGGCCCTGGATTCAGGAGTACCTGAGTTCAAATCCGGCCTCAGACACTTGACACTTACTAGTTGTGTGACCCTGGGCAAGTCACTTAACCCCCATTGCCCTGCAAAAAAAGAAAGAAAGAAAGAAAGAAAGAAAGAAAGAAAGAAAGAAAGAAAGAAAGAAAGAAAGAAAGAAAGAAAGAAAGAAAGAAAAAGAAAGAAAGAAATAGTGCTACTATAAATATTTTTGAACATGTATCACATGGGGTTGGCCCTTAAGATAGAAACACTGACAGAAGCTCCTAGTTTTGTCATTGCATCAATTCTTTTCCTGCCTTTTTGAGGCTTATCAAAGCTTCAGGGTAAACAAATTGGGGGTGAGAGATATAACAGGAGTTTGCAAAGCAAATGGAAAGGGATGTGAGTATGTCTTGTTAGTCTCAAAAAAAGATGAGTAGGAGGTGCTGGTCATGTGGGAGGCATACTGTATAATGCTATGGAAGGAAAGAAGTAAATTAAATTCATTTTTTCCTAACTTAGCTAGGAGTAAGTTTTCGAGATTTTCTGTTAAGAAGGCTAAGACGTTGAAGCCTTCCAGCTTCCTGAGAGGTTCTTTTGTTTGTCAGCACATGTGGTTGTGAGACTAGTTAACAGAAGTAAAAATCTGTTAACTGTTTTTGTAACAGTTTGGATAAAACATCATTCCTTTCAAATGTAAGCATCATTTCGAGGTGAGAGGAAGTGAATATTGCTTACATGGGTTGGTGGTTCTCATAAGCTTTAAAATGATCAAACTAACCCAAGTATTTGTTTTATTCTAAATAAATGCTCACAGTTTCCTAAAAGAGCAGAGGGTTGTAGCATCCTTGAAGGAAAGCAGTAGTAACTTCTACCAGTACCAGATAGTAGTTACAGAACCAGAGAGAGTGGCAATCTTTTAAGTCCCAAAGAGAGAGAATGTGGGGAGAAGCAGCATATGTTTTCTTTAAAAAATTTCTTTTTCAGGAAATCAGGGCTAAATGACTTTTCCAGGCTCACACAGCTGGTAAATGTCTGAGGTCACATTTGAACTCAGGAGAACCTAGCTATCCACAGTTTTTTTGGATCACACCAATGAGCAAATAGGACTCAGAAAGGAGAAGTCTACTAATAGCAGACACAGATGTTTAAACTCTCTCTCACCTTAGAATATATTTTCTCAGGGATTTGCTTAGGAAAGAGAACACGTGTCCTTCCTACTGGTACTTAAGTCTGCATTAAATTATCTCTGGGGGGCAGGGGGACAGTTGTTCTATTGCTTGATTTGTCCTTCTGCTAATTACTTTGATATTCTATCCAAATGCAATATGTTGGTATTTGTTTTATGTCACCTTCCTGATTGACTTGTAGAGTAGGACCTGGATGGGCACTTGAGCTGCATATTGCCCTTCCACTAAACCCCATAACCTGTGGGAATTCTAAAATGGGTGGAATATGTATAAGGGTTTTTTTATTCAAAGGATATGCTTATCTTTGTATCTTTTGCTGCATATTTCCACATGACTTTCCCAGAAGTTTCTATTAGTTTGGAATTCTAATAGCAATGAATAAGTATATCTGTTTCTCCTCAGAATACCCAGAATTGAATATCAATGCTTTTAATTGATGAATACAAGATGGTACCTCAAATTTGTTTTCATTTGCTTGTCTTTGATTATTGGTGAAGTTGACCATATTTTTTAAATGGTTATTAGTAATCTGTGCTTCTTCTTTGGAAAACTCTCTGTTCATATTGGTTAGTAATTTCTTGCTGTACAAATCAAATATGAACAGTTTCAACAAGTTGAGTAGCCAAAAGAAAAAAAAAAGTATATGGACTTCAGGAGCTCAAAATTAACTATTAAACCAAATTCTCTCCATGTCTCCACAGCTTGATATTAATGTGCATTTGTGATATACGATGTGACTCAAATCAATATCCAAGCAGAGAAACAAATTAGGAATAAGCAGTTCCAAGTCCAGCCAAGCATATAAAGCTCTCCAATGAAGTGGAAATGAAAGATTTCCTTAGTCTTCTGTATATGTCCCAAAAAGTATCTAAATGCTCCCCAAGGTTAACTCTAGAATAAAATCCTATAGCAATTGTGATATTGGGAGAATTTCCATTAGATAATGTTAATAGGGTTTTTAAAAAGTACTTCTTGGTTCCTATTAGATCCATGCTGGGAAAATAATGAAAAATCCTGTAAAAATGCATCTCAAAATTAATGGAAAATAATATTGGAGAGAAAAAGTTTCCCAGTAAAGAAATATTCAAATTCTTCCCATTGAAAGAGCCCATTGGATTTGTCTGATTTCCACAATTTGGGTGGTTAAAGTAACTGGTGTTGATAGTAAAATGGAGAGTTAACACAATCAGTAGTGTATTCACTTCTTTATTTAGGGAATTTAGTCACATGGTCTAGTATGTAGTACAAGTGCAGGTAAACCCATATGAAAGGAAATAAGGAAGGAAGGAAGGAAGGAAGGAAGGAAGGAAGGAAGGAAGGAAGGAAGGAAGGAAGGAAGGAAGGAAGGAAGGAAGGAAGGAAGGAAAGAAGGAAGGAAGGAAGGAAGGAAGGAAGGAAGGAAGGAAGGAAGGAAGGAAGGAAGGAAGGAAGGAAGGAAAGAAAGTAGGAAAGAAGGCAGGAAGGAAATATTTATTAACTGTCCCAGGCACTGTGTTAAGTGTTTTCCAGGTGTGTTATTTCATTTTATCTTCACAACAACACTGAGAGGTAGGTGCTATTATCATACCAATTTTACAGTTGAGAAAACTGAGGCAGACAAAGGTTAAGTGACTTGACAAGGAAGGGTTACACAGCTATTAAATGTCTGATGTCACATTCAAACTCAAGTCTTCCTGATTCCAGGCCCATAAGAATATATATGGAATATATGCATTTACATATTGCTTGTTGTAGCAGGCATAGAACAGTGGTGTCAGATAGGAATGGGTTCACTAAACCATGTTATATGGATCCTTCGGGGTACGCATTGACTTAGAAAACCACACATGAACATTAACTTCTTTGTATTTTATTTATTTGTTAACTATTTCCCAACTACATTTTAATCTGGTTTGGGTTGCACTTGCAGGCCACATGCCCACCTGTTTGATACCTTTGGAATAGAACATCATGCCTTTTAGTTATGATTTCAGACTTTCTTCATTATTTGAAGGGAAGAGAATAATGATTACATAGGTTGGTTATTTGCCTAGGTTTTAAAATGATTAAACTAGCCACAGATGCTCCCATTACATCATAGAGTTATGGGATAATAGGTTTAGAACCAGAATGGAACTTTGATGTCATATAGTTCAATTCTTTCATTTTATAAATGGTCAGTTAAAGGTTCAACCTAGCTTTTGTGCCAATAAGAAGTTTGAAAGAAATATTCCTCTGGTACTAAAATCTGTACTTGTATCCAATGGGAAGCCTGAGCGAACTCATAAGAATAAAACATTGTTTTTTTTAGATGGACTTGGGGAAAGTAAAAAAGTTCCAGTGAGGCTTAGAGTACAGAGAGAGATATCTCATATTGCCCAAGCATTTATGTTGAAAATGACAAACTCAGTCTGTCCCCTAGATGTCATGTCTGCAGGATAGCAAATATTTGGTGAGTTAGAAATACATCCAGGAGACCCCAAATCTGGAGCACTGACTGGAGTGTTTATTTTCTGTGTAGGTGGTTTGGCAATGTGTTGGCATAGCCTGAAATGGTTGGTTATGGATATGAGTCCAGTGGAGGAAGGAAGGAAAGAGGCATCATGAGGATCTTTGCCTCATCTGGGAGTTTCTTTTGTTACCAGTTGTTCTTCCCTTTTGAAAGTATAGAACTAGCAAGTTAGCTGGATGACATCAGTTTCTCCATAAAGCTTTGACTTAAAAGCAGCATGATTTTTGGAGACTATATCACTTCTAACTTTCTGGATTTTTCCACACCTACTTCTAACAGTCTTCTCATCCTGAAGATTCCTTTGCCTTTGTGGACCCCTCCTCCAAATGATGATTTCCTGCCATTAAAAATGGAAGTAACTAGGGTATTCTTACCAGTGTAACGATTGGAATAACACCACCTGCTGGAGACTTACTGTAGAAGAGTTCTGCCCATGAAGTGAAGGTCTTTGAGGGCAAGACCAGGAGTCATTTCTTTGGCATCAGGAAGTGATGCAGGCTAGTAGGAGGAGGAAGGAAGAGACTGGCGCTCGCTCTCACTCTCTTTCCTTTGGACTCTGGTGGAGAGCGGAGCTAGAAATGTGCTCTCCCTTTAATAGATAGGAATCTAGGCCTTTCTCTCTCTCTTTACCAAATTCTTATTCTCCTTAATAAATGCTTAAAAGTCTAACTCTTGCTAAAGCTTATAATTTATTGGCGACCACTCATTAGATATTTTAGACAGTTTAGCTAGAATTTTAGCCCTTAACACCAGTATTCCTCCCCTCCACTTTCCAGTTTTCTTTTATGTGTTTTCTCCACCCCATCCCCCTTTTGAATGTAAGTTCCTTGAGGATAGGGATTTTTGTTGTCTTTTATTTGTGTTTCCAGTGCTTAGCATAGTGCTCAAAATATAGAAATCACTTAATAAATTCTACCAATCTATCATCATCTTCAACATCATCATTATCTATCTGATTCTATTATCTGTTCTGAGCTGATGACTCTATCTTTCATAAAAAAAATGTTGCTTTTAGACAGTGACTTTCAAGTAATCCTTATTACCCCTCAAATTAATGTTTTCTACCATCTCTGAAGCAGCCCGCAGTGCACATCAGCCAGCACAGATGAATTAAATGAAAATATCTATTTACAAAAAAAACACATTTGAGGATTCCTGGTATATTACATCGGCAAGATATGAATACAAACTCTTTGAGAAGGGCAATTATTGTGTTTTATAAAAAATAAAATTTTAGTGGTGACTATCACTCAGCAATATCTTGGCCAGTGCTTACTATATGGGGCATTTCCAAAGAATAGAACTTTTTTAAGGCCATGTAGGGGTTCTTATATATTGAAGCAATATAGAATCATTGAGTCTGAACCATTAATGGCTACCTTGGGAGTAAGTCACATGAATTCTTTATGGAGAAAGGAGAGTTTCTAGATCATAAATTCCTGACTCCAGTTTTGGAGAAGCAGTGGTGTAAGCTCTGAACCACTCAGCAGCCATGCAGAGTGGAACCCCATCATCTTGATAAGGAAGGGAATTTCTGGACCGTATCATCATGGAATCAAACCTTCTAGTCAGTCAGTCAGCCTACATATATTGAGCACTTACTATATGAAAGGTACAGTACTAAGCACTGGGGATACAAAGAAAAGCAAGCCTATTTCCTGCCCTCAAGGAGATCATAGTCTAATGGAGAACATCCATAAATAACTAGGTACCTAAGAGATATATAAAGAGTAGGTAGAAGGTAATGTGAGAGGGGAAAGCTGAGGGGATCAGGAAAGACCTCTTGTATGAGAGCATTGCAGGCTTGGGGGACAGTCAAGGCAAAGGCATAGAAACAAGAGCTGGAGTATTGTGCTCAAAGACCTCAAGTAGGTCAATTTTTCTGGATTATAGAGTATGTGTGTGTGGGAGTTAAGTGTAAGAAGCCTGGAAATTTCTGGAGCACTACCAATTTTGTGAGGAAGAAGAATGCTTACATGATCCCCAAGCTGCAAGGGCCTTTTAAACCCATAACATGGGGGAAACACTGCAGGTCTGTCTGATGAGAAAGAGGTTGGTTGCTTCTCTACCAGCCCCAAGTTCTTTTTCTTGTAAAAAGAGATCAAAACCTCAGTGCAGTACAAAATAATGCTAGGTATATACAGTTTGGGTAGCTAGGTGGTGCTGTAGACTAGGAAGATATCTTCTTGAGTTCAAATCTGGTCTTGCACTCTAGCTGTGTAACCCTGGGCAAGTCACTTAACACATTCCTCCAAGGTTTATCATCTGTAAAATGAGCTGGAGAAGGAAATGGCAAGCCCCTCAATTATATTTACCAAAAAAAAAAACCCATGGGGTCACATGGGGGGACATGACTGAAAAATGACCAAATAACGAAAAATGTATGTATGTATGCATACGTGTGTATACATACATACAATATATACACATACACACATACATATACACATACACATACACACATATGCCTTGTGTGAAAAAGGTGAATCTCTGAAATAATCCAGCTTGAATATGTAAATGTAGGATATTGAAGTGGTTTTTAAAAATTTTATTTGTTTGTTTGTTTGTTTGTTTTGCTGGACAACATGCCACAAATGTTCTTTGCCTTTTTACTGAGATCTGCATAACAAAGACAGGAATTGGGGTTAGGTGGGTAGAGAACACTGTACTAAACTCTTTAGCCTATTTTTTGTTCTGTCTTAAATTCATTTGCATAGTATCTAAGTCAGAGAGCATCTTGTAGCAAGGTTTTGTTCGATGGGAGATGTATCAGAAGGAAAAAGGAAAATTCAGTCTTAGCCTGGGTGTACTTTACCTGGCTTTTATTAGCCATGTATGGTATCTATGACTAAAATATGTTTATCATTAGCCTTATCTTATGAGGAAAATGTTCTAGCTGCTATAACCCAGAACAGTGCTCTCTAATGTGAGGGACATGTAACTCTGGAGAATGGGGGGTGGAGGACTGTATGATCTTAATTAGGGCTGTGACATGAACTTACAGTGGTATAGGATCAGTTGGAAGATGTAAAGATGGTATCCAACTCTTAACATGATAGCCGATTGTGTATTTGTTTCCAATTCAACTATACAACCTCCTTCATCTATTATTAGTCAATGTTGGGGTAGCTAGGTAGCACAGTGGATAGAGCCCTGGACTTGAAGTTGGAAAAACCTGAGTTCAAATATTACCTCAGACACTTACTAGTTGTGTGACTCTGGGCAAGTCACTTAACCCCAACTGCCTTAAAAACATCTGGGGTCATCTCCAGTTGTCTTGCTATCTCTGGAGAAGAGAGTGAGGTTAGTGACCTTGCACAGTCCTCCCTCACTTAAATCCAATTTACTGCAAGTCATGACATCACCCTGATATTATGGTTTTCTTTGAGAACACAGGACAGACAACAGTCAATATTAATTATCTTCCCTCATAAACCTACCCTTCTTCCAAACGTCCCTAAAACTGTCTAAGGTACAATTACCCAGACTCATAATCTTTATGTTATTTTTGACTGTTCACTTTCAGTTTACATACTCAACCAGTTGCCAAATTAAAAAAAAATTCTATCTCTACTGTATCTTTCACATCCATATTTTGCTTTTCACTCACATAATCTCAAATCTCTTTTAGGGTCCTCATTGCCTCTTACCTAGATTATTTCAATAGCTTCCTGATTAGCCTCCCTTCCTCAAGTCTCTCTTTACTCCAGTCTTTTATCCATATAGCTTCCAAATTGGTAGTCCTGAAATGCAGATCTGACTATATTTTGCCTCTACTCAATAAACTCCAATGGTTTCTTCTTGAATTTAATCTTTGGGATGAATGAAAAACCCAAGAGACATAGTTTTTGGGCAATTAATAATCAATTTACCAATTAGGATCGCTAACAATCAATAAATTGATGGTCAGTGTTTTCTCTCAGTAACCAAAGATCCCTAATAGAGACACTGAATGCCTTAAATATATATTTTTTAAATGAAATGCTCCCAACAAGTGAAAATCAACACTGATTAGTGAACATTTAATGATGAGGTTGGCTAGAAGTCTTTAGCTCCTCCTGCTGAGAAGTTAGCTTGATCATGAGACTCAGCCACCTCCAGTAATCTGGACAGTGGAATCCATCTCCACCCAGATCATTCTAATTGATTTTTTCCCATGATCTGGGTCACCCAAAACTCCAGTGGAAAAGTGAAAGGATAGGGCTGTTCACTTTTCCTTGGGGAAAGAACTTGCCCAGACTGGATTCTGTTTATACTTCTCCCTATCCTGGTTGGGTGCAGTTGGGCCCAAGAATGAAGAGCATGTTTCCTGAGGTTTAGGGGTAATCTCAACAATCAGCCATGTCCTTCAGAAACTGACTGGCTTATAGGGACTGGTCTCTAAATAAGGAAATAAAGGCAAAACCTCCTTAATCCCAATTTAACAGTTGGTTATTAATATAATAGCAAAATAACATTTTTCTCAACTTAAATATAATTTTATTTCTGCTTTATTCTTTTTAAATGTCTACCTTTTGGGGACAGCTAGGTGACGGAGTGGATAAAGCATAGGCCTTAGGTCCAGGAGGACCTGAGTTCAAATCCTGCCTCAGACACTTGACACTTACTAGCTGTGTGAGCCTGGGCAAGTCACTTAACCCTCATTGCCCCACAAAAAAAAAATAAATAAAAGTCTATCTTTTAATATGTTTAATAAACTATGTAATTATTAATAGTTACATATGCATATAATCAATAAACAACATGTATTGAGGATGTCAAGATACTATTAGGAGATACTCTGTTTTCCAGAGTTATAGCCTAGCAAGCAAGATATGCCCTGAGCTTCGCATAACAACAATCCATTTTGTTCACCTTCTGGATGAACACTCCTGCAACTAAATCATAGAACTGATTTTCCTTGAACTTGGGCAAGCACCAATAGGCCCAGACATGAAGCTCTGCTCTGAATGGACTTTTTGTCATTAGGCAACCTTGCTTAACTGTTGCTGTTGTTCCTTGCCACTGTTGCTACACTACATTGTTTGACTCTTTGTCTAGTCACAAGTATATAAATCAAGGTTTGGCCACACTAAGATGGGTCCTCCCCTAGGGGCCCTAGCACATGTGCCTGGATCACTCCTTGCTTAGAAGCCATTTACCTCACTTTGAAATTAACCTTCTATTTGGTTCCTGACTCTCCTGTTTATAGTCTGCTCTGTTTCACTCCAGCCATCCACAGGTTAGAGGCCAGCTCAGTCCAGTTGACAAGGATATATGTTCAATTTTTTTTTATTGAAGGCATGAATGATCAGAAAACTTTGCAGACTATTGCCATAACAGACTGAAGTTGAGATTACATTGATAGCCTTGAAGAAATGAGGGTAGAAGATAGCAGCAAGGAGCATTACCAGGAGTAGGCCCAGTGATCACAAGAAAGCAAATGTGTCCAACAGTTCTCAACTCCAGGGAGGAGTAGCTCAAGACCACCAGAAGACACCAAGAGCCCTTTGATATCAACAGTATTACTTATTATTCCCAGGATGCAGGTTACTATTCGGATAGGTAGGGCATTTCAAGGGTGAAGGTATGGGGAAAGTGTGAACAAAGGTATGCATATAGAATATGTAAAGTATGTTTCAGAGACAGTAGGCATCAGCTTTGCTTAGGTAGGTGTTTTATGTAGTATTATATGGAAGGATCCCAAAATCATCTCCCTTCCCCTCCTCTATACAGGTTAGGCTAGCTTTTCCTTAGAAGGTATTAAGACATTCTTCAAGACTTGATTGGTTCAAGGGAATAAGGGTTCAGGCTACTCTGACATCACTTCTTCATCTCAAGTACAAAGCAGCCTCAAGGAGATGTTTTTGTTTGTTTGTTTGTTTATTTGGTTTTTTTGTTTGTTTTGTTTTGTTATTGTGGGGCAATGAGGGTAAAGTGACTTGCCCAGAGTCACACAGCTAGTAAGTGTCAAGTGTTTGAGCCTGGATTTGAACTCATGTCCTCCTGCATCCAAGGCCAATTCTTTATCCACTGTGCCACATAGCTGCCCCCAGCTCTCAGATGTTTTGCTGGTGAATCCCTATGGGAGCATTGCTCAACTGAATCAATTCAAGAAATTCTTACTGACTATCCTTGTTGTGAGAACCAGGGTGCCACCCCCTGTTGAAAAAACATGAGATAACCTTTCTTAGGCCATCCTGGCATTCCAGACATTCATGGACTACCTGTAAGTCATGTCAATCAATGGACTTAAATGCTACCATCCAATTAGCTTGGAGTTGTTTGTGGGGACTGCCGCGCTTCCTGTTCCACAGAGGGCTTCCAGGGGAACTGGCTGGGACTCTGTCACTTACATTAGGGATTTTTCATTCTTTTAGAGACATGTGCTCTTTCTCTCTTTATCAACTTCCAATATACTTTAATAAATGCATAAAAGCCTAGGCTGTTGCTGAATGTATAAGTAAACATTGGCTAGTTCTCTCCCCACACTGGGGGAGGGGGGCAGGTAAGGACACACAAATTAGATTTTTTTTTTTTTGGCAGGGCAATGGGAGTTAAGTGACTTGCCCAGGGTCACAAAGCTAGTAAATATCTGAGGCTGGGTTTGAACTCAGCCTGAATCCAAGGCTGGTGCCTTATCCACTGTACCACTTAGCTGCCCCCTCACATACATTAGATTTTATTCATTACATTGTTAAATATCTCTCTCCTGTTATGGCTAAATAAATCTTGTTTTACTAACTGACAAATGATGTGAGAGTATATCTTTTTGTCCCAATATTGAACCTAAAATACCAGAGAAATAGCCCAAGTTATGCCCAATCCAGAACAATGGGTTCTGGATCAGAGCCTGTTGAAATCTTTTTGAGGTCTTTGAATGTCTGGCTTAGGAATTTACTCTTGAATTTCTGGGCAATAGGGAACTTTGGAAAGTTTTTGAGCAGGGTTATGATGTGATAAAAATGGAGGCTTTTCTTAACCATATCCCCATCTTGAAATTACTTAATATAATTTTATAAATATTTGTATTTACTTCCCCCTTCCCTTTCCCCAAGAGAACCAAGCTTTTTGAGAGCAAACATTGTTTAACTTTTGCCTATCACAGTGCCTTGAACAGAGGAGATACTTAATGAATAGTTGTTGAATTTAATTGTGTTGAATTGAACTCCTGATCCATTTTGGAGGAATTGGATAGATGAAAGGCCCATCTTGAAGGTAAAACAATGAGCATGGTGATAATTTGAGTTCCTTTTTAATAATAGAATCCTTAGAGTCTTTCCTTTCTGTCCTTGGAGTTCTTAAATCTTATCCCTGGTGTTCTTCAATGTCATTCTTGAAATCTAGCAATAATACACATAATTCTGGACACTTCTTCCTTTTTCTCTCACCTCTAACCTTCCAATAAAGGACATCTTGAAAATACCAAGTCAAAACTTGAGCTCTTTAATGAATTGGTGAGTTACAGAACTATTCATTCAACACTTCAGAAAGCTGCCAAAATTTCTGAGGTGGGAGGTAGTGAATAGCCTTTTTTACTTGGGGATCTCAAAGTACTTTTAAGTCACAAAATTATTAAGTATGAGAAAACCCTGGCAGAGGAGAAATTGGGTGTTAATTAAGTTTTTCATGCTCTTGGCATTTTACATTGTATTGAGGTCAAGTTCATCTCTTTGTAATCAGCTGATAAAATACATGTGTGTACAACAAAGTGGAAAATCTAGGAATATTATCAAATAACCATGTAGATTGTAATTAAGGTTGAGTGATTAAGTACTAATTAATTAAACTGTCAGATTTTAATCAAGGAATTTATTGGTTTTGTATATAAGCTGGATGGTTTTCACATCTTTCTAAAGATTCTGAAACCTTCCTTAATAAAGATGAACAAATTAAAGTACCAAATTATAAATAATAAACTGGAATTTCTTATAAACTGGATTTACTGCTATATTGTTTTATGTCTACCAGAAATTCAAATAAGCATATTTCAACCAATTCCTTGATTACTTTAAAAGGATCAAAATTATTTTTCTCTAGCAAAACAAAGTGTAACATAGGGCAAATCATACTTTATATATCAGTTTCCTAATTTTTAAAATGAGGCAGCTGGATAAAATCTCTAAAGTCCATATTTTTTAGCTTTTAGTTTCTCTGGTTCTTTGGTTCTGCTTAATAATTTTGGTGGTGATGGTCACCATCATAATATCTTTATCGTACTAGTTTTTCCCTTTCTCTGCATTCAGAACTCTAAGCTCTTCAAAAAAGAGTTGAAGTTAGTCTGAATCAAGTTGAAACAATGAAGAGTACTATGGTTCTGAGCTGGAATGGAGTTGGACCAAACACAAAGAAATCAAGAAGGAAAAGAAACTCTTGGATCTCACTACTATTCAATTTTTAACAAAGACCTTAGAACTTGAAATAGTCCTTTGGTCAAGGGCCTTGAGATGATTCCAGAAGGAGACAGTCATTAACATTGAACTTCAGGGGGCAGCTAGGTGGCACAGTGCATAGATCAACAGCCCTGGAGTCAGGAGTACCTGAGTTCAAATCTGGCCTCAGACACTTAAAACTTACTAGCTGTGTGACCCTGGGCAAGTCACTTAACCCCAATTGCCTCACTAAAAAAAAAAAAAAAAGAAAAGAAAACATTGAACTTCAGAACCTTGCCCATCATGAGAACTATAGATAAATCCCATAAAAACAATCCTTCAGCTGCTATCAAAAATTTTGGTAGATACTTGGAGAAATGATAATTGTTTTCATATATTTGAAGGGTTGTCATAAAGAAGAGAGTCAACTTGTTTTGTGTGGTTCCAGAGAGGGTAGAAATAATTAACTTAATGTTCAAAGGACATCCTGGAATCTTCCTGCCATAAGAAAACAAAACTAAATCAAAGGACCACCCCACCCCATCCCTCAAAAACAGTATATGGGGAAAGATAATCCAAGGAAGTATGAGCCAGAAGAAGGAAGAGATCTGTGTGGTCTAGGATATGTGTGTGTGTGTGTGTGTGTGTGTGTGTGTGTGTGTGTATGTGTGTAACAGAGAGAGAAAGACAGGCAGAGACAGAGAGAGAGACAGAGAGAGACAGAGAGAGAGACAGAGAGAGTATGAGTATATCATTCAGTAAAACTTCACAAAAGAGGTGAAGATCTAACATGGACCTTGGAGGAAGGTAGGATTCAGATGGGGATGGGGTGGGAAGGATATTATATAGATGAAAATACAGGGAGATGGTGTGAATAGGGAGAAGGTATGGATGTGGAATGTGCAAAGTATGTTCCAGAGACCACGAGTAGAGCATTCTGGTTTAGGTAAATGTTTCATTTAGAAGATAAGGTTATATATGTGTGGTAAGCCCAGCCTAGCCTGCTTCTTTTAAATCTCTTAATAATGATAAAATAATAATAGCTAGTATTTATAGGGTGCTTGACACATGTCATGCTGCAATAAATGGTTTACAAATCTCTCATGTGATCCTCAGAACAACCCTGGGAAGTAGATGCTATTACCATCCCCATTTTACAAATGAGGAAACTGAGGTAAACAAAAGTTAAGTTTCTTGTCTAGGGTCATATACAGAACTAGTAAGTGACTACAGCCAAATGTGAACTCAGGTATTCTTGACTTCAGGCCTGGCACTCTATCCACTCCTCCATATAGCTGCCATCATCTGGCACTGAAGGTGAGCATGCTAGCCAAGCTTTGGTTGCCTAGGAAATGAATGTACCAAATACATTGGAAATGATATAGAATGGGGCTAGGTGGACAACAAAGGAGTGGTGGTTCAAGAATAAGGGAAATGGAAGCCAGAGAGGTCTTTCTTCATACTGGTCTCTGTCTTTCATTTTTTTTTTCTCACTGTTTTTTAGTAGTAAATGAGCAATGTGGAGCAACTAGAGTAGTAGATTACCACAATGATGAATACACAAAATGGAGATCAGCCATCGGGCAGGATTAGAGGTTCTAGTCATTGATAGAATGAGGGAAAGTACTTAGAGGAGGATTCAGTGCCCTGGGACCTGAGTTTCCCCTACCAATGGTATCTTGACCTTTGGGATTGCTATCTGAGGAAAACCAAATTAAGGTGGTTAGGGCACAGGTGGGAACAAAAAAAAGATGGTGCATGCTAATTAGCTCTCAATAGTCTGAGTAAGAACATGAATGGTACCCTAAATTCCTGGGTTTGGGCATCACAAGTTAGAAGCTGCCTGGGTCTTGGTGGAGCCTCAACTAGGCAGTCTTCTGGTAGTTGCTTAATATATTTGATTTTATTTTGTTGGCTTCTCTGGTTTTGAGTAAAGCATAGAATAAAGTCCAATCACAAGACTTGAGTCATCAACTTGATATATACTTGTATTTACTTACTTGTGTATCCACACTCCTCCCTTAGTAGAGTGTAAGCTCTGTGATGGCAGGGCGTATTTTATCTTGATAACCCCAGGGCCTATGATAGGATGCCACTAACTGTGTCACTCTTGTCAAGTCACTTCACCTCACAATGCCTCGGTTTTCTTCTCTGTAAATGAGGGGTCTTTACTGGAAGATTTAAAAGATCCCATCTAGCTCTAAATCAATGATCTTATAACACATCAGAATCTTGTAAAGGTTAAATGATTGTAAACTACTTGAGAGCAGAAACTGTGCCTTATAGATTATCTTCTACTTGCCCCAGTACACTGTCTTATAGTTAATAAATGGATGTCCTAAAATTTTTATGAATGTCTGAATAAAATGAAAACACATGTGAAAGTGCTTTGAGAATGGTCTAAGTATTGTGGAAATGTGTTGCATCATCATTATTGCCTATATTCCCTTATGTCATCAGGGCACAAATGAGGACAGTCACTGATGTATTCCAATAGCAAGGTTCTTTTCCTACCTTGTTTCTGGATTCAGGATGTTTAACTTTGGTGGCTCCATCATTACAGCAAATGCAAACCTGCCAAGTGGAAGCACAGAGAAGCTTGCTGTGTTCGAATGTTCATTTCCTGCTGATAAACACCTCGAGTAAATCTTTGCTGACCTTGTCTGCACTGGTTGACTAATTTGCTTTAGCAGGCAGGATATGAAATGAATGTTGATTGCATTCCAGAAGAGGGTGGCCCCTTATCTATGGAGATTAATTAGACATCTTACATCGTCTTAGTAGCATCAAGAATTAAATTCTCTTGTGGAAAATCATAAGACGGCATTCAACTCATCACTGAATATTTGCTCTATGCTTCCTTTGTTCCTAGCACTGATCTGAGTGCATTATGGGACATTAAAGAATCAGAGGGCATCATTATGTTTCTCTAGTTATCTATAATTGGTCAAGAGGGCAAGATTAACCATGAGGAAACAAAACCAAAAATATCCACTGAGTAATATACTATTGGTTTTTATCAAATTTACAGATGCCAGAAAACCGGGAGGAATCCATTAATTCATTCAATAAACAGACATTTATCAAGTATTAGTTACAATCAAGGCACTGTACTAGGCTCTGAGGACATAAAGATAAAATGAAGTAAAGTCCTTGCTCCCCTGGAGCTTACATTTTAGGGGCACAAGGAACAAAACAAAGAGATTTGCAAAGAGCACGAATACTGACATGTAGGGGCACCAGGAAAGTACTCCTGCAAGAGATGGTACCTGAGTTGCCAACTGAAGGAAGGTAAGATGTTTAGGAGATAGAAGTAAGAAGGAAGTATATTGAAGGTGAAGGGTGCGCAATGTATATAGGCACAGAAGTGGGAAATTGAATATTAGGTTTGACAAATTGCAAGTAGGTGAGTACAGCATAAGAAGAGTCACATGAAATTAAATCTGGAAATGGCCAGGTGTGGCGGTACCTTCCTTCAATTCTTGATGCTGGGGAAGAGGTCACTTGCAGATCTCTTGAACTCTGAAATTGTGAGCTGCAGTCAGCTAAGATGATTGGATGTCTTCACTAAATTTGGCATTAATATGGTGAGTCCAGGAAATATGGGCCTTCAGGTTGCCTATTGAGGGATGAAGAAACCCAGGTTGGAAGATAGCAGGTGAAAGTATCTATAAACAGTCCCTCCATTTTAGACTTGTAGAGATAGGAAGAGCCAGTATTAAGAAAAAAAAGTCTGAGAAAAGGAAAATGATGGATGATGGAGGGGATGTGGAAAAGTAGGTACACTAATAAATTGTTAGCAGAGTTATGAATTTGTCCAACCATTCTGGAAAACAATTTGGAACTGTACCCAAAGAGCTATAAAACCGCATATACTTTGACCCAGTTATACTACTACTAGGTTTTTATCTCAAAGAGATCAAAGGAAAAAGAAAAGGGCCTATATGTACAAAAATATTTATAGGAGCTCTTTTTGTGGTGGAAAAGAATTGGAAATTGAGGGGATACCCATCAATTGGGGAATGGTTGAACATATTGTGGTGTATTATTGTGATGGAATACTATTGTGTTAATGACAAGCAGAATGGTTTCAGAAAAACCTGGGAAATCTTATATGAACCAATGCAAAATAAAGTAAGCAGAACCAAGAGAACATTGTGCATAGTAACAGAAATATTGTATTGATGATCAACTGTGAAATACATAGCTACTCTGTTCAAGACAATGAATGATCCAAGATAATTCCAAAAGACCCCTGATGAAAAATGCTATCCACTCCCAGAGAAAGAAGTTATAGAGTCTGAATGCAAATTAAGCATACTTTTTCACTTTCTTCATTTTTCTTAGTTTTTTTTTTTTTTGGTGTGTTTTCTTTTCCAACATGGCTAATATGGATGTATGTTTTTTATGACTTCACATATATAAGCAATATCTTATCACTTGCTTTCTCAAGGGTTGGGGGAAAGAGAGATGGGATAGAGAGAATTTAAAACTCAAAATTTTAAAAAATAAATGTTAAAAATGAAAAAATGTAATTAGGTAAATAAAATTTATAAAGAAAAAAGTATGGAAAGGTAGGCTATAGGTAGAAGATGAAAGGCATTACTGAGCAAAGAAATGACATAGTTAAAGCTTTCCTTTAAGAAGATTATTTTGGCAGTTGTATGGAAGATGTATTCAAGAGGAGGAAAGAATGGAAGCCAGGAGTTTGATTGGGAGACTGTTACAATAGTACAGGCTAAAGGGAATGAGACTCAATTGGGTAGTAGGCCTGTAAATAGAGAGAAGAGGATAGGTTTAAGAGATGTTATAGTAGTAGAATGAGCAAGTTTTGGCATCTGATTTTATTGTGGGGGGAGGAAGGATGAAATTTACACCTACCAGATTTGGCTAAAATAATAGAAGGGAAAAGTGACAAATGTTGAAAGGGATGTGAAAAATTGGGACACTGATTCATTGTTGGTGGAACTGTGAAATGATCCAGCTATTTTGGAGAGCAGTCTGGAATTATGCCCAAAGAGTTATTAAACTACTTATACCCTTTGAACCAGTAATACCACTGCTTGGTCTATTTCCAAAGATGATTAGGGAAAATGGAAACGAACTTATATGTTCTAAAATGTTTATAAGAGCTCTGTGATGGCAAAGAACTAGAAATTGCAGTGATACCAATTCATTATAGAATGACTGAACAAGTTGTAGTATATGATTTTGATGGTATATTACTGTGCTATAAGAAATGATGAGCTCAATGATTTTAATTTAATTTAATTTAATTTTATTATTTTTTTTGTGGGACAATGAAGGTTAAGTGACTTGTCCAGCATCACACAGCTAGTAAGTGGCAAATGTCTGAAGTTGGATTTGAACTCAGGTACTCCTGAATCCAGGGCTAGTGCTTTATCCACTGCGCCACCTAGCTGCCCCAAGATCAATGATTTTTAGAAAAACGTGGGAAGACTTGCATGAAATAATTGAAGACAAATGAGTAGAACCAAGAGAACATTGTACACAATAACAATATTGTTTTAAGAACAACTTTGAGCAAATAAGTTATTTTGTTTATTGTAAATTCCCAAATAAACTATAAAGGACATATGAAGAAACACTATCTGCATCCAGAGAAAGAACTGATAAACTGATAGAAACATGCATAGAATAATTTTACACACACAAATTATACATATATGTATATATATACATATATACACAGACAGACAGACACACATAAACACACACACACACACACAGAGCTATTTGTGTCTAATAATAGCCATATCTAGGATTTGGGGGAGGGAAGAAAAAAATAAATTTACATTATAATTGTGTTGTATATTTGAAAGGAATAGAAGTTGTGCATGTTAGATTTGTAGTTTCATGTATAATCATCCTTTCATTTTACTAAGTTATGGAAATACATGTTCTATTCCATAAATTTAAAATAAAATAAAATAAAATAAAAAGTATCCTCAGCAGAAATAAGGAAGTTTTAAGGTGGAGAAGATGTAGAGGGAGAAATCAATGAATTTTACTTTAGGCACATCGAAGTTTAGATACTTCTGAGGTGTTTTGGTGGAGATAGCTAGCAGGATGTTTACCAAGAGGGACTAGAACTCAGGAGGGTTATTAAGGACATCTAAATTTAAGAAGCAAGTAGTACAAAAGAGGAGAGACTTCTTCTCAAAGAGTGATACTGCTCCACAGAGTTGGAAGTTATTGAGAACAGATGCTAGTTGGGATCTGTTTAGACTTCCCTGTCCTAATCTGTCCCTAGTCTTAAAATAACATGCTTGGGTTTTGTTTTTTTTTTCCATTCCAGCCATGCTATGTCTATGACTGACCACTTTACTCTGAAACATGTCTCTCAGCCCTTGACTCTATGTTTTCTTGGAAGCTTTGGATGTAGGAGCTTTGACTTTGTTATTTTCTTCTGATGGTGTATTTTGATATACCTTGTCACCAAAGAAACTTTTGATAGTCTGCTGCTTTTTCTGCCTATTCATCTTGGCTGCCTATTTCTTGGCTTTTAACTCCTTCTTAATGCTGCTTCCAGATTGCACTTTCTCAAGCTACAGGGGGTCCCAGATGGTATGGTTTTGGCTCATTCTCAGCCCTCCTGGCATGTAAGTAACCATGGGCTTGCTTTCTCTTTAACCTGTAAGCAGATTGAAATCTGATTCTCTTTGGTCAAAAGCTTGGTGTTCCTGTGCCCCTCCCACACTGGGCCACTGTCACTCAAGTCTGCTTCCTGAGTAACACTAAAACATTCACACCTCTGCTCCAGCAGAGACCCCCTTACTATTTCTCCCTGGTCAACTGCTGGATCTGTTCATCAGTCCTTGAGCCAAGTTTCAGAAGAAGACTGCTGACACTGAAGATTATGAGGCTCCAGAGGTGCGGCCTGCTTGGGGCTGGGTCTGCGCTGCACACTGAGCTCCTCTCTCACCCCATACAGCAGACAATCTATAGTGCCTATTTAGGCCTTCTTTGGCTGGAAAATAATCTCACTCTGTTCTTTTGTGGGTTTTGCTGCTCCAGGAGTTGTCTTATGGCATTTTTTTTTTGGATGGTATGTGTTTGCATTTGTTGGGAGCTTGGAAAGTCACAGCCTTTCCTCCACCATCTTGGCTCTGACCCCAGGATCATGCTTTAAAAAAAGCTATAATAAATACAACATATTATTTTCAAAGCTATCTTGCCTGTTTTTTTCCCCTTCTGAACTTCCTTGTACTATGTGTTTTTTATTT
Source organism: Dromiciops gliroides (assembly GCF_019393635.1). Lineage (NCBI taxonomy): Eukaryota > Metazoa > Chordata > Mammalia > Microbiotheria > Microbiotheriidae > Dromiciops > Dromiciops gliroides. The sequence continues at coordinate 590,517,477 of NC_057861.1, read as the reverse complement.
TTATTTTTTCAAATTTATTTTATTTTAAATTTTTTTTTTTGTGGGGCAATAAGGGTTAAGTGACTTGCCCAAGGTCACATTGCTAGTAAATGTCAAGTGTCTGAGCCTGGGTTTGAACTCAGGTCCTCCTGAATGCAGGGCTGGTGCTTTATACACTGTGCCACCTAGCTGCCCCCTGTAGTATGTATTTTAAAAAGGTGCTTTTATGACCTTCTTTTAACTTCTCTCTTCCTTCCTTCCTTTCTTCCTTCATTTTTTTCTTTCTTTCTTTCATTATGGATGACTCTAGTCTTCCCCAATTATCATCACAAACAAAACAAGTTCATATACTTGTCATGTTCAAAAACATGTCTAATTTTACCCCTTGATTTCATCACCCCTCTTTATGGAAGTGGGTAGCATGCTTCATTATCTATCTTCTGAGTTTGTAGTGGGTCATTTATTTATTAGTTCTTGTCCTCAAAATGTTTTTATTTATAGTGGTGTTGCTACTGTGTAAATTGGGCTGGCTCTGCTTGCTTAATTTTGTAACAGTTTATAGAAATTGTCCCAGCTTTCTCTGAAACCATCCCTTTTATCATTTATTCAGCATAATAATATTTAATGTCATTCATATACCATAATTTGTTCAGCCATTCCCCAATTGATTAGTACCTCTTGATAGTGATTGTTGGATTCTTTCAATGACTAATTTTTAATCTGGTTTCAAGACACTGGGGCAGTTCTCCTTGATAATGTTATGAAATATGCTGTCTATGCTCTTTTTTTATCATGGTTCTCAGGTAGTTCAGTTATTCTTATATTATTCCTCCTAGTTCTATTTAACAGATCTGTTATTTTTCTGAAGAGGTATTTTACATTTTCTTCTTCTTTTATATTCCTTTGATTCTGCTTTACTTCTTCCTGTTGTCTCATTGAGTCATTAGCTTCCAACTGCTCAATTCTGATTCTTAAGGAATTATTTTCCCCAGTCAGCTTTTGCATCTCCTTTTTCATTTTTCCAATTGTATTTTTAAGGCATTATTTTCTTTTCCGAAGCTATTGACTTTCTCTTGCATAACTTTTATTTCATTCCCCAATTTTTCTTCTACCTCTCTTATTTGGTTTATAAAATCCATTCTGAGCTCTTCCAAGACTGCTTTTTGGTATGAGGACCAACTCTTCTTCCCCTTTAAGGCTTCACATGAAGGCATTTAATCATTGTTGTCCTCCTATGAGTTTATGTTTTGATCTTCCCTGTCACCATAGTAATTGTCAATGATAAGGGTTATTTTTTGTTTCTAATTCATATTTTAGCCTCTTTTATTTCTTTTAACGTTGACTTCTGCTCCTGGGATACAAGCATGCACTGTCCTGAGCTTCTTTTGCTGGGGACCAAGGGCTGAGTCACCAGTTTTCTTCTCCAAGGCATCAGCAGCTTGCAGCTTGTTCTCTGCAATGGAGTGGCCCAGCCTGGTTGGGCCTGTTGGGTAGCAGATACCCCAGCTAGCAGATTTGCCTTCTGTGTTGGGATTGGAGGCCTCACAACTGGCCTGCTGTACCACTAGCTTTCTGAGCTAGGATAATGTGTTCTCAGCTCCTGATCTGTTCTGTGACTAAGAGCCTTTTGCTGGTTTGCCCAGACACCCTCTGTGCTGAGTTGTGTTCACCTTTTACCCAGATGAAACAGACCTTTCCTGAAGATCTTTGAGGTTACCTTAAATCAGAAGATTGCTTTACACCATTTTTTTTCTGCAGGTTTTGCATCTCCAGAATTTGTTGAGAGGTTTAATTTAACGTTGTTTCTGAGGGAAATTTGGGTGAGCGCTGGCTGCTTCTTGGTTTCACTCCTGTCGTCTTGGCTCACCTTGATCACCTCCATCAGTCCTCTATAAAAATATCTGCCTGTCTCCTGCTCTAGGAGATAGGTATCTTGCAGCCATTGCTGTCATCTTGGCTCCACCTCCTGAACTCCAGGTCCTAATTTCTGTTGTTCTCTCCCCATTTAGAATGTAAGCTCCCAGTGTAGCAGGGACAATTTATTTATTTATTTATCTTTCTTTTGCATTGTATCCTCAGATCTACCTGATACATAACCAGTACATACTTGTTGATTGATTGTTACCTCTGGATCTCCCTCCCCACCCTCCCCCCCCACACCCCTGCCCTTTAGTCTGTCTGTCTTTCTCCTTATTCTCTCTTTTTACATGAATGTGTGTGCGTGTGTGTGCATGTGTGTGTGTGTGTGTGTGTGTGTGTGTGTGTGCATCTCTCTATTTCTGTCTTTATCTCAATCTGTGTCACTATCTCTAAAGTCTTGATCCATTTCAAGGTCTTTTTCTTGTCTTTGTTCTTTTTGGTGGCATATCTACCTAGCATGCATATTGTTATGGGCCTAGCACCCCAGAAGTTTTCTGGGGTACATCAAAGAACCTTCTCCTTGAGAAACTAAACCTAATGACAGACACACCTAAAGAGATAAGTGGCACCAGATCAGGACTGAGCCAGCTTCAGGACCACCATCCTTCATTCCAATCTCCCCAACCCCCAGGGAGACAAGATTAGGTGTGGCTTCTGCCTTTGTGATGAGAGGAGGAGAGAGATGGCTTGAGAGATCTGCAGCCATCCCTCACCCAACTCCCCCAGCCACCACCAGTGAGGGATGGTCCTCTCCCAATAAGGGAACTTTCCACAGTCAGATGATCACCCCCATCAGTCCTCTATAAAAGTATCTGCCTGTCTCCTGCTCTAGGAGATAGGTATCTCACAGCCATGCCTCTGGGCTGTGCCTTCTCCCCTTGAGAAGTCCAAAGATTGCTCTCTTGATTTCCTTTCCCCAGCCCCTAAGTAAACTCTCATTTTATTCTAATTGGTTTTGGATGCAAGAGGGTGTAATTTTTTTTGTGTGTGTGTGTGAGGCAATTGGGGTTAAGTGACTTGCCCAGGGTCACACAGCTAGTAAGTGTTAAATGTCTGAGGTGGGATTCGAACTCAGGTACTCCTGACTCCAGGGCCAGTGCTCTATCCACTGCTCCACCTAACTGCCCTGGGTGTAATTCTTTAAAAAGGAATTCCTAAGGACCTCAAACCCCTATCTCAAACCCCAACCCTTACCCCTACCCCTATCCCAAACCCCCCACCTATTTCCCCATAACACATATCTTGAACTTCAACGTTAGCATTCAAACCAGATGCTTCCACTGCACTTGGTGGAGAAAACATTCCTTAATGGTTTTCAGAAATCACTTCCATTTTGCTTCTGTTTGTAGTCCTCTTTCGATTTTTGTCCTTGAATGCCCTTGGGATGCTGCTGCTTAGCTGGATAGCTTGCTAAGCTTTGTTTAAGCTGCTTTTACCCTCTATAGATTCTCTCTATTTTGAGATGCTATTGCTTACAATTGTCCATCATGAGAAAAGTTTGTTGAAATGTTTTTCACAAATATCTTTCTTATATTTGTATACCTCTTTCCATTCTCATCTTCAAATGCCTTGGGATGATCCTGCTTACTTAGATATTTTGCCAAGCTTACTTTAAACTAGTTTTATCTGCCCCTGCCCCCTTTCTCTCCCTCTCTTTCTCTCTTGCTCATGAAATTATACTGCTCATCATTTTCCATCATCCTTCTTCATAAGATTTTACAACCAAGTTCATATTTTAATCTGATGTTGTTTTTGAAAGTTATTTTTCTCTGTTTGGCAAGAAAGTAAGATATACACTAGAAGACTTTCTGAGCTTTTTAGTCTCACTGTGGCAATTAATTTATACTAGTTATATTTCTGGATAAAATTATTATAGTAGCCTTGATGTCATTTCTGTTGTCCATTTCCCATTTCCTCATTTAAATAATTCAGGATTAAGTCTTCAGTTGCATATGATGTTTTTTCCTCTTTCTTTCTTCCTTTATTCTTTCTCTCTTTCTTCTTTCCTTTTTTCCTTCCTTCCTTCTATTATGGGAGGATTATAGGCCCTGGTGACCTCAGAAGTGTCTGGGGAGGTCAAGGAGATTTTTCCTTGAAACCCCAGGAGTTTTCCCTTGAAATCAACTAGGGGGCAGCTAGGTGGCACAGTGCATAGAACACTGGCCCTGGATTCAGGAGGATCTGTGTTCAAATCCAGCCTCAGACATTTGACATTTACTAGCTGTGTGACCCTGGGCAAGTCACTTAACCCCAATTGCCTCACCAAAAAAAAAAAAAAAAAAAAAAGAAATCAAGTAGGCCTCTTCTTGAGCTCACCCAAGGACAGACACACCCAAAAGAGATAAGCAGCATCAGATTGAACTGAGCATGCTCCAGGACCACCACCTTGCATTCCAGCCCTCCTAACCACCTGGATTCGGTAATCCTGTTGGGTGTGACTACCCCAGGAGAAGACCCAGGAACCACCCACCAGCAGACTGCTAGGACCCACCAGGATGGAGTTAACACCCATCACCAGATTGCTCATGACTGATCATCAAACTACCCCAGCCCACCATGAGATGACCCCCCAACCCATCACCCAATAAGGGACATTCTTACCCATGCCATGTTAGCTCTATAAAAGGGTGCTCCCCAAGCTAGTCAGGGGAGGCAAAGCTATTTTCTCTAAAACCTTCCTCCCGGCCAGTTTCTCTTGTATCCCAATAAACCTGTTCTTTTATTCCTAAATAGGACTTGCTCTAGAGTAATTCTTTACAGAGGAATACTAAGGACCCACATGCTTTCTCCCCGTATTACTTCCTTCCTCCCTCCCTCCATCCCTCCCTTCCTTTCTTTCCTTCCTCCCTTTTTCTTTTCTCCCTTCCTTCCTTCCTTCCTTCCTTTCTTCCTTCCTTCCTTCCTTCCTTCCTTCCTTCCTTCCTTCCTTCCTTCCTTCCTTCCTTCCTTCCTTCCTTCTTTCTTTCCTTTTTATAATAATTCTGGAATCTTATCTCTGATGCGTTGATGGCTTGACTATATCCAGATAGCTGTATCATAGCCGTACAAATTAAGTTAAAAAAATTCAACTGTCTAAGTACAGGCCAAGGGAAGTATAGCTAGAAAACAGTTTACAATCTCACTCTCTCCTTCAGAGTTGCTAGGTTCCAGTGGCAAGACACAGGTCATGACACCCACCTATGGTCCAGGATGCAGTGGGATACTTTAATCTTTTTAAGGTAGGGTCTTTCCCAAGCCTCAGTTTGTATGAGGCAATGCCTGACCATTCAGTGATTAAAGGCTAGGAAAGAATTGAGGCAAAAGATGGCCTAGTTTGACTTATTAAATGAATCAGACTGGGAGGCAAAGACCATCAGGGTTTCTGGCCAGAACAGAAACAATTGCTAAGTATAATCTGCTCCATCAAAACTGAAACAATGAAGCTGTTTCAGGAGGTCTTCAAATAAAGGCTGAGTGACCACTTGTGAGAAATGTGATTGAGGAGACTTCTTTCTGTTCAGATGGGCTTTGGATTCAATAGCTTCTGAGATTCCTAGTGACTTAGAGCCTCAGTGATTCTATCTTCTATCCATGGGTGTTCTGGGACCAAGCAGAACTCGTCTACTCCTTTTTCACATGGTGACCCTCCCAATTTGTACAGACGTTTGTCACATTCTCTCTAAGTCTTCCCCACCCCAGACTAAGCATCCCCTATGCCTTTAAGTGATGCTCATGGGACATCACCTCTGGTTCCTTCATTGTCCTGGCCACCCTCCTTTGGATTTATAATTTGAGAGAGCACTACATAAGATAGGTAGTGGTAGGGAAAAACAGGAGGAGAGGAGGTTAGCTAGAGAACTCTTATTGTCAAGCATAGCCTTTTTCCAGGAGATGGTCATGGGAACTTTGGACCAGGTGTGCACACCCTGTTCTGTAGTCCTGCATCCAACAGAATGGTCTGCACTTACTTTAAGCAGTTGTTTTCTAGCAAAGTGATGATTATGATAGTAAAATATGTGTCATCTCCATTGCCAAGTGAAACACAGCCTAGATAATACAGGGAAATTTGTCTGTGTTTAATACTTTGTTGTGTTTTTTTTAATGGAGCAATAAAAATGCCAAGATTTATACATTTTGGGATTCCTAATTGAATCTTACAAGGATGGAAAATGCTACCTTTGGGAATCTTTAGATATTGTTCTAGATGTTTCATCAATGTCAGATTGTTGTGTGTGTCTGTATCCATGACAATTCAGTAACTGGGTTGGTGATTTCAAACAGCGAGATTTTACATACTGGTTGATATGAATGGCCAGCCCATTCCCTTCTTGGCTGGTGCTACAGTCATAAAAAATTCATTAATGAAATGCAAGCTCTTCTCTTCCCTCTATTCCCAAGCACTGACCTTGGAAAATTTGTCTCCTCTGAGCTACCTGTCAGTGCCACATCTGGATTCCAGATTGGATTCCAGGTGACAGCTACTTTCTTGGCATGATTGTTGGATGTTCAGAGAATCATAGATATGAAACAGTTCTGTGGTCTGATGATACTTGCTCAAAGTTATATAAGACAGCAGTGACAAAGTCAACCTTTGAACCCAAGTTCCCTAACTCCAAAGCCAAAGCTTTTTCCCCTAGTGCTTTGGCAATAGTTCTCCGTTGGGGAAAAAAGATTCCATTTGGCCAAAATGGCTTCCCTAGCTGTGGGTCTTGTTATCACAGGAAGATGACCTGGCATCCTAATCTCTGGAACCTAGTCTTTAGAACCTAGGGGCTGTGTCTTTGAGCAAGTTTATTTAAGAGTTAACTCCACGAGCAGGCAGTAGCAAACCATGATTTTTAATCAGTGTTTTCAGCCAAAGTAGGATGATCGCTCATAAATTTAGTGCTAGAAAGCCTTATAGCACCATAGATCCCCAAATGGAAGGGACAATAGAGGCTATCTAATCCAACCCTATCGTTTTACAGATGAGGAATTGGAGGTTCACAGAGAGGCTAAGTGACTCTCTCAAAGTCACATAGATAAAAAGAATCAGTGCTGGGATTTGGCTCAGGTCCTTTTACACTGAGACCAGTTCTCCCACTGTGCTAGGCTTCTTCCTAATACATCACTGAAACAAACTACAGTTATCCCTTCCACATTTCAACTTTCCCCACTGTGGTTTTGCATAAGAAATTAAATGGGATTTTGGGGGAAATTTTGCAGAAGCCGAAGATGACACATGCAGACCAGCAGACAACATAGAGACTTTGACCAGGTAACCCACATTTTGACATAAAGTACTATAAACACCCCATAAAAGAAAAAGAAAAAAAAACATCAGGCTTATTCTCTTCTATGAAGGGAGGGACAAAAAAATTTATGTGGATTTATGGAAGGGATATAGTCAGGGATTAAGTAAATATGATTGGAGGCAGTGGAAGAATAAATTAGGATAGAAGCTGAGGCAGATAGGGTGTATGCCAAAAACCCTCCTATTTGCCATTTGGCTTTTAAATATTCTTCTCCAAAGGTGTATATTGCAACGTGGACCCTAAGTTTATAGGCTGGATCATTGCTCTTGGGAATGAAACAGACTGGCCCCACTGTACAATGAAGGGAGTAGGGAAAGAGATAGTGTAGGAAGGTAGGGCTATGGATTCAGAGCTTAAGGAAGACAGTGACATAGTGGATAGAATGTAGGGCCTAGAGTAAAGAAGATCAGAGTTCAAATCTGGCCTGACACTTGCTAGATGTGTGACGCTGGGAAAATTACATAATCCCCATTTGCTTCAGTTTCCTCAACTGTCAAATGATCGTGAAGGGTTATTGTGAGGATTAAATGAGATATTTGTAAAGCACTTAGCACAGTGCCTGGAACTTCCCTTCTTATCTAGTCCAACCAACACTATCATTTTATAGATGAGGAAACTGAGGTCAAGTGAAGGAAACTGATTTAGCCAATGTCACACTGCTGGTAAGGGAGAGAGAAGAGATTCAAATTCATTTCTTGCTTCTAAATCCAGCACTCATTCCATGGCACCATGATAAGAAACCAGAAATACTCAGAATTTCTGCTTCTGAGTTGTGTCTTCTTCTTTATGCTACAGTGATTTCTTGGGCTTCTCTGATATGGTTCAAGTTTTAATAATACTAGTAAGAGGGGGAGCTTATAAAGCATTTTAAGGTTCACAAAATACTTTAGAAATACTAATCTCAACCTTGAGAGATAGCTGCTATTATTATCCTCACTTTTCAGATCAGGAGAGTGAGGTAGACAGAGGTTATGTGACTTTTCCAAGGTCATATAACTAGTAAATGCCTGAGGATGAATTTGAACTGAAATCTTCCTGACTCCAGATCTAGCATGTTTTATCCACTGGGACACCTAGGTTTGTCTACCTTTACCTATAAATCTACTGGGTATTTTATTCCCCTTTGCATTCCTTTTGCTCATCTATAATAGCAGCCAGTGGCATACTGGGAAATGTTTAACAACTGATTTTCAAAAAAAAAATGTATATATATAATACACTTTAGAGTTTAACCTGCATTATTAATCTATCACTTTTGTTATCTGGACAATAAACAAAATAATAAATCAAGTTATGATTTTATAGCAATTGGTGATTTTTGATGTGCAAATACTCACACTGAAAGTTTAAAAATCTGTTTTCCAGCTACTTCACCACAACCCTCGATATAGTCCCTCAGAAACATAGCCCAATATGCTAACCAATTAATTGCCACTGAAATACAACCCAGATTTAACCCTGGGGATATTATAAAAGGCCTTTTTGTTTATGTAATGGTTAGGCTAGATGGCTTTCAAGGTCCTTTACCAAATCTGATAGTCCATGGTTCTAACCTTGAACAATTTCCCTCAACTGCAGTAATGTTAGTAAACAGATTTGAGATTTCTGCCTTATGGCAAGAATGGAGAGCAAATGAGACTATTTCTTAACTCCATTTGAGAAGCTCTCCAGGAGGGCTCAAGCTCATTCTGTTTGGTTTTTTTTCTTCTTCTAATTCCTTTTGCACTGCTTGCCTGTATTGAACAGTAATGCACCTTATTGTATACAGCTTTGTTTTATAATTATTAATCCTGCAAAATTTAGTGCTTTGTTATATACTATATTATCTAACCATTGATGGTTTCATATGAATATCAGGGTGTTGTCCTGTGGTGGAAAGGGTCCTGGCCTGGAAGTCAAGGGATTTTCATTCAAAGTCCTTTTTGAGAGCCTCTATGGCCTGAGACCAATTCATATTTTTCTTGGAAACTTTAGATGTAGGGGCCCTGATGTTGCTATCCTTCTCTGAGGGTGCTGCTCTTCGTTCTTTCTTGTCACTAAAGAAGCTTTCTATGGTTTGCAATTTTCTCTGCCTGCTCATCTTTTCTGTCTTTCACTTGACTTTTAACTCCTTCTTAGTGTGGGGTCCTGCTTCCAGGATATACTGTTCTTAGCTTCAGGGGGTCCCAGGTGGTATAATTTAATGAAGGGAAGTTGCTTCCCTTTCCTGGTCTTTTCTCTGGTTCATAGATAACCCCAGACCAACTTGCCAATCAACCATGCATCAAAACTTTATGTGCTGTGGTTGCTAACACTAATGAGCCTGTATCCCTCCCCCATCTGGGCTGCCACTACTTAAGGTTACTTCCTGGTTCCCAGCTGGGGTAGGGCATCCAAATCCCCCATAGCTCCTGCATACACCCCCATAGACTTCCCTCTGGCCAGCTGTTTAGCTCTCTTACTAGTCTGTGAGCTTAGTTCCAGAAGATGCTGGCACTGCAGCTGATTCAAAGGCTCCGTGGTAAGTTTCTTTGGTGTAGCCTGCCTGGGGCCAAATCTCTGTTGTTACAATTGCAGGGCTGTACTCCACTCCTAGTCCAGCTCCCCCTTCTGCCAAACTTCCAAGGTATCTTTAGCTGGAAAATAATTTCAGATGTCTTTTTGTGGGTTCTGCTACTCCCGGAGTTGTTTTCTGCCTCACTTTCCTTTCTTAAACTCCGAGCCCTAGCCCTCCAGATTCAAGCCTTGGGAAAGATGAACCCACTGTGTGATCCTTAGGCCATTTGACTTCATAGCAATGGAATGGGAGAGGGAGAATGACTAGCATGAGACATATTAACAACAACAACAACAACACAGGAAACACCATAGAAAATGAAGTCCTGATAAAGGAAGGATAGAAAGGTGGTTGGGTTAGAGCTGAAACTAGTAATTCTTGCATCAGGAAGAACCCAGCAAAATATGACTGCCCAAGATAAGCAGTAAGCTATCCTCAGGTAAATCAGAAGCCATTATTAAAGGAAAGTACATTGAGATATTAAGCTTCCATGTGAAACTTGCCACAGAAGTTGTTGTGTTTAGTAATTTATTATGTTCCTGCTACTGGAACTTTTGAACTCCTGAGCTTTTATTGGGGACTGAACAATTATAAACTTACCTAGGCCATTGTGTCTAGGAAGACTCACTTGAGACCATGATCAATATATAGAAATCACCTACCCAAGTCATCTTGCCATCTGCCCTGCCATGAAACCCAGTGCCTCACACATGTTGAACTATAAATGAGTTTTTTCCCCATATTCATTCATATTTCTGGCCCCTACTTGCCTTGATTTTTGCTTTTGCTGAACCAGTAGGTTACCAGTCCATTTGTAGTACTGCTTATGAATTTCACCTCCAGCAACACCTCTCCTGGATCAACAGCTTACTAAACTTATTATTCTTTTGCTCTGTATTCTCATTTTGTCCCCAGCACAGGATACATCATTTTTGTTTTCTGGTAGTTTTGTGTTTGTCATTCCTCTTCAGCTGGTCTTTAGGCTTTTCATGGGTATTATTAGCAAGGAGGAAAAATATTCCAATAGGTAAAGCTTGTCTTAGGTATCTTTTACTTGAGGTAGCTGGTGGTGGAGTGAGCAGAGTACTAGGTCTGAAGTCAGGAAGATCACAGTTCAAATTTGGCCTCTGATACTTAAGAACCACTGGGCAAATCACTTAACTTGTGTTTGCCTCAATTTTCTCAACTATAAAATGGGGATAATAATAGTACCTATCTCACATAATTGTTATGAGGATCAAATGAGGTAATATTTGTAAAAACACTTTGTACAGTGCCTGCCACATAGTAAGTGCTTTATAAATGCTTATTCCCTTCTTCCATTCTTGTTGCTTTCTATTCATCATCAATGGGACCCTCTATTTATAGGTGTCTCCATACTGACCCCGACCACACATGGTCCTTAATTTTGATTTCTTATCTAAACTATACTCTCATAGAGTACACCATGTTTTGGACTTCCCTATCTTAACCTTTTCCAGGTCAAAAAAAAATCTTTTTTTCCCTTCTGGCCATGCAGAGCCTATGACTTTGACCAGTTGACTTTGAAACCTTGATTTAACTTCTAATTTGAAACTTGTATCTCAGCTCTTGGTCTCTGTTGATATTTATGGAATTTTGGTAAAACAGAATTATTACTATACCTCATTTGACTCTTTTTTTTTTTTTCATCAGCTCCAGGCCCTACCCTTGATCCTATCTCAAAGTTCTCTCTGTATCCCAGATTGCTGGATGGGCAACTCTTTTAACAGGCATATAAAATTTTCACTCAAGTACATCAGGAAATCCCCTTTAAATACATTAGCATCATAGATTTAGAGGTGGAAAAGACCACTGAGGTAATTTAATACAACTCCATTTATTACCAATGAGGAACCTGAGGCATAGAGAGTCTAAATAATGAGTCTAAAGGTACACAGTGTATAGTAGCAAAGTCAGGTTTTGTAATTTAGGTTGGCTGACTCCAAACACGTATTTTCCCATAATACCATATAGTTGTTTCACCTCTGTGGGCCTCATTTCCTCAATTGTAAAGTGAAAAGGGAGGGGATGGAAAGGATAGGCTTTGAGGTCCCTTCTTTCTCTAGACCTATTCAGCCCCCAGGAGTAGCTTAAGCTCTGAATAGAAATTCAAAGCAAAAGCAAACTTCAGAGCTCAATATAAACAAATTCTGTTCTGAATGAGAAAATCCTGTTATGGTTTCCAGTGTGTGTTTAGTTCACTCAGTTGTGTCCAGGGAACATTAAAGGGCTTAGGCTAATATGGGATCATCTTATTTGATAATAGTGAGGAGGGTTCCTAGCACTATAACTTTCTTAACTGTGGAAAAAATAATTGAAAGCAACTTTCTCAAGGACACACAGTTATAATTGACTAATAATTGATCCTTCAGTTATAATTGATCAATAATTAAAGGATCTATCACATGGAAGAGGCATTTCTGTATATCTCTGAAACACAGAATCTAGAACTGATGTCTAGAATTTACTGAAGTTTCAAAACTCTTCCATATAAAGGATCATTTCTGTTCAGTCATTTCAGTCACATCTAACTCTTCATTACCCTATTTGGAATTTTCTTGACAAAGATACTGTAGTGGTTTGCCATTTCCTTCACCAGTTTGTTTTACAGGTGAGGAAATTGAGGCAAACAGGGTTAAGTGACTTGCCCAGGGTCACACACCTAGTAAGTGCCTGAGGCAGATTTGAAGTCAGGAAGATGAGTCTTCTTGATTCCAAGCCCAGCACTTTATCCACCTAGCTGTCCTCAGAGGATCAACTTTCATACAATTAGAGCTATCCAATAATGAAACATTTACATTTCAAAGAGTTACAGTTTACAGAACACTTTGCCTCACAACAATTTTTTGAGGTAGTTAGTTCTACTACCTTTTCCCCATTTTATAGATCAGAACACTGAGGCTTACAGAAGCTAAATAAGGTGACTGGGGACGCACAGCTATAAAGTAGCTAAGTCAGATTTGAACCCAATCCAAGATCAGAATACTTTCCCCACTAAACCAAACCACCTCAAAAATACAATGAACTTCCTAGTGAGACAGTGAACTGTCCAAGCTTTCATTGGGGATTTTGTGGAAGGGTGTTCTGCTTTGGGTAGGAGATGGAGCTGGGCGAAATAAAATATATGAGTGTTTTATAATGAAAAAAAATGCCATATAGATGCATGCCATCATGATTGTTGTAACTTACAAGTGTGAACATTATTGAATTTTCTTTGATGACAATTTTAAACTTACAGTAGAACACAGGATCATCTGTAAGACTTATGTTTTCATGTTCCCCTGTGTTGCTTTTTTTTTTTTTTAAAGTAGAAAATTCTCCAAATCATGGTGCAGTGCTTTGAAAATCCTTGCCTGGATTTGTGGTCAGTGGACTTTGAATCAAATTGTGGCTCTTCCACTATCTGGATGACCTTGGGCAACTTTATCTCTCTGGGCCTATTATTTGCATTGCAAAAGGAGGAAATAGGACTCAATGATGACTAAGGGCATTTCTAGCTCTAAGAATTTGAACTTCATCCCAGGAACACCTCATCACAGCCCTGGCAGATTTATTTTGTTCTCCCCACGTGATACATTTATTATAAACTCTTGAAAAAAGTAGCTTCCTCATCAGAAGTGATGACACAGCATTCTGTATATTGCCATAATACTTAAACATTCTTTGCAATTAGGTCCTGAATTATTGAGGCACGATTTTAATTACCCAGTTCACTGACTGTATTAAAGGAGATCTGTAGTTGCCATCTACATCCAAGCACCATAGTTTGTTTTATTTTTTTTAAAGGATGATGTAATTGATTGTTGCATGCAGTTGATTGCTTTTCAGTAGAGAACACTAGGTGTTGAAGCACTGTTGAAATCATACTCTCCAACCCCAACCATGTGTTTTGTCTTTTTGCATCTCAATTACCTATCTATAAATCAAGTATACAGATATCTGTTCTACCTGTCTCCTGGTCTTGTGTGAATTACACTGAATCACAGATTCTTGGAGATGAAGTGCCTTCCCTGTGTTGATTATTTCCTGTTTTATATATAACTTGATTTGTATGTATTTCTTTGCATCTTTGCATGTTGTCTCCTCCATTAGATTGTAAGCTCCTTGAGGGTAGGGACTGGCTTTTGCCTCCTTTTGTACACCAAGAACTAAGCACAGTGCCTGGCTCATAGTAGTCATTTAATAAAATGTTTACTGATTGATTGATTGAAGGGACCAAAGAAGCCATCTAGTTCAACCTCTGCCCAATTGTTCAGGAATCCTGCCCCCTTCCCCCCCCCCCCCGCCCCGCCCCCCCAACATATCAGACAGATGGTCATCTAGCCTCTGGTTGAAGACCTCTAATGAGAGGGAATCCACTACCACTGAGGCAGCCTCTTTTATTTCTCCTCTGTTCTAATTGTTAGGAATTTTTTTTCTTACTTCAAGCCCCAAATCAAATAGCATTAAACTTAAGTTTGAGGGGCAGCTAGGTGGCGCAGTGGGTAGAGCACCGGCCCTGGATTCAGGAGGACCTGAGTTCAAATCTGGCCTCAGACACTTAACACTTACTAGCTGTGTGACTCTGGGCAAGTCACTTAACCCTAATTGCCTCACAAAACAAAACAAAACAAAACAAAAAAACCCTTAAGTTTGAGACTGATGATCTAATCTAATCCTCCCTTTTCAAATAGATGAATACATAGCCTTATAGAAATGGCATAATTTTTATTGGCTGTTCCCCATGTCTCCATTGTTCTCCTTCTCAATGTCTATCTCCTGACTTCTTTCAAGATTCAGCAACAGTTTCACCTTCTGCAAGAAGTCTTTCCCAGATCTTGTTTATGTTAATGCTTTCCATCTGATATCTTGTCTATATCTTGTTTGTACAGTTACTTGAATGATGTCCCCTCCCACTGGATTGTGAGCTTCTCTAGGGTAAGGACTATTTGTGCCTTTCTTTCTAACAACAACAACAACATTTATAAAGCACTTAAAAGCTTGCAAAGCACTTTATGTATGATATCTTATTTGAGTATCACAACAATCCTGTATGGGTAGATGCTATCATTATTTACATTTGAAAGATGAGAAAACTGAGGTAAACAATGGTAAAGTGACTTAATCAGGGTCACACAGCCAGTAAGTGTATGAGTCTCTATTTGAACACAGGTCTTCCTAACTCCAAGTCTAACATAAGTTTGGAACATAGTAGGTACTTACTGAATGCTTATTGCCTTAACTTGATTAAGGTCACACAGCTAATTAGTAGCAGGGTGATGATTAGAACCCAGGCCTGTCCATGTCCTAGGCCAGTGCTCTTCCCCCTCAACCATGAATCAAAAGTACTTTGAAAAATAAAAGGTGGTTTACAAATATCAGGTATTACTTTCTAAAGGATAGCTGTATGCTGGGCACTGTAGAGTTATGTGAATATCCTTAATTATTTGCCCCACCAGGAACTGACAGTCTATATCCTTCAGGCACAAGAGGAGATAGTGACCTATTAAGGACAAGCCACCCATCCCGACACCTTCTGAATTCTCTCTGTTGGAGTGACTGATATTTGTCTGAAAGGGAAGAAATGTTTCATCACAGGCAAAGTAGATAAGTTTATAAACCTGGAATGGGACTGGCAAAAGGCTGCTTATAAAAACCAGTCTCAAAGAATGGGTGGAGCCAGCAATTGCCTTAATACTCTGAGTCATCCAGTCCTAGTCTCAAATACCTTCCCTGCTGGTCTGTCAATGATAAAGGAAATGCCTCTGGAGATATATTTCCTTAGGTCAACGGCATTGTTGCCTCTTCAAATTCAATTCAGTTAAAAATAAAAGTCCCTGCTGCTACCTAATAAAGTCAAAATTTCCCAGCTTGACATTTTGCAGCCGGGAATATAGGACCCATTCAAGGTCCTACTTAATCTGGCTCCAACCTACTTTTCCAAATCTTTTTTTCATATTTCTGCCCCTTATACATTCTATGTACTTATAAAATAAAACTACTTCAAAAGATATAATCAAATTTATTTTGGAAGAAAACAACTAGACTGCTCACTACCTTTTGAACATATCTTCCTACTGCTACAATGGGCTCATGCCATTCTCTCTGTGTGAAATGGCTTCCTCTAAGCACTTAATGGTTTCTTATTATCTCTAAGATCAAATAGAAATTCCTCTGATTGATATTTCATATTCTTTACCACCTGGATTCTTCATACCTCTCTGGTCTTCTGACAGGTAGGTGGTACAGTAGATAGAACAATGGACCTGGAGTCATAAAGACATGAATTCAATTCCCACCTCAGAGACTTACTAGTTTTGTGACCCTGGGCAAGTCACTTCACCTCTGTCTGCCTCAATTTCCTCAACTATAAAATGGGGATAATAGTAACCTCTACCTTCCAGTGTTATTGTGAAGAACAAATGAGATAATATTTGGAAAATGCTTAGCACAATGCTCGGCAAATAGTAGGCACTTAATGTGCTTAATAAATGCTTATTGATTAACTGTTGAAATCTTACCCATCCTTCAAGACTCAGCTCAAATTCTTTCTTTTCATGTAGCTTTTTAAATCCCTGCCTCACTCCTCTGAAATCCCACGACATTCTGTTTTGAGTTCTATTTATTGTTATTTGTCAATGGTCCAAACTCTTCATTTTATAGATGAGGAAACTGAGGCCCAGGGAGGTTAAGTGAGTTGGTTAAGGTCACACAAATATGAAGCATGAGAGGCAGTCTTTGAACCCAGGACCTCGACTCTAAGGACAGTTTGTTTTCCACTGTGCCTTATCCAAACAATTAATAAGTTACAGAGGCTAGAAGTCACATATATTGGCCCCTTACCCAGTGTTCTTTCCTTCCTAACACTGCATCAGATAATTCCTGGACATGCATGGAACATTGTTTAGGGAGGATCATCTTGGGGAGGCTCCTAACTTGGTACTTGGCACTATAAATACTTCTTGATTGAATGACTAGGAGAATTTATAAAGCTAGGGGGCAGCATGAGATCACTGGACACATGTAGGCAGGGTTCCAGAAAGCAGGAGAATGATCCAAAAGTTGGACATTTTAAACACTGAAAGTCAACTTGGCTTCCTTCAGTTTTGCACTAGGGTGTCCCTTTGTATCTAGGTATGTTTTGAGTACCCAGAGGTCCAAGTGTAGCAATTTGAGAATGCACAGGCCAAGAAAAACTCCCCCTGACTCTTCTTCAATTTCCCAGCAAAAGGACTGGCTTGTACAAGGATCCGTGCAATTCTTCTGAAAGAGATCTGAGGGTTTTAGCTCAAGAAGAGTCAACAGTATGATAAAACAGTGAAAAAAGCCCTCTTAGATGGTCCGGTTTTAACTAAATTATAGTGCTGCTATACTATCTTCTGGTCAGACCACAACTGGAATTTTGTGTTCAGTCCTGAGTGCCACATTTTTGGAAGGGAATGAATATATATGGGAGAAGATGATGGCAAACAGGATAATGAAAGACCCGTGGATCATGGTTTGGGAGGACAAAGTCATGGAATTAGGGATGTTTAGCTTAAAGAAGAGAAGATGAGAAGGAGGAGATGTTAGCTGTCTTTAGATATTTGAAGAGCTGTCATATAGATTAGGAATATTCCACCCCAGACACCCTCTTGCCCTCCATCCTGTTGCTAAAACTTCTGCACTGCCAGACTTCCAGAGATCATACCACGAGGAACCCATCTGGCTTTGGGATTCATGCCCTGGGACCCCCCACTGTCCTAACTGGTAAGTGTGTGAGTATATGTATCTAGCTTGCCCCAATCATACTTCATATTCTATTCTAGTCATCTTGTTCCACCTCCTCAGTTCCCCTCTCCCCCTATCAGATCAAAGCTACTATTGCTCCTGCAAAGTAGGAACCCCACTATATGGCCATTCTTAATCTTTGGAACTTTCCAGAACAAAAGTCCATTCCCTGTCACTCATCCTATATGTGTTATCTCCCTCTAATAGAATAAAAAATACTTAAGAGCAGGGATTATTTTGTTTTTATATTTGTATTTAGTGTTTAGCACAGTGCTTGGCATATAGTAAACATTTAGTAAATGATTATCCATTCAATCATTCATTCATTCATTCATTCATGCATTCATATTCTTCTTGGCACCAAAAGGCAAAATTAGGAGCAATGAATGAAACAATAAAGAGGTATTTTTAAGCTTGATCCTTTGAAAAACTTCCAAACAATGAGAGTTTACCAAAAGTGGAATGTGTGACTTCAGACCCATCTAAGATCAGAAGTAGTGTGTGTCCCCTCAGAGGATGGAGATGGGTGGGTGGGTGGGGGGCTTGAAAGCTACATGATCACTCATTAGGAATGTGGAAGAAGGGAATCATGCTCAGGTATGGGTTAGACATGATGGTCATTTCAATCCCTTCCCACTCTGAGATTCTGTAATTCTGCTCATTAGCTCTTAGGCATGGCTCCCCCAGGATCCTAAGGACATGTTTATATGTGTGAAGCTGCTTTGGTCTAATTTAAGATCTGCCAAGATGTCAGGGATAAGAACTCTCACAATGACTGTGGGTAGTTAGTACAGAAAGGGGTCTGTGTATCTCTTCTGTTAAACTTTCAGATTAGGAATGCCAAGTGGGGTTAACCCATTCCTACTTATCCCATTTGTAAAATGGGGTTATCAGGAGAGCCATGTATCCCTAGCAGAGAGCAGGGCTTTAAGAAAATAGGGCATAGGACAGAGAAGTTTGGATGAAGCATCAGGAGAATACAGAGAATGAGGTATGGGGAAGGGGAGAATCATGGGAGTAGAGAACATTGAGGACCTGGGGATGGGGTGCTTCCTGACATTCACCCCGCTATATATATAGAGAGAGACAGAGGAAGAGGGGGGTAGAGGGAGAGACAGAGACAGAGGTAGAGGGAGAGATAGAGATAGACATCGACACACATATACAGAGAGAGAGAGAGAGAGAGAGAGAGAGAGAGAGAGAGAGAGAGAGAGAGAGAGAGAGAGAATTTCTGCTCTGTAACGATTGGAATGACGCCACCTGCTGGATACTTACTGTAGAAGAGTTCTGCCCATGAAGGGAAGGTCTTTGAGGGCAAAACCAGGAGGCAGGAAGTGACGCGGGCTAGTGGGAGGAGGAAGAGACTGGCGCTCAGTCTCGCGCTTTTTCCTTTGGACTCTGGTGGAGAGCGGAGCTAGAAATGTGCTCTCCCTTTAATAGATAGGAATCTAGGCCTTTTTCTCTCTCTTTACCAAATTCTTATTCTCCTTAATAAATGCTTAAAAGTTTAACTCTTGCTAAAGCTTATAATTTATTGGCGACCACTCATTAGATATTTTAGACAGTTTAGCTAGAATTTTAGCCCTTAACAGATGGCTGACCACGAAGAGGAAAGCTGAACCTTACTTCTGATCTTCTGGTTGGGTAAGAAATTTCCCCTCCCTCTCCCTTTAACTGCTAAGTACTGGCGTACTGGCTGTGTTTTCCTTTAAATTTTTTTCGAATGGACCTTTTAAACTCCCTAATTATCCTATTTTTGATTTTAGTCTGTTTAACCAGACAAATGGGAGATAAGATCATGTTAATGCTTTGTTTTTGTGGATTTTCTATTTTCTTTTATTTTTGTTAAAAGAGCCAGCAACTTACTCACACAAGGAAATATCTCCCCCTCTCCCAACCATGCTTTTTCAGAGAAACCTGAAGAGATTCCTACAGTTTTTTCCCAGTTCTAACACTAATTGTTGCTTTAATTTTGCATGCCTGGAGGCAATGACCCACCCTCTAGAAGCTTTTAATCCCCTAGCACCTGGAGGCAAAGTGGGGGAAGAGGAATCCAGGCCTGAGTTCAAAATCAAGTCTGATTCAAATTGCTCTGGTCCCTCCCCTCCTCTCCAGACCCCACCCTCTACTCCTCCTATGGCCAAGCCCATAGCTTCCCCTGCCTGGGGAAGTCCAGAGATCTGATGCGCATGCTCAACTTTTTCTACCTGCATTTGCAGCTTCAGGCTCAGCCCTTCCCCGGCCTGGCTGTGCTTTTGAGACAATCTTAGAAAACTCTTTAAATTCCAGTTATGCTCGTTTTGTCATAATTTTGCTAACCTGCTTTTTGTCTTTATTAGTAATCTTATAAAGCATTTGTATGGTGAAAAGAATGACAGACAATATAGAGGGGTTAAAGAAGAAAAACTTAAGCTGAATAAGAATGACAATCATCACCATAGTTCAAGACTCCGCTTCTTTTGCCATGGAAGGGTATATATTGTACAGAAATGTAGAAGTAAGCAGCAAGGTATTGATATGAGTATTGGGGATTTTAGATATCGGAATCAAAAGTGTTCTGAATTCACTCAGAGTAATAGTATCAGTTCAGAGGTTACATAGGATTTCTGTGCTATTATATATACATTTTGAAATGAATGGTATGGGTTTATTTTCATAGAGATTTTCATGCTTTTGAGGTTGTGTTTTATACTTAGTTTTTAAAACAAGGAGAATATTTGTAAAAGTTTTTTATAGTCATGTGATCAAGTTTATATTTTATAATACTCTTATTAAGTTCATATTCATTTATATTTCCTTAGTTTGAATTTCATTGTCTTTTATTGTTCCATGTGTATTTTCTTCTATTCATTTATCTATCTAATTTTGAAACATTGCAAGATGGTTTTGTTTTTATTATACAATGTTAATTCTAGGAGTATTGTGCTCCCATATTCTGAGTTGTTTGTTTTTGTTATTTTTTCTCAACTGATTATTTGATCAAACTCTTTGAAGCATTTCCCTGGCAAATTGGTTGCCATGGCAAGTGTAAAGAAGTATTATTTTTGATAAGCATATTCAAAAAAAAAAAGAGAGGAACATTTGTAAAAGTTTTCTATTTTCAAAAAAAAAAGTTTTCTTTGAGATTGTGTTGTGCTTTAACTTGTATTTAAATATGTTCTGATTTTTCACAAAAGTAATTGTATACTAAGTAAAAAAAAGGGGTATTATTTGAAATTGTTGCATAATTATATATTGTGTTCTGAGTCAAGATGTATTCACATTTTTTGCAATCATTTATTATCCTCAATTTTAAATCCATATGAGATTTTAAATTATGGGAATTTATCATTTAAGACATTAATTGCCGTTATTCTGAGTTATCAGATGCCAGTTGGCCAAGGTGCCATCCAATCACAAGAGGAATACATGCAAGAGCAGACACTGAACTGTCACATGAGGGGAGACATGCATGAAGTCAAGGTATGGCTGAGAGAACGGCTTTTGACTATTGTTGAGGTTGGATTCTCTTGGTTTAATATTTTATTTTATTTTTCCCCACAATATTGTACAGATGGCTGGAAGTATTCATCCACCCATCTCACTTCTACACCTGGCTTCTATGCTCCCTCCTATATGCCTGATGCCATGGACATCTCAATCCCATGCATCTGATTAAGCCTGACTCAGTTTCTTCCAATATGTTCGGTGGCATGGACATATATTCCATCCACCTATTTTAAGCCTGGCATACTGTATGGGCAGTACATATTGCTCAAGTGTGGGAATGCTCATATCCCATCATTTCTCTGTTCTTTTATGGTAACCCCCATAATTATCTCAGGTGTCACGATAAATACAGTGTTGAATTTGGCCTTGACACCTGTTACCAATTATATTAGATTTTTTAATTCTCATAATGGCATGAGGATAATTAGGCAGATGATGCAAAAAGTGATGAAACAAAGATAAAAATATTATTTTAAAAATTAATATCGCAGCAATTGTCTTCTCAATTACTCTCCATAAGGGGGGACTATAATAATAATGAATTTTAAAGAATGGTTCAATTTTTGTTTTATTGTATGTTTCACGTGTTAACAACTAAGATTCTGTATTCCCTTAGACATGTTTTTGAGAACTTTCATTGTTTGATTTGATTATTGACAAAGCTATTTTAAAGTTGTGTTAAGCTCAATTTTGTAGGAAATTTCCTGGCTGATTACCAGTATCCACACATCAACCCCTGAAAAGACTTCTATTCCACGACTACACCTAGAGGACATCTGAGAAAAGACTTTCAGAGACTTTAAATGAACAGTTTTGATTTGTTTTTGTTGGTTTTTTTTCTCTTTCTGTTATAATATACACCATCTGTAACATGTATTCTCTGCAGGAGGCCCTCCCTTTGCAAGACTAATGTCAAAGCGTCGGTTCATGAGGACAAAAAATCGCCCCTCTGGACAAAACTTTCCTCTCTTCCTTTTCTATATTGTTGTTCACATATTATTAGTTAGCAATAGTTATTATATTGTTTTTACTGTTCCGTCAAGGAAACATTTGTTTCTTGAGGAACAACAGGGGGGACTGTAACGATTGGAATGACGCCACCTGCTGGATACTTACTGTAGAAGAGTTCTGCCCATGAAGGGAAGGTCTTTGAGGGCAAGACCAGGAGTCAGGAAGTGACGCGGGCTAGTGGGAGGAGGAAGAGACTGGCGCTCAGTCTCGCGCTTTTTCCTTTGGACTCTGGTGGAGAGCGGAGCTAGAAATGTGCTCTCCCTTTAATAGATAGGAATCTAGGCCTTTTTCTCTCTCTTTACCAAATTCTTATTCTCCTTAATAAATGCTTAAAAGTTTAACTCTTGCTAAAGCTTATAATTTATTGGCGACCACTCATTAGATATTTTAGACAGTTTAGCTAGAATTTTAGCCCTTAACAGCTCTTAAAGTCAGAAAAGTAACAAAAAGTGGAAACTCAGGGGAGATGATTCACCCTTCTCTCTTCTAATAGTAGCAATGGGCATTGTAGATCTCAGAAGGTAGACAGTACAAGATTGAGGACACAGTCTATTTTATTTCATAAACTATAAAGGAATTTTGATTTTATCATGGTTCCTACCCCACAAAAAATAGATCTATACCCTTTTGAGGAAGTTGACTGATGTATATAGATTAAGTGACTTGCCCAGAGTTCGAGTTACACAGCTAGTAAGTGTTAGAGTCTGGATTTGAACCCAGGTCATCCTGTAACTCATAAAGATCATAGATTTGGTACTGAAAGGGGTCTTCGAGATCATCTATACTAACAACCTCATTTTACATATGAGGAAACTGATGTACTGGAAGGTTACACAGCTTAGTTTGTGGCAAAACCAGGATTTGATCCTGGGTGATCTGACTCCAAATGCCCTTCCCTCCCCACCTCCAAGACTTTGCCCTCTCCCCAGGATCTGCATGCCTCACCATCTCTCCATACAGAATCATAGCTGAAAGGGGAATGAACCCTAGAGATCATCTAGCCCAATCTCCTCAATTTATAGATGTGAAAGAAGATTGGGAGAAGGGCGGTGACCTGCCCACATAGCTAGGAAATGGCATAAGCCAAACTTGAACTCAGGCCTTTTCACTCCAAGTCCAAGGATCCAAGGATCCAAAATGCATAGATTCATCCAATCCAATCTATAATATGTAACTGAAAAGCCTTAATGGTCACCCTGCCCACTTTATTAGAAAGGAATAAGAAAAGGGTCTCGTTCCCCGCCTCCTCAAATGCCAGTTGTGTCTCAGCTGGTTAAATGGTCAAGGAGTAGTAGAGCAGTTCCCCAAGCAAGGCCTTGGTACTGTGCTTAGCGATCCTGCCCTGAGGGCAGTTGAAGAGGTTCACTCCAGGGTGAGGGTACTTGTCTCTATCAACACAAAGGGGTCTAGCCCAAGAAATTCCTCAGTTTGATAATGAGGGAGCACATTCCAACTTCTTCAGAAATCTGGCAAATGCCGTATTTACATAGTATTGGGTTAATTTCTCCAGCCCCCACCTCAGTCTTCAGTAAATGGCAGCCAGAATCTAATCAGCCCCTGCCCCAAACACAAATCTCCCAATCAGGTCTGAATTCTGCTGCAGGGATGATGCTAGGGGGATCTTTTTGTCTTTTCACCAAGACAAAAAAAAAAATGGACCTAAATAAATGACATTGAGAATTATGTGCAGGAAATAGAGAGCGGGTTAAGGAAAAAAAAAAACACAAAAATTCCCAAGTAAACAGAAACCCTGAATTCTGCAGAAATCAGCTTGTTGCAAATGCCTGCAAGTACGAGCAACTCATACAAAGAAGGCATTACCTCCGTTTGGGATTTGGGTTTGAACATCTCTTCCTGGAATGCAGGATTGCACTGCAGCAAATTGTTACTAATAAGTCATCAAGTATTGTTCCCACCCCCCCCCCCACCCCCAAACCCCAGCAGACAGATCCTATCTATGAGAACAATGCCAAACTACCAGAGTCCCTGTTGTGTGTTTCTACAGCAAATCCGGAGAGTTTTTCTGCACACCTGCATTCAATTTGCTTCTCTAGATTCCAATGCAGGAAAAGCAATCATTTACAAAACATACATCTCTAATCCCTATCACATTATGATCTGTTTCTAAACACACGAATTTGCACACACATGTGTGCACACATACACACTTAGCTGCTTCAGTGGAAATCACCCCAGCTCTGTGAATTCATGCATGTGGGTTCTTCCCACATTGCATTGGTGCAGGTAACAATCTTTGCAGTGAGATTTAATGGAAAGAGCAACAGATTTGGAAACAGAAGACCTGGATTGAAATAGTGACTCTGCTGTTTCCTAGCTTTGTGGCTCTAGGCCAGTGATGACTTTTCGGATACTCTGTATAAACACACTCATATGTATATATACATATACAAACACACACACATACACATGTATGTATATACACATACACACATACATATACACACAGGGAGAAGGTGGTAATAATGGTTACTTGATGGAGAGAAGTCATATGAAATGTACCTCCAAGGATAGCTATGACCAGGAAAGGAAGATGAACTAGTCATGTAGCAAGAATGAGAGACAGGGCAGCTAGGTGGTGCAGTGGATAAAAGCACCGGCCCTGGAGTCAGGAGGACCTGAGTTCAAATCCAGCCTCTGACACTTGACACTTACTAGCTGTGTGACCCTGGGCAAGTCACTTAATCCCCACTGCCTTGCAAAAACAAACAAAAAAAGAATGAGAGACAACCAATGTGTAGCCTGAGTGATATACTGGACCAATCAACATACTAAAAGAACTGGAAGAAAGCCTCCAGTCTCTTTAGTGTATTCCTTTTATAGAGGATTTCTGGAAAGTCATGGGTGAGAAGTCATGAATGGCAAAATATCTACATATCTAAACACATTTATATATCTCTATATAGATGTTTATAAATATATAGATATACACACAAACACATAATGCATATGTACACACATACACATACACATATGTGCACAGATAGATACATAAACATGCATGCATGCATGTATTTTTATTGGGATCAAAAGTTCAGATGGTTTGTTGTTCTCTCATTACCTTCACTTTCCAGGCCTGATTCGCTTGCTGCTGCCCCAGGGAACTCAGTCCCTTGGGGGTTGACTCTAGATGTCTTCTCCAGGCTGAATCAGAAGATCTGCCCAGGGGTTTTTTCTGCCAGATGTGTGACCAAAATAAAGGATTTAGATGTAGGTCAGGCAAGAATTCTAAAGCAGTTCTGTTTCTTATCTTCTGTGAGTACACTTGTCACACCTACAGGTACTCTCTGAAAACATTGTTTTGTACCAATATTCAAACTGGTACTGTGTTTCATCATCATCATTGTTATTGTCATATTCATATTTACACACTGTTTTAAGGTTTGCAAAGCCCTTTCCATACAATGACCAGATAATGTAGGTGAAGCCAGGTATTTATATATGCGGTGTAATATATGTTCCCCAAAGCTTCCTTTATCTAAAATTATGTATCCCTTTTTCCCTACCTGTGCTCCCCACACCAGTTAATTCATCCATCATGCACCCCATTTTATTATGCTAGTTGAGAGATTCTGCTAAATTGCACATACGT
Organism: Dromiciops gliroides; assembly: GCF_019393635.1. Lineage (NCBI taxonomy): Eukaryota > Metazoa > Chordata > Mammalia > Microbiotheria > Microbiotheriidae > Dromiciops > Dromiciops gliroides. The sequence goes on along the minus strand of NC_057861.1, from coordinate 590,491,889 downwards.
TCTTGGGAGGGATGACACATTAAGATATCACTTCCCATAATAATTTTCTCAGATGGGCTAGTGCCTTAGCAGTGGAATATCAGGGAATGATATTCTTAAGGGAATATATTATGGAATAGAAAAGCCTTGATGGGGGAAGGAGAGAAAAAGGTACAGAGAACTTGGAATACTGCCTGGAAGTTTTTTGGACCACTCCTAAAAAGTAGAGGGAGCACTTATAGGGAAAATAGAAAGATATGGTCAACCAATTTTGGCTGCTTTAGAATTTTGCCCAAGGCTAGCCCGATCAATGATTCTAGTGAAAAATCAAGATGAGAATTTGTTACTAATTTCCGGGGTAGTTTTTGATTGAAATAGCAAAGCATTCATTTGAACAGAAAAGTGAAATAAATAACAGAATATATGCAATAGAAGAAAGTCTCTAATTCCCAATCCATGAAAGAACACAGTCTACTACAATGGTTGAGAATGGAACATTTCATAGACATTTCATGTTCTGAGGTGAGTTAGTTTTGCATTGTGATCAAAATACTTTCCATGCCCCTATCCCCTCAAACCTGGCTGTGCCTTGTAGGCCTACATTTTGGCTCTCCCTCTCAACTCCCTTACTGTGGACAGAGAATTCCCTTTTCCCCATCTGTTCCACTTTAGCTCTACATCTGTGATCTGTTGAAGCTATATCTCCTGATATTGCTAGCTGCTTCAGAAGCTGCCATTTACTGATTTTCTGCCAATCCATTGCTGGCATATACTGGTACAATCATTTGCCCCTGTCTAAAACATAGGCTAGAATATAAAAGGCACTTTAAAAAATGCTTCTTTATTGGTCTGGCTTCTTTTTCCTTAGGGGAGTGTTATTGTTCTTTTGTGAGGCTGCCCCAGGCCAATGGGCCTCTGAGGCTACTTGGTACATTTTCAGTTATTTCATTAAAAAGTCTATATTAGACCCAGATGATATACAGATATGGGCAACCATCAAGATCTTTCTTACTTACCTTGCAGAACTATTTCCCTTCTAGAGTAACATTTGCATTTTAACAGTGCCTTTTAGAAATAATTCCTTAACCTTAAGTAGTGAGCAACAGTAAGAATTTCAGTGACAAATGGTAGGAATTTCAAGTATCATGATAAATCTGGTGAGGAAAGAGGAGAAGGAGATATCTGGATAAATCCAACTTTGCCAGTATCCAATTATTTTTTCAAAGGAGAGAGCCAACTTTAAGTCTGCATTTATGTGAACATTTTTCTGTCTCTCCAACCTATGCTACTTCCTGTGTATTCCTCTACTTGACTCTATTTCTTTCTGGCTGTTAGGAGGAGGCTGGTCAAATTTCTCCTTTTCTTGACTATACAAATCAGAGGGTAGGCATGTTCTCTGTATTAAAACATACCAAGATAGATGGCACAGTGGATAGAGCACCGGCCCTGGATTCAGGAGTACCTGAGTTCAAATAAGCCTCAGACACTTGACACTTACTAGCTGTGTGATCCTGGGCAAGTCATTTAACCCCCATTGCCCCGCAAAAACAAAACAAACAAACAAACAAAAAACATACCAAGAAATAAAAGATTGTTGACTACTAAAAATAGTAGAAGATCATTCTATTGGGAAGGATAAAAATGTGAATCAACACATTGAACCAACAATCAATCAAAAAGCACTGATAAATGCTTTGTACCAGGCATTGTGCTAAGCACTGGGGATACAAATAGAAAGAATTCAACACCTGCACTCAAGGATCTTATGTTCTAATGGGAGACACAAAATTTACATGTATAAGTACAACAAGAATAATCAAGAAGAGAATAAATGCAAAGTGCTTAAATTTAAGGTTGTTTGGGAGGTGGAACACTAGCAGGTGATGGTATCAACATTTTAGAGTGAATAAAGTTATCAGATCCTTGGGTACTGGGGTAACCAGTACCCCAGATAAGGATACTAGGTGATAAAGTAATAAAACTAGGTATTAAACAGAAGGTGAAGGGAGGGAAGAACATAGGGAGTGAAGGAAGGTGGGGGGGGGAACAAAAGTTTGCCCAAGTTTATAAGCTCATGCAGGGTCAGCCTTATACCCTTACATGAAGCTCCTAAAGGTAGTGTCTACACACCTGCTGTCCCGGCCATGCCAACCATACACCATATCAGTGAGTTCACAAGAGTGGCATTTATAGCTCACTCTCTTAAAGAAAGACAAGACGGAGGATAACATTAGACCAATAGCCTGGAAAAGGTCAGTCTGTTTCAGGAAGGGAGGAGCAAAGTTCTTTCTTCACTTGTACTGTTCCATTTAGGTTAATTAAGTCAGAATTATATGACTAGGCAATGAGATTTGGCTTTTTAAAAATGAAAATTAATCATCCCCATTGATTTTTCTTTTTTTCACTATTTGTCTTTTGCATGTCTACAAGCAGTTTGCTGCAGGGTATGCATACAATAAAACAACATTAATTAAATTGCTAAAATATATTTTAGAAGATGCCCAGTGGCAGCAAAGATGAGGCAGACAAAATTAGTACAAAATCGGAACTAACAGCCACTAGTGGTTGGTCCCCTTGGACTTGGCCAGCTTAAAAAGAGAGGTCTAGTACTGACATCTAGTATTCTGAACCAATGGCTTAGGACTTGTATTTTGATTTTTCATTTAGTTGTTGAATAAAAAGTGGATTTTGGCAATATATGGAAGTGCTATATTTTCACAAACAAAGCAATTAGTCTAAGCTACAGTCAATTTTGGGTTCTCAATACCGATTGACCTCCTTTTTCTCCAATTAGAGGGCTAAGTCTGAAAGATTATTTCTTCTATTTGGAAACCTGTTGAAATGTTCAATGATCACCCAAAGGATGTGAATACACAAACAAATGAACAAACAACCCAATGATTAGCTTCATGAACCAAAGAGTAAACACAAGTATAATTTTTCTCTTTATCCAACTCAACAAATATGATAGCGTCTTAATAATGGCCCTTGAGGAAGCAATGAACATGATTTCTTTTTAATAAGCAAACTATAAGGGTGAAAACAGAAATGTTAAGAATGCCCAAGTTTACCAATTTACTAGATTCAGGGCCAATTCAAACTATTCATGGACTCTGGAGGCAGCATCTCCTCGTGCAAACTACTCTATTATTTATATTAGAAGGAGTTGTAAATGAACAGGGTGAGGCAAGACTGCTTACCAGGGAAATTAGAGTCTGTATATTGCATGGCAATTAGAAGACAGGTGGTAATGAGATCCTAGGATTTGTTAGAAAAGACAAATCCTAAACAGGAGGAAGAAGCTTTTATATGAGAAAGAATTAATCCTCCATGGCCATGAATGTCTAGAGACAGATTGAGGAAATCTTGGAAGCCAACACATTTCCATAAATCATCCCCAGATGTTGCCTTCCTCACAAGAAAATATCTGAAGCCTTAGAGTTGGCACCAAGAATTCAGGGACCCACTCACAGTTTCCTTCTTCCATTAGAGAGAACTTTTAGTGGGTTTGTGAGGGCTTCAAGATCTCAGCAATGTGACACCAAGGACCAGTCTTTGAGACCATACCAAACCTTGGATGGGAGATGAAATCTGAGCCTGCCCCAAATACCTTCCCTATACAACTTTATCACTCACTATTTTCCAATAAAGACCCCCATTTGGATCAAATTATTCTTAGGTTTCTTCCTGCTCTAACATTTTATGACATTTTCACCCATTCCATGAGTTTAGCTGCAATACAGATAAGTGTGAGGTAGCCCAAGTACCCAGACAGGCCTCTTGAAGGATATTATGATAACAGCCAACTTCTACCTCCAACTTCCCACCTCTACTTACAATGGAAGATCCATCCATCACCTGTTCTGATCCCAAGGTACATTTATTTCTGTTGTCGCTAAGCTTCTTACCACTGTCTTTGGTTCCTGCTTATAAATGTTTAAAAATACTCACTCGATGCACAGTGGGGATTATATCCTCTCTCATTTCCTAAATGAAAAGCAACTCATGCATTATTCAGAAAAATATTGTATTATTGAACAAAGGATGGGCACATTCATTCCTTATTATGCATTCAAGTCTTCGCTACCCTTTTAGCGAATAGCACATATCTCATCAGGACTCTGCTGAGGGGTTTTGTAAACAAAGACAGAGATCAAAGGTGGCCTATTTATATGGCAAAATTAAGAGATTACCAATAAGAGATAAAGGTTTGTTACAATGCAACAATACAGAGAGAATTTCTAACATATTCACCTAGGAGGGTTGAAGGTTGTCCAACTTACAGAGATGGCACCCAGGAACACAGGAGTGACAATCCACAAAACTGAATAATTTCTGGTTTGTCTTCTATCTGCTTGCCTTATGCCCCCTTTTCCCTGGTTTTCTCTTCCTTTCTCTCTGATACCCAGCTACTCTAAGACTTCGCTCTTTTAAGAGAGTAAAGCATTTAGGAAACCAATTTATACTGAGGTACTAAATATCTTCTCAGAGGTGTGTGCAGATTTTTTTTTTAAAGGAAGACACCTGTAAAGGGCAAAGCTTAGTCCAAAGGAGGAAACCACTAATGATGGAATTTTAGGCTGCATGGAATCTGAGTTATTTTGGCATGAGGGTAGCATTTATGGTACCCTTTAACTCACACTCTATTGGTTACTTCTTACTAAGAGAATCACAAAATCAAAGAATTTTGGATCTAGAAGAGGAGCAATTTAGCCCAACCTATTCACCAAAAGGCAGTAATTAAGGGCTTACTATGCTCTAGAAACTGTGCCAAATCCTGAGAAATAGTGTCTAGAATGAAAGCGAATGAAAGCTAGGCCCTGTCCTCAAAAAGCTTACATTCTAATGAAGAAGCCAACACATCAAAAGGGAGCTGGAAAGCGAGGAGGGGCAAAGGTATTGTAGATAAAGCCAGTAGTGTAAAGCCAGGAGAGAAAGCTGAGACTAGGCTGGTTTCTGCAGTTTTCTTTAAATGGAGATTCTGGGAGGAGCCATGCAATCAGATGGAGAGGCCTCAGGGGTAGAGGGTACTTTCAATATGTGAATTCTGGAGCTGGGGCATGCTTTTAGGATGAAGACTTTCTGGGGCATGATATAGGAAGTCTCGCCCAGCCTGGAGAGATTACTTTAACAAATGAGAAATTTGAATTCCAGAGAGTGATTTGCCCAAGGCCATGCAGCAAATGAGTGATGGAGTGATAGAAACTGGGCCTCCTGAAAATGGTAGTTTTCAAATTAAATGAATCCTATGGCCAATATTCATGCAAGATGAATTGTTTGGTTAGAATGTAATCCAGTCTGTACTTCTGGGCCATGCGTGGGATCCTCATATGATAACTTATGCTTATGTAACATTTTATTATAATATTACATATTTACTTAAAATAATTTATTATATAATAATATTGTAATATATAATCATATATTATAATTGTTCCCATTAACAGAGCACTTTGAGGCCTACAAAGTATATTCTTTACAATACTCCTGTGAGATAGGTAGTATAAGAATACTCATTCTACAGATGACTGTGCTTAAGCTTAGGGAAGCTACATAACTCATTTGGGACTACATAGCTAGTAAATGTTAGAGCTGGGATTTATCTTCAGGTATCTCTCAGCTCCTGAGCCTGGGGCTCTTTCCACATTACCACACATGGTTTCAGTGACTTTGGTTTTTTATATATCATTTCAATCAGGTTTGGGACAGGGGGCTGGGGAAGGGAAATGATCAGAAATTCTAACCAGGGAAGAAGGTAAAATTGTTATCTTAGGTGTTCTAATATTCCCCTTTTGGCATCCACTTCTTTCTTTCTTGCATTCTCCTCTCCCCCAACCTGTCCTTCTTCTTATACTGTTTAAGGTTTGACCTCCTTCTAGGGCAAGGTGCATTTTCATAGAGATACTTGGTAGCACAATGAATAAAGAACTGGGCATAGTATCATCAAGACCTGAGTTCAGATTCTGCCTCAGACACTAGCTGTGTGACCTTGGGCAAGTCGCTGGTTGTCTCAGTTTCCTCAGTTGTAAAAACCTTGTAGGGTTGTTGTGAGAATCAAATGAAATAATGTTTGTTAAAAGCACTTAGCACAATGCCTGGCACAAAGTAGGCACTGTATAAATGCTTATCCTTTTTCTCCTAATAATAATCTGCTAAATTTATTGAGGCAGTTAGGTGGCACAGTACATAGAGTGCTGGTCCTGAAGTCAGGAAGATTCCTCTTCCTGAGTTCAAATCTGCCTCAGACATTTACTAGCTTTGTGACCCCGGGCAAGTCACTTAACTCTGGTTTGCCTCATTTTGCTCATCTACAAAATGAGCTGGAGAAGGAAATGGCAAACCACTCTCCAGAATCTTTGCCAAGAAAACCCCAAATAGGGTCATGAAAAGTCAGACATGACTGAACAGCAGCAACAACAAATTTATTGAGGGCAATGTGGTTTACAAAGGACTTTCACTCCCACTGTTTCATTTGATTCTCACAATAGTCCCATGAGAGTAGGTTATGGGTGCTTTGACTAGGTCTCTCCTATCTTACCTCCCTGTATTCTAGAGTATGCATCTTTAAAATGGGACAATAATATTTGCTTTGCCTACTTTGTGGACATCACTGTGCACATCTAGTGCCAGAAGATCAATTTTTTTTTTTTAGTGAGGCAATTGGGTTAAGTGACTTGCCCAGGGTCACACAGCTAGTAAGTATTGTGTCTGAGGCCAGATTTGAACTCAGGTACTCCTGGACTCCAGGGCCAGTGCTCTATCCACTGCGCCACCTAGCTGCCCCGAATAGGCGGAATTTGCTTTGAAAAGTTCAGAATGTTATATAAACAAAAAGGTAGCATCATCATCATCAATGTCATCACCACCGCCACCACCACCCACCATCGCCACCATTAAAATGGTAAATGCTACAGAAACTCTAACTGTTATGGCTTTGCAAGTTGTTCCAAAAAAGAGAAGATATAAACAGAGAGAAGGAACACACCTCCTATAAAATCAGCTAATCCTCAGGTGGTTAATTAAGCTAATTCAATTAGGTAAGCAATTATTAAGTATTGAACTAAGTGCTGGGGAAACAAAGTTTAAAAATGACACATTTCCTGTCTTCAAGGAGTTTTCAGTTTCATCTAGGGGATAAACCTTATAGACAAATGTACATAAGTGATAAAAGGCAGTATATAAAATGTGAGACCTGGAGAAATGATCTAAGAAAATACGAGGAGAGAGTGATCACTTTTAGCTAGGGATGTGGGGAAGAAAGGGAAAGAGGGAACACTTCATAGAGATAATAAAACACAGCTAAATTATATATGACACTTTACGGCTTGCAAAAATTCTTTTTACGTACATTATTATCTCATTTGATTGTCACAGCATGGTGTCACTATTATCTCCATTTTGCAAATGAGGAAACTAAAGCTCAGATAGGTTGAATGACTTATCCATGTTCACTTAACTAGTCATTATCAGAGATGGAGTTTAGTTCTAGATCCCAGCACTTTCTTCCCATACTAATGCTCTTTTTCTAAGGATGGAGATGAGAAAAGAGTACAGTCAAGTCCGACGATCATCCTAGGTGCTGCCAATTGCATGAATTAGAGAATATAGGATTAGATTAGGAAAAAGTTCATTTTGACCATAACATAGAGTTCAAGAAGAGGAACACTGTGACAAAAGACGGGAAAAAGTATGTTTTTTGTTTGCTCTTTGCTTTGAAGAGATCCAATGACATGACAGGATGATGTGTTGACTCCTCCATGAATAAGATTTAAGTGGAGGCAGAGTTGAACAAAGTCACACAGCCTCACTTTCTCGTGCAGAATCATTGAAGTTCAGTGGCAAGACAAAAGTCAGATGACTTATCCCAACCCCCAGGATGCAGTGACCTTGCAAATCCTTGCCAGATGTAAGATTTTGGCAAATTTAGTGTCTGACCAAATTTTAAGGAGCTCCACAGCACCTGATTCAGCCACCTTCATGGCCACTGAACAAATAGTTCTCTTCTGCCCATTCCACTAGAAGAAGTCTTCATATGTTATAGGGTAGACACCTCCCTAAATCACTGATGGGTTGTGGCCTGTTGCTTCCTCTCAACCCAATTTAGCAATGTACCTAGATACTACAGCTTCTTGGAGCCATAGGTGGAAGTTGAGTTGTTCAGGTGGACACCAAAGGTGGATGAACAGTCCTAAAAGGGTTCAGCAATCGTTCACACCAGAGGTGCCCATCCTCCTTGAACATGCAAATACCTTTGGAAAAGCAGACTGATTGGAAAAGTAGATGGAAGGACAGATTATGGAAAACTTTAAATGCCGGTCCTAAAGAGTTTGTATTTTACTCTAGAGGCAACAGGAAGCCACTGAAGATTTTTGATGAGGACATGGGTCACTGTGTATCAGTAAAAATTATTTTGCTAGCTATTGGAATGGCTGATCAAATCGTAGGCTCCAATAACAATTCAGGTTTGATTTGATGAGTTTGATGAGGGCCTGAACCAGAGTGATGCTATAAGTGGAAAGGAGTAGTTAAATAGAGAGAAACTACACAGCAAGAAACAACAGGAGCTGGTAAGGGACTGGATTGTGGAGATAAGGAAGAGGAAAGACTAAAATATGATACTGAGATTTCTTAGTCTGGGTTTCTGGCAGGATGGTAGTTTCATCATAGAAATATGGAAGTGTGGATGATGGTCAAGATTCAAAGGTAAAAAAGATGATTTAAGTTTTGGCTGCACAGAGTTTGACACCAGACGCAGCTAGGAGCTTCCACTGGTCAGTGGAAATGCAGGACTGAATCTTACGGGAGGAGATATTGGCTGCGTATACAGGGTGACTAAATAGTTTTTAGTGCAGTTTTAAGCTTTAATAGAATGTCAACTACATAAAGATGATAAGTGAAGGATTACTGGCTCAGATGACTGGGAAATCATGAAAACAATGATTTGCACTGTTCTGGAGTTAGAAGACCTGGCTTCAAGTCTTCCTCTAAGATTTACTACTTTCTGATCTTAAGCAAATGGCTTTTCTAGGGTCATAGTTTCCTTATCTGTAAAAAATGAGATGGTTTTAGTATATAAATGCTGAGATCTTTTCCAGCTCTGATCCATAAAAGCATTGATCTCATTACCTTCCTGAAGCTCGTTTCTAGCCTTCCAGGGTGTTTTTTGTAAAACAAAAGCTCCTGGGACCTAGTTCCTCTCTGGAGTTGGCTCATTATGTTCTCACTCAGTAACAGTGTCTGGAGGGCTCTCACGAGGGCGAGTTCCTGTCATCCACTTTCCCAAATTATCTCATTTTGATTTAATTCCCCAGAATATAAAGCAGCTGCTTTACAGATTCTCTGAACAAATCATATTAGAGTAATTCTGCTTTGGGTTACAAGTTTGCAAAATTAATAAATAACTTTAAAAAGCCTCCAATAATTGGGTTCTGCATGTCAAACACAATTGTTTATTTAAATGTAGCATTTCGTACTGGCTTCTCTAGCACTTTTTATCTGTATCCTTACTTCCTTCTGGGCTCAAGATAAATATTAACTATTAAGCATCTAGGCATATTGAGTGACCCTGGTTCTACTTCCTACTTACTGGGGTAGGACTGTCCTGACTAGTAGGTAGAGTAGGAGGGCTGTTTACATGGTTTGTTACAAGGAGTGCTGAGAATACCTCTCCCTGCCCAAGAATAGCTCCTCCATGGCCTCTTCTTGATGTCTGAAATTCCACTATTAGAGATCTATTCCTTTGGTTAGTCACTGTCTCATGTTAAAAATGAGTGACACTCTGAAGAGTAACACATAACTAAGCATACAGTAGAACAACGATTGTGGATGCACGTTAAAGCATGTTATTTGTAACCTGAAAATTAGATAACTGAAGATTTTGATAGAAGGGAGTTAAAGAGAACAAGGTCACTGAAGCCACACAAGCTAGGGACTGAGAAGATGGGAGGACCATAAGGAGAGAATTCACTTATTGCAAAAATTTGCTTAAGTTTTATCCTGTGTAGAAATAGAAGGTTTTTGAGAAATAAATACTCAGAAGAATCTGGGATAGAGAGAGCTAGCCATTGTGTGCTCACTGAACTCAATTTCAATTGAACAATTAATATTAATAAATACATTGTTGAATGAAACACTTATTTCATGAATATCAAATTGTCTGTTCCCTTATTATTGGAACACAGTGTTTCAAGGAGAAAAAAAAAGTGTATGACTTAAGAGTGGGAACGTAGTTTGAAGCTATATTGTAGAAGCCTTTAAATGGTCAGTCTGCCATTGGGTGACCCTTTCCTTGGGGATCACTGTATCATCATTGCTGATCCATAGGGATACAACATAAGTACATCTTTATACAAAGTTCCTAAAGGAAAGCCTAGGTGTTGGAGATATTATAAATGAAAGATTATTCATACAAATTGATATGCTTAAGACACAGCTTTGACTATAGCATGTCAAAAATCTTAGGTACTATTGCTTTAGGATAAAACACAAAACTCTGAATCAGACATTTGAAGCCCATCACAATATGGTTACAATATCTTTCCCAACATAATAGGAGTTTAATAAATGCTTACTCCATTCCATTCCATTCCATTCCATTCTCTTCTCATACTCTCATTCTGTCAAGGAGCTATATTAGGTGTTCCTTCCCACCTCCATGACCTAGTAGAGTTCCTTTATAAATGAAAGGTCACTGCTTCTTCACTTTGCGTCTTGGAAGCCCTGGGATTCCTTCAAATCAGAAAAAGTCAAACTGCAGAACTCCTATGTGAAGGCCATGTCCTGAATCTGCTCCAGTTTTCAGTGATCTCTTCCTACTTGCAATAACTTGTATATCATTACCTGTCTATATTCTTGATCTTCTGCAAGAAAATATTAAACTCATTTAGGGAAAGGCACTGCTTCAGTTTATCTTGTATAACCACCCTTCCTGGTAGCTAACAAAGAGACCAATACAAAAGTAAGAGTCTAATAAATAAATGTTTATTGAATTGAACTACCCACTAACATGGGCTTAAATTATCTCACTTAGGAGTTTAAGTTGGACACATTCTGAAAAAAATTAAATGAGTCAAAAGTTCCCAAGGAAACAAAGGAATTAATTGGCTAGCTGGTTAGTGAATTCTGCTTAACCATCTCATTATGATGCAAGAAAATTCCATTACTGTAACCCTAAAATACATTGATTCCATAATTAAAATTAAAATTCATGTTCCATTGATGCAAGCAAATGAAATTATTACTCTAGGCTGAGACATGGATGTATTGATTCTTCTAGTGCTTTCTTTAGAATTTATTCTATTCATCAATATGAAAGAGCACTTTGGACTCAGCTCCCTGATTTGGGACCTTGTAACATTCTTGTTCCACATGACTGTGTCTATGACCACAGTAGCACGCAATGCACTAGCATTTAAAAGTATATAGAAGGGGGCAGCTAGGTGGCACAGTGGATAGAGCACCAGCCCTGGACTCAGGAGGACCTGAGTTCAAATCTGACCTCAGACACTTGACACTTACTAGGCAAGTCACTTAACCCCAAGTGCCTCACCAAAAAAAAAAAAAAAAATTATGTAGAAGGAGTAGGAACAATTGAATGGCAAAATATAAAGCCACAACTGGAATAAGGGATGTCTCAACCTTTCTGTTTTAGATGCATCACTGATCTTCTCCAAGCTAGTTTTCTTTACCTTAACTCTGTAACTCCTCAGGCGTTTGGATCTTCCTGGTACCTTGAATGAGTTTATCGATTATTTTCCTTGATTTCTTCTAATTTTAGTTTCTGTATCATAGCCTAGAAGCCTACCACCTTCACTTCCACTTCTAGTTTCCCTACTACCATGGAAAAAGACTTTTTCCATGATACACACCCCTCCAACAGGGAGTTTCATTTGACTGTCCTTTTTTTTTCTGCTCAAATTATATTTTCCAGGTACCTCTGTGAAGTGACATCTGATTATATCATATATTGTGGTTAGGAATATTGGAGTAGAGAAAATTAGCACCTTCTGGATCCTGGAAACACTAGATTTTCAAAATTTTTACTCTTATTTCAAATGTTAATTTGAATCCTATATAATGTTCTAATAATAATAGAACATGAAATACATGTTTTATTCAATAATGTGTTTTTATATTAATTGCTAAAAAGGAAATAAATTAAAATGAATTTAATTGAGTTCAGTAGAGTTAATTTTAGTTTTGTTTTTCTGTATTTAAAAATTCAAGTGAGTTTTAAGGGAAATTTGGATTTTGTGATTTATCTGAAAATTGCTTTTTTGGACCATAGCAATATCAACATGGTAGAACAAAGAGATGGTTTAGTGAACACCAACTTGAGGAGATGGTTCAGTAAAATATACCACTTCCATAAAAGGATATCTAGCATGAAATAAACCATAATTTTGTTGCCCTACTGTTGTTCCCTAAAGAATTTTCTTAGAGGTAACTGGTGGCATAGTGAATAGAGTGTTGGGCCTAGAGTCAGGAAGATTTAAGTTCAAATCCAGACTCAAATACTTGCTATATGTGTGACCCTGGGCAAATCACTTAATCTCTGCCTCAGTTTCCTCAACTATAAAATGAGAATTATAATAACCCCTACCTCACAGAGTTGTTAAGAACAAATGAGATATTTGTGAAAAGCACTTAGCACAGTGGTAAAACATAGCAGACACCATTTAAATGCTCATTCCCTTCCCCTTCCCCTCTTAGATTCCCCAGCTTTAGATCAAAGCTTTGGGCTCCTTTTCTTCTGCTCTCCATTCTCTACCACCATGTATATAGGATTGGTTATTACTAGTGCCTTTGGTTTGATCTGACAAAGTCTCTGGTTTCTGTCTTTTAGTACAACTTGTGCTAAGCCCTCTTTCCCCTAGGACAGCTCTTTCTTTAGGTGTTTCTCTGTAGATACTCTACTGTGCACAGAATGCAAAGGGATCTTACCCATAATTGGGGATTACTCTCAGATATCTAATAGTGTTCTTTGCTTTCATAATTATTTGGTATGAAGGTCTGAGATCTACCTTATGTATGATTATGCCAAAATTATGAATTGCCTCCTGAGTGAGTGAAATGGCAGGGCAGGGGGAAATAGGAAGTACAAGGGAAAATTTAGTGTGGATCAGTCATTGGGTAGCTGCAGTGTGAGAATGGATTGCTAGGTAGCGAGGGGAAAGGAGGGTGGGCATCCAAGTGTGGCCTTCTGAAGACAATTCTTAAGAGCATATATTTGACAGTGAATGTAAGGAAGCTCATCTGAATGTAAACTCTTAGTGTTTATTCTGTATTCAGAATGAGGGCATTTTGGGTTGCGCATTCATTTGGAGTATAAATTTCTAGAGCTAAACAGAGGTAGGTATTCCCCAATGTATAGTTGGCTGGTAATGTTGTGCAGTTTTGGTTCCTAGTTATTATATTCTATTATTTTTGACTGTTTCATCAAGGAAACACCTCATTTCTTGAAGAAACAAAGAGGGGACTGTAATGATTTGAATGATGCCACCTGCTGGAGACTTACTGTAGAAAAGCTGCACCATGAGGTGAAGGTCTCTGAGGGCAAGAACATGTATCTTTTCTTTAGCATCAGGAAGTGATGTTTACTAGTGGGAGGAAGAAGGGGGAGCCTGGAGCTCTGACTCATGCTCTTTCCTGTGGACTCTGGTGGAGAGCGGAGCTAGAAATGTGCTCTCCCTTTAATAGATAGATGAATGTAGGCCTTTCTCTCTCTCTTTACCAAATTCTTATTCTCCTTAATAAATGTGTAAAAGCCTAACTCTTGCTAAAGCTTATAATTTATTGGTGACCACTCATTAAATGTTTTAGATAGTTTAGCTAGAATTTTAGCCTTAACATATTCAAAGAACATTTTCAGTATTTGGGGAACTATGATGACAGAATCCTTGAAGATAAGAGGGAGCTATTCAGCACAGTTCTGATCTGGTCTCTTTCCACATAGTGGAGGAGTATCTCACAAAGAGGAAGGCCAGAGCCCCAAATCAAGAGTATCAGTTTGAATGTCTCTGTGCCATCTGGCTCTTATGATTTCCTATAATCATTGATACTTATTTACTCATGTGCTCTAAGGGGAGGAAGTCCACATTATAAATTTATAGTACAACCCAAACTCTTCTAATTTCATGCTTAAATGATGGCTGAGCTGCTGGCTGATCTGAGATTCCCTGACTTGGAGAACCTAAAGATCATGTGACTACAGGAATAAAGGTACCAGATTTTGCAAACTATGATGCCATTATCATTTACCACCTTAGTAGAAATACATATGTACAAATGATAATTCCAGAAGGGATCCAGAAGCATTTTTTGAGATCATGAAGTTCCGGTTAAGAAATTATACCTTAGGAACATAGATAATTATTTTTTTATTCCAGATACCAGAAGAGAAAGAATTATTTTCGAAAGTGAAAAGCTAGTTAAGAAGATGGTATTCAAGAATGGAATCCTGTTTTCTGGACCATAATTTCTTTTTTTTTTTTTTTAATTTTTTTTGGTGAGGCAATTGGGGTTAAGTGACTTGCCCAGGGTCACACAGCTAGTAAGTGTCAAGCTTCTGAGGCTGGATTTGAATTCAGGTCCTCCTAATTCCAGGACTGGTGCTCTATCCATTGTGCCACCTAGCTGCCCCTGGACCATAATTTCCAAAATATAAGAATAATGGATCCTTGGCCAGAAGTGGAGTGTAATTAAACAATGACATGCTAAAATGTGTTTGTCTGGAGTCTTTAAAATTTAACCAAAAGAGCTTTGAATTGAAAAGGAAGAGGGAAGATGAAAGCTGCTTAGGCATAGGCATATGCTTAGCATCTATGAGATAGGAAGAAGAAAAATGACAAAATGCATAAGTAACAAGATCCAAGGAATGATTTAGCAATAAAAAACATAACCTTAGATATCCATGCATAAATTTACAAAGTATAAGGAAAGAGAAAAAAGGAAACTAGGGATTCAAATGCAACAAAACATATTTGACCTCATTGGTAACACTGAGTCTTAGTGGGAAGGCATCTATGACTAAAATATAACTGTGGAAGGGTATACATCGCTGAGAAGGAACAGAATAAATAAACAGGTATGGGGACAAGAGAAGAGCTTCATTGTATATAAGATCTAGTTATGGGAGGAAATCAGAAAGCACAATGGAGTAGTAGGGGAGAGAACATGTATAAAGGTCAATGGACACAGAAGAGGTGCTCTTGTCATTGAAGTATACTACAAATACCCCAGGCAGAAATAGGAAAGAGATGAAATGTTTGGGATAAATCACAGTCCTGGGGGCAGCTAGATGGCGCAGTGGTTAGAGCACTGGCCCTGGAGTCAGGAGTACCTGGGTTCAAATCCGGCCTCAGACACTTAACATTTACTAGCTGTGTGACCCTGGGCAAGTCACTTAACCCCAATTGCCTCACTTAAAAAAAAATTGCAGTCCTGTACATAGGAAGTGGTGGTGGTGGCAGTGGTGAGAATGGGCTAAAATCATCCACATAACTTCTGGAGTTTTCCTTCTTCCAAAAAGAGAGCAACAAATAATATCTTGGTTTGTTTTAATGATTATGTCATTGTTCAAAATGTGAAAGAACCAACAAGGAGAATTTCTAGCCTGGATCTGATTCTTACCAATAAGTTTGGAGTAAAAGCAATGAGAATATTGTGGAAAAGTGGTTCTTCTATCTTCAACTTTTTATAGAAAAAAAAAAGAAAAATTATGTATGGTCTGATACCCAATCAGCATTTTGGAAGAATAGATTTCAAAGGGTTGAATTAAATTCCAAAGGGAAACTCAGACTAGGGGGAATGAAATTTCTCAAGAATAAATTTTTGATATCTATACCAGGGAGAAGGAAAAGGGGATGTGGATGCACATGGAGCTCATTGACTATGCTTTATTTTAAAAAGACATGTACATATTTTTTTCTACCTAAGGGTTCTTTTCCTCTTTCTTTGAGCTCCTTGGGTTATAGGTGTAGTAGTGCTGTCTCTGGGTCAGAAGATGGAAGCAAGGGCAGAAAACTGAAGGTGAATATAAAAGAGAAGCACAGTCCTATGAGAATAGTGTCTGAAGTAATAAAACTCAGAATAAGCTGCAGCTGGTAGGGAAAGATAAGGACAACAAGAAAGTTTTCTTTGGCTACATTTGGGAAAAGAAGAGGATCAAAGAAGGACTAGAACTTTTGCTTGGGGGTGAATAGGATGATGATAATTAATGGCACAAGGCAGAGCTGTTCAACTCATACTTTGCTTATTTTGTCTGCCAAGGAGAATGATATTTGAATTTTAATAAAAATGGCAAATAGGTCATTGAAAACCAAGATAAGTAAGGAGCAAGTAAAATAACATTTAACTCTCCAGGAAGAGAACTTCAAGTCAGCAGGCCCAGATGAACTGGATTCCAGGTTACAGAAAGAATTAGTAGCTCTAATTCCTGAGTCATTCTCCGTGATTGTTGAAAGATGATTCAGAATGAGAGAGATGAGGTAGAACTAGATAAGGGGAAATATTTTTTTCAATTAGTCAGTCAATCAGCATTTATTAAGGACCTACTCTATATATGACTCTGCTAAGTAATAGAGATACAAAGAAGGGCAAAAGATAGTTACTGCTGCTGAGGAACTCAGTCTAATGGGGGAAGATGACATACAGGCAACTATGTACAAATAAGATATAGATAGGATAAATTGAAAATAATCAGAGAGAAGACACTAGAATTAAGAGAGGTTGGGAAAGGCTTATTGTAAAAGGTAGAATTTTAGCTGGCCAGAATGTGGAAATAAGGAGGGAAAGAATTCCAGGAATGAGGGGGTAGCCAGTGAAAATGTACAGAGGAGATAGAGTATCTCATGTGAAGAACTGCAAGGAGGCAAGAGTCACTAGATTTCAGAATATATGTGGCCTGGTAAGGTCCAAGAGGGCTGGACAGTTGGATGGTGCCAGGTTTTGAAGGGTCAAACAAAGGATTGTATATTTGATCCTGGAAATAATATGGAGACAATGGAGTTCATTGACTAAGAGTCTGGTATGGTCGTCATTTGTTTTAGGAAGATCAATTTGACAGCTGAGTGGAGGATGAACTCTAATGAGTTTAACTTTAATTATGGGCAAAATTCTAGGGCATATCATTAAAGGGATAGTTAACATCTAGCAAAGGAAGCCACAATCCCAAAGAGCCAGAATGGCTTCATCAAGATAAGATAATGTTAGAATAATCTCATTTCCTTTTCTGACATTTACTAGACCATCTTTTAAGGGCATGTTATATAGTTTTTCTAAATTTTTGTGTCAGGCACCAGCTCTTGACTTTAAACAGATCAGGTACAGATTTTCAGAGGAGGTCTCACAAAAATTTTCAGACTTGCATTCTCACTCAAAGAAACTCCAAGAAAATCTAGCTTTTTTGGCTCTTCTTAGAAGATGCCTTTCACTTCTGCATATACTCAGAATGGAAATACATAAAATATGTAAAATGTTTCATTTAATCTTATGTAAATGGGAGAAAAGGTTTATCCTCATGCCCATCAAACATTTGGTAAATTCTTGTTCTCTTTCTGGAGTGTTAAATAGCTCCCTCTCCCAAACCCCCAGCTCCCAGGTCCCAACTTTCTCTAAGAAATTATATAGTCCATGCAACTCATAGTAGGCAAGGTCTATGTATTTGCTTCTCCACCTTGAAATGCTTCCTTGCTTCACAGTCCACATGGTTCCATGCTGTATAAGTCTCTGATTTAGTTCCCTGCTAAGTTGCTGTCATCAAAGATCTGTCTCCCTTGCCTCTTTCTGTTGCTGAGGCTCTGTCTCCTCCGCGGTTGCATGAATGCAGCTTATTTTTAGCACAGACCTCTCTCCTAAAGTGACTTGGTGTCCCCCTATGTAGTTGACCCCTACTCTCATTTTACCACCTCTCTGGCCTCCCAGTCAATGGGATGCTGCTCATTGTTAGTGTTTTCTATTTCTACTTTCACAGTCCCTTTTAAATAGAAGAAACTCCCATTTTGTGCATGTACCTCTGAAGTCTTTAAGGGGAGGAGTTTGAGTCATTTCTCTGGGGAAATTCCCTCTATACCAAGGGTTCATAAATATATAATGTGAAATCCATGGATCTTGAAGGTTCCCATGGATAGGTCTGAAGGCATCTGTAAACTTAGATGGGGAAAAATGGCTTCTTGATTTTCACTAAACTCTAACAGATTTAGCATTTCCTTCAATTCTGAATGTAGATAACAGACTATTAGTAATAGTCATGACTTTGTCACCAGCAGAAAGAACAGGTATTTTCATATCTCATTATAGGCGAAAATTGATTTGATGTTCAATATGATGTGTGTTACCTTGTCAAAGACCACCTTACAAGTTTTTTCTTTTTTTTAATCATAAAAGTATTTTATCATTTTCTAGTTACATGTAGAGATAGTTTTCAACATTGGTTTTTATAAGATTTCTAGTTCCAAATTTTTCTCACTCCTTCCCCTCTCCCCAAGACAGGAAGCAGTCTGATATAGGTTATATATGTACAATCACATAAAGCATATTTCTGCATTAGTCATGCTGTGGAAGAAGAATAAAAGCAAAAGGGAAAAAAAAACTCAAAAAAGAAAAACAAAAAAGTAGAAATATTATGGTTCAATTTGCATCTAGATTCCACAGTTTTTTTTTTCTTTTCTAGATTTGGAGAACATTTTCCATCATGAATCCTTTGAAACTATCTTGGACCATTGTATTGCTGAGAAGAGTCAAGTCTGTCACAGTTGATCAACACACAGTGTTTTTGATATTGTGTAAAATGTTCTCCTGGTTCTGCTCATCTCACTCGGCATCAGTTCATGTAAGCCCTTCCAGGTTTCTCTGAAATCCACCTGCTCATCATTTCTTACAGCACAATAGTATTCTATTACATTCATATACCACAACTTGTTCAGCCATTCCCCAATTGATGGGCATCCACTCAATTTCCAATTCCTTACCACCACAAAAAGAGCAGCTATAAATATTTTTGTACATATGGGTCCTTTTCTCCTAATGGTGGTTTTGCTGGGTCTAAGGGTATGCACTGCTTTATAGCCTTTTGGGCATAGTTCCAAACTGCTCTCCAGAATGGTTGGATCAGTTCAAAGCTCCACCAACAATGCATTCACCTTACAATTAAAAAACATTATTTATTTAGAATTTTCCCCAAGTTACATGTAAAAAAAAAACCAAATTTTTTCACATAGATTTTTTAAGACTTTGAGTTCCAAATTTTCTTCCTCCCTCCTTCCTCTCTCCTCCCTAAGGAATCAAACAATCCAATATGTTATACATGTGCAGTCATATAAAACATCTTCAAATTAGTCAGGTTGTGAAAGAAAACAGACAAAATAACTTTAGAAAGAGGAACTAACAAAATGGTATTCGGTTCTTTCTCTTTTGATGGTTTGCATTTTCATACAACCTTCTGATAGCATCCTGCTCATCATTGTTTCACAATTACTATTGCTAACTGTATTACCCTCCATCCTATTCCCTCCCCTAGATATTTACTTTATTTTCTATCTTCTTTCACTCTATCTATCCCTCTTCAAAAGTATTTTGCCTTTTACTGCCCCCTCCCCAAATCTGGCCTCCCTTCCTTTGCCTTTCCTCCCTTACCCCCTTCCCCTCCCACTTTCCCTCAGAGCAAAATATATTACTAACATTTGAGTGTGCATGTTATTCCCTTTTGAACCAATTTTGATGAGAATAAGGCTCACTCATTCCCCTTTTCCTTCCCCATCTTTCCCTCCACTTAATAAACTTTTTCTTGTTTCTTTTATGTGAGCTACTTTACCACATTCCACCTCTTCCTTGCCCTTTCTTCCAGTGCATTCTTCTTTCCTCTTAACTTTATTTTAAAGATGTCACCAATGGGTCGGCTAGTGACACTGTGGACAAAGTTCCAGCCCTAGACCCAGGAGGCCCTGAGCCCAAATCTGGCCCCAGTCATAAGTCACTTCACCATGCTTGCCCGACAAAAGACAAAGATAAGGAAAAAAAATGCTTTATAGTTATCATCTCTTAATATTCAATTCACATATGTGCCCTCTTTCCAAGTATATTCCTTTCAGCTGCCCTATTACTGAGAAAGTTCTTATGAGTTAGAAGTATTATCTTCCCATGTAGAAATCTAAACAGTTTAACCTTTTAATATCCCTCATGATTTCTTTTTCCTGTTTACCTTTTTATGCTTATCTTGGGTCTTGTATTTGAAAGTCAAATTTTCTATTCTGTTCAGGTCTTTTCATCACAAATGCCTGAAAGTCCTCTTTTTCATTGAAGTCCCATTTCTCCCCTGAAAGATTATACTTAGTTTTTTTGATAGGTGATTCTTGGTTGTAATCCCAAATCCTTTGCCCTCCAGAATATCATATTGCACGTCCTCTGGTCCTTTAATGTAAAAGCTGCTAGATCTTGTGCTATCCTGACTGGGGCTCTGCAGTACTTGAATTCTTTCTTTTTGGCAGCTTGCAATATTTTTTCCTTGACCTGGAAGCTCTGGAATTTGGCTCTAATATTCCTGGAAGTATTCTTTTGGAGATATCTTTCAGGCAGTGATTGATGGAATCTTTCATTTTCTGTTTTACCTTCTGCTTCTAGAATATCAGGGAAAATTTCCCTGACAATTTCTTGGAAGATGGTGTCTAAGCTCTTTTTTGATCATGGTTTTCAGGTAGTCCAATGATTTTCAAATTATCTCTCCTGGATCTATTTTCCAAGTCAGCTGTTTTTCCAAGGAGATATTTCACATTGCCCTCTATTTTTCATTCATTTGGATTTGTTTTATTGTGTCTTGATTTCTCATAATGTCATTAGCTTTTTTCCCCTCTATCCTAATTCTTAAGCAATGCTTTTCTTCAGAGAGCTTCTGAGCCTCCATTTCTATTTGGCCAATTTTGCTTTTTCAAGCTGTTGACTTGTTTTTTCATGACTCTCCTGCATCACTCTCATTTCTCTTTCCATTTTTCCTCTCCCTCTCTTACTTTTCCCTCTACGTCTTTTACTTTATCTTCAAAGTCCCTTTTGAGAGCTTCCATGTCCTGAGACCAATTCATATTTTTCTTGGAAGCTTTGGATGTAGGGGCTTTGACTTTGTTATTTTCTTCTGAAGGTGTATTTTTTTTTTTAGGACTATTGTTTTTATTTTTTTTTCCAGTTACATGTAAAGGTAGTTTTCAAAATTCATTTTCTTAAGATTTAGATTTCCAAATTTTTCTCTCTCCCTCCCTTTTCTCTCCCCTCCACAAGACAGCAACCAATCTGATATAGGTTATTTATGTGCAATCCACGAGTACTCTTTTTTAAAAATTTGTGTTCAATAAATATCAGTTCTATCTCTGGGAGTAGATAGTATGCTTCATCATTAGCCTTTTGGGATTGTCTTGGATCATTGCATTGCTGAAAGTAGTCAAGTCATTCACAATTGCTCATAGAATAATACTTCTGTCACTGTGCACGATGTCCTCCTGGTTCTGCTCACTTCACTATACATAAGTTCATATGAGTCTTTCCAGGTTTTTCTGAAATCATCCTTGCTTGTCATTTATTATAGCACAATAATATTCCATAACAATCATATAGCACAGCTTGTTCAGTAATTCCCCAATTGATGGACATTCCTTTGATTTCCAATTCTTAGCCACCACAAAGAGTTGCTATAAATATTGTTGTACATTTTTTTCCCTTTTCTCTTTTTCACAATTACAATTGTTAACTGTTTCCCTCCATCCTATTCCCTTCCCCATGATATTTACTCTATTATCTATCTTCTTTCACCCTATCACTCCACAAAAGGGATTTGCTTCTGACTGCACCCTCTCCCAATCTACCCTCCCTTCTTTTGCCCCTCCCTCTTCATCCTCTTCCCCATATAATTTCCTGGAGGGTTAGATAGATTACTCCACCCAATTGAGTGTGTAAATTATTCCCTCCTTGAGACAATTATGATGAGATTAAGGTCTTTGAGCCAATTCCGATGAGTGTTAGTCTCATTTACTTCCCATCTTAAATAAATTACTCCACCCAATTGGGTATGCATGTTAATCCCTCCTTGAGGAAACTCTGATCAGATTAAGGTCTTTGATAATATTCTGAAGAGTGTAAGGTTCACTTACTGCCCTTCTCCAACCACATCTCTCCCCGCCCCCCCCTCCATATATCCTTTCCTGTTTCTTTCATGTTGAATTTCACCCCATGCTACCTCTGCCCTTCCCCCCTCCCCCAGTGCATTCCTCTCACCCCTCAGTTTTACACTAAAGATGTCATCATAGGGCAGCTAGGTGACACAGTGGACAAAGCAACCACCCAGGGGAACCCAAGCCCAAATCTGGCCTCAGACAGAAGACAGTCATGTACTGCACAACTATAGCCATGTCACCCAGCTCCAACCACCCCACAAAGAGAGATAAATAAAAAATAAATACTTTGCAGATATCATCCCTTCCTAATTAATTCCCACCTGTGCCCTCTGTCTAAATTTATTTCTACAATCTGCCTTAATACTGACAAAGTTCTTATGAGTTAGACATATCATCTTCCCATGTAGGAATGTAAATAGTTTAACCTTTTAACATCCCACTCAATTTCTTTTTCCTGTTTATCTTTTTTATTTTTCTCTAGGGTCTTGTATTGGAAAGTCAAATTTTCCATTCAGTTCAGGTTTTTTTACCATGGATACCTCAAAGTCCTCTTTTTCACTGAAGTTCCATTTTTTCCTCTGAAACATTATAATCAGTTTTGCTGGATAGGTGATTCTTGGTTGTAATCACAATTCCTTTGCCCTCTGAGGGTGTATTTTGATCTACCTTGTTGCCAAAGAAATCTTCAATTTTCTGTGCTTTCTCTGCCTGCTCATCTTGCTGGCCTATTTTGTGGGGTTTAACTCCTTAATGTGTAGTGTTGCTTCCAGAATGCACTGTCCCAAACTACAGGGGTCCCAGGTGGTATGATTTAATGAGAAGATCATTCTCAGACTTTCAGGCCTGTAAGTAACCACAGGCTGACTTACTCTTTAACCCAGAAGCAGAAATTTGATTGAAATCTGATTCTCTATGGTAGGAAGCTTGGCATGCCTGTGCCCCTCCCCCACTGGGCCACTGCCACTCGAGCATGCTTACTGGTTCAGAATATGGATGTTCTGCCTTAGCTCTGGTAGAGACCACCACTATTTCCACCTGGTCAACTGCTGGACCCCCTCACCAGTCTGTAAGCTGAGTTTCAGAAGTAGCCACTGATGTTGATCATTCTGAGGCTCTGGAGGTGTGGCCTTTCTGGGACTTGATCTGCACCACAGATCTCTCACTGCACTCCTCTCTCAGCTTGGTTCCACAGACCTTCCCTTTTGCCCTTTTAAGAATTATTTGGCTGGAAAATGTTTTCCCTCTCTTCTTTTGTGGGTTCTTCTGCTACAAGAATTGTCTTATCATATTTTTTGAAGGTATGTGGATTGTTTGTCAGGAGTTCTAATGGTCACAGCCTTTCCTCCACCATCTTGTCTCCACCCTCTTACCTTACAATTTAATGTTCTTTCTCAAGCTAAGGATCATGGAGAGATGTCTTTTGAAAATAAAGTATAACTTTAACTTGCTCATATTTTAAATGTATTATCTTGTTATTTCATGCATTAATAAAGAATATGTATTATTATGTTGCAAATTTATTTCTTAAGTCTTTCTTAATTATTTCAATATCATCGTTATTTTACTCACATGAATTTTGTGCATTTAAGAATATTCCAAGAAGTCCCTAAGCTTTTCCAGACTGTCAAAGGAGATCATGACACAAAAAAGGTGAAGAACTCCTGCCTTACCTTAGGAAGACGTTTTACAAAGTCTTTTGTGTTATTCTTGTGGAGATATGTAGGCTGGGTAAAAAATAGTATAGTTAGATAGATTTGGAACTGGATAGACCAAAGAATAGTTATTAATGATATCAACTGATATAGTTGATATAATAGTTACTAATGATGTCAACTTTCACATTTTTAAAATTAATGCCTTGGAAGAAGGCAAAGATAGTGTGTGTTTTAAGGCAGAGTTCTGATCTGACATAGAATAATTGGAGCCTGACTGCAAGTAAGCATTTGCTTTATTGAGAAAAGATATAGTTTCTTTTCTTTTCTTTTTTTTCCCAATGAGTCAATTGGGGTTAAGTGACTTGCCCAGGGTCACATAGCTAGTAAGTATTAAGTGTCTGAGGCCGGATTTGAACTCAGGTACTCCTAACTGCAGGGCCAGTGCTCTATCCACTGCACCACTTAGCCACCCTGAGAAAGGATATAGTTTTTCAAACAGGGCACAAAGATCTGTAGTGAGTGTCCTCTCAATGTTTCTATCAAGCCTTGAGAAAATATCCTTAGTGGCTCACTCCCTTCAAACTAAAAATGTCCCATGTGTAACTAGAGGTTCTATCAGGGCTGAGAAGCTTCAGAGCAATAGCCCAAGTGGACCATCAGTGCTCCTTGGGAAGTCTCTTTCTTTTTTTTTTTTTTTAGTGAGGCAATTGGGGTTAAGTGACTTGCCCAAGGTCACACAGCTAGTAAGTGTTAAGTGTCTGAGGCCGGATTTGAACTCAGGTACTCCTGACTCCAGGGCCAGTGCTCTATCCACCATACCACCTAGCTGCCCCTAGGGGAAGTCTCTTTCTGTTGGAAAATTACTCAATTGAAGGCCTGTGCTTGCATCCCAGATCATTCACCTGTGCAGAGTTTCTGATTAACTTGAACTTTATGACATTTGAAACAATATAGAATCCAGTTCCCAGCTATCCCAACATGCTTACCAAAATTTCAAATGACACAAAGTTTTGGGTTGGTGATGGTGGTGGTGCAGGGTTAACTAATTTATAGGAAGAAAGGATCAGGATTCAAACAAATATTGACATACTAAAATGGTGGGCCCAATCCAGTAAGATGAAATTTAATATGGATAAATATAAAATCCTACCATTACAAAATAATTTGAAAAATGCATGATGGCTTCATCAAGATTAGATAATGCTAGACTAGCCTCATTAGATTGGGGGCTGTGTAACAGCACAACTGTTTTATGAAAAAAAATAAATCTGGAGGTTTTAGTGGATGATAAGTTTAATATAATTTAGGAGTCTCCCCAACCAACACAATGTAAAGCTGCTTTAGGGAAGCATAGTTTTCAGATCAAAGGAGGCAATAGACCTACTGTGTTCATATTTTAAATGGCGTATTCAGTTCTGGGTACTAGGATTTAGTAAAGTAATTGGCAAAATGAACCCATATGGTGATGAGAAAAGAATGTAAGGGTGGGTTGAGTAAGGTGTTTTAACATGGAAAATATAAGACTTAGGGGGTGGGGCATAATAGCTGTCCAAATACTTGATGGACTGACACACAGAAGAAGAATTAGAGATGTTCTTCTTGGCCCCAGAAGGCATAATTAGGAGAAAGAGGTGGAAGTGTTGGAGAGGCAAATTACACCTCAATAATTGGAAAGAAGTCTGAACAATTAGAACTGTTCAGAAGTGGAATGCATTGCCTTAAAAGATAGTGAGTTTCCCATAGCTGGATGTTGTGGACCTGGGAGTAGGTGACTGACCTCTTGTCAGGTATGCTATAAACAGATTCTTTTTCAAGTTCTGGTTGGACTGAATTGTAATAGCCTTCTAGTCACTTTCCCTGCCTCAAGTGTCTCCCCATTTCAATCCATCCTCCAATCAACTGCCCAAGGCCAGGTCTGATAATGTCACCCTCTTACTCAGTAAAATCCAGTGGTTTCCTATCATCTCCAGGATCAAATATAAAATACTTTTTGACATTTAAAACCCTTTATAATATGGCACCTCCCTATATTTCTAATCTTCTAATACTTTATTCTTTTCCACATACTTTATAATCTAGTGGCACTGGTCTTGCTGTTTCCCATATGGAACACTCCATCTAACAATGAGCATTTTCACCAGCTGTTACCCATGTGTTCAATGCTTTCCCTTCTTACTTCCAAGTCCTGGAATCCCTGGCTTTCTTCAGGATTCAGTATAAATCTTACTTTGTGCAAGAGGCATTTTATTGTGCTCCTCTCCTTCCATATGTCTAGTGCCTTCCCTTTGAGATTACCTCCCACTTATGCTGTATATATCTTATGTACACATAAATATTTGCATGTTGGCTCCCCCATTAGACTGTAAGATCCTTGAGGGCAAGGATCATATTTTTGCCTTTCCTTATATCTGCAGGGATTAGCATACATCCTGGCACATAGTAGGTATTTAAAATTATTCATTTAGTAAGTAATAAATAAGGTAGGTATTTGGCACAGTGGATAGAGGGCTGGATCCACCTGGATTCAGGAAAACTTCAATTCAAATTTAGACTGAGGCACTTACCAACTATGTGGTCCTGGACAAATCATTTACCTCCCTGTGCTTCAGTTTTATCATCTGTAAAATGAGGGTAATAATAGCACTTACCTCCTAGATTGTTGAAAGGATAAAATGAGACAGTATTTTAAAATAGCTTTTCAAATTTTAAAGTACTATATTATTACCACCACCACTACCACTGCTACTACTGTTGACTGAATGGATGAATGAACAAATGAATGGTGGACGATTCTGAGATCCTTTCCAACTCTGAATTCATATGATTCCTCCTTGATAAAAGGAGGAATCACACAAGATGGCAACTAGAATTAATAAACAAATAAGCATTCATTTAGCATCTCCTGTGTTCCAGACGCTGCACTAGTCACTGAGGAACTTTGTTCTATTGAGGAGACAATAGATATGTAAATTAGCATATATATATACATATATGTGTGTGTGTATGTGTATGTGTATACACACACACACACACATACAAACATAGGGTAAATTTGGGGAGTGGAGAATCACAAAAGGCTTTATTTATGTACAAAGATTCCTTCTAGCTCCAAATTCCATACTTCATGCTCCTATGAACCCTTTGCTGTCTTATCTTCTGAGGGCAAGACATTTGCTTACCTGAAGGGAATGGAAAGGACCAGTTAACCTCTTGGAATCATATAATGGAATCCCTCCTTTGTCCAGTGGAGATGAAAATAAGCATTGGCATGTAGGAGTCCTACTAATTGGGTTATTTAGCTCTCAGAATATAACTCATTCTCATGGTAGGCAGTTATACGAGATGTTTGGGATAGCTTGGAGCAGGGGGAGAGAAAAGCTGGGCCTGTCATCAATCAAACAATCAATCAAGCAAGAATTTATTAAGAATCTCTTAATACCATGCACCATACCTGGTACCAGAGATAAAAATAAATATAATGAAATATTCCCTACTCTTAAGAGGTGTACATTCTAATGAGAGAGTAAAGAGTACATGCAGGATAAGTATAAACATAAAAAGTAGAGACAACAATAATTTATTAATCACCTACTATGTGCTAGGTACTGTGCTAGGTGCTGAAAATACAATGAAAAACAAAAAATCAGTCCTTGCTCTGAAGGAGCTCACAGTCTAAAGGGGAGGCAATACACAAAAAAGCTATCTTTATCCCTCCCTCTCCCTCTTCTTCTCTTTTTCCCTCTCTTCCTCCTTCTCACCATCTCTCCTTTCCCCCTCTCTCCACACACACATGTACATACACACATATAACATGTATTTGTATTATGCATGCATCTGCACACATATAGCCTATATACAATACAGATGTATTCATGTATATTGCATAGCATACATAATAAATATCCCATGATATTTATGGATAATATGATAAATTAGATATAATCTTAGAGGGAAGACACTGGCATAATGTGGCGTAGGGAAAGTCTTCCTTTTTTTTTTTTTTTTTTTTTGCAAAAGATGGGATTTTACTAGGATCTGAAGGAAATCAGAAAATAAAGATGAGGAAGGAGAGAACTCCAGGACTGGCAGACAGCCATTGAAAATACATAGAGTTGGGAGATAAAGTGTCTTATGTGAGGAACAACAAGTAGACCAGTGTCACTGGATACCAGAATACATGGGGAGTGGGGGGTGGATAACATGTAATTAGATTGAAAAGGTAAAAAGGGGCAGGGTTATGAAGGGGTTTGAGAGTCAAATAGGATTTTATATTCGATCCTGGCAATAATAGGGAGCCAACAACAAGAACATACAGGACAAATGTATAGAGAACAAAGGCAAATAAATACAAGGTAGCTATTGTGAGAGGACATTAGCATTTCGGGGTGGTCTGGAAAGGCTTTATGTAGAAGGTAGTTCTTGATCTGCAACTTGAAGTGAAGACAGAGATTCTATGACACAGAGGTGAAGGAATGTATTCTATTACTGGTGGATGGCAAGGAAATGAGAGCAACGAGGAACAGAGAGAAGGCCAGTTTATCTGGATGGTGGAGAGTAGGAAGGGAAATACTTCTTTAATACCATTGACACAGGGCATTAGTCAGATGAAAACATGGGAAGGGATTTCAACGCACAATGAGGATAGAATGATAGTTAGGGACCATATTGTGAAGGACTTCAAAAGTCCTTCAAACAACCAAAAGAGAAATTTATATTTGTTCCTAGAGGCAATAGGGAGCCACTAGTGTTTAACAACTTCAGGGGTGACCTGGTCAAATCTGTTTTAGGAAAATTACTTTGGCAGGTAGGTGAAGGATGAACTGTAGTGGTAAGAGAAATAAGGCAGGGAGACCAGTTAGGAGGTTGCTTCAATATTCTAGTTACGTGGTGATGGAAGCCTGAATGACAGCCAAAGTTTAATACAATTAGGACCAGATTGTGGGATAGCTACTGTTCAGCTTCCTTCTAGCTCCAACCATCTACCATCTTATTAATCTAATGAGTCAGAGAGGATCTGCCATGGCCCAATTGGCCCAAAGCTTAAATTTCAAGTGTTTTACAATGTTGCTTGATGACTGATTATCTTGATTCTGGACATGCTGAGCTAAATATACTCAAAGTGAGGCATGACAGTTTACCTGTTGTGCCTCATTAACATTTGCAGGAGAGAAGTGGATAAATCAGCATGTACTTTGCTCAATATTTATCCCTTACAGAATACACATGGAAAAGGCACTCGGATCATTTGCTGAACATATCTAGTTTATTTTCCTGGCACATTCTATTATGGGTAGGATTCCCCTGACTTTGCCCTGCATCTCCATCACTTCAGAGACTGGTATAGCAGCCTCCAGAAGCTGTGACACCTGATAAAAGAAAAGGGAGGTTGGTTTTTATTTTTAAATTTTTAAAAATATCTTATAGTTTAGTTTCTCTAAATCACTGTGATGCAGGGTGGTCACAGGTCACATTTAACTGGTGTAGTTGCCTGTGAGAAATGTTAAACATGAACTATAAATAATGCAGTTGCTGCTGCCTTTGATTTTGGGGACTTTAGGAATTTGCCGCATTACAGAACAAACTGCAAGGGCATCGACACTGGCACCCAGAATGGCTTTTACAGAATCGCTCCAACTGTGATTTTTAGTTTAACTAATTAGCCATTGTTCTTAAGGAGAGCTCGCATTTATGTAGTACTTTTGCCTTGTAAAGGGGTAGCTTCTCAACAATTCTGTAGTATTGGTGTTGAATATAGTATCCTTATTTTGTAGATAAGAGAAACAAAGGGCAGAGAACATAAAAGACTTCCTTCTAATCATACAACTAGTAGGTATTGTTAGAAAGAGGATCTGAATCCAGGTCCTTCAACTCCTAATTCTACTGATCTTTCCATTAAATTAATGGTTCTCACAGTGTCATCTGGGGATCCTTGGGCATCTCCAAGAGTTCTACAGGAAGATCATCAAAGCCAAAGCCATTTTCACAATAATACTGACATTTTAATTTATAATATAGTGAATATTGGTAACCATAATGCATACAAACAAAAGTTCTTGGGTGTTCGCGATAATTTTTAAGAATGTGCAGGGGTCTTAAGATCAGAAAGGTTGAGGACTAATATAATACATCAGTCAACAAGCATTTATTAAGTACTTACAGTATACCAGGTACTATGCAATATTCCTGTATACTAAACCTATTAACTTCCAACTTAGTTTTTTAAAAAAATATATTTAATTCATTAATTAATTTTAGCAGGGTCAAGTGACTTGCCCAGGGTAACACAGCCAGTAAGTGTTAAGTGTCTGAGGCCAGATCCGAACTCAGGTCCTCCTGAATCCAGGGATGGTGCTCCATCCACTGTGCCACCTAGCTGCCCCCCAACTTAGTTTTAAAATACCTTAAGATGTCACCATTTATGTCAGAAGTATAATGAAATTACTCTTGAGTCTATAAAACATTATTTTAATCCACTTAATTAAAATACACAGTAATCTTAGGAGGGACAAAGTTATCTCATATTCTAACATGAAGAAACCTGCATCTTACTTATATTTGGTATATTAAATGGTTTAGTGGCATATTTTTAATAAATAGCATATGCTACCTTTTATTTGAAGAGCTTTCATTCCATTCCCCTCACCCCACCAAAAGAGCCCACTAATTGGTTAATAGTAGTTCTCAGAAGAAGCCTACAAACATAAATACCTAGCTCTAAACTCCAACTAAACTATTCCCTGAAAGAAGGGACTCTAGGGGGTACTGTGAACATCAGTCACCTGCAGCTGCTTTTTTCTCAGGATCTCAGGGTACCTGGTTATCAACCACTCCTTAATCCTTTCTCTGAATAGGTAGTACTGGGTTCAGTATTTGTCTTGGAATTCTGACTCTATTTTCTAATCAAATTCCTTGGTTCACGTCTCCTCCAACTTAGATACTCCCTTCCCACATTTTTCAGCTGACTAATGCCCTGTGCCAATGGTGTTAAAGAAGTTTAATTGGACAAGAGAAAAGGTAGTAAAAAGATTTATTGTTCCCATGGTAACATACAACTTATTTTACATGGGATCCTGGGTCCCACTTTCTCCCCAAAGTAGAAACTGTTTTTGGGCTGGAGTTTGATTTTTTTTTCTACCACTCTAGGGATCAGAGCTGACCTGGAAGCTCGTGACCTGTTTTAGACATCCTGCCTCCGCATGAAATAGGAAATGGATACAGTTAGCTTACCTCCCATTGTCTACACCAAAATTAGAGGATGATGTAGAAACTTGCAGCAACCTTTTTCGTCTAGATATATGGACAAATAGGACAACAGCATGACAGCTCTAGAGTACTGGGACTTAACCAAAATGAGATGATCTAGTCTAACCACCTTATTTTATAGAAGAGTAAACTGAGCCCTAGAAAAGTTAAATGAATCACCCAAGGTCACATATGTGGTAAGTGGTAGAGCTCCAGTTAGGACCCAGGTGCTCCGACTCCACACTTTAAGCCACACTGCTGTGTTGCAGTCTATTCCTGAAGCCCCTGCACTGAAATAGAACAATAATAAAATGGCCCAGGGGCTAATTCCAAGGTAGCACAGCCTGACTATTATAAATTTAATGTTGACAGTAGAAGCGGGGCAAACACAGTCCCAGGAGTCAGTGTGCCCCTCTCTGTCACCTTTAAAAAAGTCACATGGGTATGTTTCCTGCATCACTGTCTCTCTACAAGTATATCCATCAAATCCATCTCTAAATTATGGAGGATTCACCAATTGTCTTGCCCCTTCTTGTCTCCCTGCAGCCAGGAATTGTAGTCCTTCTCTACATATAAAAATACTGATTGCATGGTAAAAGACTGGCTTCTTTAAAAATAGCAGACTGCTGAGTCATTCACTCAGACTGTGGGTTAATTGGAGCAGCTGGGGCAAGGTTCCATGCCTCCGTTATAACTTAGAGAGAGTTTTGCTTTAAAAGGCAAGCAAATTCTAATCAGACCATGCTATGAGGCTGTTTTCCTAGGACAAAGAAGAATCAGACTAGATGAATTAAAGTGAACTAAGTAATTGTGAATCAATAACTTAATAAGTCCATTATATCTCATTCTTCATCACTTCAACACTTCTGAGAGAAACAAGAAACAATGTCATATACCTATCAAATGATGCAACTAATACATTAAACTATGAGGAGGGAGAAGGGAATAGTAATGAGGATGAAGTGTCTTGTATCTCTGCAATAGAGATCTATCTATCATAATCTATGTATATGTACATGTTTATATATGCATATAAATGCACACAAATATACAATGATAGATAAATTCCATAGGTTATCTATATAATTGAATGTAATCATCTGGACCAGGGGCAAACAAATTGTGGATTAAAGGCCAAATCCAGCCCACTGTGGAAACTTGTACAACACAATCTTATTTTTTTTAAATGTAGAAATAATTCTTAGCTCCTGGGCCATATAAAAAACAGGTATCAGGACAGACTTGGTCCATGGGCTGTAGTTTTCCAATTTCTAATCTGAAAAGTTGACATTTTTATTCACTTGGTTTTTAACCTATGATGAAGGTTAGATGAAATTCTTTGGAGGTGAAAATCTCTTCCAGAAGGCTTTACAATTTTCCTGGGCTTGCTGCAACTAGCATGACAACATCAACAACCTGGAGAGCCTGGAGGAATCTTTTCTTCAGCATGGACTCTGTCCTGGATCTCTTCCATTGCAGTGGTGAGCCTATATCTCCTTGTTTTATACTTTCCATAAAATTTATAATCAGTAATCTGACCATAACAAATGAGGTTTATCTTGTTATATTAATATATAAGAAATAGGTTTATCACCATTATTGCATCTTTCCTGGAATCATGAACATTTTCAAGGCAAGGATTGGAGATCCCATAGACTAAAATTTAATAGGGAAAGTCAGCTCAAGAGAATAGGGAATTCTTAAGAACTATATTCTAAAGATACATTAGAAAACAATTCCAATGAGGAAGAAAATCAAAGTCATTGAAAGAGACCTATGTGGATGCATAGGGAATTCACAAACTGACACAGATTAAAAAAAAACATATATAACTTGTTGGAAGAGTTCCTATGAGGTAGCATTTTGCCTATACTAAATAAAATGCTTTTTATTGTCAAGAAATAATAAAAAATATGGGATTCTTGTATTTTCTACACAGTTCAGTCAGTTGTATGATGGTAAAGATGTAGTCTACTATGACATATTACTTGTAAATGCCAGCCTGTTTTCTATTATCCTTATCGAGGATGCCCTCAATTTGTGTGGGTAGATGATTCTCATAAATATTTAATATGGATGGGAACATCGATCTATACCCTCACAACTTTATTTCTTCTAGCAAGGATTTCCTCCATGTATACTTATTATGATCCAGCTATTTTTCTTGCCTTTCTTATCTTTGATGCCAATTGTACCTATTCTCCAAACATACCTGGGACTAAGATGTTAGGAGACAAGTATGATGATTCTTATATATTAGGTTTTTTTCTAGTTTGTGAGTTCCCTGTGCATCCACATGGGTCTTTAAAAATAGTTCCTGTTTTTCTTCCTCATTGAAATTGTTTCTATTGTATCTTCATAATTTCCCATCCTTTTGGGTCAACTTTCCCCTGTTGAATATTATTAGTCCTGGTGATCCAACTGTCCTTCTTTTGAACCCTTTCAAATTTGTTATCACTTAGTTGTGGGTACATGCAGACTATGCCTGGTTTTCTTCTTCTCTATCACTAACTACAGGAAATCACTTACCCCTAAGGTTCTCATCATTTGTATCCTAGCAGCTAGTTCTTCCCTGTAGTGAGAATTTTCCTTTGTTTATGTGTTCACCTTTTGAAGGAAGAAATTATCATTAAGGCAAGTCAGCAAGTCAGCTCTTCCATTTTGGAGGGAGGGAGGGAGAGAAGAAGGGAGGGAGGGAGGGAGGGAGGGAGGGAGAGAGAGAGAGAGAGAGAGAGAGAGAGAGAGAGAGAGAGAGAGAGAGAGAGAGAGAGAGAGAGAGAGAGACACTCCTAAATGAGCCTGAATAATTAAGTTCCATCATTATTATATCATGCCTTGGTTCTAGACTTTGATTCCATCCCCTCTACTTTTTCTACTGAAATATATCACTACTCATCATATGGTGCTTGATCCCAAATAGTAAGGACATTTCATGGATGATAATAGAATGCCACAGATGCAAAAGACTGAAAATTGTCAGACCACTTGACTGTGTCTTTGGTAGAAAGCCAGGACTATTAGTTGATTGCCATTCCTCTAAGTTTGATGGGCAACAGTTCCATTTTCTCCAAAAAACTATATCTAGAAAGATTGTAGGATAACTCCATACTTGTAAAAGTACACTTCCCAAAATAGATGCAGTGTGTGACATAGGGACAAGTTGTTAAAAAATTAAAATCCTCAAATATATATATCACCTTCCACTAGTTTTCAGCTGTCACAATTGGAGTTTGAACTTGTGGTACCTATAGAAATAGGTATCAGTTACCATAGAATTTGCATGAGGGTACTGCTATACTGTTATGTGCAGGCTAGTGAGATCACTGTGTTTATTTTTCTCCCTCAACAATGTGCTTTGGGATGTCCTGCTTGGGAGACTGTTCAATAACTATGATTGCAGTGAGACTGTTCTGGATGTCTTTACGAGGCACTGGAAATGTGCCATTGGAAGGTCATAAAGATCAAGAAATACTGCTTTTTGAAACCCTTTTCAGCATGGGAGAGTTCTTACACTTTTCTGAGCAGTAGGAGGACTAAAAATTTGCAGGAAAGATTTTAAAGGGATGATGGAAGGCTTTTAATACAAGCAACAGTTGTTAAACACTGCTGTGAGCTTGATCCAGAGAGAGATGAATAAGACATTTCCTGCCTTCCAATGGTCTAAAATCTAATGTGACAGAGAAGACATGTATACAAATCTTTAATGGGTTCCTAATCCCATTGATATGGGCAATTACTCCAACAGCAGATTCTAACTCAACCACCTTTTTATTCTATATTATCCTTGTTTATATGCTTCTATAATTTCTCCATAAGAGATTTGACCAACATAATGGAAATGTTTAGTGTGATGTTTTAAATTTTGATGGATATCAATGTAGCTCTCAGGCTGTTTAAAAAAGAAAAGAATTCCATATACACACAGGTAACCTTAATATGAACCAGTATAGTCTTGGTACATAAACTTATATCATGGGTTAGTGGATAGAATTCTGGACTCATCAAAACAGGTTGGGTTCAAATCCTACCTTTGAAATTTATTAGCTGTGTGATCCCATTTGAGTGACAACTTCTTATTGTCTTAGGCAATCTTCTTAGGTACATGGTATAATGGAAAGAACACCAAACATGGACCTGAGTTAAAATTCTGGATCAGAAAGGGGCAAATCACTTCCCTTTCCTGAGCCTCATTTTCCTCATCTGTAAAATGAATTTGACTTGGACTTCTAAGGTACCTTCCAACTGTGATCTAATTATTTGTTGAGTCACAGACTGGCTACATTCTTCATATGTGGAAGGAGTTCTCACTCTAGAAATGTCAGATCCTTTGCAAATATATCTAAGTGCATAAAAGGGGCTATGAATAGCTTCTGTGAGCATTTAGCGCAGGAAGAGAAATTACTTTTGCTTTTTGACTGGAGGAATCAGGGGAGGCTTTGTGAATGAGATATCATTTAAGCTAAGCTTGGGAGAATGGGTGGTATTTCTACACGTAGACTTGGGAGAATAGATTTTATATATAAGGAATGTTGAAAAAAATATGAAACATTGAAAAAAATTGAAACATGAAAAATATGAAAAAAAATGTCCTCTTTGGCTCCACTATAGAAGATGATATATATGATATATAATATATATGAGATAAGACTAGAGATGTAGGCTGAAATAAGGCATTCTGAATATGCTGGCCTAAGGAAATTTAGATTTTATTCAGTAAGTAATTTGGAACCCCTGAAGGTTTTGAGGGCGGAAAGAGATATCATCAGAATCATGCTTTATGAAGATAAATCTTTTTTGTTGGATTGATTCTAGCAAAAAGAGATTTGAGGCAGGAATACCTTTCATAAAAGGGCTTATGATTTTGACTTAGAGTTGGTTCCAGTTTCTTTCCAAATGCTGACAAGACTTGGCCTACTGTGACCTGGGAAACTGAGCCAATGGCATTGTCTAAGATCTAAGATAAATAAGGTTTCCAGGAAGAGGAAAGTGAATTTCTGAAGCTGGAACTTGAAGAAGGCTTATCATCAGAATGACTAAGCAAGCCACTTCATGAGAGGGCATTTAGCTAAAGGCACAATGCCTTCTTTTGGGAGGTAAGCCCTTTGCTATTCTGAGGATTTTAATTTTGCCTTCTGAGATTACACCTTAAATTCAACATCAGTGAAGGAGAAGCAGCTCATGGTGCATTGGACAAAGAAGTATTTCTGCAGTCAGGAGATCTTGATTTGATTCTCACTTTTGTTGCTTATTACCCATGTGATCTTGGGCAAATCACTTAACCACTCTAAGACTCAGTTTGCTTATCCTTAAAATAGAGGAGATTAGACTAGGTCAACTTTAAGATTCATTCTAGGTCTTTTTTAACATCTATGATCTATATCCCAATTTATGACCTTTGCTTAGTCCCTTTACTGACTATAGAGGAAATCCCCAATTCACCAGATAATAGCATCAGCTTTTTCATCAGCAGTCAGACCCTGGTCTCTTTCTGGTATGTGTCTCTTTTTGGTTCTGTTCATTTTGCTGTGCATCACTTCATATGATTCTTCTCAGGTTTTCTCTTAAAACATCTTATTTGTGATTTCTCACAGCACAAGAATATTCCATCACATTCATATATCAAAATTTGTTTAGCCATTCTTCAATCGAAGGGCATCCCCTAATTTTTCAGTTCTTTAACTTACAAAAAGAACCACTATAAATATTTTTGTATATGTGGGTCTTTTTCCTCTTTCTCTGATCTCTTTGGGGGGGGTGCACAGATAGTAGTAGTGATATTTCTTGGTCAAAGGGTATGCTCAGTTGGATAATTTTGGACTCCAAATTGCTTTCTAGAATAGCTGGACCAATTCACAGCTCTACCCAAAGCACATTAATGTACCCATTATTATACGTATTTTTCTGCATCTTCTCCTGAACTTTACTTATTTCCCCCAACTCTGACATTCTGAGGGGTGTGAGATAGATATCAGAATTGTTTCCATTTGAATTTCTCTGATTATTAATGATTTAGAGCATTTTCATGTGGCTATTGATATATTCTTTGACCATTTATTAATTGGGAAATGACTCTCATACTTATAAATTTGAATCAGTTCCATACACACACACGCACACACACACACACACACACGAAATGAGAACTTTTTCAGAGAAATTTCTTGCAAAGATTTTTCTCACATTTCCCTTATTTTCTTTTAATTTTAGTTTTATTTGTGCAAACACATTTGAGTTTTAAGTAATCAAAATTGTCCATTTTATTTTCTGTGATCTTCTTTATCCCTTGTTTGATCATGAATTCTCTCCTTATCCATAGATCTAACAGGTAAATTTGTCACTCTTTTGATTTGTTTATGATATTACCCTTCATATATAAGTCATCTACCATTCGGAGCTTATCTTGGTTTACAATGACATGATATTGGTTTATATCTATGTCTGTACCAGACTGCTTTCTTTCAGGAATATTTTTCACTAGAGAATTTCAACCATAGCCAAAACAGTTCTCCCTTTCTTACTATTTGATGGCTGAAAATTGGCTAGGACTGGTACATGGAACATTCCTCTCTTTTTTTTTTCAAGGCTAAGAAGTTGTTAAAATCCCCTACTAGAAATAAAAGTTCTTGCCTGGCCCTGAGCCTTGTGAGCCTGGTTGTAGGGTAATGCTCTAACACCTTGCCCACTCAGGGGAAATGTCACTCTTTTCTTGGCCTTCCTTCATAAAACCAGGCAGGGATCCCCTAGAGGCACCTTCCCACTGGCAATAAAGAGGGAAGCTAAAGTGTATTTTTCTATTTTCTGGCAACAGCTTTTTGCTTTGCTTTGCCCTCTTGGGAAATTATTATGTTGGCACAAAGCAAGTAAAAATAAACAAACCTAACCTGAAATATGCATTAGAGCCTAGTTATTTTTGGAGGTTCCCAAGATTGAAAATGGTTGAAAGCTGACCAGTTACAAGCTACCTGGAAATAATTTTCTAAGGTTCATTGGAAGACCAAGACAGTGCATGCACTTGAGAAAGGTTAGCAAAAAAGGCAGGCATGATTTATGGATCCTGGAGAAAAGATTTGTGGGGATGAAACTTTCCTATTCTTTACCATTCTCATTTGGATGGGTGGAATGGTTTGATGAAGGAAAAAAGCAGTTGAGGAGGAAATATGATTCTAGGTTCTGAAAAGAGCTCATTGCTCTTTCCATCCATGACCCTCCATCATTGCTGCTGTGTCAGAAAGCGTGCTAGGTTTGGAATAAGAAAATCTAAGTTTTAACAAGCTCAGGCATTTGCCTGTGTTGATGTAAAGAAGACTGACAGGTCTTAAGGGTGCGATGAGTTAACAAGTAAACAACTAAACCAGATCTCAAACTGTATTATAAAGCAATAATTATCAAAACAATCTGGTACTGGCTAAGAAATAGAGTGGTAGATCTGTGGAAAAGAATAGGTATGAATTAAACTACAGTAAATGAATATAGTAACTAGTACATGATAAACCCAAAGCAAGCTTTTGGAATAACTAATTATTTGACAAAAACTGCTGGGAAAACTGGAAAACAGTATGGTAGAAACTAGGTATAGAATGACATCTCACACTGTATACAAAACTAAGGTCAAAATGGGAACACAATTTTCACATAAAGGATGATACCATAAGAAAACTAGATATATAGAGCATTACAAAATGTAAAATAGATGATTTTGGGGCAGCTAGGTGGATCAGTGGATAAAGCACTGGCCCTGAATTCAGGGAGAACTGAGTTCAAATTTGGCCTCAGACACTTGCCACTTATTAGCTGTGTGACCCTGGGCAAGTCACTTAACCCCCGTTGCCCCTCAAAAAAAATAGATTACTTTGATTATATAAAATTAAAAAGCTTTTTTCACAAACAAAACCAATGCAACCAAAATTATAAGGAAAGCAGAAAACTGGTAAAGAATTTTTCAACAAGTATCTCTGATATAGGCCCCATTTCTCAAATATATAGAGAAGTGAGTTGAATTTATAAAAGTAGAAGTCATTCCTCAGTTGATAATCGGTCAAAGGATATGAACAGGCAGTTTTAAGACAAAGAAATCAAAGCTATTTATAGTCATATGAAGAAATGCTTTAAATCACTATTCATTCAGAGAAATGCAAACTAAAACAACTCTAAGGTACCACTTCAAACCTATCAGAGTGGCTAATATGACAAAAAGGAAAATTTTATATGTTGGAGGGGATGTGAGAAAAACATGGGATACTAATTCAGTGCTGGTAGAGTTGTGAACTGATCCAACCACTTTGGAGGGCAATTTGGAAATATGCCGAAAGGGCTAGACATCCAAAAAAGAGAAAAAGATCTATTTGCACAAAAATATTTATAGCAGCTTTTTTTGTAGTGGCTAATAATTGGAAATCAAAGGGATGCATATCAATAGGGGAATGACTAAGCAAGCAGTTGTATGATTGTAATGGAATATTATTATGCTATAAGAAATGACAAACAGTATGATTTCAGAAAGACCTGGAAAGACACATAAATTCGCGTATAGTGAAGTGAGCAGAACCAAGAGAATATTGTGCATAATGACAGCAATATTGTTTGATGAAGAATTATAGGGGCAGGTAGGTGGTGCAGTGGATAACACACCATAACTGGATTCAGGAGGACCTAAGTTCAAATCTGGCCTCAGACACTTGATACTTACTAGCTGTGTGACCCTGGGCAAGTCATTTAACCCTCATTGCCCCACAAAAAACAAAAATAAAAACAAAGAAAAATAATTATAAAACCCTACATTTATAATTGATCCCCCTAATTATGGATCCTATACTTCTTTTTCTTTTTTTTTTTGGTGAGGCAATTGGGGTTAAGTGACTTGCCTAGGGTCACACAACTAGTTAAGTGTTAAGTGTCTGAGGCCAGATTTGAACTCAGGTCCCCCTGACTTCAGGGCTGGTGCTCTATACACTGTGCCACTTAACTGCCCCTGGATCCTATCCTTCTACATAGCTTGTCCTTCAAAGAGACAGTAGTGGTAGCTTACTTCTAGGCCTTGTTGAAATAGCCATTGAAACCCTTGCTATCAAGGATGGTTAAGGATCATCTTATTTAGGAAGCCTTGGTGGCACACTTTTCTGGATTCATTCTTTGATTCCCAAAGTCAAATAAGGTCCCAGTGACAATGTAAAACTGAAGTAATTTGCATTCCAAGAAAATTAGGATAAAGCTAGGGACAAGTCTTGCTTATATACCACTGTCCTCAATAGAACTGAACAAAACAGCAAAAAAGTCAATGCTTGCCCTCAATACCCAGAGTCTCATCTTTCTGTGTCTTTTTCCTCATATAATAACCACTTGAAGTGCTGCTCTCAGAACTTGATCTCAGGGAAGGTTGCATAAGGCATTGGAAAGAACATAGTACTAGCAATTAATACACACATTATAGCTCTGGCTCTGCTAACTGTGTGACTTTGGGCAAGTCATATTATTTCTCCAGATTCACCAGACTCCTAGATGAGGTTATTTACACTCACTGCCTTCACTTTCTCACCACCTCACATGTACTCTTCAACATCTTTCAATCTGGCTTCTGACCAGAACATTCCTTGAAGCTTCTCTTTCCAAGGTCACCAGTGATCTCTCAATTGTCAAATCTAATGGCTAGTTTTTAGTCTTTGCCCTTTTGGACTTTTTTGTGACATTTGCCATGGTTGTCCAACTCCTTTTGGATGCTTTCTTTTCCTTTGGCTTCTGTGATACTGCTTTATCCTGGTTCTCCTCCTATATATCTGACTGCTCCTTTTAGGTTTCCTTTGATGATTCATCACTCTCCTTCCACCCCCTAAGTATGGATGTGCTCCAAGAATCTTCCTTCTCTTGTCTTTCTACAAAATCTCCCTTAGTGAGCTTATCTACTCTCTCAATTTCAATGAGTGCTTTCTGTAGCTGAATCCCAAGTCTACATGCCCTGCTGCAACCATAAGCCCTGAGCCCTGACTGCTGCACATCTTTCTATCTGGCTATTTCATGGGTACTTCAAAATCAATATGTCTAAAGCTAAATGTATCATGTTTTCCCGTTAACCTCTCCTTTCTCCCCCAATTTGAAACACATCATGGTACAGTGGAAAGAGTGTTAACTCTGAAGTCAGAGGCCATGGAACCTTTTGACTTCTTTGAAAGTTACAAAATGAAGGGAGTAGTCGGCTATATCGTTTTTAAGGTTCCTCCAACCTCTAAGTATATGTTTCTATGAACTGCTTAATTTGTGTTGATGGCTAACATTCCCTAATCACAAAGATTTGAAATCTTGACTCAAAAATAATTGTGAATTTTACTTCTTTCTCAAACCCACTTTTTGAGCTTCCTTTTCACATCATTTCCTCCAATTCATTCTATGACCCAGCCAAACTGGACTTCTAATCATTTCATAACGTTGCCCTGAATTTCTTTGTTTCTGGGAAAAAACCAAAAATACTTTCTACAGAGAATCATAGGTGTTTTTAGTTGCAAGGGATCTTGGAAATATTAGAGTCCAACCCGTCGCTCATTTGACAGATCTGGAAAATGAGACTCAGAGAGGTTGTGAGTCATCCAAAGGCACACAGTATTAAAGCTGAGAGAAGAATCCAGGACTCTTGTATACTAATACAAGATTCTTTCTGTTATATTCTCTTCCTCCACTAAGATAACTTTTATTAGACCTTAACATTTTTTTCTACCTTAGTCTGACCTACCAATCTGCTGATAGAAAACTCCTGAAGAATGGGGAGCCTTTGAGTACCTAGTATGGATATGCTAGTGTGCTAGATACTGTGAAGGATTTCATGGCCTAATATATAAGACATGGTCCTTCTCATTGAGAACATTCAACATAGGCATGGGAATAAAACTAAGTATACAATGACAATATATGTTAATTACCAAAAGAATAGATTGAACATCTTGTTATAGAAATGGCAACATAGTATGGTGGAAAAGCATGATGTATTTGAATTTGGAAGACCCACGTTCAAAACCCATCTCTTCTATTTACTATTTGTGTGATCTTGGACAAGTCACTTGGAAGAGAAATTTCTAGGTCTGAAAATTTTCATCTATAAAATGAGAATGCTTGAGTAGTTGATGTATGAGGTCCCTCCCAGCTCTAAATCTGCCATACAATAATACTATCAATCTAGAAGAAGAGGAAATCACTGTGAGTTGGAATGGCCAGGGGAAGCTTTATGAGGGATATGGAATATAAGTCAGTATTTGAAGAAAAGTTAGGATTCACATAGGTGGAAATCAACACAGACAAATCTTCCAGGCAGGAATGGCCTGGGCAAAGAAGCTGAGACAGGCAAACTGAATACATTTTCAGGGGAGAGTGACTATATAGACCTGACTGTAACTAAGGGTTTATATTAAGGGTTCTTGGGATCTCTTGGTATTGTCATATTTAAATGTTTCTGCTCTTGATTTTTTTTTAAAAAAATTTGATTTACTTTTGGGATATTAGTTAGGACTAAGGAATAGTGACTAAGGCCTTCAATACAGGGTTATGCATTATGTACTTTATCACATAGAGTAGTCTTTACCATACTGAATTATAGGGAAAAATCAGTAAAATGTCCAGATTATTCACAATTGATTACTCTTTATTCTGCAGCCTTTTTCTAGGCTTTTAAAATAGTGTATAATGTTAAAGAAGTAAGTATATTTGGTACTAAAAATTTACAGCAAACTTGTGGTTGGTTGACATTGCTATGGAGAATGGCAAGCCTTTAAGTATTTCTGGGTGATATGATGAAAGTGGCATTTTAAGATGTTTAGGTAATGAAAGAAAATATAATTAAAGATTATGGAACAGAGAAGGGAATTTTTTTACAAATATG
This sequence comes from Dromiciops gliroides, assembly GCF_019393635.1. Taxonomy (NCBI): domain Eukaryota; kingdom Metazoa; phylum Chordata; class Mammalia; order Microbiotheria; family Microbiotheriidae; genus Dromiciops; species Dromiciops gliroides. The sequence goes on along the minus strand of NC_057861.1, from coordinate 590,449,002 downwards.
TTGTATTATCAAGGGACAATGGAATACCAAAACAATAACAAAACAGGAATCAAAGAATCACATCAAAGGAGGTCACTGATTCTATCTTTTTTCTGGATAGCAACAGATCCAAATATCCTATTCATCAAGAATTTATAAACACCCACTATTTGCTAGGCATTAGAGGACAAAAATGTGACCATCCCTGTCTTCAAGGAATTTAGATTTATTGGGTTGGAGGTGGCAAGATAACAAATGCAAAGGTAGGTAGATATAAATATACACAAAATTAATGTAAAATGATTACGGGGTAGGGATTAGGGTTGGGCATGGGGGTAGAAACAACACTAAGAACTAAGAGGGGGCTAGAGAGATGGGGTCTCATGTAGGAAGTGGCATTAGAACTAAGCCTTGAGGGGTGGTAGGAATTTTAGTGGGGCAAACATAAAGTTAGGGAACAATTGAGGATTGGGAGATAGCCTATGCAGAGTCAGAGAGATGGACAATACTGGTAGGCTGAAGTCAGATTTTGAAAGGCTTCAAATACCAAACAGGAATTTATATTTCTTCTAGCACCAGTAGAAAAGGTTCTTGAAGCTCTTTGTGCAGATGACTGACATGGTCAGACCTGTGCTTTAGGAGTATCAATTTGGCAGCTTTTTAGAGGATGGAATGAAGAAGTTACAGACTGGGGCAGGGAGACCAATTAGGGGAGGCTATTGTAGTAGTGTAGGTGAGAGGTGAAGGGAGCCTGAACTTCCATGGTGGCTGTCAGAATGGAGAGCCTGGGATTGATTTGAGATCTATAGAGATAGAATACACAAGAACTGAGAATTGATTGCATATGGCCAATAAAAGGATGAAGAGTTGAGGATGACATCAGATTTTAAACCTTCTAGGGGAGGAACTGGATGGATGATGTTACCCTGGTTAGAAATGGAGAAGTTAGAAAAAGGAATGTTCATAGAATAGAAGATACTGAGATAAGAAGTAACATATTCTGTTTTGGACTTATTAACTTTGAGATGTCACTGCTAAACATTTTTCCACTTGGTTATTCTATGAGCATTTCAAAGTCAAAATGTCTAAAGCTAAACTCATAATCTTTTCCTTTAAACTTGCTTCTTATTCCCTAATTTAAAATGCAGTATGGCATAATAGAAAGAATGGTAAGTCTGGAGCCAAAGGGCCTGGTTTCAAATCCTGGCTCTCCAACTTCTACCTGTGACATTAAGATGAAGATGTCCAGAAGACAGCTGGTGACTTGGGACTAGAGTTCAAGAAAGTTTTAGATAGATAAGTAGATTTGGGAGCCATCAGTTTAGATATGATAATTGAACCCTTGGGATCTGATGAGATCACTCAGAATGAGAATAGAGAGAAAAGAGTAAAGGACCCAGGACAAAGCCTTAAGGGGTAAACCCACAGCTGGGGATGAGGCATAGCCAATTAAGATCCAGCAGAGGCTGAGAAGTGATAGTTAGACAGGTAGGAGTAGAAGCAGGGGAGCAGGGTCATGAAAACCCACAGAGCACAGAGTGTCTTAGAGGAGGAGGTGGTCAGCAGTGTTCAGTGCAATAAGATGAGAGAACTTCTTGTTGCTCATGTTACTCAGAAGTCTCTCTGTATAGAGATTAATGCTACTAAGGAATCTATTTCAGTCGGATCACTTTTATTTCCTTAAATCTTTACTACATTTCCATCCCCCCCCCCCAAAGTAGCACAAGCCCATTTCCTCTTATTCTGTACTATATAGAGATGCTGAAAGACTGGTTACCATACATCTTATAATAATTCTTCCAATTACTGACAGCATTTACCCAGTCACCCCTAAGTCTTCTCAAATTCCCCTGCAACATTGAATCTGGGCTAAAGAATTCAGTTAAAATAAATGAGAGGGATTTTATTGTATGGGGAGAAGATTTTATTATTTGGATTGGAATTGGTATTTTGAGATATGCTCAAGTCCCCAGATATTGTTCAGATGAACTGCTATTGAGCTGAGCTCCCTCTTCTTCTACTTATGAAGCTGAATTTTAGAAACCAAATGTACTTTTTACATTGTTCCCCATTAGATTTCATCTTATTAGAGCCACCCTAATATTTTAGCTTGTTGAGATCTTTTTATACTCTGACTCTGTTATCCTGATGTGTTAGGTACCTCTCCTACTTTTGTGACATCTGAAAATTTTAAAAGCATGTTGTATGTCTTTGTTCTAAGTCAATGAGTTGTTCCCATTTTCTTTTGTTCCATAAACCCCTTTCAATAACAAAAATATATTGCAAATTCCCAGGGTAATTTAATGAACTACTCGGAATATTCTTTGCAATTATTTACTGCTTAAGTCACCATTAGCTAATTTTTAGTACCAACCCCATAGACCAGTGGTGTCTAATTCAAGTAGAAATGGATCCCTCTAGGTTAGATTGACTGAGAGAACCACAAATTAACATTATCTATCTTGTACTATATTAAAATAAAAAAAAAAACTTTTCCCAATTACGTTCTAATGAGTTCCAGTTGCATCAGAGTTTACTTTGACACTTCTGCCTTAGACAGTTATCCAGGGAACCACAAAATGGGAACCACAGATCTAAGTTATTGCTAAACACATTCAAGAGTGTAGGACTTCAATTTTCCCACTAGCAAAATAGAGGGAGTCAGATGAGATGTTTTCTAAGGTCCCTTACACTTTTAATAGGACCTGGGATTTGGGCTGGGATTTGAAGGATGGTTAGCATTTGGATAATCAGAAAGAAGCTAAAATCCGATTTCTTTACAGCCCCTATTTATAGTATCTCTGCAAGCAGTTTTGAATTCATGTAAGCCAGTGACAAGCTATTCATAGGAATAATTACAATCTCTTCTCAGTTCCCATTGACTTACAATCTGTCCCAGGTAGAGCTAATCAAAAGTGCTCTAAAGAAGTAAAACTTAGTCTTTTTCTTAAACACTAACTGATAGTGTGTTTTCTGTAAAGGAACTCAAGTATAACACTGATTCTAAAGGTTCTTAGACAAATAATAATATGCTATGTTTGCCACAAACTGCATCAAGATACTTCTACCCTAATAATAACAATGGATAGCATTTCTATAACACTTTAAGGTTTTCAAAATACTTTATAAATATTATCTCATTGAATAAACTGAGGCAGACAGAGGTTAAGTAATTTGCCCAGGGTCACATACCTATAAGTGTCTGAGGATGGATTTGAACCCAGGGCTTCCTGATTCTAGGCCTGGCTTTGAGCCACCCAGCAACATCTAATGGCTGATGTTTATCTATTGCTTTGGGTCTGCTGCATGCTTTACCTACATGGTCTCACTTGTTCCTCACAGTTTACCTGATGAGGTAGATGCTACTATAAATTTATATTGTATGAATATAGAGATTGAGACCCAGAGAAGTTGTGCCATGTCCCGGGTCATAGAGTTGGCTTATGGCATTATTTGGAGTTTTTTAAAAAATTTGTTTTAAATTTTAAATTTTTTTGGTGGGGCAGGGCAATGAAGGTTAAGTGACTTGCCCAGGGTCACACAGCAAGGAAGTGTCAAGTGTCTGAGGCCAGATTTGAACTCAGGTCCTCCTGAAACCAGGGCTGGTGCTTTTTCCATTGCACCACCTAGCTGTTCCCTGTCAGGGTCATAGAGTTGAAAGTGTTTTAATCAGGTTTCAAACCCAGGTTTTTCTGACTTCCATTGCCAAGGCCTATGTTAATTTTGGTGAAATTAATTAATCACTGCAGCTAAATGGGGACTCAGTTGCACAAGTTCCCAGAAACTATACCCATGAAAGAATTTGTTCTGGTCAGTCAGGTTCTTGGATTGCTGTAATATATTCATTTTCTGGCTATGATAACTTCTGAGATAAGGAGTTGGGGGATAAGCCTGAAGTTAGGGTTCACAACCCCTCTATTTTTTACTAGTTCTGTCACCTCTGGCAAATCACTTAACTTCTCTAGGCCTCAGTTTCCCCATCTTCAAAATGAGGGGATCAGATTAAATGGCTTCTAAGGCCTCTTTCAGCTCTAAATCTACGGTCTAGATGAAAATAGGGCAATCTCCCTTAGCACATGACTTACCATGCTACTTACAGTCTCTTTGGTCCAGGGCAAGTATCCTAAATCTCTCTGTTGATTGGACTACTTTTTGTGCCCTTGAATGGTTAGCTGAGGATAATCATATGGTTAGAACAGTTCAATGCATATTTTTTTCTGCAACTCCCATTGGTTTTGATTTATCACTCATGCTTCAGTGAGTGAAGGTAAGAGAAAAAATACATCACCTGGCACCATCATTAACATTTTTCCAACATGACCTGTCTATTGGAGATAAAAGCCCAGGCTAGCCTCGTTCACATTAATCAAGGAGAAGGAAGGAAATCATTTGGGCAACACAGCACCTGAGCCTTCTTTGCTAATCTATCTTGAGGCAGGGGCCCTTGCTTCCAAGATGGCATTTGTAATTCAGAAGGGAGAATGAATTAGCCAGAGAAGTCCATTCATTAGTTCAGGGATCAAAGTTTATAAAGAGCGTGTTGGGCCAAATCAGCTCCATTAAAAGAAGCTGCTTTCTATTCTTTAAGTATGCCAAGCAAAGTCAAACTTCAATTCTCCTTTTATTATTCTCAGCATTTCAGATTTAGTCAACATGTATTTATTCAGCCTGTACATATTATTTGAACTATGCTAAATGCTTTAGGGGATCCAGAGGAAGCAGAAAATATAGTTCCTATTCTTATAATCTCATTACAGAAGCAGCTCAATTAAATATGTGAAACAATAAGAGAGCAACACAAGACAGAAGAAGTTAGCTCAGAGATCTAGTCCAACCCCCTCAAAGATCCCTTCTAGCCCCAAAATCTATGATCCCACAACCTCTAGTTCCCTTATAGCCTGGAAAGATGGACTAGAGTAAAGAGAATGAAGAACTGACTCTGAATTCAGAAGACCTGACATCCCACCTCTGCCATTTACAACCGGTACCTACTTTCCTGGGCTTTGTTTTCCTCATCTATAAAATAAGGGGGTTGGACTAGAGGAGCCCAGAGGCCCCTTCAAGGTCTAAGTCTGTGACCTCATATAACCCTGTGATCCCATGGCTTGATCTGATTCTTGATGAATGATCAGGATTTGGATAAAAAGCAGAGAGGGGGTCACGAAGCACAGAGATAAGAATGAGAAAGGCAGCTTAACTAAGAGAAAGGTTAAATGGGATGAAATTATGGAGAACCTCAATCACTTATCTAAGGAGTTTGTGCTATGTCTGATATACAGGAGGAAGTCTTTAAGCCTAGGGGATGACATCATGTGAAATGGTAGTGAGCAGGGATTTGGGAATCAGTATATTAGGGTTCCAGTTCCAACTCAGCCACTCAATGACTGTCCAAATCACTTCAATTCACTAGGTCTCAGTTTCCTCATCTGTGTAATAAGGTTGGACTACATTAGTACTAAGATTGCTTCTAGTTCTAATACTCTGCAATCCTGTGATGTGATGAAAGTATTTATGTGGTAAAATATAAGATCCTTGAAGGCAGGCACTGCTTCATTTGTTGTCCTCAGTGTCCACAGTGTCTAGTAGCATATATCATGTAGAGTAATTACTTAATAACAATATACATTTATTGAATTGAATGGTTGATTACATTTAAACCAGAAGCAGTGTGGTTAGAATACCTGGAAAAGAGCTGTTTGCAGATTGCTTCTGGGTTCAGGGAAAGCAGAAACAAACCCAAACTATATTTTGAAAAATTTACTTTTCATAAGAAGAGTGGCTGTGTGTTTGCCAGGAAGCACTGTCCTAGTTCTGGGGGCTCTCATCAGAGCCAATGACAACTGAACTAGGAATTTCTGCCCTGCCACACAATGACCTCACTAGGTTCTGTTCAGTATTTCAATTGAATACCACTTTGCCCTAAAAATACTCTTTGACATTATGCACAAACACTGAAAGAGACATTTACTTGGTCCTGACCTTTGTAAGGTTTCTGCTAAAAGAGATTCGATGGCACACAAATGGAGCTGAATTATTTATAGGCCCAAGGGGAAATCAAAGTTGCTTTTATCCCTATTGAAAGTATATCAGAAGACCAGAAAATGCCAAATTATCTTCAGTTCTTCATAAAATGGTTTTAGCTAGACTAAAGGATACTTATTAGACCTGGGCCAATTTTTTATGGCTAGTCCTTGAGGAAATCTCTAAAAACCTGGTATATCTGGCATTAGCAGAGGTTTTGCTTTTTTGGGGGGGAGACTATTTGCCAGGAGAAAGGGGGTCTGGCCCTCCCTTCAGAGACACTCAAGCAGGATTAATCTGGGTCTACATTACAATTAAGCACAGGGTCATGAAATTAGGGTCTGAAATACTAATAGAAACATAGGTATGCATAGAGAAATCACATACCTGGCATAAAATGGAATGAGGTTTTTGAATCTAGACTAATTCCCCTTGTTATTTCATATCTGGCTTTAGAATAATTCTCTATACATGTTTATGAATAGAACTAGCACTGTAGGAAACAAGGTCAAGTAGTGAAGCAAAGGTCAAGACAACAGGGAATTGAGGAGAAGGGAAGTAGGAGAGTGGGGCTAAAATGCCAAGGGTCCATTTAAACCTGCAGGGCTCCTAAATCAGGTCTCTTTTCCAATTCTTCTCTCAGTTTGGCCTAGCTCAAGGATTATCTCTTTCTGGCTCAGTCAGCCTGCTCCCTTGATGGGTGCTGACGTTGTTCTTCTCTCAGTGTGAAGTAATGGGATTCTTCTGATTTACATTTGTTTCCCCAAGCCCTTTCCCCAAGAGACCCAACCTAGCAGATATACTCTAGATGAATCATCTGGGATTTGAACAGCTCTTACAGAAGTGATGTTTTTCTACTGTTTTACCAGATCACTTATGGGCTGTGTTTGGAAGTTGCCAGATCTTGTGTTGCATAAAGTTCCCAGTTATGATAGCTGAATTTTTTCATTTTTCATCAAAACATCTAGTGTAGCCCACTCCTAGATATTTCAGGGACAGTAGCCTCCCACAAAGCAACCTATCCATCTATCTACCATCTACCACATAAGTCTATCCTTATTTTGATCTATACAGGTAAAAATTCTTAAGGAATCCCTTATTCCAACATCCAATCCTTACTCAGCAGGGTTAGGCTGGCAGTAATATTCCTGTTCATAATTTAGATATCTTTCAGGGATCTTTACCAGTGTTTAAATAAACAAACCAATTATCTTTTCAACAACTTCCTCTCCTATGAAACTCCCAACTCTTACTGTTCTCTCATTTCTCTAAATTCCTGTTATATTGCTCTGGAAGATGAAGACCTTGAATTGTTTCATGTATACTAACTCTGTTCATGACAAATCTATTGACCTTAAGAATATTAATCAACCCACATTTCACCAAATAACACAGTCCTGGAAATGTGAAAGTCAATACATGTTTGCTGTTTAAGGCAACATAATCCAGTAGAATAGTACTGGGGTTAGAATTCAACTCTTGAGTTCAAATTCTGTCTTTGATAACTACTACTTGTGTAACCCTGGGTGAATTGCTTTAACCTCCATATGCCTCAGTTGCCTCATATGTAATAAGGAAGGATATGGGTTAGATGGTTGCTGAGGCCCCTTTAGCTCTGGATCCATGATCCTGTAATCCAATGTTTGATTTCCATCAATCAGAGAATGGTGGTGGTGTGACTTTCCTTCAGAATTTAATGAAAAAAAAAACCCAGGTTATGACATGAATCAGAAATATCTGGGTGTCAACATGGTAGGCAGTATATAAACTGATTAATTGGAACTGACTAGTTCATCTGAGATACGAACAATTGCTTTAAAAGCCATGTAAATATAGGCTGCACTTATGGGTTTGTTCAATGGGTGTGCCATCGATTAAATCAATGAGCTTTATGAATCTGTACTAATTCATTTTGTCATCTCATATCTGACTGTATAATAAAAGTCAATGTAAGCTCTCTGGTGAATACAAATCAGAGTGGATGGGGATTTGCTTCTGAGAAAAAAAAAGCATACGATTTTCTCTGCCATTTATATTTTTTTATTGAGTGGATTCCTGAAATAATATCTAGCCCTTCCAAAGTAGTAGCAGAGGCAAAGAAAAGGACAAAGAGTGGCATGTAACATTTATACATTCAATATGAGGCCAGGGGTTGTCTAGTTGTAAGGTACAAAGTTAGCTGTAAAATTACTTTTAGTAGTGACTTTGGTAGTTTGGTTGAATTTGTGGGTATGCCATCCTCTTAGTGATATACCCGACTACTCATCCCTCCATGCTTTGTCAGCCATTTAAATTCTGGTTCATGAGAATTTTTGTTGTTGTTGTTGTTATTGTTTTGTTTTCCCTTCTAGAAATACTCCTTAAATCAACATTTCTAAAATTGTGGAGTGGAGACCCCTAAGGATCCCAAGAATCTTCCAGGATTTTATGAAGTTAAAATCATTTTCGTAATAATATTAAGATATTTTAATTTCTAATGTAGTTTGTATCTGCACACACACACACACACATCTCACATAAACAAAAACTTTTTGAAGTCCCCAATGATTTTTAAGAATGTAAAGGGATCTTGAGAAAAAAAAAGTTTGAGAAATGCTACCATAAAGGAGCTATGCTAGATACATTCATTTTTATTATTTTAGTATCTCAGAACTACCAAATTGCTATGAATGCTGTAGTGTTAAGCACCAATTCACAGGGGGGAAATGGATTTGGATTGTTACCTTTTTGGTAAGAATCCATTTGTAATAATCAGATCACGTATTTTTTCTCTCAAATAAGGAGATGTATCATAGATTCATAGACTTAGAGTTGGAAGGAAGACTAGAAGCTAACTGGTCCAACATTTTACAAATGAGATTGAGATCTAGAGAGGTAAAGTGACTTACTAACATCACATAATTAATAAGTGGCAGAGTCAGGTAAGATATATACTCACAGAATATAGACAGTGTGACATGGTGGAGAGAGAGAGAGAGAGAGAGAGAGAGAGAGAGAGAGAGAGAGAGAGAGAGAGAGAGAGAGAGCAAGCCTTAGTATCAGGATGACCTAGGCTCATGTCTTGTTTCTGACACATACTGATCATGTGACCCTGGAGAAGTCATTTAACCTTTTAGCTCCCCCAGGCACTTCTCTAAGTTACAGAACATTTGTCAATCTCATAGAGAGAACTTTCTTATCTTCTCACTAGGAGTTTCCTTTGCCAATGAAAACGCAGTTCTGGACAAACACACATGCACATAAGGCAGTGTAGTAGAGCAGATAGTCATATGAATGGTAGATGTAGTATACAACTATACATTTTCATTCAGGATGGTATTCTCATATATCTATAGTATATATAGTATATATGACTATACACTAATGTATTTATAGTAATAATGTATTTATAGTAGTAATTATTACAAATTAATACAAATGGATTCTTACCAAAAAGATAACAATCCAAATCCATTTCCCCCCTATGAATTGGTGCTTAACACTACAGCATTCATAGCAATTTGGTAGTTCTGAGTAGTCTTTAAGTCATATAGTTTCAAGTTCTGTCTCTGAATAGTGCTACCTATGGAGTCATGGGAATGTTATTTTAACCTCTGTTTCCCTAACTAGCTCTCTAGGTTCTGTATGAGGGAGCTTCAACACCTGCAATTTCAATACTGATGAAATCACAGGCCCAAACCATTGGCCAATAATGTGAGAATGTGGGTATATGTAATATCATGTAGACACACATACAGATACATACATAATGTTCACATTTAACATAATTTACCCCCTGTAACAAACCTATGTCATTGATAAAATCAAACTTCAGAGGCAAAGTGGAATGCAATCGCATTTTAAATCCTGTTTGTTGGTGGTAGGGGAAGAATTTCTGGATTTTCCCCCACTTTATTTAAGTATTATGTGAAATCTCAAATAGCATCTTAGTTTTTTTTTTCTTTTTAAGTCTGATAATTCAAGTATATATTCTTTCTATTCCTTACTTCTTCGAACACAGACATATGGTGTTATTTTATACCTGTTTTTATAGTCAAACCTCTGCTGACATTTCCCAGGAACTATTAAAATTCATAAAGCCCTGTTTTGCTCCCAGTACTTGGGATCCATCTAATTTTATCAGACAGTTTTACCATACTGTTCATATCAGAGCTTTTTAAAGTCATAATTCACCCAGAATTCTACCCTATCCCAGACGTAAATGCTCTCATTTTTCCAAGAACAGAACAGCTCTATCTAGAAGTTACCATCACAAAATAGGACCAAGTAGTGAGGCCTTAAGGGAGGTGGCTACTGCTTTCAGGTAGGAAGGAGGTAGGAAGTATAGACTGAATGAAGATAGGCCAAATTCCCCATATCAGTAACACACAGGCATTCTATGTTTCTTACTAGAGCCAAAGTCATTAAAACAACTTAAAAGAAACCTTTCTGCCTGAGGCTCATAATTCTTGAGGGCAAGGGACTATTTTTTATTTATCTGTGTATGACTCTCAGGCTTAGCACAGTGCCTCACACCCTCAATAAATATTTGTTGAACTGAATTGGGTCTGACTGCACTGCATCATCTGACATCTCCCCTCCTTGATCTACTGAATGAGCTTCAGCTGTGGACAGCTCCCCATGGCTGCTAGCATTTCCTGTGTGTGGAAAACAGCTGTGTTAGCACAGCAGTGGACACCCTACAGTACTAAATTAACCATTCCCCTTGAGTTGGAAAGGAGATACTGTCGGTAATAAAACAGCCCCTTTGAAGAGTTTAAAGAAAGGCAAAGTTTTGGGGACATATATTTTGCTTATGTGCTAAATATTTAAGGACAGAACCGACCTACTCAAGTTAGTAACCCAATGAAAAGTACTGAGGAATTTCATAAAAAAGTTAGAGGAATTATCAAAAATGAGATTGGACCAAAGGTTGTCAGAGAATCAAAGAAAAACCAAGATTTATTTCAGTAGAAATCATAGGCATTTAATATACAGGAGGGCACAAGGGTTTTCATGCCATTATGATTTGCAGCTCTACAGGATATAAGATTGAAACTCATGTGTCTCTTTTTCATACCTCCTTGTTAAAGTAATATGCTGATCTTTATGGTCAAAGATGATGTTACTGACCCAGCACATGCCCCCCAATAATGGGGAAAGGTTTTTGTAAATGGATCCTAATTCTTTAACTCTTTCTTAGTATTAATAGACACCTTATATTTATTTTTTAATGCTTTATAGTTTGCAAAGCTTTTTATAAACTTTACTTACTTTGAGCCTTCTAATAACCACATAACAAAGGTAGTATTGGAGTTACTAAGCCCATTTACTAATGAGAAAACTGATTCTCAGAGAGGTTAAGTTAGGTTTTTATTACTTTAGTTCCCCAGGGGGACAGAGCCAAGATGGTGTAGGAAAGGTTGTAACTTTTGGAGCTCTCCACAAGGTCCATCCACATACCTCCAAGTAATACTATAAAACAACTCCTGGAGCAGCAAAACCCACAAAAGAACAGAGTGAGATAATTTTCCAGCCAAAGTTGGCTTCAAAGGGCAGCAGAGAAGGTCTACTGTACTGGAGCAAGAGGGGAGTGCAGTTGTGCCATGCAAGATCCAGCCCTAGGCTGGCTGTGCCTCTAGAGCTTCTGAATCACCAGTATCAGTGGCTATTTCTGGAAGTCAGCTCACAGAATGGTGAGGGGGTCCAGCAGTTGGCCATGGGGAGATAGAAGGGGTCTCTGCTGGAGCTGAGGTGTAGTGCAGTGGTGGTTCCCCTGTTCTGAACCTGGAAGCAGCCTTGAGTGGCAGTGGCCAAGTAGGGGAGGGGCACAGGCATGCCAAGCTTGCACCCACAGTGAACCAGATTTCTGCTTCCAGGTTAAAGAGCAAGCAGGCTGTGGTTACTTATATACCAGAGTACAGGCCAGGTGAGTGCAGAACCTGCCCCTCCTTAAATCATACCACCTGGGACCCCCTGAATCTTGGGACAGTGCATCCTGGAAGTGGTTCCCCACTATGAGAAGGAGTTCAAAGTGAAGAAACAGGCTAGGATAATGAGCTGGCAGAAAAAGATGCAGACCGTCAAAAGTTTTTGGTGACAAGGTAGATCAAAATACACACACAGAAGAAGATAACAAGGTCAAAACTCCTACATCCAAAGCTTCCAAGAAAAATATGAATTAGTCTCAGGCCACAGAAGCACTCAAAAAGGACTTTGAAGATAAAGTAAGAGAGGTAGAGGGAAAAGTAAGAGTAGAGGAAAAAATGGAAAGAAAAATGAGAGTGATGTAGGAGGGCTATGAAAAAAAAGTCAATAGTTTGAAAAGCCAAATTGGCCAAATGGAAAAGGAGGTACAAAAGTTCTCTGAACAAAATCATTGCTTAAAAATTAGGGTTGAGCAAATAGAAGCTAATGACTTTGTGATAAATCAAGACACAATAAAACAAATCCAAATGAATAAAAAATAGAGGGCAATGTGAAATATCTCCTTGGAAAAACAGCTGACCTGGAAAATAGATCCAGGAGATATAATTTGAAAATCATTGGACTACCTGAAAACCATGATCAAAAAAGAGCTTAGACACCATCTTCCAAGAAATCATCGGGTAAAATTGCTCTGATATTCTAGAAGCAGAAGGTAAAACAGAAATTCAAATGATCCACCTATCACCTCCTGCAAGAGATCCCCAAAAGAAAACTTCCAGGAATATTATAGCCAAATTCCAGAGTTCCCAGGTCAAGGAGAAAATATTGCAAGCAGCTAGAAAGAAACAATTCAAGTACTGTGGATCCACAGTCAGGATAACACAAGACCTAGCAGTTTCTACATTAAAGGATTGGGGGTAAGGAATATGATATTCCAGAGGGCAAAGGAACTGGGCTTACAGCCAAGAATTCCCTACTCAGCAAAACTGAATATAATCTTTCAGAGGAAAAATGGGACTTCAATGAAAAAGAGGACTTTTAGGCATTTGTGTTGAAATGACCTGAACTGAATAGAAAATTTGACTTTCAAATACAAGACCCTGGACAAGCATATAAAGGTAAACAGGAAAAAGAAATCATGAGGGATATTAAAAGGTTAAACTGTTTACATCCCTACATGGGAAGATGATACTTCTAACTCATAAGAACTTTTTCAGTAGTAGAGCAGCTGGAAGGAATATACTTAGAATACACAGGTGTGAATTGAATATGAAGGGATGCTATCTGTAAAGCATTTATTTTTTGTTTAGCCTTGTGTTGTGGGGCAGGCAGGGTGGGGTGGCTTATGTCTAGGGCTGGATTTGGGCTTGCTGCCCCATGATGACATCTTTAAAATAAAGTTAAGGGGGGAGAGGAATGCACTAGAAGAAAGGGAAACGGAAAGGTGTAATGTGGTAAAGTAGCTCACATAAAAGAAATAAGAAAAAGCTTATGGAGTGGAGGGGAAGATGGAGAAGGAGCAGAGGAATGTGATGTATAAAATATAAATGTGGGTCCTAAACTGTCCCCCCCCCATTTTTGGGAGAAAGCTGGCTAAAATCAGTGACAAATTCAGCAAGAGTTTAGGCTTTCAGGATTTAGTAAAGTGTTTTAGAAGTTAGTGAAGAGAGAGTTGGTATAGCCAGAGAGAAACTCTTGCTTTTCCTAGCACTCCACATGAAGTACCTCACCATGCCAAAGTCCTAGATGGAAAGGGGAGCCCTCCTGTTCTCTGTCTGCCACCACCAAGCCAGTTCTGGACCAAAAGAGGCCAATTCAGTGAGCGAGCCTCATCTTCCTACTTCCTGTCTCCCTCCCCAAAAGGGGAGGTCCTTCAAGCTGATTGGTTGAGGGCCATCTCCTGCTGTCATCAGTAGTCCATAGCCTCTGAGAACAACATCCCACTCAGGGCCAGCCAGGCATGATTTCAATTTAATCATTCTTAAGTAGGTACTCAATCAGTTTCTCAGTCTCACCCAATTCAAACAATTCTAAATCAATCTTCAGATGGGGCCCCTGGGCATCTGCCAGATCCCATTATTTTATCACAGGAATGAGTGAGCTTTACTCTTATCAGAATTGGCTCAAAGAGGGAATAACATACACACTATAATGGGTATAGTAATATATTTTGCTCTGTGGGAAAGTGGGAGGGGAAGAGGATAAAGGGGGAGAGGTGAATGAAGGAATGGTGGATTGGGGGAAAGGGCAGTAAGAAGCAAAACACTTTTGAGGAGGGATAGGGTGAAAGAAGATAGAAAATAGAGTAAATATCAAGTGGAGGGAATAGGATGATGGGTAATACAGTTAGCAGTAGTAATTGTGAAAGAAATGATGAGCAAGATGCTATCAGAAGGACTTATGAAAAATGCAATACATCTACAGAGAAAGAACTGATAGTATCTGACTACAGATTGAAGTATAAATGAATTTGTTAGTTCCTCTTTCTAAAGTTATTTTGCCTGTCTTTTTTTACAACCTGACTAATGTGGAGATGTTTTGCATGACTGCACATGTCATAAAAAAGAAGTCCTTCAAGATTTTCAAAGCACTTTACATATTAACTAATCTGATCCTCACAATCCCTCATGAGGTTGTGCCATTATTATCCCCATTTTATAGTTAAGGAAACTGAGGCAGACAGAGATCAAGTGACATGTTCAGGGTCACACAGCTAGTTCGTGTCTGAGAGTGGATTTGAACTTATATTTTCCTGATTTCAAGTTCAATATACTATCCACTGCACAATCTCAATGCCTTTAATTTAGCTGACTCCAAATTCAGTGCTCTTTCCACTACTCTGCACTCTCAAGACCATACACTTCTGGCACAGTTAACTAGAATTTGGTGTACAATGAATGGCTACAGGAATGAGCCATGCTAAGAGTTACACTCAAGAATCAAACTTAAGACTTGGCCATTGTTATCAGATTTTAAAACACTAAGGTCAAATTCCCTGTGCTTTGAGTTAAACAGAACAACAAAACAATGTGCATATTAGAAGTTATTTGTTGGGGCAGCTAGATGGTGCAGTGGTTAAAGCACCGGCCCTGAATTCAGGAGTACCTGAGTTCAAATCCGGCCTCAGACACTTGACACTTACTAGCTGTGTGACCCTGGGCAAGTCATGTAACCCCCATTGCCTGCAAAAAAACAAAAACAAAAACAAACAAAAAAAAGAAGTTATTTGTTATACATTTTCCTCAAAACTTTGTTTTGATAACTTTCAAAGGTACATAGAGAGGACTTTGTTTATCTTTTCTTAATTCAAGAACCCAATTCTCTAATTTAAAAAAAAAATTACTCTAAATCAGGAGTTCTCAATTATTTTGCATTATGGACTTCCTTTACAGTATTATGAAGTTATGAAAGATGCTTTCTTAGAATAAATTTTTAAACATTTCTATTTGAAGGAAATATAGATTTCAGTTAGATTTTAGTGGACATAAAGACACAATTTTCCAATTGAAGTTCACAAACCTTTTAGGGGTCCAAGAATCCAAGGTTAAGATATCCTATTTTAGTTGGTTCTCCCAATTAAGTCAGGTCCTATCTGACAATTCATAGAGATACATGTCTATCTCCAGTTACAAAGTTTCCACATATAGGCTTGTAATGTGTAGATTCTTTAACCAAAGCCTAATTACAGTCTGAGCAAAGCACAGAGTCAAACACAACAATGAGTTTTAGCTTTTGGTTCTTTAATTTTCTACACTTGTACAGACTATGTCTTTTCTATGCCTTATCATTCTGCATGATTCTTGCCAATTAAAAATACAACAAATAAGTATTCGTTTTGGTCTTTTAGTATCTTATAGCATGCATTTGGACTGTCCGTCTATTTCTTTCATTCTTAGCATGTAAGCAGTCTGTCTCTCTTTCTAATCATATATGTTTGTCAATTTTTTTATATTCCACTTGGCATAGAAGTCATTATTGATAACATGAAGCACTCTATATCTACCATATGTTATTCATCACATTACTCTTTATATTGTTTATTAGCTATTACTTTATTTGTTTATTAGTTTATTTGTGAAACTGGTATTTTCTGATTCAAAACCATAAAACATTATTAAAGCATAATTTTTGGGGCAGAACAATGAGGGTTAAGGGGCTTGCCCAGGGTCACACAGCTAGTGTGAAGTGTCTGAGACTGGATTTGAATCTAGGTCTTCCTCAATCCAGGGCCACTGCTTTATCCACTGTGCCACCTAGCTGTCCCCCATTATTAAAGAATATTGATATGAAAGAGATGGACTGCTGGGACAGAAAACATTCGGTATGATTGAAAGTGTTGTACAGTTTTTCAGATTCAATTCAGACTGACTTCTTCCTGCTACTGATTCTATCATAACTTTATCATATTTCTGAGATATATAAATTAGTGAAGTAACTAGAAGGGATGCCCATGTTTTAGAATCTTACAACTACTGACTACCAGTCTATGACCAGTCTGACACAGGAATGCCTAAGAGAATAGAGTTGACCTCAGAAGGTGTTGTTAAAAAGGCAGCCACTGCTTATCTTGTGATATAGAGTAATCCTAGTTCATTTGTTTGGAGGTATTTTGTGTCTAATATATTAAGCAGCTTATAACACAGTTCAAAAAAAAAAAGGCTTTATCTAGGAACAGATATAACACAGCAAAACAGAAATGCAAAAGGTTACTCAGGAAGTGTTACTGCCCAAAACTGCACTGCTCTTCCACTTTGAGGTCTCACTATGCTATCTTGATTTCCCTCATGTTAATATTAAATTCTATAGTTGCACTATAAGATTTAGTTGAGCAGTCACCAGCTCAATACCCCGGGCTCTCTTATAAGTTGTTTCTAGCTACAGGCATCCTGCTTTCTCAACTCAATTATCACTCCCCCATTGCAAAAGTATTGTAGTAGGAGATTAATCTGAGCAATATGTATTTTTCATCCACTTTGTTTTTCCAATGTGTATGATTAGATCCATCTCTTTTGTACTACTGTGTATTTAACAAAAGAGACATTATAAAGCTCTGAGCCTTGATATCATTAAAACAATAATATCTTTCAACAGAAGTCTTTGTTTACTTATTAATAAAGAATTAGTCAATTGTCTGGACTTGAGTCAGGAAGCATGTTAAGAGAACAAAATTCCAATTGTTTTATATTTTGATTTATGGCATGAATACAGTTGAACAAAGTTATCTCTGTAGTCACATATGCCGTAAAACTTTGCATTCTTTTAATGTGTACAGTTGAAATATTTTGAGCAGGCCTCCCCCCCCACCCCGGCTGCATTTTGTTATATCATCCGATTTTTAAAAAATAAACAATAGGGGCAGCTAGATGGTGCAGTGGTTAAAGCACCGGCCCTGAATTCAGGAGTACCTGAGTTCAAATCCGGCCTCAGACACTTGACACTTACTAGCTGTGTGACCCTGGGCAGGTCACTTAACCCCCATTGCCTGCAAAAAAAACAAAAACAAAAACAAAAAAACAATAAACACTGTCCCAAAAGTTTTAATGTAGTTTTTTTTTTCTTTGCAGGGCAATGGGGGGTTAAGTGACTTGCTCAGGGTCACACAGCTGATAAGCATCAAGTGTCTGAGGCCAGATTTGAACTCAGGTACTCTTGAATCCAGGGCCAGTGCTTTATCCACTGCGCCACCTAGCTGCCCCTTAATGTAGTTTTAATGTTTAATAACTTAAAACTTCACTAAGACTTTTAGGATACTATGTACTCTTTTTAGGACACCCTATACTTAGTTTTGTAGACAAAAAGATGAGGTTTGCTATAAAAATTCATTTGTTGAGAGTGTATCTGTTTTCTTATATTTTAATTGAAGAAACCTTTGACTCATGCATAACCCATTTCCACAAATATATGTATAGAGTGACAGGGTGGGGTTATGTTTACAGATGGGAACTGTTTTTTTTTGTTTGTTTGTTTGTTTGTTTTTTAGTGAGGCAATTGGGGCCAAGTGACTTGCCCAGGGTCACACAGCTAGTATGTGTTAAGTGTCTGAGGCTGGATCCAAACTCAGGCACTCCTGACTCCAGGGCTGGCGCTCCATCTACTGTGCCACCCAGCTGCCCCGGAACTGTTTGTTTTAATTATACCATCTTTGACTTTTCCTTTCTTTTAGAATCTTCCTTTCTTTGAAGTGTTTCCCGCCCCCCCCCAATGATTCCTATGATTCTTTAGAATTGTGTATCCTCCAGAATACATATCTTATGTTTTTATTTTTTTTATGTTGAGACACTCTTCCTGACTTCTTCCTGACTGCAAGTGTCTTTGCTAGTATGATGCCACATTATATTGAGTAGGCAGTGATATAATCCAAATAGAGTGGTTTTACTATTGTTGTTAATGAGATTAGGTGATAGGGTTAGGGGTAAAAGCCAGCTATGATTTCATTAGTCTAGGGAATCCTTCAAGGAAAGAACTCCCTCTACTAATTCAGATCAACACATTCTCTGCAATTTATATTTTTGTATAGGAATAGATTGCTATAAAAAAATGTGGGCAGATCTGTTCTGTTTTGTATCTGTTTTCCTACCAGTTTCATCTACAAATGCTCTTGGGTTAATGAAACAGATCTCAGACCATTTTATCTGTAAGCTTGTATTCTTGTCAAATGTCTTTTTATTGTTTTATAAGCTTATACTATTTTCAGTTTTTCTCTTCCTTTTCTGTAATATTTTGCAAATGGGGCTGTATCTTAAATTAGTGTTGCCTTAGATAAGTATAACCTTAGTCAAGTCACTAAAATTTTCTGCTCACTGAAGCTTATTACTTTCCTCATCTTCAAAATGAAAGGGTTGTATTTGGTGGTCTCTGAAATATCTTCATTTTCTACATTTATGATATACATTTTTTCCTCTTCCTTCTTTGGCTTTGGGATCCAAATTCCTAAAAGGAAAGTGAATTCCCTATCTATTTGGATATACACACATATACCTACATACATATGTCTGTATGTGTCTGTATACATACATATATATATATATATATGATCATTTGAGTAATTTCTTTTTGAATGTTATATCTAAAATCTCTTCTCTACCTGCCTTCTTGTTTTTACAAAATACTTTTTGATGAAAAAATGAAAAAACACATGCAAGCTTCCATTCTCCCCCTCCCAGCTTTGCTCTCTTGTTTAATATTAATATTATAAGATATTTACATATTTTCCTGGTTCCAAATAACTATAAATATGTGGAACAATGACTCAGTTATATGAGCATTTTATTATTTGCAGTGAATGAAAATGCAATGAAAAGCTTCTCCTTTTTTATTTCTAATCACTTGGCTACATTTCCCTGATAGTTTTTGCCCTGTCATTATTAAACTGACTTCAGGGTTTGAAGAGTTGGCCAATGAGTTAAAACCAACTAGAAAATCCCCTATTGGTGACACTCTATAGAAGAGGGCTTCAGATTCTCTATCTGAGCTGCCTGGAGAAAGAACTGTTAGCTTAAGTCATTTTAAAGTGAATTAAATCCTATCTTCCCACCCACCCTCACTGGAACAATGCAGTTAGGTTAATTCAATTTAATTAAATAAGTCTTTATTGGATACCTACTATGTATTTAGTATTGTCTTGGGGCTATGAGAAATACAAGAAAAATAAAAGGCCTGGTTCTTTTCCTCATTAAAGATACTTGGAGGATGTTATTTAAGTATCCTCTACTTTGGCTAGCTTGCTAACTTGTACAGGGGCAGTCACAAACAGTAACTTCCCCCTACTGATTACATAGGCAGGAGGTCCAAACACATGGTTTGGAATCTGAGATGGGTCAACAGTCTGGTGTAGACTAATTTGACATTAAGCTCTAGCTAGCTTGCTGAAACTTCTCTAAAGTTCACACTGAATAGACTCCACCTGCTCTTTTCCTTTCAAATCACTTTTGCATCATTGTCCTAGATCCTGGAGGGTTCCCTTTGATCTCACTTCATCTCTCTTCCACCTATGACAATGTGCTGTTTTCAAATAGCGGCCTTGACCATCAGGACAGAATAGACTCAGAAAAAAAAAGCTGCAAAGCCTTGCATTATATTATACATTCACAGCCCATACAATGCAAATTTTTTCTAACTCTCTCTTTGGGAATTGATAACATAGACTACACTCATGTGACCTATATCCAGGGGTGTGCTGGAGATAGCTCAAATAGGCTCACAAGACCTGATTGACAGTGTGAGCAAGACACCTTGGGAATTTGCCACCCATAAAAATCAGGGCTTGATTTATTGTTTTGTATGTTATACAGACTTAAAAAATAGCAATGGTTAAAAAAACAACAACACACACGGTTGAGAATGTAGATTCAACTTAAAAATGACTCATTATTACATTTTGTCAGAGATCTGGTTGTTAAATATTTACCAGCATGGCACTGCCCACATCCTTTTTTGCAACTGGTGAATAAATCAACAAGCATTTATTAAGATTTAAGTGCCTATTCCAGTAGGCATTATATGAAGCACTGGGTTACTTGGTTAGGACAAGAATTGATACTCCTTATTTCTAGTTATCATTTGGCTATCATTCACTTTTCTTCTTTCTCTCAGGAACTCCCTTTTTTCTATAACCTTGCCACTCTCCTCACTAACTTTTTATCCCTTCTCTCACCATAATTACCTCTATTTATCCCTAATCTTTTAAAAATTTTCTTCCTTTCTTTTTCCATTTCCCTTCCTCTCTTTTCTCTTATTCTTCTGGACTCATGATATTTCAATGTATTGATCAACATCTTTCAAAGTTATTTTATTCTATATTAGTGCTAGTTTGTTTACTTTGCTCTGCATAAGTTCATATAGGTCTTCTCAGTTTCCTCTGAAAATTTTCCATTTCATCATTTCTTATGGAATAATAATATTACATTACATTTATAGGCCAGAATTTGTTTAGACATTCCCTAATAAAAGGACTGGAGAAGGAAATGGCAAACCACTCCAGTATCATTGCCAAGAAAACCCCAAATGGGGTCATGAAGAGTTGGAAATGACTAAAATGACTGAACAACAACAAAATTAGAAGGATGCTTTCTTAATTTCTAATGTTTTCCTCTTAAGAACTGCTATAAATATTTTTATACATATAGATCCTTTTCTCTCTTTTTTATTTCTTTATGAGTATAGGCCTAGTAGTTGTTTAGCTGGTCAAAGGGTATTTACAACAACTTTCTGGGCATCATTTGAAAGTTCTTATTAGAATGGCTGCACCAATTCACAGATCCACCAGCTATATACAAGCATACTTGTTTTCCTAATGTTTGTCCTTCTATTTTCCCACTATAACCCAGGATAAGGCATTCATATTCAAATGACTGAATAGAAAGTAGGAAAGGCAAATTAAAAGAATCCAGCTTGCCTCTTGTGGGAACTGAAGTCAGTATCATAGGAGACAATTTATAAATACCCATGGAACTGTTGCAACTGGTGTTCTTGCTTCTCTAGTGACCTTCCTCCAAATGCCTGGGTGGGTATTTATAGGACTCCCTTTCCTTACTTCCTTTTGGCTTTAGCCATAAAAATATCACTGATGGGCTTGTAAAATATTCCCAGCTCTTCTCCCATAGAGATGTCACATACAAGAGGCACTAAAGGCCTCTATAAAGGGCGGAGGTGGAGGATAACAGGGCTATGTTCCCGGTATCCATGACTTTTATGTGTCACTCAATGCATCAATAAGCATTTATCAAGTTTCCTATGTGCCACATCTTTTGTAAAGTAGTAGAGACAAAGAGGAAGTAGTTGGTGGGAGGACATTAGTGCATAGGGGAATCAAGAAAGAATCAAGCATCTAGGTGGCACAGTGTAGCACTGGACCTGGAGTCAAGAAGACCTGATTTCAAATCCAATATCAGACTCTTGTGAGTGAGATTTTTCCCATCCCTTAGTTATAAGAGATTTACTATAGTTATAAGTGATTTGATTAAGATAATAAGAAATATATTAGCTAAAAAAATTGTGATTTATTCTATTTCATATAGATTGCATAAGGTTAAAAGGTTAAGTCTTTTCCCATATTTCTTAATTTTCTAATGACAAGCATTAGGTAATATCAAAAGATCTAGTAGTCAGCAATACTATATTTTAATAATCATGAGTGCCTATAAGAGTTCACGCTGTTGACCAGTGGCCTAACAATGATCCACCCTATTCTTATCATAATGCTGGCATTTATAGTCATTTAGGTAGTTCCTTATATTTCCTAAGATTATGTTTTAATTTTAGAAGTGTAACTAATGATATAATACTGTACAAGTGTAACTTTGGAAGGGTATATAAACCCATGGATTATGTAATTCTGGGTCTTTCAGGCCCAATGCCTGGATGACCAGATTTATTGGGAGGCTAAAACCCTCTCAATAAACCTATTGGTTTTGTTGGGGGACTAACCCTCTCTCGAGAAACCTATTTGCTTCAGCCTGGAAGCTTTGTTATTTTCGTTCTTCTGTCGGACTTAAAAAAAAAATTTTCCCGACACTCTTACTAACTGTTTGACCCAGGGGAAGTCACTTAACTTCTGTTTGCCTCAGTTTCATCTGTAAAAAAAAAAAAAAAAAACAATGGGGACAATAATACCAGACTTGTGAGGATAAAATGAGAAAATAATTGTAAAGTTCTTAGAACAGTGCCTGACACATAGTAAGCACTATGTAAATATTAGCTATTATTATTTAGAAAGCTTTCTTACAAGGGAAGACACTTGAGGTGAACTTTGAAAGAAATCAGGAATTCTAAGAGTCATAGGGAGAGATTGTGCAAAGACATAGACATGCACAATGGATTACCATGGATGAGGAACAGCAAGTAGGTCAATATGGCTGGAATGTTGATTGTATGAAAAGAAGTAGTGTGTAAATAAGCCTGGCAAGGTAGCTTTAGGTCTTCCTGGGCTATCCCTTATGGCAATTTTCTGGCTGACGGTGGAAGGCAAGAAAAGTTATGACAGTTTTCAGCCCTAGTTACAGGGGAGAATTGTCTATTTAGGCAATTGTGCCATTACTACATGGCACTATTGGTAATATTGCTGCTTGTGTCTGCCATTGCTTTGCCACCCATACTCTAAAGTTAGCAGAAGCTGATTCTGGCCTTTGTAGTTTCATATGAGCTAGTCTTAAAGATAGAGTTGATGTGAGTGGTTTTTATTGCTAGGGATAGGACAGTGAGAGTGATGAAGAAAGAGTACTTGGTCATAAATCAGAGGGCCCGAGTTCAAATCCTCACTCTCTTACTTCTGAGCCCTGTAAACTAGAGCAAATTATTTTATTCTGCTGAACCTCTGTTTCCTCTTCTGTATATAGAGGGTTGCATCAAAGTGGCAAAGATGACTAATGCTGGGAGGGCTGTGGGAAAATAGGCACATTAATGCACTATTGACAGATCTATGAATTGGTCCTGACATTTTAGAAACCAATTTGCAATTATGCCCCCAAAGATAATAGACTTTTCATACTCTATAATCCAACCATACCACAACTGGCACCAAACCTTAAGGAGATCAAAGAAAAAGGAAAAGGACTCATATGTACCAAAATATTATAGCAAATTTTTGGTAGTAAAGAACTGGAAAACAAAGAGGTAGCTTTCTATTGGGGAAAAAGATAAACAAATTGTGATATATAAATGTAATAGAATATTATTGCATCAGAAGAAATGATGAAAAGGATAGTTTCAGAGTAATTTGGGAAGAACTTTATTAACTGATGCAGAATGAAATTAATAGAACAAGAAGAATAAAAGCAATGCTGAAAGACTTAAGAACTCTGATCAAGCCAATGACCAATCATGATTCCAGAAGATTGATGACTAACCTTGCTAGACAAAGAGGGGATGGATTCAAGATGCAGAACAAAACACACATTTTTGGACACAGATCATATGGAAAATTATTTAGCTTGGTAAAGTATAAATTTGTTATGAGAGCTTTGTTTCTCCCCCCCTTTTTTCTCCCCAGTGAGGGGTGGGGTGGTAGGGCAAAGGGAATAGAGCTACGGTAACAAGAAAAAAAAAAACAAATAAAAGAGGTTCATTGATGTATCTTTTTTAAATGGAGAGAAAATAACAGAAAGAAGGTCATAAAGAAGGCTAGACAAGCAGGACAGCTTTGAAAGCTACAGGTTGATCTTATTATACACTTAAAAAAGAAAAGTAAGCTGAACATAATAGATACCTGCAGTTTCATGTAGAGTCCTGTAGAGTCTGTTCTATTTTGTTTTGCAAATACCCTAGCTTGATGTATTATAAGTTCAGAGTAAAAATGAAAATCAATTTAAAATTTAATGAAGAGTTTAGACTAGGTAGCCTCTAAGTTCCCTCCCAGGTTCAGATCTAAGGTCTTTCTCTTTCCAGTTCCTCTGATGGAGGAGGGGGGCCCTATGCTCGGAAGATATTAACACTTTAAGGTGGGATTACTGGCCATTTGGGCCTGCTTCCCATTATAAGCCCAATTCCATTTTTATGTGATGGGATGCTGACAGGGAAGATGCTCTTTGATAGCTTATATAAATTGACTTATCCAACTGAGAGACATTTGGGGCTATGAGGATGCAGTGATGTTGGAAGTATTTAAAAAAAGATCTTGAACAAAAACTTTAAGTTCTGCCTGGCAAGACATTTGATGCCTGGGGATTTGGTGGCTTTTATTGATATGCTAGTACAATTGGAAGACTGATTAAAGGACAAGAATGGATGGGAAGAACTTGGAGCCAAGAAGACTACACAGTCACTGGGGCACCATGAGAGCCCTCATTCCAGGTAACTAAAGTTCAGGTAGATACATCAGTGCTCTAAGGGCTTGTAGGACTAGGCCTACCATGTCCTTTGCCTCCAGTTATTCCAATGGGTCTCAGATTAGGTTTGTATAAGGAAGCACACAGATGGCTCTCAGGAAGGTAAAGTGGTCCTGAGATAGATCAAAAGAGACTATATTGGGACCTCAGCATATCAGAGTATAACCATACCAAGCAGATCAGGAGCAGTTCTTTCCACGTAGGCATTCTTGGTACCCTGACATTGCAGGAGCAATCACCTTGGAGGAAAAGGACTAATAAGGTAGGGAAAGGAGTCCTAGGGATATGGAAAAGTTAACTCCGCTGGTTATGTTCAAAGGAGTGTGTCTATGGATCCAGGGGCTACTGTAGACCAGATAGGCATAAGTCCTAATAAATTCTGGCAAGGAATTATATTTCCCAAAGGGAGTGTCATAAGATGACTTCTGAATGAGTTGCCTTACCTGATGGGAGATTCCCCCCGCCACCCCAACCCCGGGAGATGTGTTGGTGTATCAAGAAACTATGCCACTGACCTGAAAGGCTTTGGCAGAGGGTTGATTGGTTGTGAGAACTATTTATTTCAAAAATATGACCTCAGTAGGACGTGTTTGGGTTACACTGATTGAAGAATCAGACTCTGTCTTTAGTGGACCTTACGTCAGTGTACTTCCCTTTTACTTGGCCCACACTCAAGAATCTCCCACCTTCTCTGAAGTCTTATTATCACAGATGAAGCCTTGAGTAAAATTAGACCAGGGGAAGGGACTAACCAATGATGTCATAATGAAGATGAAAGTCCAGGGAGTTGTGCTTTGCTGGGAGAGAAGAGGCTTCTGTCATGCAAATATTTCAAGTTTAAGCCTCTACCTCAGGTTCAGAGCTTCAAAAAGAGATGAAGCTGAAAGAAAAAGGAGTTTCCTTGGGAGAAATCTGAACAAACAGAAAGGAAATAATTGGAGTAGAATTTCTGAGCCTTTTTTGAAAGAGGTCAAAAGGAAACCTGGACAAAGGAAAATATAAAGCAGGACACACTTCAAGACATAACAAAATCATTTACATTTTGGAGATTGATATAGTTCAACAAGTAAAGGTGACAGTATGACAAGTGAAGTGAGTCTGGTTCAGGTGCTCCCTCTCACAGTTATTAGCACTGTTTTACTCTTTCTTTTATACAGTACTTCATTTTAATAGTCTGTGTCTTTCTGTTTCAGTTGTGTCTCCTGAAAACAACATATTGTTGGATTCTTGTTTTTAATCAATTCTGCTATCCATTTCCATTTTATAGATGAGCTCAATCTATTCAAATTCTGTGTATTCACATTAATGTGCATTTCCCTCCATTCTATTTTTTCTGTTTTTTATTCTCTTTTTATCCTGTCTCTTCTCAAAAGTCTGTTTCACTTCTGATCTTTAATCCACTCTCCCTTTTGTAATCTTTCCCCCATATCTCTTGATCCCTTCCTTTCTTATTTCTTTATTGAGTCAATTAGATCTCTAGAAAGCATATATATATATATATATATATATATATATATATATATATATATATATATATATGTTCTTTCTTTTTTGAATCAATTCAGATGAGAGTAGGGTTCAAGCATTGCCTGTTGTCACCACTTCCATTTTCCCATCCTCTTGAAAAGCTCTTCCTTTTCTGCCTCTTTTATGTGAGAAAAAATTTCCCCATTCTACTTCTCTCTTCTCCCATTGTATCCCTCTTTTTCACCCCTTCATTTTTTTGAGATCATTCCAGTGTAATCAATTCACACTCATGTTTTCTGTCTACAAAGATTTCTCCTAATTGTAGATAACTTCTAACTAATTATTGAGTCCCTTATGATTATTCTTTCATGTTTGCCCTTTTATGTTTTTCTTGAGTTTTGTGTTTGAATTTTAAATTTTCTATTCTTTTGCCTTTTTATCAGGAATGCTTGAAAAGAATAACATTTAGTTTTGCCTGGTAGGTGATCTTGGTTATAATCCTAGATCCTTTGCCTTCCTGAATGTCATATTTTAAGACCTCTACTGCTTTAATGTGGTAGCTGCTAAATCTCGTGTGATCCTCATCATGGCTTCACAATATTTTAATTGCTTCTTTCTGGTTATTTGCAATATTTTCTCCTTGATCTGAGAGCTTTGGAATTTGGCTATGATATTTCTAGGAGTCTTCATTTGGGGATCTCTTTGAGGAGTTAGTAGATTATTTCAATTTCTATTACCCTTTCAATCTAAGACATCAGAGTAGTTTTTCTCGATAATTTCTTGAAATATGATGTCTATCCTCTTTTTTATTTTGATCATGACTTTCAGTCATTTCAATAATTCCAAGATTTTCTCTATTCATTCTATTTTCCAGATCAGTTGTTTTTCTTTTTTTTTCTTCTTTTGTCTTAAAAGAAATATTTCTTAATGTCTTGTGGAGTCATTAGCTTCTACTTTAATTAATTCTTATTTTGAAGGAATTATTTTCTTTAGTGAGCTTTTGTATCCCTTTTTTCCATTTGTCCAATTCTATATTTTAAGAAGTTTTATTTCTTCTGATATTTTTTGAGCCTCTTTTTAACCATTAGGCCAATTCTGTTTATTAAGGTACTATTTTCTTCAGGGTTTTTTTTTTTTTAATTTTGGAACCTCTTTTACCAGATTCTCAATTCTCTTTTCGTAATTTTCTCATGTTATTCATTTATTTTCCCATTTTTCTTCTACCATTCATCTTTCTTTAATTATTCCAGGGATTTTTGTTGGGCTTGGGTTCAATTAGCATTTTTCATTGAGGCTTTGCTTTGTAGCTATTTTCACATTGTTGTCTTATTCTAGACAAACAAGTTTTCTTAGTTTTCTCTGCTAGTGTAGTAAATATATTTAATGCTCAAACTTTTGTTTTTCTTGTCGTTTGCTTATTTTTGACTTTGAACTTTATGTTAAAGTTGATTTCTGTTCGTCAGGTGCTGGAGAGGCATTGTCCAAACTTTAAAATTTTTTTTTGTCCTGCTGTTTTCAAAGCAATATTTTTCTTTTTTTGGGGGGGTGGGGAGCTCTATAATTTTTCAGTGCTTTCAAAGTGGTTTGACCCTTGGACAGGTGTGGTCATTGTCCTCTTAGTCTGTGCTCTCTTCTTTAACCAGAAAGAGCCCCTGTTCCTCAACTGTTGCTAGTGGTAGGTCTCTTCTAGGCCCTGGGACTGTGATCAAGTCACCTGCCCTCTTTTAGCCAAAAGGCCTAGTGCTCCTCTCTGATGTGGAATTTTGACCAAATATTCTTCTCTCTTGTGACCAACATAAGGAATACTGCTCTTCTTGTCCCCAGAATTGTGTCAAGATTCCCTACTCTCCTGAAGCCACAAGCACTAGTGCTCCCCTTGGCCCTGGAACTGTGACCTAGAACTGTTTATGTGCAATAGAATTGCAAATTAGCATCAGCTGTACCCAGAGCCAGCAAAGGGTCCCCTGAAAACTTTTCCTGACCAGTTGTTTGATCACCTTACTACCTCTGGGCTGAGAACTCTTGAAACTAATGCTTATTCTACTGCTGCTGCTGATATGGCCTCCTACAAGGTCCACTACTAGTCACTTGTGCTCTTTGTTGGCCTCACTCCAGTGTCATAGATTTTTCTTGCCAATGTTCTACATCATTTTAGGCTGGAAAAATGTCTCACTCTAACCTTTTCTTGACTCTGTCACTCCAAAATTAGATTTGAGGCATTATTTTAAAATTGTTTGGAGGAAATTGTTGAAAGAGTTGGGTTGTATTTAATCTTGGTTCCACCACCCCTTTATTATCAAAATTATTTTGTGTTACTTTATATAAACTTTGTACTTATTTGTGTATGTGTTTTATCCTTTCAGTAGAATAGATGTTTCTTGAGGACCTGACCTGTTTTTCTTTGTTTTCCCTTAGCCCAGATCAATACCTTGCACATATTAGCCACTTAAATATTTGCTAAATTAAATTTAATAAAGTTTTTCTGGCAGAAGTATATGCTGAGAGCAACTTACTCTCCCTCCTATTGGAAGCAGGGAGGACTTTAAGACAGTGCAGTTGAGCTGTGGGAGCAAAAAGTAGCAGCTGTCCTCAATAGTCTAAAGGAAGGCACCACCTTCTCTCCCACTCATATGTTATTTATAGGCAATAAATAATAGCAGAGGAAACCTGGTATTCTTGATTTGTGTTAGGCAGGTCCATTATACTTTACTGTGATACTACTTTGGGTTTTGGAAAGGAGAACCTGCTGAGGGCTTTTTGTAGCAGAGTAGAGAAGTTCTGACAAGCCTGATTATCTGTGTGGCTCACCTTGTAGGTTTATATTTGTATTTCCCTAGAGGTGGGGAGTGCTATGCATTGGTGTGTACTATAAGTTTCCTGAGTTCTCAGGTACAAATTATCTACCAGTCCTACAGCTGTAAAGATAACCACAGAAACGCCTTTGATAATGCCTTCATATCTCTTCTCTATTTTGTTTAGTAAAGGGCATGGGATCCTATCTAGTCAGTAGCTGGGGAACATTGACACTGTTATTCTTTGTTCTCATATTTTCTGGGACCTCTACAGTATTTAGAAAGCAATAACAGATATAATCAGTCATTCATTTTTTCATTTAAACATTACTATGTGCATAACACTGTTCTAGGAACTGAGTGAGACCAAAGATAAAACATAGTTATTGCTCTCATGGTGTATAAAGGTATCAGTCAGTCAATAAACATTTATTAAGTGCTTAATATGTGGCAGGCAAAGCATTTAGTGTAGGGATACAAAAAGTTGCAAAAGAGAGTCTCTGCCCTTAAGGAGTTTACAATTTAGTTGGGGAGACAATAAGCAAACAAATATTTTGTAAAATAAGATATAGAAATAATAAATAAATGGTACAAGATAAAAGAAACAATTAAGAGGGTAGAAATATTAGAATTAAGAGGGATTGGGAAAAGCTTCCTCTAGAAAAAATGGATTTTTAATTGAGATTTAAAAGATGCCAGGGAAGCCAATACACAGAGCTGAGGAGAGAGGAATTCCAGGTATGGGAGGATAGCCAGAGAAAATGCCCAGACTTAAAGATGTAATATCTTGTTTATGGAATAGTAAGGAAGCTAATGACATTGGATCAAAGAGTATATATCGGGGCATAAGGTTAGAAAAGGACTAAGAAAGGTAAGAGGATCTATGTAATGAGGGGCTTTGAATGACAAATAGAAATTTTTGTATTTGATCTTGGAGATTATAGGGAGCCATTGTAGTTTGTTCAGTTTGTTGAGGAGTAACATGATTGGACATGAACTTTAGGAAAATTACTTTAGTAGCCAAATGGAATTACTTTAGTAGCCAAGTGGGAAGAGACTTGAGGCAGGCAGATCTACCAGCAGGCTATTGCAATAGTAAAGGTCTGAGATGATGACGAACTATACCAGAGTAATGGCAATGTCAGAGAAGAAAAGAAGACATATTTAAGATATGTTGCGAAAGTAAAATTGACAGGCCTTGGCAACAGATTGAATATGGGGCAAGGGAAACAAGAGATAGTAAGGAATTAAAGATGATATGTGCATTCCATGCCTGAGGGACTAGGAGGACAGTGTTGCCCTCTATAGTAATAGGGAATGGTTTAGAAGGAAGCATACTCAATTTGGTTTTGTACATGTCAAGTTTAAGACATCTAGTTAGAGATGTCTGAAAGGCAGTTGGAGATGTGAAATTGGATATCAGCAAAGAGATTGCTTCAAGACAGATAGATTTCAGAATCATCAACAATGAGCCAATAAATAAATCCACTGAGCTGCTGAGATCACCAAGTGAAGCTGAAGAGATCGGCAAGGTATTGATAACAATCTCATGTCCCCTTTTGGGGGATATTTTCCTTTAAAAAAGGGAGTCTATGGAGAGGGCAATGTTTAACCCAAACAAATGATTTGCTCATGGTAGAATTATGGTACTATGACATCTGGTTAGGAGATAGTCCTGGGATCAGAGAATTTCCTAGAACTCCTCAAACCACAACATAAGCAACCAGTTACTCTGCTACTGTACATTTGTTCTTGCTCAGAAGTTAAAGGCTTGTACATCAAATGTCTCTAACTTCCTCTTAATAACCCTCCATGGAGCTATTATCCATGGATTCATTCTAACCCTTTCTAGACTTTTTTTTTTTTGGTCCTGCTGTGGATGAACCCCAAGGATTCTTTCTTGGCTGACTTGCAGTCATGGAACTGTGAGAAGCCATCTAGATCCCTTGATCTCAAGGGATCCATGCAAAAGGCTTCTAATAGTGTATTTAATCCTGTTTGTGGCTTCATAGTTCTTCTTTGCCATGGGCTATTGCAAGTCTCTGAGGAGATCTGGTGGCACTGGGCCTACTTAAGCTTCCATAGAATTTCCTACTGAACCTTTCTAGTGCAAGTATTACTACTAGTAAGTCAATTTGCTTCATAGAATTGCCAGCTTGCAGATTTTACCAAAAAAAAAAGACTTTTCAAACTGGGTTATATTGCAAGGTACATATAGTAATGCTCCTATAAAAGGAAATGGGATAAGAGATAAATTTCAGTAGCTACAGATGTGGAGTCTGGTGATTCCTTGGTATGTTAGAATTGAGAGAGGGAGGCAGTGTAATACAGAGTGAAGTCAGGGGGACTGGATTCAATTCCAGTTATAGTCACCAGCTGTGTGACATTGAGCATCTATCCCCTCTGATTCTCAGGTGCCTCATCTTTAAAAAGAGACAGCTGGGGAAGCTAGGTGGCACAGTGGATAAAACACCGGACCTGGATTCAGGAGGACCTGAGTTCAAATCCAGCCTCAGACACTTGACACTTACTAGCTGTGTGACCCTGGACAAGTCACTGAACCCTCATTGCCCCTCCAAAAACAAAACAAAACAACAACAACAACAACAACAACAAAAACCAACCAAATAAAAAGAGACAGATGAACTCTAAATATTAATTGATCAGTCACCAGATATACATAAAGCACTTACTATGTGTCAGGAGCTCCATATAATACTGGTAATACAGAGAAGAAATGAAATAGCTCTTTCCATTCAGAAGCTTTCTTTCATTTGGGAGTGAAAGCATGTGCAGATGTAATTACATAAATAATAGATATTTAGTGCAGTAAAAGTTTGCCAGGCTCCTAGTAGTTTGAGGTGAGGAATCAGGAAAAGCTTTCATGGGAGACAGTGGTAATTGAGCTGTTTCTTGAAGGGGAATAGGGTCTCTGAGAAGCTAAGGGGAGAAGAGAGAACATTGCAAGTGTGGATGACAACCAATACAATGATAGAGAGATAGAAGATAGGAGATGGGAGATAGCATGTCTTCTAGATGGGTCAGCGAGTCTCATATTGTAGCTGTTTGGCAGAGTTCAGTCACATGGACATGGGGTAGGGAAAATCATATAATAATATTGGAAGAGTAGGAAGGGGCCAGGTTGTGAAGATATTTAAATGACAAATAGCAAAGTTTATATTTCATCCTTGAGGTAATAGGGAGCCATTTGGGTTTATTAAGGTAGAAAGGGTGACATGATCAAATCAGCATTTTATAGCAAAATCACTTTGCTAACTGTGTGGATGACGGATTGGATTGAGGCAGGGATACAAAATAGGAGGCTACTATCCACCTCCAGAGAGAACTGAAGAACTCTGAATGCAGACTGAAGTACAACTTTTTTCTCTTTCCTTCCTTCTTTTTTCTTTTTTAAACACAGCTAATAGAGAAATTTATTTTGCATGATTTCACATGTATAATTGATATATTGCTTGCCTTTTCAGTAGGTGGGGGAGGAAAGGAATTCAGAACTCAAAATTTTAAAAAAGGATGTTAAAATAAATAACATTTATTAAAGAAAAAAGAAATATGAGGCTACTTCAATAATCCAGATAAGAAGAGATGAGGGTCTGGACTAAGGAGATGGTTGCATGAGTGGAGTAGAGGACAGGTATATGGGAGATGTTAGAATAAAAAGGACATGATTATATGGTATCTATACATCTTTCCAAGACTAACAATATAAAAATCTGAGATGTTCCAGTGATCTATAGCAGGGCCTCTCAAACTTTTTCCACTCATGACTCCTTTTTGCCCAAGAAATTTTTTACTCGACCCAGGTATATAGGTATATTAAATAAATATACATATAATAATAAATAAATATACAAATTTTTCATGATCCCCACATTCATTTATGTGACCCCATTTGGGGTTGTGACCCACAGTTTAAGAAGCTAGGATCTTTGGAAGAATGGAAGTTGGTAACAGAGAGAAAGAACACCTAGAGTTGAAAAATGTATTGTAAATGACCACAAAGTTTTCAAAGTCCTGCAAAAACACTTTTGAATACTAACATATCCCAAGGGCTTTGGATTTAGCCATTATTTAAAGTTATTCTTTGCTGAGAAGTTTCAATATTTATTTGGGGGAATTTTTTCCTCCCCTGGGAATTTTTTTTTAAAGTGTTATAATCTAGAGACCTGTGACTTCTTGAGTTAGGCAACTCCCTGTGTAGAAATTTCCTCCACCAATGCAGGCTACAAAAAACAAAACAAAACAAAACAAAAAAACAACAAAAAAAGTGAAAATAGTATGCTTCCATTTGCAATTGATTCCATAGTTCTTTCTCTGGATGTAGATTGAATTTTCCGTCATGAGTCCTTTATAAAAGCAAAGGATTATTGTATTGCTGAGAAGAGCTAAATGAATCATATCTGATCATCATGCAATGTTGCCGATACTGTGTATAATATTTTTCTGGTTCTGCTCACTTCAATTAGCATCAGTTCATGTAAGTCTTTTCAGGTTTTTCTGAAATCAGCCTGCTCATCATTTTTTTATACCATAATAGTATTCCATTATATACCATCATATACCACTCCCAAATTGATGGACATCCCCTCAATTTCCAATTCATTGCTATAAATGAATTGCTGCTATAAATATTTTCTGTACATGTAGGTCCTTGCCCCTTTCTATGCTTTCTTTGTGATACAAATCTAGTAATGGTATTGGTGGATGAAAGGGTATGCACAGTTTGAATGCCCTTTGAGCATAGTTTCAAATTGCTCTTCAGAATGGTTGGATGAGTTCAAAACTCCACCAATGCTGTATTAGTGTTTCAATTTTCCCACATCTTCTCCAACATTTATAATTTTCCTTTTATATTATATTAACCAATCTGATAAATGTGAGGTGGTACCTCAGTTGTTTTAGTTTGCATTTCTCTAATCCATAGTGATTTGGAGCATTTTTTTATGACTGTAGATAGGTTTAATGTCTTCATCTGAAAACTGCCTATTCATATCCTTTGACCATTTATCAATTGGGGAATGACTTGCATTCTCATAAGTTTGACTCAGTTCTCTATATATTTGAGAAATGAGGCCTTTATTAGAAACACTTGATGCAAAAATTGTTTCCCATCTTTCTGAATAAGCATTTACTAAGCACCTACTATGTGTCAGGAACTGTGCTAAGCACTAAGAAAAGCAAAAGCATCTTACTTGATTTCAAGGAGTTCACATTTTAATAAAGAGAGAGAATATGTAAGGTATATACATGGAATAAATAAATGAATAAAAAAATTTCTATTTTTACCCACCTCCAATTACCTTAATTAACAACATGTTCCATGCCCCAGATATTTTTACTAGGTGTGATTGTACCTTTGATTGAATTGTAGAATGAACCAATCAATCGTAGACATAAACTAAGTGTAAACAAACATAGTTCATCACTTTAGGAAAAGGTTAAGTGTGGATGAAATCACATGATAAAATGGATTGGGACTGCTTGAAGAATCAAAAACAACACTGGGCCCACTATATTATAAGAGGAGATTCTGGCAGGAGCATTCTAGCAATTGCTTTGAGAGTTAAACACAGAAGACCTTTGAGGAGCCAGATCCTTTTTGCTTGTAATTTTAGAGTTGCTTGGGTACAGTAAGAGTTTACTTTTCCATGATCACAAAGTTAGTATGTATCGGGGTGGGATTTGAACTCAGTTGCTCTTGACTTCAAATAACCTTCTATCCATCACACATCTTGAATTTTCAGGGAAATAGCTATAATTATATAATAGTTATCAATAGAAGAATGACACGCTTTCCATGCAATTTGGTTGGAGTGCATCTACTCTTTAGTAGTAATAGTAGCTGACATTTATATAGCGTTTTAAGGTTTGGAAAGTGCATTACATATGTCTTTCCCCATAAATCAAGAGATACCAACAGAAAACTTATGTTGCCTCTTAACTGACCTATGAAACTCTCACTCGATACCCAAAGGCTTTTTAACAATGTCAAAAGTTGCATCTATTGACTTCTATGTCTTCAGAAAACACCCAAGCAGAAACAGTATAGAGAAGAGAGCAAACTTCAGTGAGTCTTCTTGGTGAGAACAGCACAGAAACATCTGGAGTTTGATTGTTTTCTCAGATCCTGCTAAAAATAACTGCATATGCCAAGGTAAATCAACCATGTAGGGGCACTTGTCAGACTTTTCTACAATAACACACCAACCTAATGTAACTACATGACAGCTCATAGGATTCTGCTAAAAGTGTCTAAAATAAACCCTTGAGGCCTAGAAGAAGTAAAGACCTTCATCAATGAAGTCCCTAAGTGTTCTGGTTTCTGCTGGGCAGATGGCTTTGGCTTCTGTTGAATACTGCTTTCTCTAAGCTATGTAAATCAGAAGAGTCCTTGTTTGCCTTCCAATTCAGAATGGTCTTATATAGTTCAAATAAGCACACATATTAAATGTACTACTTAGGCATATGTATATCATTGGAGGATAGTACAGCAGAAGTATTCTGGCAGCTGCTTTGCAATTTAAGCTTTGGGATTTCTTTAAGGAGCTAGATCCTTTTTGCCTATAAGTTTGATGTCCCTTCTCTCTTCAGGGAAGAGTTCTTCCCTGAACCTCCGTTTTAGGGAAGAGCACCAAACCAGGCATATTGTTCTGCAGATGTAGTCACTACATATCAGATGCATTCTGACTGCTCCTGTGGGTCTCTTTTCCCATTAGTGAGTTCTCAGAATATCCATTTTATGAAAGGTCCCATCTCTCAGGACTTAGCCATCATGCCATGGTGCAAATACCTCTTTTCCCCTTCCTGCCTCTGCTTTTCAGCTCCACTTTAATTTTATGAGGTAGGGAGTAGATTTGGGTTTTGAGAGACCCCTCATGGAGGGGGCAGCTGGGTGGCACAGTGGATAAAGCACCGTCCCTAGATTCAGGAGGACCTGAGTTCAAATCTCATCTCAGACACTTGACACTTACTAGCTGTGTGACCCTGGGCAAGTCCCTTAACCCTCATTGCCCTGCAAAACAAAAAACAAACAAAAAACAACAACAAAAACAAAACAAAACAAAACCTCTTGGAGACTAGTGATAGAGTGCTAGGTATAAGAAGGAGAAAGAGAAATCAGTTTTACTGGATCATGGGGAGTATCTACAGTATTTACAGGTGAAGAAACAAAGGATTATTCAGAGAGGTGAAGTGACTTGCCCATGGTCACACAGCAAATAAGTATCAGAGGCAGGATTTGAACCTAAGTCTTCTTCTTTTTTTTTTTTTTGATGAGGCAATTGGGGTTAAGTGACTTGCCCACGGTCACACAGCTAGTAAGTGTCAAGTCTCTGAGGCCAGATTTGAACTCAGGTCTTCCTGAATCCAGGGCCAGTGTTTTATCCACTGTGCCACCTAGCTGCCCCGAACCTAAGTCTTCTTGACCCCAGGTCCAAATGCTATGAGTTCATGTGCTGGAGTAGCAGAAGATGTAACCTCTCTAAACCTTAGAAGATGATATTCATGAATTCCATGGGCCCTCAAATTCATCACTGGCTGCCAAGCTTTGGAAATAAACCTCTTTGAATTTTATTAGATTGGTCCTTGGATCACAGATACAGTCCTGTGCTGGGCCTATAGTCAGAGCCTTTCTAACTTGGTAAGTCCTTTCTAAACACACAGTCTTTTAGCTTCAAGAACCCAAGGTCACCTTTTTGATAGTCACAGTAGTAGTTTACTAGAGTATCAGGGATCGATGCTCTGAATTCCACGGCTGATTTTGTGATATCCTAGGTAGACTCAAGAAACATTTTTTAAAGGTCTGGCTCTGCCACTAATTAGCTACATTATCATGGCCAAATATCCTTGCTTCCTTGTAGTACCATTTCTTTATGTGTTAAAATGTGTTAAATGATCATTAAGGTCCCTTCTATCTTTAAGGCTATATTTCAAATACTGAGCTCTTTCAGTTTTTCAAATAGAGATGGACCAAAATCCTTGGTGGATTCAGTGAAATGCAGTGTCTCCCCCATGAATATGCAAAGTCATTATTTCAAAAGGTTCCCTTAGTTAAGAGTTAATTGCTGAGTAATTCTCAGGACCACTCTTAGCAGACAATGAACAGCTGTCAAGCTTGTCTTACAAAAACAATACCTTTTTTTTATTCCTATGAATGTAACTCAAGATTGGAGTCAGTAACAGGAATATTATTTGCCATAATAAGACATTCTCCTGGCTTCTCTGCCAGTCCTGATTACATATGAGTAGTGCTACTCCATTAACACAAAAAGTGCGATATAAAGACTATCAGGAGAGAAAAGGAAAAGCTCCTAAGATTTCAGGATCATGAAATGGATTTAGGAGTTGGAGGTTACTTAAACATCATCTACTTACATCAAAGGGTTGTTAGGATGAAAGTACTTTAAACCCTAAAATGATGTAGAAATGTCACTTATTCCAATTAGGATGAGACATAGGAATGTAGGATCTGTCATCTATACCAACTGTTTCATTTTAGAGATATGAAACATAATATCTAGACAGGAGAAAGTAGGTCCTACTAGGGAATTTTACTTTCCTTTTAGGAATTTTGGATTTGATTTCATGGCCAAAGAAGAAAAGGACAAATCCAGAGAGTCCATAGATTTAGAGCTGGAAGTAACTTCAGATACCATCTAGTCTAACCCCTTCATTTTAGAAATCAAGAGTGGTTCTCCAAGGTTACATGGATAGTATGTGTCAGAGGCAGGATTTTAACCCAGGCTTTCTGACTCCCAAGTCAGAACTTTTTCTTTTATATTACATTGCCTTCCTTCTATTACTATTACACATCCAAATGATTATAGGAATAACAAAAAGTACCATGGTATGGTAGAGAGAATGATGAATAAGAAGTAAAAGGATCTATATTTCTTGTTTGACTGTGCTACATGATATTTGTGAGAATGTTGGCACATCAGTTTATACTTTTATGACTTAGTTTCCTCATCCATGACATTGAATTTATGCATTTTTAGGGTTTCTATCAGTTCCAAATCTATAGAAATGAATTATTTGAGGTCATGTGGCTAGTAAAAATCAGAGACAAGACTGAAAACCAGGTCTTCTTATTCTAAATCCAGAGCTCTTTATCTAGCCATGTGATCCCGGACAATCTCACAGAATCACAAAATTTCAAAATCAAAAATGATCTTTGAGGTTGTTCAGTTCAAAATGTCCCTGAATAAGGATCCTCTCTACAACATAAGTGAGAAGTAGTCATGAGCTTTTGCTTAAAGACTTCCAGTGAGGGGAGCATCTTCCCATAGAAACTTCCCAATTTTGGATATCTAATTATTAGGAAGTTTCCTTTAAGATCAAGCTTAAATTTGTATGTTTTGTGCTTCTACTTAGTGCTTCTAGTTTTGATTTGGGGATTAAACAGAACAAGTTTAATCCTGCTTTCAGGTAATTGCCCTTTAACCATTTTTCTTCTTCAGGCTAAACACCCCTAGTTTTTTCAATGACTTCCCATATGTCATGAACTCCAAGACCCTGTCCATATTCTTTGTGTTACTTTGGAAAATCTCCAGATTATCAAGATTCTATCTTAAATAAGATAACCAGAACTAAAGCCAGTACTCCATTATGTGGTCTAACCAAGGCAGAGAATGCTGAGATAATCACCTCTCTATTCCTAGAAACCATACTTCACTTCTTTTTATGAGGAAAAAAACCCCAATATTTTATTGGTTTTATCTATTTTATGTTTTTTTGTCATTTCAATTTATTTTTATTTTTTTCCAGTTACACACAAAGGTAGTTTTCAACATTCCTTTTTATAAGATTTAGAGTTCCAAATTTCCCCCGCTCCCTCCCCTTCCTCCCCCCTTTATAAGACAGCAACTAATCTGACATAGGTTATATATGTACAATCTACAAGTGCTCTTTTTTTTGAAGTCTGTGTTCAATCAATATCAGTGCTTTCTCTGGGAGTGGATAGCATGCTTCATCATTAGTCTCTTGCAATTGTCTTGGATCATTGCATTGCTCAGAGTTGTCCAGTCATTCACTATTGCTCATAGAACAATACTGCTGTCACTCTACACAATGTCCTCATAGTTCTGCTCACTTCACTATACATCAGTTCATATGAGTCTCTCCAGGTTTCTCTGAAAGTATCCTACCTGTCACTTCTCACAGTTCACTAACACTCCATTACAATCATATACCACAGCTTCTTCAGTCATTCCCCAATTGATGGACATTCCTTTGATTTCCATTTCTTAGCCATCACAAAGAGTTGCTATAAATATTTTTTTGTAACTTTTCCCCCCATTTCTCTTTTTCACAATTACTATTGTTAACCACTTCCCTCCATCCTATTCCCTTCCCCGTGATATTTACTCTATTATCTATCTTCTTTCACCCTATCTCTCTTCAAAAGGAATTTGCTTCTGACAGCTCCCTCCCTCAATCTGCCCTCCCTTCTTTTGCCCCTCTCTCCTTATCCCCTTCCCTTCCCATTTACCTGCAGGGTTAGATAGATTACTCCACCTAATTGAATGTGTATATTATTCCCTTCTTGAGCCAATTCTGATGAGCTTAAGGTCTTTGAGCCAATTCTGATGAGTGTAAAGTTCATTTACTGCCCTGCTCCTCCCTCATCCCTCCCCCTGCCTCCCCCACACTCCATAGGCTCTTTCCTATTTCTTTCATGTGGGACTTCACTCCATTCTACCTCTCCCTTTCCCCCTTCCCCCAGTGCATTCCCCTCACTGCTCAATTTTACCCTAAATATGTCATCATGGGGCAGCTAGGTGACATGGTGGACAAAGCACCCAACCTGGACCCAGGAAGAACCAAACCCAAATCTGGCCTCAGACACAAGGGACTCACCCACTGCATGACCCCAGGCATGTCACCCAATTCCAACCACCCCACAAAAAGAGATAACAAAAATAAATACTTTGCAGGTATCATCCCTTCATAATCAATTCCCACTTGTGCTCTCTGTCTAAATTTATTTCTATCATCTGCCCTAATACTGAGAAAGTTCTTATGAGTTAGACATATCATCTCCCCATGTAGAAATGTAAACAGTTTAACTTTTTAACGTGCTACTTAATTTCTTTTTCCTGTTTACCTTTTTATGATTCTCTAGGATCTTGTATTTGAAAGTTAAATTTTCCATTCAGTTTAGGTTTTTTCATCACGAATACCTGAAAGTCCTCTTTTTATTGAAGTCCCATTTTTTCCTCAGAAAAATTATACTCTGTTTTGCTGGGTAGGCGATTCTTGGTTGTAATTCCAATTCCTTTGCCCTCTGGAATATCATATTCCATGCTCTCTGATCCTTTAATGTAGAAGATGCTAGATCTTGTGCTATCCTGACTGGGGCTCCACACTACTTGAATTCTTTTTTTTTTCCGCAGCTTGCAATATTTTCTCCTTGACCTAGGATCTTTGGAATGTGGCTATAATATTCCTGGGAGTTTTCCCTTTGGGATCTCTTTCAGGAGGTTATTGGTGGATTCTTTCAATTTCTATTTTACCTTCTGCTTCTAGAATATCAGGGAAGTTTTCCCTGATAATTTCCTGGAAGATGATGTCTAATCTCTTTCCTTGATCATGGTTTTC
This sequence comes from Dromiciops gliroides, assembly GCF_019393635.1. Taxonomy (NCBI): domain Eukaryota; kingdom Metazoa; phylum Chordata; class Mammalia; order Microbiotheria; family Microbiotheriidae; genus Dromiciops; species Dromiciops gliroides. The sequence goes on along the minus strand of NC_057861.1, from coordinate 590,408,399 downwards.
AGGTAGTCCAATAATTTTCAAATTATCTCTCCTGGATCTATTTTCTAGGTCAGGAGTTTTTCCAAGAAGGTATTTTACATTGGCCTCTATTTTTTTTTTTATTCATCTGGATTTGCTTTATTATATCTTGGTTTCTCATGAAGTCATTAGCTTCCATTTGTTCAATACTAATTCTTAAGCAATTATTTTCTTCAGAGAGCTTTTCCATTTGGCTTTTCAAGCTATTGACTTTTTTCTCATGTCTTTCCTACATCACTCTCATTTCTCTTTCCATTTTTTCCCTCTACCTCTATGACTTTATCTTCAAAGTCCTTTTTGAGCACCTCTATGATCTGAGACCAATTAATATTTTTCTTAGAAACTTTGGATGTAGGAGCCCTTATGTTGCTATCCTTTTCTGAGGGTGCACCTTGATCTTCTTTGTCACTAAAGAAGCTTTTTATGATTCACAATTTTCTCTGCCTGCTCATGCTGTCTGTCTTCCACTTGAGTTTTAACTCCTTCTACCACAGGGGGTACTGCTTCCAGGATGTACTCAAGCTTCATGGGGTCCCAGGGGTTATGATTTAATGAGGGGTAGTTGCTTCATTTGCCTGGCCCTTTCTCAGGTACTCAGATAACCCCAGGCCAACTTGCCAATCAACCAGACAGCAAAACCCTATGTGCTTTTGTTACTAGCTCCAATGAGCCTGCACCCCTCCCCCACCTGGGCTACCACCACTCAAGATTTCTTCCTGGTTTCCTTCTGGGCTAGGACATCCAAATCCCCCCTTAGCTCCTGCATACACGCTGGTACACTCCCCCCAGCCAGCTGTTCAGCCCTCTCACCAGACCGTGAGCTTAGTTCCAGAAGATGTTGGCACTGCAGCTGATTCAGAGCCTCAGGGTTAAGTTTCTTTGGTGCAACCTGCCTAGGGCTGTATCTGTGTTGGCACAATTGCTGGGAAGGACTCCATTCCCAGCCTCGCTCTGCCTTCTGCTGAACTTCCAAGGTTTCTTTAGCTGGAAAAGAATCTCAGCCATATCTTTGTGGGTTCTGCTGCTCCAGGAGTTGTTTTCTGGTTGTGTTTGGAGTTTTCTTGGGGGTAATTGTGTTCAGGATGTTACTGCCTTTTTTCCACCATCTTGGCTCAGCCCCTGAAACTACGACCATACTTCTCTTAATGCAACTTGAAATCACAATAGTTTATTTGGCTACCATATAATACTATTGACTCATATTGAACTTAGTACACTCGACTGAAACCATCAGATCTTTTTCAGATGAATTGCTATCTAGCCTTTCCATGTTGTATCTGTGAATTTGATTTTCAGAACCCAATGCAAGACTTTAAATTACAGACTTCATAATAAATTTCATCTTCTTAGATTCTTCATAATATTCTAGCCTGTCAAGACCAATTTTCTCATCCATTGTGTTAGTTATCTCTCTCAACTTTGTGTTATCTGAAAATTCAATAAGTATGCCATCTATGCCTCTATCCGAGTCAATGATAGAAATGTGAAACAATGCAGGACCAAGGACAAATCCTCAGGGCACTCCACTTTAAAGGTCCTTCCAAGTTGTAGACAGAATGGTGTGGTAAAAAGAGGACTGAACTTAGCGTCACAGGACCTGCATTTTAATTTTGGTTCTGCTTCTTATTACCTGAGTGTCCTTGAGCAAGTTACCACCTCTATAAAATGAAAGAGTTTGACTAGGTGACTTATAAGACTGCCTTATCTTCAGATCTATGGATTCAAATCATTTATGTGTATTCTTTGGGTCTTGTCATTCAAATCATTTTGAATTCACACAATTGTATTATTATTTAGAACTCCATCTTTTCCTTAATAATAACATGAAAGATTTTGTTAAATGCTCTGTTAAAATACAGGTGAACTATATATAAAGTTCCCCAAGCTATCAGTCTGATAACCCTGACAAAAACTGATAGACAGTTAGTCTAAAATGATGTGTTTCTTTTAAAATTTGTTTCCATTTCTTTTTTATATTACAATCATTTCCAAATATACCTTGCCCCTGTTTCTCTTCACAAAGCTCTCTCATAACAATCACAACCATCATAAGCAGTCATACCAGAACAGGCTAACACAGTGACTGAATATGTATTATTCTACATTCATGGTACTTCTCTACCAAGAATAAAGGAATATGTATATAATTTTGTTTTGTCTTTAATTTTATTTAATTTTTATTTTGATTTTTATTAATTTTAATTATTAAAAATTCAATATATGGAAAATAAAAATAAAAGTGAACTGCTATGCCCAACTTTAAAGTGTATATTAAGTTTAACACAGTAGTAACAAAATTTCCCTATTTGTTTATGTCCTGTTTATTTTTAATATTTTATTAATGTTTCTCTTTTTAAAAAATTTCCTGTGCTTGATAAAGTTATGTTGGGTTTTTATTTTCATTCTTTCCTTTTCTAGATCCTCATTAACTTTTCCTTTAACATTTTCACAAATTTTGTCAGAGATCAAAGGGAATCTATTAGTCTATAATTTGCCAATTTCATTTTCTTCCTTTTTTTTGAAAATCAGGGAATATTTTCACCTTGCAGTGCTTCTCCTCCGCAGTCTTTCAAAGGTTGCTCTATGCAGTATAAAAATTATATCTGCCAATGTTTTCAGAGTCCATTATATAGTTCATCTGGGTGTGTAGGCTTGAACTAATCAAGGGCAGCTAGGTCTTCTATTACTATCTTCTTATTTATTTTAGGTATGAATTCTTTATTAGCCATTTTGTTTCTGATCTTTCCAGGAAGGCCAAAGATCATTCTCATTGGCAGAGAAAACAGGAGCAACATAAGACTCCTGCATCTCTGCTTTCTCTTTGTCATCAGTTATCATCTGGAGGTGGGGAGAAGTAGTGGTAGTACCACCCACCCCAACCCTTACTCAGCCACATTGGAGGAGGAGATTAGAGTGACAAAAACCCTATAATCCTGGGTCTTGTCTGAGAACATCAGCCATTCAAGAATATTAACATTATAATTCACGTTCCACCCATTACTATACCTATGGCTAACAAGTTCTCACTACTTATTACTCTCCACATCACATTGTAATTTTCTTTCTTTCTTTTTTCTGTTTTCTTTTTTGTTTTTGTTGGGACAATGAGGGTTAAGTGACTTGTCCAAGGTCACACAGCTAGTAAGTGTCAAGTGTCTGAGGCTGGATCTGAACTCAGGTGCTCCTGAATCCAGGGTTGGTGCTTTATCCATTGTGCCACCTTGTTTCTCCCTACATTGTGATTTTTATCCCTTCTTTCCCCTACTTCTAGCATGCACAGATATTTTCTGCTTGCCTTTGGTGAACCATGGGGGAGCTCTGGGGTCCAGCTTCCAAACATGATAATACTCATCTACTAGGAGTCTGGCTATTAACTACTAAGCTTTAAGAGCTGATAATACCAGTTGTTTTACCTCTTTACCTTTAAAGGAAGAGGTGGTTTATGTTTAGTACCCTCTGGGATAAAAGTTTAGAATATAAAGTTTTATCTCAGTGAGGGTTGGAGAAGGATTGTCCTTCTCTGTCTCAATATAATGGTAGTAGGTGCCATCACTCCCCATGTGGAGTGGGAATTCAATTCACAGGATTGAAAGGGGGTTCCTGGATATCTTTGCCTCTATTATACATTTCCTTCCTTTAGGATTGATATTGTGTTCATCAAAGGTCTTCAGAGATTACAAATACTAGAGCTGGTATCTTGCTATTTCTTGACATTTAAACAAAAAGGTGGAAAGAGTAGCTTAAGCAGCAACACATTGACACTACAGGAAGAGTTAGCATTGATGAGAGGTCAAAGGAAGGATCAAGCTCAGCTGATTAAACAATGCTAATGTCAAATGCCTAACGGGTGATGAACATTTCTGAAAAAAAAATTAAATGTTCCAGTGAAGTGTGATGTTTAAAATCTAAATGTGTTGTCGACTTAAATTAGAAGCTTTAGCACCAGTCTTTGGACATTAAGAATTTATTAAAACATACTAGGTATTAGTAAAAGGAGAACATGTGGAGTTAAGAAAAGGCCTATCTAGCCTAGAGTTCCAGCCTGGTCTGGTTCTTCCTCAAGTCCTCTGCCATGAGCCTGCTTCAACCATCAACTCCTTAAACTGAGTGTGGAAGCTTTTTATAGGTCTGCAGTAGAGGTGATCCTTACACACTGCTTCAAACTGATTGGTAGGCATCATCCAAATCCATTGGTTCACTGGATTTGAAGGTGGTCTCAAGTTGAATTAAAAGTCCTTAGGTTCTGAGAACAATACCTTCTTAAGGGCCAGCCAGGTGTGGTTACAATCTAATTAACTTTAAGTAGACTACTCAGCAAAGTCAATCATGCTTACTTAATTCAATCAGTTTAGATTAATTTCTAGGTGGGCCTTTGAGTATCTGCAAAATCCCATTATTTTCTCATAGAAGCTTTAGTTGGGCACCAGCTGAAGATAGTAGTAGTATAAGTTAAGCTACTAAATTATCTTCTAATCATTATGTAATTCATACTATGATTCTTTTCTATATACCTTTTCTATATCTGATTCATATTGTACTCTGGGCACTCTTTTTTCCCCCATGGCAATGATGGTTAAGTGACTTACCCACGGACACACAGCTAGTAACTGTCAAGTGTTTGAGGCTGGATTTGAACTCATGTTCTCCTGAATCCAGGGCTGGTGCTTTATCCACTGCACCACTTAGCTACCCCCGGCACTCTTTTATATATTTTAAAGCTATAACCATAATTAATAACTTTCCTCAGGATGAAAAAGTAAGGGTGATGAACTAATGAAGAGAGAATCTACTTTTTGAGAGACTACTTACTCTATGGAGAAGTTGAGCTTCCTCTAAGCAATGAACCCTGCTAAAGACCAATGTAGTCTGACAGACTTGAGGTCTTAATTAACCAGTTGTGCTTAGCCTATATACTAGCTGTAGATGAAGAAATGAAGGCACGGAGAGATAAAATGATCATCTGAAGTTTATATAATAAATAAATAGAAGAGCTAGAATGTAAAGATAGGTCCTGTGACTATTAATTTTATGTTCTCCCCCATTATTTCCTAATGGGGCATTCTAACTCCAAGACCTTTAAAGAGTTTCCGTATAATTTGCAAATGAAAATTAATGAATGATATATAACTGTAAAAATATATTACATGTTAATTAGAATTAGTAAGAAAATAGCCTGATAGTTCTGATTTAGAATTCTCTGAATATAAAGCCCTGGTTCCTGGACATGTAGCTTTTTTTCAGACTTATTATGCCTGTTCTACCAAACATGTAGAGTATTCTCAAAACTATATGGCTATTTACTTCATAAGAGGCAGTATGGCATAGAAGAGAAGAGGTGACAGGAAATCCTGGGTTCAAGTCCCACTTCTGACACATACTAGCTAAGTGACTCTGGGCAAATCACTGAATGTCACAGTGTCCTAGGCAATTCTCAAAGGCTGTTACAGGCTGACCTTATTTATATGGCTGAGGGCATTTCCATACTAGATGGCCCATACAATGATGAAATGAAAGGTCTAGATAAAGCAACAATAAGAACAATAATGAACAAACAATAAACATGCCTCATGTTCCAACCAGCTATTTTTAACACAGCCAGAACATACAAGCTCATAATTGCTTACTCTGATAAATCTCAGTTGAAGGCAAAATGTTCATAGTTCATGACTTTAATTACTCTATGGAACATTCATGGATGGACATTATTTTAAATATACTATAAAGCCAAGACTATAATTTCTTAAATCTCATTCCAAGGAAACACTTTAAGGGGGTACAATATGAAGGAAACTTTCAATCATCTGCCTGTCATCTCTCTTCCATATTTTGCCAGGTAGTTTTTTTTTTTTTTCCCAACAAGAATCCTCAAAGCAAAGTGCTCTTCACCCTGAGCAAGTCTGACTGGATGAAGTCATCATGTCTCAAGACAGAATAATTTTCCACACTTGACAATTTTCTAGGAAAAAAAATAAGATAAGCTAACCATCAAAATAAGGCTAACCATCTGCTGATACTATGTGTCTTATATTTATTTATCTTTTATTTTCATAAAATATAAATGTAGCACCTGCCTTATCCATGGGCCATCTGAAATAATTCACTCTGACAAGAGAGGTAGTATGCTATAATGGATAAAGCAATGAACTTGGAGTAAAAAATGGGTTCAAATCCCATCTCAGACAATTATTAACTGTACGACCCTGGATTATCAATTTCTGTGTGCTTCAGTTTCTTCTTCTGAAAAGTAAGGACATTGCCTTTGATTACCTCTCAATTCCCTTTTAGCCATTATTCTATGCTCCTGTGAGGAAGGTAGCTATTTAGTCCAACCATCTATAGGTTCTAGATAGAAATAGTGGGGAAATGGAGGCCCAAGGAAAAGCTGGATGAACACATCTTGGAAAAAACAAAAAACACCAAACAAACAAACCCTCACTTGACTCCAGTCTTCCCTCCAGTTTTTTATGTCTCCTTCTTTTATAGCTAAGATCCTAGGAGAAAAAAGTTTTCTATACTTGTTGTGTTCACTTTTTTCTCCTATTTCTCAAAGCCTTTGCAAGTTGTCTTACTATTTCATCAACTGAAAGTTTTCTCTCCAAATTTACCAATGAACTCTTAGTTGCCAGATCAGCCAATTAATCAATTAATCAATGAAACACTCATTTATTAAATGTCTATTATATCCAAGGAAAGGAATTCTGTAGGCAATGGAGATGTAAAGACAAAAATTAGAAAGTTCATGCTCTGAAAATTTGCATTCTAAGACAATATGGATATATTTAAGCATATATAGTAGATACAAAACAAATATTATCTGCTGGCTTTTTTTCAATATTCATCCTTTTTGGCCCTTCTATAGCAATTGACACTATTGATTTCCTTCTCTTTCTGGATACTCTTTTCTCTCCTTTTTTATTTGCTTATGATATTTCTCTTTCTTGTTTCTCCTCCTGTCTGAACTTACAAAGGTCAACACCAGCTATTCTCCCATCAATCATTCCTTTTTACACATCTTCAATCTCTCTTTCCACTGACTCATTTTATGCTTAAAAATAGTTTCAGGTCTAAAAGACAAAAGGAAAACAAAGGAAGCAAGCAAGCAAACAAACAGAAACCTTCCTATGGATTTTTGTCTCATATCTCTTCTCCATTTCCCTGACAAATTCCTGGGAAGATTAACCTATATGCAGTCACTCTACTGTCTCATAATCTACTCACTTCTTAATAACTTTATATTTAAATTTTTATGTTTCCATTCTCCTGAGATGACTTTTTCAAAGCTCACCTTTATGCATTCTAATTGTTAAATTCATTTTCATTTCATCAGTCCTTATTCAACTTGACTTTTCTCTGACTTTGGACATTATCAACCATACCCTATTTCTTAAAATGTTTTATTTTTAACTTGGTAGCTCTAAAATTTGATGAACACATTTTTTGGTGGGTAGAAAACCTATGGTCTTTTCTGGTAATATTCTTTGGATTCTAGGAAGTACCGCTTTGTCCTTTCATTCCAATACTTACTTCTAGGCTATTTTCTTTTATTATTTTCTCAAATATGGCACTGAGGCTTTTTATATTGTTATATTTTTATGGGAGGGCAGTGATTCTTAGATTCTCTCTTCAAGCTCTCTTTTTTTTGGTGAATTGTTTTGATTGTATAAATCCTCAAGTGTTGGATATCCTTGGACTGTGTTTTCATGATTTTTGTACAATTGAATTTTTGAAATGTTTCCTTTATTTTTTTAAGCAAGTTTTCTACTGTTCTAAGGTTTGCAACTTTTCTTCTAAGCCTTTGCTTTTCCTTTCAAGTTTTTTATGTAGAGTTTTAAGTTTAATCTTTATTTCTTCCTTCCATTCTTCTTTTAGATCTTCTAACCATGTGGGGATTTTTGTGGTTATTCCATTCTTTTTTCTGGAGTTATAATTGTAATTATTCTCTTTTAGAATTTTTCCTTGAATTTCCTTTCCCTATATAATTTCTTCATTATTTTCTTTTAAATTTTTGATTGCTCATTCAATCTCTAGGCCATTGCTACTTTCTCCCCTCCCTTTGAAGATTTCTTACCATTCTTGTAGTATTTTAGCACATTTCTAGCTGTTGTAGATGATAAAGATTGGGATTTACATAAAAGCTTTCACTCAATCATCTTGCTGGAAGTCCTACCATTTCCTAATTTTTAATATTTTCTTAGCTCTTTTCTTCTGTGCACTCTTAGCTTTTTTTTCTACTATGCTGACCACACTGTATCGCTTTCTTTCAATGCCTCTTCTTCTACCTTTCTCCCTTGATGCTGCAACACCCCCAAGACATTCTCCCTAGCCTTCTCCACTTTCTCTCCCTTGACAATTTCACCCACTCCTAAAACTTCAACTATTAACTTGGTAGATAACTCTCATACATACATACACACATACATACATATACATACATATATACATATACATATTCATACACACAAACACACACACATTATATATATATATATATATATATATATATAATATTTTTTTCTAGCCCTGAACTCTCCTGTTATTCAAAGAAGAAATATATCTGATATTGTTCCTTCTCTCTCAGCTCTCCAGTGAATTAATTTTCTAGTGTAACTAAATCCACCTTTATCATCTATCTCCTCCTCAATATTTCTAGTGCTACCACCCTAGTTAGGCATTCAATGCCAGTCATATCTACTATTGCAATAGTTTTCATAATGATATTTTTTCATACATTCACTCTGCATTCTTTATACTACTGCCATAATAATCTTTAATATGGGTAGATTTGTTCATGTTGTTCAAATGCTCAAGAATACTCACTAGTCCACTATTGCCTACCAAGTAAAGTTCAAATTACTTTCAATTCAAGTCCTTTCATAATTTGTTGACAAAGGACCATTATGATCATTCCAGCCTTATCTCATATTATTCCTACTCTTTTCTCCTTGAACATTCTCTGCATTATGCCACCTTCATGCTTTGGTTTATTTGTGATATTCTGCTTGCTTGTAATGTAGTTCCTTCCTCTCTTCACACTCACCCTTTGGAATTCATCTCAAATACTACCTTTCCCATGAAGTCATACCTGATTCCTGTCATTAAGGTTCCCCTTGAACCTCATATAACACTTTTATATTTTAACCTTAATGCATCCACTATGTGATATTTATGTTTTATGGTCTTGTGGCATAAGCTCCATGAGGACAGGGAACTTAAGTCATCTAAACTTTTTGTCTAGTACAAATGCATTCGGTGCTTACTATATATCTGTTTGAATGAATGAATGAGCTCCAGCTTCATATGTTTAGTGTGGTATAATATGATACATTCTTAAACATGTCCAGGGATTTGGACTTTAGTCTTGACTCTGAAATGTATTAGCTGTGGACCTACTTACTTCACCTAGTAGAGGTTTAATATCCTCATCTTTAAAATGAAAATAGTAATACCTGTGCCACCCATCTGGCAGGCTTGTTGTAAGGGAAATAATCTGTACATAGCTTAAAGGTTGACATAAATATGATCTATCATTATTTAGATATCCTGTTGGCATTTCAAATTTCATGTGTTCAAACTGAACTAATTGTATTTCCTTCTAAAGTTGCTCCTCCTCCCGGTTTTCCTATTCCAGTTGATTATATCATCATTCCTTCATTTATTTCTGCAGTTTCTTTTACTTCCAACCTTTATTCCCTATTTTTCCTGCTTAGTTAATAATTTGGGTCAACATTACCTCCCGACCCCTCTGTGTATTATAATAACTTTATTACTGATCATTCTGCTTTATCTTTCTACCTCTCCAATCTATGTTGGATGATTAGATTCCCTAATACATAATTCTGATCATACTTCTCTTGTACAAACCTTCAACAGCTCCTCCCTGACTAAAAAATACAGTCCAAATTCTTTAGTAAGGCATCTAAGTCTTTCTGCAATTAGTGCACATTTTATCTTTCTCATCTAATCTAATAATACTCCACTTCATATGTTTTAGGATCACTGGTCTAGAACTGGAAGGACCGACCTGAGAGACCAATTCAACTCCCATTTTACAGAGGAGGAAACTGAGACCCAGGGAGATTAAATGCTTTACTCAAAGTCATATAAGCACTAAAGTATCAAGGTGAGAATTAAACGGAAGTCTTCTGACACCAGAGACAGGACTCTTTCTAGTGTAACATATTATTTTCCAGAAAAGTGAACTGCATTCTTTTCCTTGAACATGACTTGTGTTTTCCTGCCTCCATTCATTTATATTCCATTTAATTTTAATATTTTCCATGTTCTCTTCTTCCCCTCTTCTTCACCCACTGAGAAGGGAAGAACCTGTCGCTACTTCCATGCTCAGTATACTTTCCCTACCTAGACTTCCCTCCTTTCAACACTGCATTATGAAACACTTCCCATCCTTCAACGTCCAGATACTTTATGAATATGATCTATTAGCCTCCTGTGTCATTCTCAAAGTTTTCCTTAAGTACTAAGAATCTCAACTTAATCCACCACTTGATGAAGTAAGTTTTCTTCATGACATGTAAACTCAGTAAATCCAAAGAATCAATCAGTTGAGTGAAACAGTTAAGTTGTATAGGGAATTAGCAAAGTACTTCCTTTAGGGACAGATGACAATCCAAATACCACCTGAAGAAAAAAAAAAGTTGGTACATTTGCTGAAGTTTTTATTGTTTTCACCCACTATGACTTCTCGGCTTTCCACTTGAATAAGTCTTAACTCCAAAGTTAAATGGAGCTGAAGTCAATGAGTCATATCACATTCCAGCCAAAATAGTTTCCTTTTTGCTCCTCGTATAATCAATTCTATTTCTAACCCGTATGCCTTTGCACAGCCTTTTCCCATACCTAGAATGGTCTCCTTCTTTATTGCCACCTTGTAGAAATTTTAGAGTGTCCTTCAATAACAACAACAATAAGCATTTATTAAACACTTATTATGGGCACTGGGGAAACAAAATCAAACAAAAAGAAAGATATTCCCTACCTTCAAAGAGTTTACACTCTAATGAAGTAAGGCAACACATAAAGGGGAGATGGTAGAGAGGAGGTAGCTCAATGGGTATGTAGTGGCTACCTCACTGGGTATGTAGTGGCTTAGTCTAGAGAATGAGGTCCGGGCCCTTCCCCCAAATGAAGATTCTACCAAGAACTTAGCAATGGGAGATGGGGCCCACAGGAGCAGAATGAGGAGGCAACTGAGGAATGGTGGTATAGTACAGATAAAGAGGGATATGTAGTTTGGGGCATTTTTTAACAGCACAGCTCAACTATCACCTCCAACAGGGGTCATCTCCCCCAACTTGTTAGCAATCTTCCTTGTCCTTATTACTTGATATTTACTTTTAGTACATTAAATTTGCTTATTTGTATGCATATTGTTTCCTCCTAGAAGAATATAAGTTATTGAGTATAAGGATTCTTTCATTTTTACCTTTGTAGCTATGGTGCCTGGCATAGGGCCTGACACACAGTAGGCACTCAAGAAATGCTTGCTGAATTGGATTCCATTGAATGAACCTATGTATAGCAGTGAGACTGAAATCTTGAAGTAAACTTACAAATTTAATTACATGCATTCCCAGTGAGAGGCTACATTATGAAAGTTCAACAGAGCTCTGGACAAAAATAGTTAAAGTTTTGCTTTTTTTTTTGGCCTATGAGTGTTAACAATCACAGGACCAGTAAGGGTGATCATAATAAATACCAAAGGAGTAGAAAATCAAGCACCTTATTTCCTCCACTGGTTTGAGTCCTTGCTGCTGTGGGCATTTTTTCCCCTTCCAGTTTAATGTTACTTTCAAGTAGAGACAGGAAGACTAATTATGTAGTTCTGTGTATACCTTCTGGATGGCTCAGCAGCCTCATTTAATCCAAGTTGAACAAAGCCTTGGATTGGAGATCGAAGTAAAAATAGCTTCAGGCGGGTTAAAAGGTAAAATTAACCTTGGTGTCAGGAATTAAGTTTCAAGGTCTGTGGGGGCATTACAAGAGGAACAAGAGAACCAACTATATGTACCCAGCTTGAGAGCCGCTGGGCACTGTCAGAGTGACTTAAGTCTTTTAGGTTTCTCTCTCTCTCTCTTTCTCTCTCTCTCTCTCTCTCTCTCTCACACACACACACACACACACACACACACACACACACACACACACAAATGGTTCAACCTCTGTAAAGCACAGTTGTGCATAATATTCCTTCTAGTTCTTAGTGTGTGTGGTTATGGATTATGCCAAGATAGAGATTTAAAGGATCAGGAGCTGAAAGGGACCCATAGATCATCCAGTCAACTCATCTTCTTTTTAAAGGCAAAACATACTATCTTTCTTGATACCAAAATAAACTATTAAGTATCATGGCTAGTTTTGGAACACCTACTTGGAAACCTAGATTAGCTAGGCTGGCTTTAGGCAACCTCAGAAGGGAAAAGAAGCAGTGTCTTTGTCAGGTATTGGCAAGTGTTACTTCTTTTTGGGTCCATAGATCAACTGCTCTGCCTTCCTAGTAATGACAAGTCACCTCCAGCCCACTTCTGTTCTCTTTAAGTCTGAGCTCCAGTAAGATCCAATAAGAGGTTTTGGGGTTGTTTTGTTTTTGTTTTGTTTTGTTTGTTTGTTTTTACTGAATAAAGTTAGGTTTCCATAACAATCTAATGGCTCAACATTTTGCATTTCTTATCTTTTTCATTCCACAATCTGATAGGTGTGAAGTGGTACCTCAGAGTTATTTTAATTTGTATTTCTCTAATCAATAGTGATTTAAAGCATTTTTATATGACAATATATATCTTTGATTTCTTCTTCTGAAAACTGCCTGTTCATATCATTTGACCATTTATCAATTGGGAAATGAATTGTATTCTTATAAATTTGACTCAGTTCTCCACATATTTGAGAAATGAGCCCTTTATTAGAGAAACTTATAAAAAAAATTCCACCAGTTTCAATCTAATTTTGTCTGCATTTGATTTTGTTTCTACAAAAACTTTTAAACTTAATGTAACAAAATGATCCATTTTATATCCTGTAGTGCTCTTTCTTGTTTGGTCATAAATTATCTCTTCATCTATGAATCTCACAGGTAAAACAGTCTATACTCCCCTAATTTGCTTGTGATATTACCCTTTATGTCTAGATCATGTACCTATTTTGGCCTTATGTTGGTATACAATGTGAGATGTTGGTCCACACCTAATTTCTGCCAAACTGTTTTCCAGCTTTCTCAACAATTTTTGTCAAATTATGATTTCTTGTCCCCAAAGCTGGGGTCTTTGGGTTTATCAAAACTAGATTACTGGGGTAGCTAGTTGGCACAGTGGATAGAGTACCGGCCCTGGAGTCAGGAGTACCTGAGTTCAGATCTGGCCTCAGACACTTAACACTTACTAGCTGTGTGACCCTGGGCAAGTCACTTAACCCTAATTGCCTCACTAAAAAAACAAACAAAAACAAAAACAAACAAAAAAACTAGATTACTATTATTATTTACTATTGTGTATTGTGTACCTAATCTTTTCTACTGAGACACCACTCTATTTCTTAGGCAGTACCAGATTGCTTTGATGATTACTCATTTGTAATAGAGTTTGAGATCTGGTACAGCTAAGCTACCATGTTTCACATTTTTTTCTCTGATTCCTATGATATTCTTGACCTTTTATTCTTCCAGATGAATTTTATAATTATTTTTCTAGCTCTATAAAATACGTTTTTGTACTCAATTGGTATGACACTGAATAAGTAAATTAATTTAGATAGAATTGTCATTTTTATTATATTGGCTTGACTTACTCAAAATCAATTAATTCTACAATCACTTTTTCTTTTAAATAGTATTTTTGTTTTTGGCAATTTCATGTAAAGACAATTTTTACATAATTTTTAAAATAAAATTTTGAGTTCCTATTTCTCTCTCTCTCTCTGCTCCCTCCCTCCTCTTCCAAGAGGCAATCTGACACAGGGTATATACCACAATCTTTTTTTATAACTTTTTTTTTTGGTGGGGCAATGAGGGTTAAGTGACTTGCCTAGGGTCATACAGCTAGTAAGTGTCAAGCGTCTGAGGTCGGATTTGAACTCAGGTCCTCCTGAATCCAGGGCGGGTACTTTATCCACTGTGTCACCAGCTGCCCCCACCACAATCACTTTTGAAGGTGTTCATGATACCATAGTATTTAGAATATGAATGAATAAATAAGAATCATTTTAAGGTTTTATTTTTTTCATTTCAAGTTCTGTGCTAAGTGCTGGGAATAGAAATTCAATAGGGAGACAGCACCTCCCCTCATACAGTTCAGATTGTAATGGCAGAGATACTAAATATAGAGAGTCAAGTGACTTAGCTTGTTGGTCCAGTTTGGAGGCTGGAAAAGTAGTGGTAGAATGGAGAGTAACCATGGTGAAGATAAGATTGCATGGTCTCATGGAGTTTAGAACTAAGTAACTTTGATCCTCCTTATCTACCAGTAAGGGATCTTAGAGAACATCTCTTCCAATCACTTTATTTGATATATGGGGACACTGAGGCCTAGAGAGGAGAAACATCTTTAATTTAATCAAATATAGTCAATGTAAAAGGTAGAGCAGGAATTAGAATCCAATCCCCTGACTTGAAATCCAATACTCTTTCCAAAAAACTATGCTGTCTAGGTGATTTGACAAGATATTGAATACTCCTAAAATATGAAAATTCTTTAAAAATTATTCATGCAGTGAATATTGATTGACTACCTACTGTGTGTAAGTTACTTCAGGAGGCACTAAGGGGCATGTAAGAAAAGTATAAGATCGTCCGTTAATCAAGGAGCTTACACTCTAGAAAGGAAGCTGAGTCCTGGACAGAAGTAAGACAAAGTAGAATGTGATAAAATCTTTAATTGAGGCACAAAAGGTTCAAAGGAGACAACATTTGATCAAAACCATGAAGGATGGCTAGGATTTTGAAAGGAAGAAATCTTGGGGAGATCAATTCAGCCTGAGGAAGCAAAGCAAATGAACAAAAAAACCAATCAAACAGCAAGTATTGACTGATCCAGGCACTATACTAGACCCAAGCCTTAGGGATACAAATAAAAAGAATAAATAAAAACATTCCCTACATTCAAAGAGCTTACATTCCAATGGAGGAAATAAGATACACAAATATGAGCATATATAGAATAAATATAAAGATAATAAACACAAGGAAGTTAACTACAAGGTACTGAGTGAAGGCACTGGCTCTAGTTTTAGGTGAACCTGAAAGGGCTTCCTGTAAAGTTTTATCTTTTTTTTTTTTTTTTTTTGGTGAGGCAATTGGGGTTAAGTGACTTGCCCAGGGTCACACAGCTAATAAGTGTTAAGTGTCTGAGGTCAAGTTTGAACTCAGGTCCTTCTGGCTCCAGGGCCAGTGCTCTCTCCACTCCACCACCTAGCTGCTCCATAGAGTTTTTTTTTTTTTTCTTGAAGGAAATAAAGGATTCTATTAGGCAGAGGGGAAGAGAAAGTACAGGCAATGTAAAGGCACAAAGCTGGGAGATGGAAGACCATGTATTAGGAACTGAGAGCAGGAGAAAAAGTTTTACTGGATCACAAAGTCACAAATCACAGATCATAATGAGGCAGGAAAGGTTGGGACAGGTTATGAAGGGTTTTAAAAGCTAAACACAGGACTTTATAATTGACCTTAGAGGCAATAGGGACCCTGGAATTTATTGAGTAGCAAGTGATATGGTTATATCTCTGCTTAAGGAAAATTCCTTTGGCAGCTGTGGGAAGGATGTCTATTAAAATAAAATGATGGTCTATAAAAATTTTCAAAAGAGCAAACCTTCTGTAATTTTAATACAAATTCCATGATGACCCTCTAGGTGGTAGTTATTGAGTCATGTGTTTACATTAAGTAAGGTCTAAAGTTCATAGAACCCAATAATACATAGAATCATATATTTAGATGTAGAAGGAACATCAGTGATCATTTACTCCAACTCTCGGTTTAAATTTGCAAAAACAGAGGCTCAGAGAGGTTGAGGGATTTCCTCAAGGTCAAATAGCCAGTCAGAAGCAACAATGGGAATAGAACACATGTCCTTTGACTTTAAATATAGCATCCTTTACACTGAATTTTGACTACCTGTCATTTCTTGAACATATGGGGTGGGGAAAGAATTAGAGCTTCATAGAAAATTTAGGAATATTTTATAGCAAAAATTTTAGTGGAGATTGTGATGTTTCAAAGTTATTGAAAGATTTGATGGTGGTGTTGGTGGCATGTGCATATCTATAGCTGTGTTTTTCAAGAGTTTCAGATGGAGGCCCTTGGTAATATATGAAGCACAGGGGGGAAATTTGACAACTTTTTTTTTTCTTAAATTTTTTTTTTTTAAATTTGACAACTTTTGCCCCCACAGATGGCTTCTTTCTTTTGATGTAAGAAGGTCAATAGGTCAGGGAATGTCCATATTCTTATCTTAAGTAGGCTACCTTGGATGACATAACAGTGTGAACTAAGGCCACCCTCTCTGGAAATATCAAACACTAAGCAGGAAGTAGAGTCTCTATCTTATTTTTAGTACTTTTCTAAGCTTAGGAGTGCTATACTATGATTCTGTCTCTTTTCTTTTTTTCCATGAAGCCCTGAAGCTGCTTAGCAGGCAGATTAACAGCAGGAGTAACAACTTTGCAGCTATTATCTACCCACCTGATGGAGCTCATTCCCTACCCCAGCCTGCCTGGGCAGCAGAGGTCATATGTATGTATATAACTTACTTGCTCTGAGTAAAGTACCTGCTGGTTTTCTTGGTATCACTTTTGATTGTGATTAATTTGGGTTGCCTATTTTGAATATTCTGCATCCTGAGCATTATTTGTTACTTTGACTAAAGGCTAAAATGCTTACAATTTTTATCTCCAAAAAATAAATTCACTTTGCACTGTTTGATTTTTTTTAACCACCAGGGGCACTGCTAATCGAGTACTTGACCTTGTTTAGGGATAACGCCCAAGCAGACATTCACATGATCACTATAGTGGGAACATCTGCCATCCTACACCAGAGGGCACTCATGGGTAACCAAGTTGGATATGGCTTTAGAGAACTAGCTACTTCTTTCCCACTGCTCAGGTCCTTATTTTCTGTGTCAACTATTCTCCAGAATCTAGAAAACTCAACGCTCTTTCTATCGCTGCTGAATTTGAGTAGAATCCATCTATCTAAGCACAGCTTTATAATTCTTTAATTATATTTGTTTTAATTAATTAAATTTATTTTATATCTGTTATAATTATCATATTTAATTCCACTACAATTCTTTATTCACAACAATAAGGAAAGAAATTAAAAGATGATATTGAAAAGTCATTGCAGGCATATTCTTCCTGTCTATGCCTCCTCCTATGCTTGAGCAATCTAATAAACTCTTTTGTTTACTGGCAAATCAAAATCTGAGAGTTAAAAGAAACAATCCAGTAAAACAAACAAACACCTTCCAGTTCAAACCTTTTTTTTGTCTGTAAGAAAGCCAAGGGCCCCAGGAGTTCAAAGAACATATTCAGATGCTCAGATTGAAATCTTCTTAAGAGCAGCTCAAAACTCTTTACCAATTATTTAAATCAGATGTTGATTACTATTCTGGAACATCCTTTCTTAGATGATTCCCATGGCTTGGTTCTGTCAACAGCTTCCAACTTTTCACTGCAGGATGCATACTCCTGTCCAGAGGGCCCAATTGACCATCAAAGTCTCCTGAGAAAAAAGCTCCAGAGAGAAGCAGCTAATGGCCTTTTATCAATGGACATTTTATCTTCCCTTCTTTGTCTTGGAAAAACCTTCACACTAGTGAGAACCTAAATTATCTGCTGTCTAAGTTTAAATCAATTGGTTCTTTAGCCCTTTACCTCATCAAATTATCTAGGAAGTTTGATAAATCCCACTGGTTTATAAGCCAGTTCTCTCTGCACTCCACCTCCTCCCAGTCTCTTGACCCCTTTTCCCTTTTCTGATACTGCTTCTGTTGCAGGGAGCTAATGGAACATAGAAGAGAGGAGGAATGTTACATTTATATATCCTCTCTGATCTTATATCATCAGTTGCTAGTGCCCTCTGCAAAAAATTTGTCTCATTTTATTTCATACATATTTGGTCTATACTAATTTTTACATGTTATTTCACCATTAGATGATAAGCTCCTTGAAAGCAAGTATTGTTTCATTTTGGTCTTTGTACCTCCAGTGCCTGAGTCTCTGATACATTTGTTTTTCAGTTCTTTAGATGACCTAAAGACATGATGTCTGACTCTTTGTGACCCCATTTGGGGCTTTCTTGGTAAAGATCCTGGAATCGTTTGCCATTTACTCCTTTAGCTAATTTTACACATGAGTACCTGAGGCAAACAGATCTGGGGTCACACAGCTAGCAAGTATCTGAGGGCAGATTTGAACTCAGGAAGATGAGAATTCCTGGTCCCAAGCCTAGCACACCTAGCTCCACAGCACATATTAGACAATAAATGGTTGGTAATTGGCCAGAAACTCTCCTGAGAGTAACAACATGGAATTTTGGAGCTGGACTAAACAGGTGGCAAATGAGGCAACTGAGGCACAGAAAGGGAAATGAGTTAATGACAGAGAAGGGATTAAAATTAAGAACTAAATGAAATTGTTTTTATCTTCCCTACCCCATCCCACCCTGGAGAGAGATAGCTATCCAATGGGAATATCAAACACATAGAGTACTGTGGGAAATGTCTAGCTCAGTAAAATATGTGACTATATCAGAATGACTTATAGTCCACAAAATTAGATCCCTTAACAATATCTATGTGGGAACATTGTATTGTGGATAAAGAGCTGGTCATGGAGTTAAGAGGACATGGACTCAAATTCCATCTTTCTCTTATACTGGCAACATTAATTCATTCCCTGCAAGCGACAACCTATTAGTGCCCATGACCATAGACTAAGTTTCAGAGAAAGCACCCATCTGCATTGGGAAAGAAACTTCTTTACTGAGAATTCCTTATACCCATGAAATCACATGTCTGAGCCCAAACAACCAAAATAATTTTTAAAACCTTAGCAATAATCTGTGAAGATATGAGAATCTGAAAGAAAGATTGCGATGGATTATGTGTCCTGGGACCAGGCCCAGGCTGATAGACTTCCCAAATGCAGAGGTTGAGGGGAGGGAGGGAAGCAGGGAGAAGTGAGGAAGGGGAAGAGAGAGAGACAGAGAGAGACAGAGACACAGAGACACAAAGAGACAAAGACAGAGAGAGACAGAGAGAGACACAGAGAGAGACAGACAGACAGACAGAGACAGAGACAGAGACAGACTCACAAAATACACACAGAGACACACACAGACATTAAGACAGAGACAGAGACATAGAGATAGATAATGGCAGTTATAGAAAGGAAGAGACGCAGAGACAGGGAAAGACAGAGACACAAAAACAGAGACAGAGACAAAGGGAGAGAAAGATGGAGATAGAGACAGAGACAGAGGCAGAGATAGAGACAGATATTGAAATGGACAGACAGGGGCAGCTAGATTGTGCAGTAGATAAATGGCCCTGGATTCAGGAGGACCTGGGTTCAAATCCAGCTTCAGACACTTGGCACATACTAGCTGTGTGATCCAGGGCAAGCCACTTAAGCCTCATTGACAAGCAAAAACAAATGGAGAGAGAGAAGAGGTGAAATTTATTTAAATAAGGAAACTACCAATAAGAATCCAAGCTTTCTTTGGTGGAGAGGAAGGGAGGTGGTTGGGGAGAGGGCTTTTCTCTCAAAATGTATAGTACCAGAGTCAGTTACATCTTTTTACCGGAATGATTAGAGAGAACGTAATTGGGTGAGGCAGGACTAGCTGAGGATCACTTTTTATGGTATTCACGGTTGACATCCTGGAAGAACTAATATATTCCTTTACAGCACCACCAATGATCTCATTGTGTCAAAATCCAGAATTCAAGTAATCATTGAAGGGTAAGGGCTCATGGGCTCTAAGCCATGTCCTTCATCCTATGATATGCTGCAGTTCCCTCCTATTGCTCTTCAATGCTCCCAAGGCTGGCAAAGAGGTAGTCACCTTCCCTTACTTATCAAATGAGGTCATGGATAGAAAAGCACTTTGACAATTATGTAAGACTGTATGACTGTTAACTGATCAGCTCTATCATCATCACCGTATGACTCCATAGGATAATACAATTGGAAGGAATCTTAGAGATCATCTCGGCCAACTATCTCATTTTACAGATGAGGAAACTGAGGCCAGGAGAGTTAAGTGATATTACCAGGCTCACATGGGTAGTAACTGATGGCAAAACCTACATTTGAACCTACATCCTCTGAGTCCAAGAACAATTGGTCTTTTTCACCATAATGGCTGCCTTGCCTAAGAAGTAAACATAGAAAATACAGATAGACTACCCAGGCAGTGTTGTATTGCCAATATCTTTGTAATCTATAATTGTGACAGGTGGGTAAGGCTGTACATTTGTGCGATACACGCACATAGCAACCAGGAACAAGGTTGCTTTCTTCTAGAGGAAGAGTTAATCTGCAGGCTCCCCAAAAGACAGCCCTCTCTACCACCCCCAGATAGCTCCAGTTCTATTTATAGGCTTTCCAAGGAGCTCAGATTTATAGATACTAGTTTGCAGACCATGCAGGTTGATTTGCTTTGCTGAAGCATGTGGAATAAATCACTGGGATGGGAACAAATTTTGCAGCTTGGAAAGTGGGTGTGACCACAGTCAAGCCCATAGGGACAGTTTGGGACACATGACATATCCGGAGGGAAGTTGCTTTAGAAAGAGATGCATTCATCACTAGGTGACAATTTGGCAGAGGAAAGCAGGCTGGGAACTGCAGCACTTGGCTATTACTTAAGCTTCATGTCTGTGGCTTAGCTCCTTTGCCTGCAAATGTTGCCCCAGTAAAGTGGTTTTGTTTTGGGTGTGGGGAAGAATGCATTGATAGATTACTCTAGTTCTGAACCTGTAAAAACTAATTCTTTGAAAATAGAAAGGCATCTGTCTCAGAGGCATAGAATATCAGGGCTAAAAGGGACAATAGGAATTATCTAATCCAATATCCTGATTTTATAGAAAAAGCTGAGGCTCAGAGAGGTCAAATGATTTGACAGAGGTCACACAGTTATAAATGGTGGAGGTGAAACTTAAACCTGATTTTGAATGAATTATTCCTTCCATTACTTCTTTATGTATAAGGGACCTTAAAAGTCACCTAATCCAACTCCCCCTTAGAGGAAACTGAGGCCCTAAAATATAACTTGCTAAAAGTTATGGTTACAGATAGTGCCATAATTAGATTCACAATCCAATGATTATTCTGCCATATCATGATAAGTTTTCATTGAATCATAGAATTTCAGATTTGACCGGGTCCTCAGCAGTCACCTATTATAGGCTGACATGTGATGTAAAAACATTCTCTCTACAATGTGCTTGACAAGCAGATATAGAGCTTTGATTTGGAGATCTCCAAGAAGGGTGAAGCCATTGCCTCCCCCCCCCCTTTTTTTTTTTTTGCTTTAGACACTGTTGCTGTGATTTTTCCTCACATTAGGATTAATTTTACCACTTGAATAAATAAATGGATAGATGGATGGGTGAATGAATGAAAGAAAGCATATATGAAGTGCTTACATATTTATATCAAGTCCTTACTGTATTAAATACTTTGCTAAGTGGGATTTTGTTGTTGTCATTGAATAGTTTCAGTCCTATCTGACACTTTGTGACCACATTTTGGGTTTTCTTGGCAAAGATACTGGAGTGATTTTGCATTTCCTTTTCCAAATCATCTTACTGTTGAGGAAACTGGGGTAAACAGGGTTTAGTGATTTGTCCAGGGTCACACAGTATCAGAGGCCAGTTTTGAAGTCAGGTCTTTCCTTTTTCGTTTTTTTTAGGGCAATGAGGGTTACATGACTTGCCCAGGGTCACGCAGCTAGGAAATATCAAGTGTCTGAGGCCAGATTTGGACTCAGGTCCTCCTGAATCCAGACACAGTGCTTTATCCACTGTACCACCTAGCTGCCCCCAAAGTCAGGTCTTTTTTACTCCAGGTCCAGGCTCTAGCTAGCTGCCCAAGTGTTGGAAAACAAAAATAAAGTTGAAGATGGTTTCTGCCCTCAACAAACTTACATTCAAATAAAGGGAGACAACAAATGTAGGTGAGTGGTGGTTGGGCAGGAATATTTTGGTTTGGAAAGTTGGACTAGTGAGTGCAGCCTTTGGGGAATGAATTGACCCTTCAACTCATTCCCGGTGTCATGCCCTTTAGATAAGTCTTCCATTTATCAGCTCTTCAAATATTTGAAGACAGCTAATATATACTCCCCCCCCCTTATATTTTCTCTTATCTAGACTAAACATCTCTTTTTCCTTCAACTAGTCCTGGCATTTACTGTCCCGGTTGCCCTTTCTTAGCCGTAACCCAGTTTATCACTGTCCTTCATAATATATGGAACCCAGAACTGAACATGATATCAACCTCACTTAATTTAATTTTTCTTCTAGTGTAAATATGCTGATAACAGTGATAATAACAATTATAATGATGACATTTATAAAGCACTTTAAAACCTTAAAGTGCTTTATATACGCTATCCCATTTAATCCCCACAACAATCTTGTGAGGTAGTTGCTATTATTATCTCTGTTTTATAGATGAGAAAATAGAGGCTGAGAGAGTTTGGTGACTTGCCCCAAATCATAGAGCTAGTATGTGTCAAATTCAGGTTTTCCTGATTATAGTCTAATACTTTCCCCCATTCCAACACCTAGCCACCTGGTAGCTCCAGGGAATGCCATGATACTCTTAGGTTTCAGCATGACATTTGACAAAATCTCCCATGATATTCTTGTGGACAAGATAGAAAGATAACTTTCCCCACAATTCTGGGAGATTGGTAGTTGAGATATTGACATACCCATTTTATATATGAGAAGTGACTTGTCTCTAGTTTAGCTAATACATGCCTGCATATGAATTGAGGTCTCCTGACTCTCCATCCAGTGTTCTTTTGACTATGTACCCCATTTTCTTTAAGCTAGATAATAGTATAGTTAGATTGATTCAGGAGTACTTTATATGCGTAAGTCCAAAGAGCAACGATTAATAGAAAGAAGACCTGGAGCATTGTGACCCAGGGATTTTGACTTGCTTTGTATTATTCAACAGTTTTATCAATGGCTTCGATAAATGTTGAATGACTGAGTCAGGATGCCAGAAGACATTGATTGACTAGAACAATGGTTCTCAAAATTTGAGCATGTTTATGTGATGCCTGAAATACTAGGAGGTCTGCAATGTCAAAACCATTTTCATACTAATACAGGACCTTTAAATTTTTAACATAATATATATCAATATGTATAACCCTCATGAACACCAATTCTTTGGGGTAATCCTTAATAATTTTTAGATTATAAAGAGGTCTTTAGAAGACAGAGTTTGAGAACTGCTGAACTAGAATTGTGGGCTGAATCTAACAAGATGAAATTATTATTTTTTTTGTGCAAGTCAATGAGGGTTAAGTGACTTTCCCAGGGTCACACAGCTATTAAGTAAGTGTCAAGTGTCTGAAGCCAAATTTGAAATCAGGTCCTCCTGAATCCAGGGCTGGATCCACTGCACCACCTAGCTGCTCCCTGAGATAAAATTCTTTAAGGATAAATATTAAGTCCTTCACTGTGGTTAAAAAATCAACTACAAAGAACCAAGATGAGGGTATAGATGGAAAAAGATTTATGAGAAAAGTTTAGTGGACTGAAAACTCAAAATTAAATATTAGTGTGACATGTTTTCCCCCAAAACTAACATCATCCTGGTCTCTGTGGTGTCCAGAAAAAGGGAGTTTATAGGTCTTTAGCATTCTCCTTTCTTCAGAGTACAACTAGAATATTTTTCACACTTATGATCACCATATTTTTGAAAAGATATTGCCAAATGGGAGAATATCCAAGGAGGTGGCTCAGGATGGCAAGAAGACTAGAGCCCATAAAAATGAAGATCAGTTGCAGAAATTGGAGATATTTAGCCTAGATATGAGATCTTATAGGGCAAAGTAGAGAGCATGACCACTGTTTTCAAGTATTTGAAGGGCTGTAACATGGAAAGAGGGATTCAAATTGCTCTGGTTGACTCAAGGACAATGAAATAAGTACAATATGCTGAGTGACAGATTTTAGCTCAAAGTATGCAAAGATTTCTGAACAAGAGTTATCCAAAAGTGGATGGAGCTTCCACAGAAGTTATTCAAGTAGAAGTTATTTTTTAAAAGTCCAAAACCAAAAAATCCCCTAACATTGGTATTGTAGAATAGATTCCTTTTCATTAGTGGTGGCATTAGATGACTACTCAGGTCCCTTTTTACTCAGATATTCTGTTATTCTGTTATTTTGACAATTAAACAAAAGGAAAGAATACTCCTGGCTCCTAGTGCAGTATGAGCTCAATAAATAAGCTTTTTTTTTTTTTTTTTTAGTGAGGCAATTGGGTTTAAGTGACTTGCCCAGGGTCACACAGCTAGTAAGTGTTAAGTGTCTGAGGCTGGATTTGAACTCAGGTGCTCCTGAATCCAGGGCCGGTGCTCTATCCACTGTGCCACCTAGCTGCCCTAAATAAGCATTTATTAAGTGTCTACTATATTTAAGGAATTCTGCTAGATGCAAGCCTTATTCTCAGGGAGCTTACATTTAAAGGGAGGGATGATGGATAGCTAGTTAGATAGAAAGATAGTTAGATATATAGATATATTGATAGATAGATAGATAGATAGATAGATAGATAGATAGATAGATAGATAGATAGATAGATAGATGGATGGATGAATGGTATGAATGACTGATGATAAGTGGATCATTGCTTACTTCATACCAATTACCATATTAAGTGCTAGGGATATAAACACAAGCAAACAGTACAGTCTCTAATCTCAAGGAATTTACAATCTAATGATGGAAGACAACACATAAAGGGAAGCTAGGAAAGAGGAAGGGATACCTGGCATGGTCAAGATGTTGAGTAAGTTGAACCAAGTAAGTGAGAGTGAAGTGAGCATGGTGAGTCCTCATGAAATGGTGGTCCAAGATATGTTATAAATAAAAAATATATATAAAGATAATAAATTAGAAATGTTTAAATAAAGGTTGGTTAAGAGGGAGAATGCTATAAATTACGAGGATCAGGAAGGGCTTCATGCAAAAGGTAGTATTTGAAATTTTTCATGAGGTAAGAGAGGGATGATGAGGCAGAGATGAGGAGGGAGTGCATTCCAGCCATTGAGGAAAAGGCATGGTGATGGGAAATAGTGTCATGTGTGAGGAACAGAAAGTAAGTGTCATCCAAATCCATTGGTCACTAGACTTGAAGGTGGTCTCAAGTTAAGTTCAAAGTCTAGCTTCTGAGAACAAGAACTTCTTAATGGCTTGCCAGGTGTGATTACAATCTAGTTAACATGAAATAGGCTAATCAGCAGTCAATTACTCACTTAATTCAATCAGTTTAGATTAATCTCCAGGTGGGCCAGCTAAATACCATTATTTTATCACAGACCACTCGTCATATGGGAATGAAACTTGTGAGTAATCAATAAGTAGAAATTGCCAAAAGAAAGATTTTTAGCTCAATACTTCTGAATGTTGGCTGTCAAAATGAGAATGGCCTGCCACAGGAAGTCTTCAAGTAGAAGCTATAAGAAAATGTGATTAATGTTGTAGAAGAGATGTGTGTATATGTTATTGGCATAAAGTTGAAAAAAAAAAAGAGGTCCTGAGATGGAACCTGTGAGATTTAAAATTAGATATTAGATCATAAATCTTCCCTACTTAACTTTTCCCTTAATTTATCTCCCAGACTAGTAAATGGAAGAAGCTTTTGGTTTTCTAGATAGACCTTTTATTGTTATGGTAGTCACAAGGTGATGTTGATTAGAAGGATAGGAAAGTAGAAGCATAATACAAATCATCTTAAGTCTAAGCTTAGTCTATATTCCTTATAAAAAACTCACCAAAACCGAAGGCCACCTTTGGAGATAGAGAGACCGTCTGTGAAGCGCAGTCAGGAGACCAGCAGAGCAGGAAAAAGCCCCACTTCCGTTCTCTCCTTGTCTTTTAAGCTCGCACCCGGAAGTCGAATGCGTAGCAGGCAGTCTGACGTGTGCAGCAGGAGGACTGTTGGTCTCCTCCCCAAAAGGGTGGTCCTTCAAAAACTGGCGTCTTTCAGTTATCCTAACCGACTGTTAAAAAACTTTCATATATTTTTTTACCACAAACCTTAAGGAACACCCACAACAAAAGGACATGGTTTTATAAACCCACAAAAAATATTGAGAAAGTGGTTAGACAAATAAGAGGCAAATCTGAAAACAGGGAGGATAGAGTATATAAGAAAAAAGCATGGTCAACATTGTCAAATGCAGCAGAGAAGTTAAGAAAGACGAATACTAAGGTAATACCATCCAATCTGTAATAGATTGTTCGCGTTTGGAAAGAACAGTTTCAGCTGAGTTAGTGAGATAGGGAGCCAGATTATGAATGGTAGAAGAATGAGAGGGAAAAAAGCAGAGGAAATAAGTGTAAGCAGCTTTTGTTCTAAGAGGTTACATAATATTGTAACTTACAGAGATAGTGAATTTTTTTTCTTCCAAGAACGGGGAAGACTTGAGGATGTTTAAAAGCATCAGGGAAGGATTCAGTGGAGAAGGGGAGGTTGAAAATTAGTGCAAGAGATAGAATTATTGAGATTGTAATCTGCTGGAGAATTTGAGTGAGAAGGAGATCAAGGACATATGTAGATGGGTTGGCCATGGTAAAAAAACAAAACAAAACAAAACAAAATAAAAAAAGAGGCCACTTAATTGCCAGAGTCTAGGGCAAAGTATGAAAAAATTAGGGACGATGTCAAGGGGTTTTTAGATGAAGAGAAGGGGAGAAGAGGGAGGAGGCTCTTGTTGAAGGGCTTCAATTATGTTAGCAAAGTATGACAAGAGATCTTCATCTAAAGGGGAGGTAGAGGGGAGGAGGTAGGAGGCTTAAGGAAAGAAGAGAATAGTTTGGAATATTGTGGAATGAGAGAATCATTTAGGGTGTAATAAAAGAATTACCTTGCTGCAGTGAGAACCCAATTGAATTTGGATAACAAGAATCTATAATATACCTAGATAAAAAGAGAAATGAACAACCTTACTAAATGTTCTACCATACTACATACATTCACTTTTTTTAAAAACCCTGGCATACATTCCTAATTCCAGATTTGATTCTTAGAATTATTTCAGTAAGAATAAAAACAATCTAACACCTCAAATTTCTGAGGAACTGATTTCTGATATTATATATTATGCACACACACTCATATTCAATATAGTTGGGCAAACTAGAACTTCTTTTTCCCCCTTGGTTTGCCTTGATATCTTTTAATGAACAACATAGTCTTTAAACAAGTTTAATGCCTTTTGACATTACAGGAACATTCACATAAAGATAGCAAACCAAAATTAAATTTCCCTTGTTTATATGCTGCTTTGGGATAATTCTCTCTTTGTTCTGTGGGTTTGCCCTGAATCCAGAACTAAAACATAATTTTTTTTTTGCAGGGCAATGAGGATTAAGTGACTTACCAGGGGTCACACAGCTAGTAAGTGTCAAGTGTCTGATGCCATATCTGAACTTAGGTCCTCTTAAACCCAGACCCATTGCTTTATCCACTGTGCCACCTAGCTGCCCCTCATAATCTTCTTAAGGGTAAAATCTTCATTGCTACTTTTAATCATACTTCATGAGATGGAATAATGCGTATAGGACAGAGGGTTGGCCTTAGGGACAGGAAGACCTGGATTTGAATCCCACATCTAATGCTTACTAACCCTGTGTCCCCGGGTAAATCACTTAACCTTTTAGTGTCCCAGGCAACTCTTTAAGAATCTAAGTTACAGAGTAGCTGTAGATTCCCATTAATAAAATAGTTCAAAAAAAAGTTCCCTATACCTGAGAAATCCTAGGTCCAGTAAAAACAAAAACCAAAACCCATATTCATATTTGCAGAATATAGTGATTAATGAAATGCTTTACATCCATATGATACTCACAACAACTGTTTGAAGTAAGTAATCCCAATATTGCACTCCCTATTTAACAACCAAGGAAACTGAGGCTCAGAGAGATACAGCAATCTTCCAGCAGACAGTTAATAAACCAGAAAGCCAGGACAACACCTAGCTCCTCTTATTCTAGATTCATTGTAATTTCCTTTGCTTCATGCTGCCTACATGATTCCCTTGTATCCCCCTACCAAAGTACTGGGCTGCAATAAGTACAGGAGACACTAACAGAAGAGTCTTCTACAAATAGCATCTATGATTCATACACAAATGAATACTTCTGATCCAGTGCAATCTAATCCAATGAGCATTTATTAACTGCTTTGTATAAGGTTCTGAGCTTTGCACAAGAGATATAACAACCAATTGAAAAATAGTCCTTGGCCTCAAGGAATTTATATTCTGCTGGAAGAATGCATGGCAAAAATATAGGTGCTGTCTGGGGCATCTAGGTGGCACAGTGGATAGAGCACTGGCCCTGGATTCAGGAGGACCTGAGTTCAAATCTGGCCTCAGACACTTAATACTTACTAGCTGTGTGACCCTGGGCAAGTCACTTAACCCCAATTGCCTAACCAAAAAAAATAAAAAAATAAAAAAATTATTCACCAAGAAGTAAATGACATTAGGCTAAATGATAAGTAGAGACAGAGAAAACAAAGCTTTCCAAAAAAGGAGAGATCACTGTGAACTGAAGTGATAAGAGAATACTTTATGTAGGAAGCAGGGTTTTATCCAGGTCTTGAAGAATGGGTTAGATCTGAATAGGCATAGTGGATCTTCTAGGTGAGCTTGACTCTAGGTGAGAGTTTCAGAGATGGGAATGCATGGCTGAACATGCTATTTATAAAATAGAGGTTTGTTTTCAAATATGAAGTATTCATATACCATCTGCATGGTATCAGAGATAGGAGGTACCTAGGAGACTGAAGGATGTGTCTCTTTAGAGTTTAGAAAGATATTTTCAGGGCCAGGCATGCATTACCTCTTAGTTCTCCTGGATGAAGTTAAGCATGACAGTAAATCAAACTCTAAGAGAACTTGCAATTTCCAATGTCCATTTTAATAGATCATTATCAAGTCTATGTGGCCTGAAGCTGAGCCATGGCTATTAAAAAAAGGAGTTCATCAGAATAACCAAGAAATAATGTATCCTTATTTCAGACAAGACATTGCTCTCTTTAGACCAATCAAAGCTTGTTCCATGACTCAGTGTCAGGCTGCTTTCTGACAGTAGTATTTATTGGAACTTGAGCTGAGCTAGGGAGGAAATAGGGACCATAAGACCGTAGGGTCATCTTATCATAGGGTCATAAATTTAGAGACCTTAAATGTTACCTAGTGTAATCCCCTCATTTCATTTTACTTTTTAAATATTATGTTTTTCATTCAACAAGGATTTATTTTCTCTCCCTACTACCTACACTGAAAAAAAAAAGAAAGGAGAAGATAAAAATAGATGAAGAAAGAAAAACAAAGGTAAACCTTTGTAAAAAACACGCATAATCAAGTTAAACAAATTCCCACATTAGTCATGTCCAAAGATGTCAATCTCATTCTGCATCTTGAGCACATAATCACTTTTTAAAAAAATTTTATTGTTATTTTTAATTTTTCTCAATTACATGTAAAGATATTTTTTGAGTTTCAAATTTTTCTTCCACCCTCCCCAATCCTGAGGCCAGGAAGCAATTTGATATAGGTTATACATTACAATCATGTTAAACATATTTCCACAGTAGTCAGAGCAAAAGGAAAAATGCAACAAAGAATAAACAATAAAAGTAACAAAAAAGCAACAACAAAAGTGAAAATAGTATATGCTTCAGTCTGCATTCATATTCCATAGTTCTTTTTCTGAATGTGGAGAGCATTTTCTATAAGTCTTTTGGCATTGTCTTGGATCATTGTATTGCTGAGAAAAGTTAAGTCTATCACAGTTGATCATCACAAAATATTGTTGATACCATGTACAATGTTCTCTTGTTTCTGCTGATTTCCACCCATCATCAATTCATGTAGGCCTTTCCAGTTTTTTTTTTCCTGAAATCCACCTGCTCATCATTTCTTACAGCACAATAGTATTCTATTACATTCATATACCACAACTTGTTTATCTACTCCCCAGTTGATGGGCATCCCTTCAATTTCTAATTCTCTGCTACTACAAAAAGAGCAGCTATAAATATTTTTGTACATGGAGATCCTTTTCCCTTTTTTATCATTTCTTTGGGATATAGACTAAGTAGTGGTATTGCTGGGTCAAAGGGTATGTACAGTTTTAAAGCCTTTTGAGCATGGTTCTAAATTGCTCTCCAGAATGGTTGGATCAGTTCACAGCTCTACCAACAATGCATTAGTGTTCCAATTTTCCCACATCTCCAAAATTTATCATTTTCCTTTTTTTTTTAATATTAGCCAACTGGATAGGTGTGAGGTGGTACCTCAGAGAAGGTATTTTGTTTGTTTGTTTTGAGGGGCAATGAGGGTTAAATGACTTGCCTGGGGTCACAGAACTAGTAAGTGTCAAGTGTCTGAGGCAGGATTTGAACTCAGTTCCTTCTGAATCCAGGGCTGGTGCTTTATCCACTGTGCTACCTAGCTGCCCCTCAGAGTAGTTTTAATTTGCATTTCTCTAATCAGTAGTGATTGAGAACAGAGTCCATAATCACTTTGTCAGGAGGTGGGTGGTGATGTTTCATCACCAGTTCTCTGGAATCATGACAACTTCTTCATTTTACAGGTGAGGAAACTAAGGTGCAGAAAGGTAACTAGTAAGTAACTTGCCCAAGATTGCATAGTAACCCACAGAGGTGAGATTTAAACCTGGATTCTTCCATTCACTATGTAGCATTCTTTCCACTATCCTCTTTTGCCTCTATGTATAAGGTTAGAAGAGACCTTAGAGAAACTGACAATAGTGACTAACACTTATATTATATATTACCATGACAAATTCTCACAACCTCCCTAATGCAGTAGGAAAGGTAGACATCTCCATTTTACAAATAAGGAAACTAAGCTCACAAATGTGAAACTGTCAGTCAGCCAACAAACATTAAACACCTACAGTGTGCCAGGCATTGGGCTAAGGGCTGGGAATGCTAAGAAGGACAATAAATACTCCCTGCTTTTAAAGAGCACACAGTCTAATTCAGGACACAACATGCAAATAATATATCCAAGATAAATTTCAATCAAAGTCACACACTGTAAGTAGTAGAGGTGAGGTTCAGATCTTACACCTTCTGATTCTAAGTCTACTTTTCATTAAAGGCATGTATGATGCACTGCCTCTTGAATAATTGTACAGTAATTTAATAACAGTAACTCATATTTGCACTTGAAGGCTCACAAAGTGCTTTTCTCCCAAGAAGCCTGTGAGTCTGGCAGTGGAAGTGTTCTCATCATGCTTTTTTGAGGGATAGCTTTCTTTCATTTCCATGTCTTTGCATAGGCCATTCTGGATAATTGGAATATTCTCTCTCCATGCCTCCTCTTCTTAAAATCAATAGTTTCTGTTAAATGCCACTTCCTACATGAGGTCTTTCCTGATCCCTTCCTCATCTGCTAGTGTGCCCCCACATACCTTGCATTTTTAAATTTTAATTTTATAAATCCTTATAGGTACACATGATCTTTATATAGAGAGAATATAAGTTCCTTAAAGGCAGCTAATTTTTCCTGTATTTATTTATGTTCCTAATGTGACTGGTACATAGTAGGTGATTAATAAATGCTTGGTTGAATGAAGATGAAGGTGTGGATGTGAATGTTTAAATGACTTGACCATGTTCACATGGTAATTGTTGGGGGCAAGATTTGAACTCTTGTCTTCTGATTCCAAGCTCAAGATTGTTTACAATACTATTTTCTCTCTTATTTTGAAAATATAGGAAAATAGATGTTTTAAGAACTAGGGTCTCTCATCCTCATTTGGTGAGGGAACCTTATCTTTTCTCCACAGTCTAACTGTGTAATATGAAGAATAATTTCCAGAAATAAATTTGCAGATAGTTAGGTATTTTCTATAGATTCATTAATTTCCTTTAAAATTAAATCTATTTTTTTTCAAAAACAAAAATTGATTTTCTCTCTCTTTCCCCACCACTAGGAAAAACAAACAATAAAACCCTTGTCACAAATATCCAGTGAAACAAAACAAATTCCCGTGTTGGCCAGCCCCCACCCTCAAGCACATGATATTCTGTGCCCTGAGTATTTCACCTCTCTGTCAAGAGGAGAGTAGCTTACTTCATCTCTTATTCTTTAGTCATTTTTGGTCAGAGTTCTTAAAGCTTTCAAAGTTGTTTGTTTTTATAGTTTAGTTCTTATTTTATGAATTGTTCTTGTTCTGCTAACTTTAGTTCACAGGCTTCACTAAAAATCTCCCCAGGTTTCACCAAAAACATCCCTTCATCATTCATTCTGGCACAATAATATTTCACTGCTTTAATATACCAGAATTCATTTTGTTATTCTCCAATTGGTGGGTGCCCTCTTAGTTTCCAGTTCTTTGGTACCACAAAAAAGCTGCTGTAAATATTTTTGTACCCATGGGTCCTTTTATTCATTCTTTAATCTCTTTGGGTTTTAAACCTAGTAGTGATATCACTGGATCAATATCACCATTAGCAATTCTTTGGGCATAGTTCCATATTGTCTTCAAGGATATTAACTTCTAAGTTTTCAACAACTATAGCTCCAAACTCTCCTTTTGATTTTAAAAGCAGTCAAACTCATGCAGGGGTGTGCTTCCTTCCTCCATAAACTTACTCACCCAGAAAGCTATGTATAAGCTTCATCATGTGGGGACATTGCCCAATTCAAACCCTGGTGAGATAAGCCTGCTTCCAGGAAAATACACCTTCACTGCCTCTACCAGAAAGCTCTATCTCTATCTATCTGAATAAATTAATGAGTCCATGGAAAATCCCCAACCATTTAGAAATTCATTTCTGGACATTTTTCTTCATATTACATATTTAGACCTGGAGGAATATAAATGGCTTTATCATGTGATGAGATGGAAAGTGAGATTTCAAAGGCTGGTTGGGTGGTGGGGCGATGATTGACAATGGGAGATGTAGATGAAAGTGGCTTATGAAATCTAAGCTGGCATGGGGACACAAGACTAAAAACATATAATATCCTCAAATTCCACTGTGGCAGAAGAGTAAACTCAGTAGCTTCTATGTCAAAAATGGAGAAGTGATTAAAGAGATCCTTCCATGAATTTAAACAGTCAGTGCTTTTATCATGTTTTGAGAACAATTAATAGAATGATTTTTTAAAAGTCTGTATGTTTCAGTGGAAAGATTATTAGATTTACATCAGAGGAAGACTCAAGTTTAAATTTCACCCTTGTCATTTGTATATCCCTGGGCAAGGGTTATGACCCTCATTAGAAAAGAAAGGGGTTGGACTAAATTCTAAATTTAACAACAAATTCAACTGTAAGGTCCCTAACATTTCTAAATCTATTATTCTCCCCAGGTTTAATTTTTCCTTGAAGGCATGGAAGGGAGAGCCATCTGGGTGCCTATATGAAGCATGCATAATATCCCATTTCAATACCCTGCCATCCAGTAGAATTTATACTCCTTGAGGGTAAGAACTGTCTCACTTTGTATTAGAATTCCCAGGGCCTACTTCAATGACTGGCACATAGTAAATGATAAATGCTTGTAGAATGATTAATTGTGATTACCTTGCTATTTTGATTCATCAAATATCTTTTGCTTTGAACTCATGGGTCTTCTGGCTTAGTCTGGTATAAAAAGCTTTATTGGAGTAGAGGCAAGCTGGAGTGATTTGTGCAAAACACCCCAAGATTAAGATTAGCTCATAGAATCCCAGAGCTTTATTTTCTGATCCATGGGCTACAAGCAAAGAGCTCTAGAGTAGGTGTGGGAAAAGAGACAAAGATCCAATAAGACATGTCCCCTGAATTCATATAACATATTATCAGTAGAAGGATGAGACAGAAACATAGATAGCTATAATGTACAATATTACTCAGTAAGTGCCTTAGATATCCTATACAAAGTTAAGTATGAAGGTTAAGGGAGAAGATTGATATCCACTTGGATACATTTCTGTTGATAAAATAAATGACAATATCAAAGGTTTCTTTGGAGACCAGGGTAAGCTTTATCTCTGTTCATAGCAATGCCAGAAAAACGTCTCCTCTGGCATTTTAAGTGAGCTTAATATGTGACAGTGTTGATTTGATTCATGGTTAACTTCAGACAGCAGACATTAGGAAAATGTCATTATCATGGGACAATGAGGATGTACAGAGGTTTAATTTGCTTTAACCTTCTTAGTGCCAAACCCTTCAGAGACATCACTCTTTCATTTATAGGAAGCAACACAAAAGATGGCCTGAAGAGCCCTTTAAGATGTTTACCATCTATGGGGAAGAAATCTTGGAGTTGGGAGGAAGGTGAAAGCCGGGGCATTTTGTTAAATAAAATATAACTCCATTATGAAGCACCATGCCACATCAAGAATTCATTAGACCATAGGGCCAATTTGTGTCACGTTCCCTAGAGAGATGCCTAGTGCTTCTCCATCACTGAAATACACATAATTTATATACCAAAATAATGATACTTGCTTATGATTACAAATATGAAAACAGGGATAGTAATAGTGGTTCAGTTGAATTTTCATTTTTCCAAAAATCTGATTGTTAGTGGGTGATTATTTATTAAACATTCTTTTAGTGAATATTTACTGTTTACTCCATAGCCAGGTACTGTGGAGAGTTAAAAAAAATGTAAATAACTAAATAAGAATCAGCCTCATTCTTCAAGGAGTTTAAATTCTAAGAGGGAGGGTAATGTGTGTCCACAAAGAACTAAAATGTTAAGACAGAATGTGAAAGCCTAAGGAGAAATATACAAATGTTGTGTTTGTTTATGAGGAAAAAGGATCACTTCTTTCTGGGGGCACCAGGGAAGGTTTTATGGAAGATTTAGCTTTTTATCTGTTCCTTGAAGGATAAGTATAAGTTAGAGATGTAAAATTGAGGGGCAATAACATTTCAGGCATAGAAAATAATGCAAATAAAACTACAAATTAATAAATAATTTAAAAAGCAGCATAAGGTAGTGGATAGAGAGCCAACCTTGGTCTAGATGGACCTGGGTTCAAGTCTCAAACTCTTCCCTTGTCCCATATTGACTATGTGACCCTCATCAAGTCATTTAATTTCTCAGTATCCTAGGAAACTCCCTAAAGTTCTAAAGTTGTAGAATAATTATAGAATAAATTGGTGGAAATAGTTTTCTCACGGGAATTCCTTAATCTGAGCTAGTCTGACCACCTGGCTGGTTTGGGTTTCTTTGTTCTCACAATTAAAAAAAAATGTACAGGGTTCTGTGCTGGGATCTATGGGTGTGTGTGTGTGTGTGTGTGTGTGTGTGTGTGTGTGTGTGTGTGTGTGTGTGTGTGTGTGTGCAGTAAAACAAGACTGGAAAGTAGTTTGGGACTAATTGGTGGAAGTTCGTTAATGCTTATCTATCTACATATTGTATCTTCTCTGTAAGTTCCTAAAGGAGAGGGACTATTTCTTTTTTGTTTTTGTATCTTTAGCACCTAGGGCAGTGCTTTGAACATTGGCAAGTGCTTAATAGTTATGTTAAAAACCAAGTTATTTTAAAAAATAAGAATCAGCCAAAGAATTCTTTAAAAGTTCATTAGTTATAATAGCATTGTTCAAGATGACAAATTCTTAATCAAAAAACAAAATATGCACATTTTCAACTACTCCTTAATGATCCTAATAAGATGTTCCAAGTTTAGCTGGCTACTAGTTAACATTAAATTGTTAAACGAATTTAGATTTTGTTTTATATGCAAAGAGAATCCTGTAACATGATGCAATTTAGCAAAGATGTCTCATAAAAATAATAGCTGACATTAATATAGTTTGAAAGTTGGTAAAGTAATTTACATACATCATCTCATTTGTGAGGTAGGTGCTACAGAAATTATTACTCCTATTTTGCAGAAGAGAAAATTGAGACCCAGAGTAGTCAAGTCACTTGAAAATGGTGACATATTTAATGTCTTTTTGGGGGGGAGCGGGGCAATGAGGGTTAAGTGACTTGCCCAGGGTCACACAGCTAGTAATTGTTAAGTGTCTGTGGCCATATTTGAACTCAGGTCCTCCTGAATCCTGGGCTGGTGCTCTATCCACTGCACCACCTAGCTGCCCCTGACATAGCTCGTGTCAAAAGTAGGATTTAAATACCATTTTTTTTTCACTTCCAAATCCAGTACTCTATATACTACATCACACTACCTCTCTTCCATTTCGAGGAATTGTTCAGGTCAGCTATATTCACTTCACTTCTTTATGGGCTCTGGTTTTGACTTTCTTGAAATCTCTATCATCTCTCTTCACCCCTGTTTTCAGTTACTATTGTTGTTTACAATTGATACTGTTTTCAGTTTCCTTTTATGCAATGTTTTTCCCTATTAGAATGTAAGCTCCTTCAGGACAGGGACTTTTTTTCCCCTTTCTTTTTGTCCCCAGCTCTTAGCATTATGGCCAGACATAGAAAACATAATAAGTGCTTGTTCACTTGATAAAGTAAGATGAAATTTACTTGAAGACTGTAGTGAATGTAATTCACTATAGGGGCTATATGGAAGATACACCCAGGTACATATGAACATACCCTCTCTTTCTCTTACTCTCATGCACAAACACATACATGCATACACACATACATAAATTTACAAACACATCTCACCTTTGTCTTTTACATATTCCACTTCAAATTACTTCCTGGACTTTTAGAAAAATCTGCTGCTTAAGAAGGTGATCTGCTGCAGAAAGAATAGAAAATAAAATGAGTGGTGAAGATACTACCAATGACTTTTTAACAGTCCCTGGGTTTTAGAAACTAAAAGGATTATGGGAAGGGGCAAATAAACCTAATTAAACTAAAAGACCTTTTAAACTAAGAGATGAAGGGATAAGAGTAGTTAGAAATGATCCAATGGACAGAATGGAGCTGCCACTGTGGGATATTGGTCATTTAATATTTGATACTGAAAAATAATAATTAAATTAATTTAGCAGCTATGCTTTCCTCTCAAGAGGAGAGGGATTAAATAGTATAATAGAGAGGAAATTAAGTTTGGATGGAGTCAGAGGAGCTGGATGTGAATCTCAACATTTATTCAATATTTGTTTGACTTGGCACAAATCATTTAGTCTCTGAGGCATTCATTTTTCTCAGCTGTAATTAAAGGGATTAGACCAGATACTTTCTACTGTCACTTTGAACTTTTATATTTCATGATCCTATGAAATGTAATGTAAAATACTTCTGCATCTGCTCCAGATTAGGTGATGCCTTATTTTCTTCCTTGTAAAAGCAGAAAGCAGACACATCAATCTGCATCTCTAAGATGAAGTGTCATCGTCATCATCATCGTCATCATCACTATCATATGCAGCAGCAGACCTCTTTGTGTCTCATTGATTTCTTCTTTAAGCATACCAGTTGCAGGCTCTGACCTGGTAAAGAGAAAATTAATCCTTGGTTCCATACCTGCAGATTCAGAGGTACTGTGTCACCAAGTTACTGAGTTCAATCAAGGGGT
This sequence comes from Dromiciops gliroides, assembly GCF_019393635.1. Lineage (NCBI taxonomy): Eukaryota > Metazoa > Chordata > Mammalia > Microbiotheria > Microbiotheriidae > Dromiciops > Dromiciops gliroides. The sequence goes on along the minus strand of NC_057861.1, from coordinate 590,370,631 downwards.
TCTAAGTAGTCAAGGACAATGTCTGAATTAACCACAAGGTGGTGCTCTAGTTGGGCCAACAGTCCAAAACTGTTTCATCACTCACATTATCTATGACATTTTCTAACAGATCATGATAATCCTTGTGACCACTGCTAAAGTTAGGCTGCTCTCCCTGAAATAATGAGCAATTTTTTTTCAGGAATTGGTTCAGAAACTGGTTTTGTGTTGTCTCTTTATTGGCCAATTTCAATTTAGTATAGAATGAAATTTAGCTTAAATATTTAAATGCACAATCTACCATGATTTAGGGCTCCCACCCCATAGGGATCTTCTACTATCTCAGGTCACTTTCTAGTCTAGTTATAGATTAATACAGTTTGTGTATTGTAAACTTGAAAATAATTACACATAAAATAAAATGAAAAGTGAAATATGCCAACTATTCTTTTGAAGACATTGATACCACTAAGCATTTCCCTCTTCTAATCTTCTTCCTGGTTCTCTCCCAGATTTGGGGTTGAAGATGGGAAGGGGGAGCTACACCAGTACCAGTAATTTGCAGCATGTGGAAAAGAAATGGAGGAAAGGACATTTGTTCCCCATCCAATGCTAATGGACTAGAAAGAGAAAAGGGTTTCCAACCAAATGAAACTTATAATAGCTGGAAATGCTGAACAACTCTGGATTTTCTTTTTTCATCCCAGTTGCTGGTTGCTATCTTTGCTCTAGAATCTCCAAATCATGCCACTGCTTACAGTTTTGCATTCTTTGATGTGTTCATCTCTCTTAATAGGAATAGGTAGTAATGGAATTTAGGTAACAAAATCAGAGGAAGATAAGGGAAAGAGAGAAAACACAGGTCTCTGTTTTATTCTAATGAGTTGGCTTCTGTTCCTGGAACAAAAAAAGTGGATCATACAAATACTAGATGAGGGAACAGAGAATAATCACTTGAATAATCACCAGAATCATCAGAAATTGTTACATTGATCATATCTGACTTTCTTTTCATATCCCGATAATTCCTTAGGATCTCTATAGAAATAAAAATAAAAGTAGAGTCACTGGTATATACATGAAAGTATGCTATGGTAGAAATTTTACTGAAGTTAGAGACAGAGAACTTGGGTTTACTTTAAAATTTTTCTATTACTTTTCTGAGGTAGTCAAGTAATTATTTATTTATTTATTTAATTATTCACCCATTTGTTCATTCATTTATTTATTCAATTATTCATTTATTTATTTGTTTACCCATCTATTTATTTATTTGCAGTCAAGTAATAATAAAATAGTGTGCTAATCAGAAATGAACCTCTGTTTCTTAGCTATTTGTTCTTATCCTTGAGAGGCAGACTAACACAGGTGATAATTTGGGGGGAAATCAGCTTTATTTAGAAATACAAATAGAGTCTGAGAAACAAGAGTAGTTAGGGGTGGCACTGTCTTATACTTAAGAGGGCAAAGGGAGCTGGAACTTTGCAGTTCCTAGGCACTTGCTGGATATACTAGTCATGAGTAATACAGATAAAGACACACATAGATGCTGGCAGAATTCCTTTTTGTATCAAGAACTTCACATGTATATTCAATAGGAATTCTAGTTGTTTCTATCTGTTCTTCACTCTTTGCTTAAGAAAAGGACTTCGGGGCAGTTAGATGGCACAGTGGATAGAGCACCGGCCCTGGAGTCAGGAGTACCTGAGTTCAAATCCAGCCTCAGACACTTAACACTTACTAGCTGTGTGACCCTGGGCAAGTCACTTAACCCCCATTGCCTCACTAAAAAGGACTTCATCTGTTCAGACTGAATTATGTGACTTTATGCATGTCCATTTATTTCTCTATATTTCAATTTCCTCATCTGTAAAATAAGGGGATTGGAATAGACCATCACTAAGTTTCTTTCTATCTCTGAGTCTTATAAGTAAGTGGTAAAATTCAAATGAATGGTATAGATATCTTGACCACATATCATGGATGGTTTTTTTTTTACTTTTTAATATGATCTTATTTTTATTGATACCTCTTATTTTGCTCAAATTTATTTCTTTTTAAAAAAAATTTTAAAAAGTTTTTAGTTCCAAATTCTATCCCTTCCTGATATTGTAAGCAATCAGATATAGTCTATACATGGAATGGGTTTTTGAGTACATTTGAGGTAACATTGCCCACAAAGAAAGACTGTCACTCAGCTCAGGTGCCCATGATGGTGAGACAAGGGAGATTTGTTCATTGAACAAAGCTTTATAACATCAGAACCCCATGAGATCTTATGTGAAGAAGGGGCAATTGGATCAGGAAGTATAAACCTGGGGAAAAGAAAGGAAGGGAAGGAAAAATCTCCCAGAAAAGAGTTTCAAGTTAGGCCCTGGTAAGCTGGACATGTGGATAGAGGAATCCTGGAGTGTTACTGACATCCATGATTCAGGTATTTGAAATGGTGTGGTTTGATGTTTTGGGCCATAATTTACTGAGCAAGAAATGATAACTTTACAGTGTACTTGGAGAATAGGAACCCAAGAGATCATTTATGCAAGTAGGATGCTGGCAGCTCCTCCAGAGTATTACAAAGAAAACCTGAGTATGGAGTAGATATTCAAGTTAGTCATGGAGAGGATGTTAAGAGGAGATGAGCCACAAATGACACTTCTCACTTCATCCAACCGCTTAATGAGGAATAGTTTCTATATCTCAACTAAGTTGCTCCTAGTCATATCCCAAAGGGATAAGAAAAAAACATGTTGGGGGGGGGGGGAGAATCTATTTGTACAAAAACATTTATAGCAGTTTTTGTGGTTGCAAAAAATTGGAAATTGAGGGGATGTCCATTGAGTGGGAGATGTAATGAGATACTATTGTGCTATAGAAATGAGCAGGTGCATTTGAGAAAAACCTGGAAAGACTTACATGCAAAGTGAAATGAGCAGAACCAAGAGAACATTGTACCCAGTAACTGCAACATTGTACAATATTCAACTATGAATGACTTGGCTATTCTCAGCAATACAGTGATCCAAGACAATTCCAAAGGACTCATGAGGAAAAATGTTATTCACATCCCCAAAACTGATGAAATCTGGATGTAGATGAAAGCATACTATTTTCAATTTCCTTATTTTTTGTGATTTTTTTCTTTTGGTTTGTTCCTTCATTCACAACATGCTAATATGGAAATAAAAAAAAATTACTGCCTAGGAGGTTGCATAAAATTAATTCATTACCTTAGAGGATATAGAAGATTTCCCTTGAGTATGGGGACAGAGAATAATTGCACTACTTATGTTGATCTTGTTATTTACATTGTTGTTGTGTTTTAATTAAATGTTTTTGTTATTGGATTGGTGGCTTTTAAAAGTTTTGTTAATGGAGAGTATTTTTTTTTAATTATTTGAATGACTGATTGCAACAGCTCACAATGAATTGGGAATAGTGTTAGGGGACTCCAGAGTCAAAGATCTCAGAACTTTTAGAGGCTCATTGATACACAAAGTTAATAAAGTATATACAGTTTTTGTTCTTTTTGTAAAAAGAATATCTTTTGCATATCACATTTCCTGATGTTTTGATTAGAAAAACATGGTCACCATATATTTAGACAGTAAATTCAGAGAAAAGCAAGATGTATAAGCTGGTGACAGTGGGGGAAAAGTTTTACAGAAGAGATAGAGTTTGATTGGAGTCTTGAAATGACATGTCATCACTAACACTATGCTAACACTATTTGAAATCCTGTGGGACTCATGCCCTCAAAGACTTGGCTGCCTTGTTGATTCTGTCATCTCTATTGATTGAGAAAACATAGCAAATAATTTACTAATTTAATTCAGATAATTCTCTCTCTCTCTCTCTCTCTCTCTCTCTCTCTCTCTCTCTCTCATGTTTTCTATACTCTGACTTCAGCAATAGTTCTTTGTGGACATACCTTTTCTTCTTCAAGAAACTGGGATTTTAACAATTTTTACCCAGTATTTCTGATAAAGGCCTCATTTCTAAAATATATAGGGAACTAAATCAAATTTATAAGAATGCAAGTCATTCACCAATTGAGAAATGGTCAAAGGATATGAACAGGCAGTTTTCTGATGAAGAAATCAAAGCTATCTATTCCCATATGAAAAAATTCTCTAAATCACTACGGATTAGAGAGATGCAAATTAAAACAACTCTGAGGTACCACCTCACTCCTATCAGATTGGCTGTGACAAGAAAGGAAAATAATAAATGTTGGAGAAGCTGTGGAAAAATTGGAACACTAATGCATTGTTGGTCAAGCTGTGAACTGATCCAACCATTCTGGAGAGCAATTTGGAACTATGCCCAAGAGCTATGGGACTGTTCCTACCCTTTGACCGAGTGGTACCACTGCTAGGTCTGTATCACAAAGAGATCATAGAAGAGAGAAAAGGACCCATATGTAGAAAAATATTTATAGCAGCTCTCTTTGTGATGTGTGGTAAAAAGTTTTAACAGTCGATTAGATAATGGAGAGACGCCAGTTTTTTTTAGGACCACCCTTTTGGGGAGGAGATCAACAGCATGAGCTACGCACCCCAGTCCACCTGTGACGCACGCCAGATTGCCTGCTGAGCACTCGACTTCCAGGGTGCGAGCTTAAAAGGCAAGGAGAGAACGGAAGTGGGGCCTTTTTTTCCTGCTCCGCTGGTCTCCTGGCTGCGCTGCACAGACAGACGCAGACTGGAGTTTGACTCGGCCCGGCTCTCGGTTAACAGCACGTGCTTGACTCAGTCTCTCGCCCCAAAGGTGGCCTTCAGTTTTTGGTGAGTTTTATACAGAATATAGACTAAGCCTAGACTTAAGATGATTTGTATTGTATTTCTACTTTCCTATCCTTCTAATCAACATCACCTTGTGACTACCATACAATAAAAGCTCTATCTAGAAAACCAGAAGCTTCTTCCATTTAGTAGTCTGGGAGATAAATTAAGGGAAAGGTTAAGTAGGGTAGATTTATGATCTAATATCCAATTTTAATCTCACAGTTGTCAAAGAATTAGAAATTGGGGGAAGGCCCATCAATTGGGGAATGGCTAAACAAGTTGTGGTATATGAATGTAATTTAATGCAATAGTATTTTGCTATATGAAACTATGGGCAGGAGGAGTTCAGAGAAACCTGGAAGGACCTACATGAACTGATGCTGACTGAGAGGAGCAGAACCAGGAGAACATTGTACACAGTAACAGCAACATTGTGTGATGAACAATGGTGATAGACTTGGCTCTTCTGAGCAATGCAATAATCCAAAACAATTTCAAAGAACTCATGTTAGAAAATGTTCTCAACATCCAGAAATAAAGAATTGTGGATTATGATTGAAGACTGAAGAATACTGTTTCTACTTTTGGGATGTTTTTCCCTTGTTCTCTGATTCTTCTTTCACAATATGACTAAAGAAAAAAGATGTTTAATGTGATTGAACATATATAACCCATGTCAGATTGTTTTCCATCTAGGGGAGGAGAGATAGAAGGGAATATGGGAGAAAAATTTGGAACTAAAAATCCTATGAAAAAAAATGTTGAAAACTATCCTTACATGTAACTGGAAAATAATAAAATACTTTTATTTAAAAAAAAAGAAACTGGGATTTTTCACTCCTTTTAATGGAAAATGTATTGATACTGGTGCTAAATGATCCAGGTTCAAATCTTATCTCTTACATTTATTACTATTGTAATCTTGTTCAAATGACTTTGTAGCCCTGTGATTGCTCATCTATAAAATAGGAGGGCTAATCTGAGGTCTTTTATAGTTTAAAATCTACGATCCTGTGTTCCTAAAATAGTTTACAACCATACAATAACCAATAACATGAGGCAAGGGGTCTACAAAAACACAGGTAGAACAGACTAGGTACTGTAGTTTCACAACAAATTCCATTGTCTTTGCTTTTGATGGAGGAATACCTAAAAGTGTTAAAAGAGAAACTTAGGTTTAAGTTCTTACAGTACTGTATTCAAATCCCTATCAACCAACACCATCAACAGAGACTGTAACTAGGGACCATTAACCATTAATAGCCATTATTATTACTAGATGACAGGGCACCCAGAAACCAGATCTAAGTAAAGAGATACCATAAACACAGAGACCATCTGAGATTGACAAGTTTAAGTATGTCTTTAGGAACATGCGCAGGAAAGGCCATATGTGTCCTTAGGTTCACCTTATGATGTGTAAACCCCAAAAACACACCTCCAAGGAAAAATGTACCCACCTCGTGGGTTGTCTTAGGACTCCAGGAAGTCCAAATTAGGATAAGACCTTCCATGAACCTCCCAGAAGGAGGAGATTAATATAATGAGGAGATAACCTACTTTTTCCTTTTTTTTCTTTTCCTTCTGTTTTTCTTTTTTCTTTTTTGGGGGGGGAGGCAATTGGGTTTAAGTGACTTGCCCAGGGTCACACAGCTAGTAGGTGTCAAGGGTCTGAGGCTGGATTTGAATTCAGGTCCTCCTGAATCCAGGGCCAGTGCTCTATCCACTGCGCCACCTAGCTGCCCCTACTTTTTCTAACTATAAATATAACCATTCTTTCTCCCCCTGTTGGAGACACCTATCTCCATGGTGCTGTCCTTCTGGTCAGCAGTCATTCAATAAAACTTGGGAAACTGAGTCACTGAGTCTTCTAATTCTTTCGGACATCTCACGATCAATTTGATCAATTAAACCCAACCCCCCCCACATCATTTTCATGGGATAAATAAAGACTATCTAATCTGTTCCACATCTAGAAATTAATTTATCTTAATGGTTAACTAAGGATTTCAGTCTCCTTTTTTCAAGTCTTTCACAAGTAAAAGTTTAAAAAAGGGCAATTCTGTGCCTTTCAATTTTCAGCAATTGCCTTTAGGGGGAAAACAGTTTAAAGAGTTAACTGCCTACTGTGTACATGACAGCATGCTGGGTGCTGGGAGAAATTAAAAAAAAAACAATTGAGAAGATGCAGCCCTTGCCCTCGTTAAGATTATAGTGTAGTCGAGAGATTTAACACACACACACACACACACAAACATGCATAATGTATTGTGGATCAACATATGATAACTTATTTAGAATCAAAGTGATACATAAGTAGAAAAGGGAAGGAGGTTGTTACCAACTTGGGGAATCAGGGAAACATTTATGGAAGAAGTAATGTTGAACAGCAGGTCTATTGCAACAAGTGCCATTTCAAAGAAATGCACAATATAATAAAATAATTTCTATGGATCATAGAAGTGATGCATTGTTGATCCATTTTCAACAATGTACATATAAAGAATAATTCCATACACCATTGTCCATGTAATAGTCTCCATAATGAAATAACTCGATTGCCTGCAATTTGTATCAGAGTATAAAACTCTGCAATTCTTTTATCTTGCTCTCTAGTGATAATCGCCCTTCATTTCCTTTAGCTCTTTGTCAGCTCCCATATCCCCACCATCTAAATAACCCTTCTATAGGTGGCACAGTGGATAGACTGGAGGGACTGGAGTCAGGAAAACTCATCTTCCTGAGTTCCACTCAGACACTAGCTGTGTGACTCTGAGCAAGTCACTAAACCCTGTTTGCCTCAGTTTCCTCATCTGTAAAATGAGGTGGAAAAGGAAATGGAAAACTATGCCAGTATCATTGCCAAGAAAACCCCAAATGAGTTCAGGAAGAGTTGGACATGACTGAAATGAATGAACAACAACAATCAAATTCTCAACTGCTCTCAAAAGTCACTGTGTGTGTGGGATAATCACTTCCCTGATCAATTTGATATGCTTACTGAGAGCTGAGCCTTTTGTTTGGAGGCTTTGATGGTTCATACTTCTTCCCATAAGGAATATGAGCATGCCTGGATCTTGTGGGCAGCTAGGTAGCAGCACAGTGGACAAAATGCCAGGCCTTAAGTCAGGAAAACTCATTTTCTCAGGCACTAGTTGTGTGACCCTGGGCAAGACACTGAACCCTGTTTGCCTCAGTTTTGTCATCTGTAAAATGAGCTAGAAAAGGAAATGGCAAACCACTCTAGTATATTTGCCATGAAAAACATGAATGGGGTCACAAAGAGTCAGACAATTGAAAAACAACTGAATGAGAACTAAATACATATAAACACACACATGCATACATACACACATATACATATATATATGGATACACACATATATAAAACAATTCAACAACAACAACATGGACATCTTGTAGAGAGGACAAATGACAACTCCTGATGAAGTTAGTAACTTGGACTACTTTAATGAATTGCTCAGTTTTAAGTCACCTAAATGGTTCTTCCTAGGGGATGGGTTTCAGTACCTGGGGCTGCCCCTGAGAATTGATTATACCATTTTTAGAGAAAATGGACTCTAATTGAAGTAGTTATCTCTTTGTATTAGCCTATAAAAATAATCTGCATTAAAGACTATGAACTTCTTTTTATAATTTTCCTTCTACCTGCCATCACTGGTAAAATCAGGGCTTTGGACCCAGTATTCTCTTGGCCCCTTGCAGATCTAGATCTATTATCCTATGATACTATTTCATTTCATCATCGCAAATGCTATTTGTGAGGGCATTAGTGAAAGAGGGTTAAAGAAAGAAGGCATACCAATTTTTTCATGGTAAACAATATAATAGATTTATTATAAGGCTATATAGAGTTATTTAGGCATTTAACAGCATATACAGGAGTGATAGAAGGAGACCTAATTAGCAACCCTTCTTGCCACTGTCACTCCTGGATCCCCAATTCCTATCCTCAGGGACAGGATGGATCCTGATAGCCAGATGGAATAGAGAGCAATGGAATGCTATGCCTCCCTTCCACATCCATCACAGAAGTTACATCAAAGATACTGACAGCAGCAACTGTCCAGATATCATTTGGAAAATTCCTCCCCGACCCAGCATACCTATCTACTAGTATCCAGATTACTTTATGACTGTTCCAGGCAGCCTTGGGCGGGGAGTGAGGGGGTCAGCTCTGGGGTCTATGCAAGTGACCAGTGTGTAAAACACCCTCCCCCAATGAGAGGCCATGGATGGGATATGATTTGTATCACATATGCTATCACATTATCTTTTCCTTTAAACCAGCCTCTTTTTGAATTTTCCTGTTTCTGTTAAGGGCACCACTATCCTAGTGACCCAGGTTCACAATCCTGGTGTCATACTCATCTCACACAGCTCACATGTCCAATAAGCTGCCAGATTTTGACATTTTTATTTTCACAATATCTTTCACATCTGTCCCTTTTCCCTGTTCACATATCCACCAGCTGAGTTCAGGTGACTATCCTCTCACTTAAATCAATAGTTTTCTTTTTTTCAATAGGTTTCTAATTGGTTTCCTTACCTCAAATCTCTCCCCACTCTAACCTGTCTTCCACATACCTGTAAGAGTGATTTGCTTAAAGTTCTGTCCATGTCCCCCTAAATTCTTCATCTCCATTCAATGAGCTCCAGTGGCTCTCTCTTGACTCTAGGATCAATTGTAAACCCTTATTTTGCATTTAAAGCCCTTTATAACTTGTTCCCATGTTGATGATGATGATAAAGATGACAGTTATGATGGTGATAACTAGCATTTATCTATCATCTATCTATCTCTCTCTCTATCTCTCTATATGTATATATCTGTAAGGTATTCACAGTGCTTTTAAAATTTCCTCAAAACAACCCTGTGAGGTAGATGCTATTCTTATCACCATTTTTTCAAATGGCAAAACTGAGGCAGACAGAGATTAATTGCCCAGGATTACACAACTATGGCTATATTTGGATTTACAGATTTTTAGCCTTATTGTACAATATACCACTCCATTTTTTGCACTAGACTAATCTTATTTCTGTTCTTCACACACGCAAACATAACTAAAATACCCAAACATGAATAAGAAATAGAAATATAATGCTGTCCATTAACAACAGCAACAATAACAACAGCATTCATGTATTTATTATATTCCAGGCACTGTGCTAAGTGTTTAATGATTATTAAGTCTTTAAGTGATACCTTATAAAGAAAGAGGAATGTTTATAGAGAAACTTTTCTGTTTAGGTGAAATCAGATAGCTAATTTCTCATAGGTGATTTGCACTGTGTATGGTGAATATGAAAATATCATAGAATGTCAGTCCCTTTGAAAAGCTGTTATATCTACTGTCTGTTAGGAGTTCATTAAGAAAAAAAAATGATCATTTCATTCTTGGTATTAGCATCCTCAGCAATTAGCAGATTCCCTGGCACTTAGTAGGTACTTAATAAATATTTACTAATTGACTTACCTATTTTTCTATTGTTGTAGCATTTTTTTCCAAAGGAAAAAATGTATCTTAAAAAAGTAATTCACCTGCTTGGTTAGCTATATCAATTAGATTAAGTTGACTAAGTAATATTCACCAATAAGTAATATAACCAAGTATCTCCTAACACCCAGGTCATCGGAAGAGTTTTTTTAAAGAGAAATAATTAAACATATTTAATAACCTTGATATCACTGCAATGTTATGGATAATTATATTTCACATTTATTCACATATAGGGGATACTAAAACATGCTTTTCTCATAGAATCTTTTGGTTAAAAAGTTTATAGACCACCGGTGTGGGGATTGAGAGCCTGCCTTAGAGTTAGGAAGACCTATGGAATTCTCTAAGAAGCTAAGTTGGTTAGTCAATAAGCATTTATTAAGCTATGCTAAGTGCTGGTATCTCAGATGTAGGCACATATTTGCATTGACTAAGGTAATTTCTTTATGGAGAGTCCTTTAAATTTATGAAATCACAGGTCCTCTAAAAAAAATAGGCAAGGAGAAATAAGGAATCTTAGATGACCATAATAATAACTCAGTCTTTATATGACATTTTAAGGTGTGCAAAGCATTTTATGTAGGTGATCTCATTTGATCCCTACAAGACCCCTATGAAGTAGGTGCTATTATTACTTAGCTAGTAAGTGTCAAGTATCTGAGGTCAGATTTGAACTCAGGTCCTCCTGAATCCAGGGCCAGTGCTTTAGCTGCCCCTGGTGGGTGCTATTATTATTCCTGTTTTACAAATGAAGAATGATAGACATAAACTGTCTTACTTACTGCCATAGAGCTGATAAGTATATGAGTAAGGATGTGAATTCAAGCCTTCCTGACTTGTTTAAATCTAGCACTCTATCTACTTACTATAACACTCATTTGATGAATGAATGAATGAATGAATGGATGGATGAATGAATGAAAAAATGTTTATTAAGCCCTTGTATATTCTAAGTACTGTGCTAAATTCCAAGGCTACAAATAGAAAAATTAAGATACTTCCTGCTCTCAAGGAGCTCACACTATAATGGGGGAGGGGGAGATGCAATCATAAAAGATAGCTCAGTGGCACAAAGAATTACAAGGTCCAAGGTCACTTAGGGTCCATTAGCAGATTAAATGATGTTTCCCAGGGGCCTGGAGGGCAGTCACAACAAATGGTAAGTCTTGGAGAACTTAGGATTCAGTGGCAGACAATAAGGCTTGGTGGTCCCCCATTTCATCAAAATAATTAGAGTTGGTGACTCTCAGCCTATCCCAAGAAATGTGGCCAAACAGGGTCCTTCCTGATTTTCTGCTTTATGGGACTTCAGTGGCCTGGAGGTTGTGAAAGGAGATGAAAGGAAATTAACAGAATGCTGGGCTAGAGTGTTTGGAGTCTTAGCAGTAAAAACTGAGGTAAGGAAACAAAACAGCCAAAGAAACTTAAAACAACTTGAGTAACAAAGTGATGCCTAGTAATAGAATGGTGGTTTGGGAGGCTGTCCTATTATGCTCAAAATTTCCAAGGTTTACCCTCATATACTTGTATTTCTATCTCAAAAAGTAAAGGGGGAAAGAGAATGGAATATACATTTATATAGTGCCTACTATGTGCCAGGCATTGGGCTAAGTGCTCTTAACAAAAAAAAAAAAATCTCACTTAATCCTTATGACAAAACCCTGTAAGGTAGGTGCCTTTATTACCTCCATTTTACATTTGAGGAAATTGAGGAAAATAGACATTAATGGACTCAATCAGGGTCACACAGCTAGTAAGTAGCTGAGGCCAAATTTCAGGTCAAGTCTTTCTTATTCCAGGCCCAACATTCTATACATCGCTCCACCATATGCCTCAAGAATAAGAGCCAAGGAATATCAGTCTGTCTTTTTTTGTTTGTTTGTTTTGTTTTGTTTTTGATCAGTCTATCTATTGAAATATGTAGGAATCTTGGTTGTTTTCTCTAAGAAAGCCTGAAGCACACTTTTTTTTTTTTTTTTTTTTTTTTTTTTTTTTTTTTTTAGTGAGGCAATTGGGGTTAAGTGACTTGCCTAGGGTCACACAGCTAATAAGTGTTAAGTGTCTAAGGCTGGATTTGAACTCAGGTACTCCTGAATCCAGGGCCGGTGCTCTATCCACTGCGCCACCTAGCTGCCCCGAAGCACACTTTTATAGAGAGGCAAACTATGGTTATGGCCTGGGTCCAAATGGAATAAGACATGGATTTTTTGGGAATTTGGAGGGACCTCAATGTCCATCTAATCCATTCCAGACACCAAAATTTTCATCTACTCTAAGTGACAAGTAATCCAGCCTCTGCTTAAAGACCTCCATGATGGACAAATCTCCTGAGGGAGCCTATTCTCCTTTGGGAGAGCACAAATTCTCAGAAAGTTTTCCCCTGAGATCAGACCTAAGTTTGTCTCTTTTCATTTTCCACTCATTGTTCCTAATGCTACCCTTTGGGACCAAGCAATGGAAGTCAAATCCCTCTTGCACCTGAAGACCTTGCAAATACTTGAAAAGAACCACCATGGTCTCCACCAGTCTTCTCTTCCTAGTCAATCAATTGACGAATAAGCAATTATTCAGTACCTACTGATATTCCAAGTGCTATGCTAGGCACTGACAAGACAAAGACAAAAGCAAAAAAAAAAAAAGAACTCACAAAGCCTTTTTGAATTTACAAGTACCACTAAGAAAACCTACATCAATAGAAGCATCTTCCAAGTGCATCTCTGGCATTTCAGTTATGAGATTATTATGAAACAAAGTTGGGAACAGAGCAAATATGTTTTGGAAAGAACTCTGAAGTTGGACTCTGAATATTTGGCTTCCAGTACTGGCTCTTCAAATTACTTAGCCTCTCTGGGCTGAGTGAGTCAATTGGACTAGCTGGATTTAGGTCCCTTTCAACTCTAGATATATATTCTATTAGGCTAAATATACACAACTCCTTTAAACCATCATCATATGTTACAGACTTGAGACCCTTTATCGTTTAGCTCTTCAGCCTATCAACATCTCTTCTGGGCAACTGTGATGCTCAGAACCGAGCAAATACTCCCAATGTGGACTAATTATGTCATTTCTCTGTCATTGAATTGAATTTTTCCTTCCTCAGATTATACCCTGGATACTTCAAAGGGACATTCATGCTGAAACTTTTAGGGACTTTTATAGAATACTAATTGTATTTTAATATTTGATAGGTCCTGAATGTGTGTATGTGTGTGTGTGCATGTGTGGTGTGTGAAGAATTGGTGTTAATTCTGAGATAATTATTACATTTTTGGCATTTAGTAAGATATGTGAATGGTCTACCGAGGGGACCTTTTTGAACTTTTTCCTCTAATTACCTGAATGCTATTATGAATGATGCATTTTTTTCAGAGGACCTGTCAAGTCTTCAGTTTTCCTCAAGCTCTGTCAAATGAACTGTTTAAGAGGAAATGTGTCCCATTTTTTGAAAGGGGTATTAGCTTAGTGACTAATTGGTTATATTCTGGGCTCAACTATGCTCCCAGGTACAAAATGTTAGCTTCCATTGAAATCACTCAGGAGGAATAGCAAAGAATGACACCCAGTGTACCCACACTTCCAGTTAGGGCCAATCTTTAAAGGGAACACTTACAATAATACCACCTTGTATTGTTTTGGTTTCTTTTTGTTTGTTTTGTTTTGCTGGACAATGAGGGTTAAGTGACTTGCCCAGGGTCACTCAGCTAGTAAGTGTCAAGTGTCTGAGGCCAGCTTTGAAATCAGGTCCTCCTGAATCCAGGGCCTGTGCTTTATCCACTGAACCATCTAGCTGCCCCTTTGGTTTCTTTTTGAAACTGAGTCCAACTATCTCATCAAAACTGGAAGTATAGTGACCACTCACCAGCCTGATCCCACTGCAGACTGGTAGGGAAGTTTTGATTTGCTTGGCTTCTGAACTAGACCTGTTACCTCTTTTCCCACTCCCATCCCCTACTCCTAAGAGGCTCACCATATTGGTGTTAGACTTAGTGAGGACACCTAATTAGCCTTAGCCAAATTACAACTCAGAACGCCAAACTCAAGTAATCTACCAGCCTTAGCCTCCTTCAGCAGTAAGGGATTATAGGTATATTCCACTATAGTGGGTCAGTTGTCCCATATTGTGCCTAATTCCACTCTATTTGTCCTTTCTAAAAGAACCACCTCAAAATACTAGTTGATGAGATTCATTGTATCAAATAAATGGATCAGAAAGACATCCAGTTTAACTTTCTCATTTTACAGTTGAGGAAACTGATGACCTGAGAGGTTAAGTGAATTATCCAGTAAGTTGGATCATAGAATCATGTATCTAGAGCTGAAAGGGATTTCAAAGGCCATCCAGTCCCATCACATCATTTTATTTGTGGTTTTTTTTGTTTGTTTTGTTTTGTTTTTGCGGGGCAATGGGGGTTAAGTGACTTGCTCAGGGTCACACAGCTAGTAAGTGTCTATTGTCTGAGGCTAGATTTGAACTCAGGTCCTCCTGAATCCAGGGCCGGTGCTTTATCCACCTAGCTGCCCCCCCCATCACGTCATTTTAAAAAAAGGAAACTGAGGCCTAGAGAGGCTAAGTAATTTGCCCAAGGTCACACAGGTAGTAAATAGAAGAGCCAGGACTGGATGCCAAATTTTTGGATTCTAAATCCAGAGCTCCTTCCAAAACATATTTTCTTTGTTCCCAGTTTTGTTTAATAAATAATCTCAGAAATGTAATTCCAGAGATGCAATTGGAAAATGTTTCCATTACTGTAGGTTTTCTTAGTGGTTCTTATGTTTCAAGACTTTGTAAATTCTTTAAAAAATTATTTTGGATGATATAGATAAGTGGTACTTTCTTTTTCAATATGAGCTTCCCCTTAATTTATGTTACCTGCTAGCTTATTTACCTTTATTTCCTGATGGAACAGAAAGTAATCTTTTCCCTCATATGACTGTAGTGTTCAGAGTAGGCTTAATTCTGAAAACTTACTAAAATTGGAATTACAAAGACAGATTGTCATTTATTAGCACTTCTGGGCCCCTGGCTGATTAAAGAAACACTGCAAAATAATTGCATAGATTGTGAGGCCTGCAGAACTGTAGCTCTTTAGGTTCACTGATAATAAGTACATTCCTAAAATAAGTATGAATAAATGGTATTTCATAGAATTAAATAAGCCTATGAAGAATCACAATACCAGCATCTTAAATGATTCTGGCCCCAAGAAATTGGAAGAGGCATCTCAAATTTAAATTTCTTAACAAAGAGTGGCTAAAAGTGAGAGACAAAAAGAGGAAGAGTGGGAGAAGGAAGGAGGGGGAGAGAAACCTTAACACAGGTAAGCAATCAACCATTCACTTAGGGTTTAGAGTTCTTTTGAATACTTTACACAGAAGTTTGATAATACACTTCAATATGATGTAGTAAAATGGGAAAATAAAGGAAGAAAAGAAGGAAAGAAGGATGGAGGTAAAAAGGGAAGGAAGGAAGGAGGAAAAGAAAGAAGGAAGGGGGAAAGAAAGAAAAGTAAGAAGGGGAAGAAGAAATCAGGCAAAGAAAGAAGAAATTAAGGAGGGAAGGAAGGAGGAAATGAAAAAAGGAAAAAAAGAGAGAAAGATGGAAGGAAAGAAAAAAAGACAAAGATATATGAGTGCAAATGGATCAAAAAAAGAGCTCATAAATTACAGGTCTAACCTCAAATGAAATAAGAAAAATCAAATCACTAAAAGAACATTGTTGTAAGCTCTGAGTATATGTTCCTTATGAATGAAACACATGCATCAAAGGTATTTAGAAGAAATAAAAATTTTTTTCCTACTTTTTTAAATTCAGGAAAATGGTGGCTTTTATGGATAGGTGTTACTAAGCACAAAAGTATGTTGGGTAAACTTCTGTGCTTTATAATGTAATGATTGGAATCATGCCACCTGCCAGAGAGTTACTGTGGTAAAGCTCCGCCATGAGGAGAAGGGGTCTGAGAGCAAGCCATGTGGTCAAGTTCCTTTGCATCAGGAACTGATGTTTGCTTGTGGGTACTGTCTATCAAAACTACCAGCCAATCAACTTGAGCAGCCTCCCATTTCTGGGAGGAGGACACAAAATAGGAAGCAGATACTGACAAAAGGCTTCTTCCTCTTTTGGTTCCTGACCTTGCCATGGCTGGTCAGATGATGGGGTATCTTAGAAATAGTTAGATTTTTACCTTTCTCTCTGATCCTAATGCTCTTTAATAAATACTTAAACACTTAAATATGCTTGCTAAAGCTTATAATTTATTGGTGACCACTCATTAGATTTTAGATAGTATAGCTATAATTTTAGCCCCTTCCCTTTCCTGATCAGAAGCAACAATTTTTCCCATCCTTGGGCTGTGAGTAGCATGTGACCTGCATCACTCTTAAGCTCTTATTAGGTACTCTGGTATACCATAGCTATTTGTGTATGTGTCATATAACAAACAGTGTCCACTATACAGTTCACATCAACTCACAAGACTCAATTGTTAGATTTTCAGTGTGAGCATTTATAACTGGAAAAAAGGAAAATGTTATGAACTAAGGCTTGATTTATTATATTGTTGACTCTTTAGACTGAGGAAAGTGATGGAAAAACTATTATTGCAGAGTTATCTTTCCATTTTTCCTCTACCTCTCTTATTTTATTTTCAAAATCCTTTTTGAGCACTTCTATGGCCTGAGACCAATTCATATTTTCCTTGGAAGCTTTGGATATAGGAGCTTTGACTTTGTTATTACGAGTAAGATTTTCCCCACTCCTTAGATATATATGATTTACTTCTTTATAGATCATAAATGCTTGCATCAGTCTTTCCTCTCATACAGGATAGATTGTAAATGCTTTGTCTTCTCATACATTAAAGCATTCTCCCTTAAACCTTTAAAGTTTGTGGTTAGGATGGAAAAATCAGGGTAAAGGTCAGATTCCGAAAATAGCTACTCTGGAGTTGCTATGGACCAATCAGTACTGGCATAATAAGAAGTAAAGGAAAACCCTGATTAAGATATTCAAAATTGACCAAATGACTTAAAAGTGGCATAAATTGTGTAATAGCCAGGCCCAAGATGGCCGCTTCTAAAGTTTTTGATGCATTTTCTACTTCCTCAATGTGAAATATGACATTGTAAGCCTGTAAGTCATGAGCTACGTAACTTAGCAAGGATGATATAGAGGACCAATAGATGAGAAGACACAATTATATATTTGCATATTGCAGAAATAACTAATAGCATTTATACTGCTTTAATCTTGAGGACTATGTGGGTATAAATATCTTTCCTTCCAGAGGCTTGAGGTCTTTGGGTCCTAGATATGAGACTGATTTTATTGTGAGACAGCATCCCTTTCTCAATAAACCTATTTTCTTTGGCTTGGAGACTGTTTTTTTCTTTGTCTAATATAGAGACTTTGAAATTTTTGTGACATTATCTTCTTCTGAGGGTGTATTTTGATCTTGTCAGAAGTTTTTCCTGTTTGTTCATTTTCCCAGCCTATTTCTTGACTTTTAACTCTTTTTTAAAGTGAGGCACTCCTTCCAGGGTGGAGGGAGCACTGTCCCAAGCTTTAGGGGGTTTGTGAAGCTGTTTTCAGAAATACTTCTAGGGATTTGTAAATTTTTAGTTCTTCCAAGGTAGCATGATTAAAGGAGAGGTATGATTACTACTCTTCTAGCCTGTGCTCTTGTCTGCAAGCAACCACAGGTCTGCTTTTCTGCCCTGGAACTATGAACAGAATCCCAGTCTACTGTGGCTATGAGCTCCATTGTGCTTGTGCTCTTCCCTGGTATGGGACTACCACCCAAGACTGTGACCTGAATGGGAGTATGGAACAAACAACGGAGTCCTGCTTTATTGCTAGCAAGGAGATCCCTGTAATCCCCTTCTAGCCAATTGTTCAACCCTGTTTTTGTCTCTGTGGGCTAAGGGTTCTAGAAGCAGTTGCTGCTGCTGCTGATTCAGACACTCTCAAGGCCTGCTCCTGGTTTTCTGGGGCTGGTTCTGCACTGGTGTGGGCTGTGCTAGACTGGACTCCACTCTTACCTGGGTACAACAGACCTTTCCTGGAACCCTTATAAGTTGTCTTTGGCTGGCAGATGATTTCACCCTGTCTTTTTGTGGGTTGAGATACTCCAGGAATTGTCTTATGGCATTATTTTAAGGTATTTGGAGGAGAAGTGCTCAGGCAAGTAACTGCCTTTCTTCCACCATCTTGGCTCTGACCCCCGATAATGTACATCAAAATTAAAAGTAGGGGCAGCTAGGTATCACAGTGAATAAAGCACCGGCTCTGGAATCAGGAGGACCTGAGTTCAAATCTGGCCTCAGACACTTGACACTTACTAGCTGTGTGACTCTGGGCAAGTCACTTAGCACCAATTGCCTCACAAAAACAAACAAACAAAAAATTAAAAGTATACTTTTTTGTTAGAAAGCCAGTTGTTAAAAGTTCACCAGAATACCAATGTTAGTCCTCAGTTTCCTAAAGATGAAAGAAATGGCTTCTTCCTTCTTCCTTTCTTTAAAAAAAAAAATTTAATTTATGGAAGAAAACAAGCATTCCATGATATAGTATAATAGAAAATATAATTGCATATAAACTGCACATCTATTATATACAGCTTGCTATTAAAATATATATGGGGGCAGCTAGGTGGTGCAGTGGATAAAACGACAGCCCTGGATTCAGGAGGACCTGAGATAAAATCTGGCCTTAGACACTTGACACTTACTGGCTGTGTGACCCTGGGCAAGTCACTTAACCCTCATTGCCCTGCAAAAAAAAAAAAAAAAAGAAAAAATATATAATAAAGTTATCAGGTAAATTTATTTTCTTTTCTTCCCTCACCACCCTTCCACCCTAGAGATGGATACTATTAGACATAAATAGAAATGTGTGTATATACATATACATATACATATACATATACATATACATATACATATACATATACATATACACATACAAGTACATATACATATGCATATGCATATATGCATACTCATACCCATACACACAAATAAGTAAAGAAATAAATACTTTTAAAAATTCTAAGTATATATATATATACACACACATATACCTATTTATAGGTATAGGTATATTATAGGTGTACCTATACATTATATATATGTACAATCTATACATGCTTTTATTTATCAATTTCTTTAAAAATGTATATCTGATTTAATCTTTGCTTCCTTTTTAGTACCTGATATATTACTCTGTATGTTGGACATTGCATCAACAAAGATATTCTAGTGCAACCAGACCTTGTCTTAGAGATTCCAGTTCCAAGTTTTGTGTACTTGCACAAACCTTTATCTGTACATGCATACATACATACATATATGTATGTGTGTGTGTGTGTATTTGGAATATACTTCTTCCTAATCTCCACCGTTCAGATTTTTCATCTTTCTTCAAGTTTCAGCTCAGGTACCACATTCTCTATGAAGTCCTCCCTGATCTCCCAATTGTCCTTGCTTCTCCTCTCCTCAAATCACCTTTTGATTAATTATCTTTGTAAATTTTGCTTCCTCTCAAGTAGAATGGAAGTTCCTTGAGGGAAGGTAGGGACTATTTCAAGTTTTTTTTTGTGTTCCAACCCCTGGCTCAATACACTGCACACAGTAAGTGATGGATAAATGGTTGTTGGAGTTGTAAGAGCAAGTTTAGATATAAATTGTTATTTTGTCACTTGAAGAGCTCTTATTGTTTTAGTATTCATGGGAACCTAGGAACTTTTTGGACTAATTGAACAACTTGGTTGAAAATTGGAAAATGGCTATAACCCAGTGACCAATCTATTTTTCTGCTCCTGGAGAGAAACTAATTCAGGACATTAACACTCAGACTAAAGGTGATTTCCTGACAATGTTAATATTTCCTCCTAGATTACCTTTTTCTGGGAGTATTCAGACAGATATATAAGGATTTAGACCCATGGCTGTGTTATAAACAGACTCATACTTTCTCCAGGGACTCACAATGATGGAAATAGAAGAAAGGGACTGATGCTTTAGTTTCAACCCTCAGTATCACAAAGTCATAATCCAAAGTGATAGAGTGATAGTATACCCATAGCATGCTGAGATTATTCTTATCGATATATCTATATATCTATATATTCTTATATTTACTAACAAATTCTCTTCCCATAGAGGGACATAACACACCCCATAGTGGCTGTTTCAAATCTTCATATTTCAACTAAATAATTTCACATTTTGATTCTCCAAATGTAATGGAAACTCTCTTAAGGACTGTTTCATTCTTGTCTTTTTATTCCCAGCACCTAGTGCAGTGCTACACACATTATAAGTTCTTAATAAATGCTTGGTTAATAAATAAATAAACAAACAAACAAACAAATAAATAAATAAATAAATGCTTGACTGAGTGATTTTTTTTTTGGTGGGGCAATGAGGGTTAAGTGACTTGCCCAGGGTCACACAGCTGGTAAGTGTCAAGTGTCTGAGGCCAGATTTGAACTCAAGTACTCCTGAATCTAGGGCCAGTGCTTTATCCACTGTGCCACCTAGCTGCCCAGACTGAGTGATTTTAAAAGAAAATTATTGATATCTTTTTAAAGCATTTGTCATTTTCAGATATATTTCCCATGCACCCAATAAGTACCTCACAATGTAACAAAGAAAAAAACCAAAACAAAATTATTGAACCAAACCTATTTATTCAGCAACTGTGCATGATGGCGCATTCAACATTCTGAACCCTCAGTCCCTTACTCTCTACTGAAAGAAGACAGTTACATTTCATCATCCCTAATGCCAAGTTGGTTAGAGTTCAGCTTTATTTTTTTTTTTTGAGAACAAAATGTTTTTTAATCAATTGCATCATCACCCTCCCTCTTCTGGGGGTGGGGAGGGAGGGAGGGCGGGCAGAGGAACAAAAATATTCTGCTCCTGCCTAAGTGGACAGTAAGGTTTTTGCGTTTCTTCCACACTGGGGGGAGGGAGGTGCCCTGGGCTAGAGCTGAGTGAGTGTCAACTGAGAGGCAGGAAAGCTAAGGGGCTGTTCCAGGCCTCCTCTTCTCTCCCCAGGGAGCCCTACCCACCCCCTCTCCCTCTCTGAGCTGGAGGGGAAGTAAGGGAAAAGAGAGGGGAGAGTAAGTCCCAGAAACAGTTATCTCCTTTACCAATAAATATACTTCATTACCACAGCTTTATTTTTGATATTGTTTCATTTATATGGTGTGTAGTTGTGCATATTGTTCTCTAAGTTTTTCCATATTAAACATCATCATATTTATCATTCTTTATATATACTATCCATATACATATATTCCATATATATGTATATATACACACTTATATGGAATATACATAACATTCATTTACATTAAAAAATGCACAACTATTCCCTAATCAATGAGCAACAACTGTGGATGTGTGTGTGTGTGTGTGTATATATATATATATATATATACACACACACACACACACACACACACATACATATACATACACACATATATACATACCCATGAATATAGTTATTGATACTGGTAGAGATATAGATAGATGGTATAGTATTGATATCTCTGGGTCAAAAGAAATTCATAGCTTAGTGAATCTTCTCATATAATTCAAAATTATTATTCAGAATGGTTGAACTCAGCTCTGCTACTAAACAGTGCATTTATTTTCATGATTAGCTTTCCATCTCTCACTAAACCCATCAAAATTTTAAACTTTCATTTATCCATTTACCCAAAATTCACCAATGACAACACCTACTGTTAAAAAATGAAGTACCTATCCTCAGTGAGATACCTAGTTGACTCTGTACCTGGGGTCAGGAAGATGTGAGTTCAAATCTGGCCTTAGACACTATGTCTGAGCAGTGTGACCCAGGGCGTCTCTTAATTTCTGACTCATTTTGGATGAGATACACATCTTCATAGATAGTAAACTATTGGGTATCACATTTCTGATTGCAGTGTAGCTGGTGTCACTTATTACCAATGCTTTCTCCTTGTTGGCTACAAGATGGATTTATTATTCAGCAACAGGAGCTTCCCAGAGAGGTCTTGACAGCCTATCACAGCTTTCAATCAGAAAAAAATTTCTCTAAAATTAGAATAGACAGATTTTGATAAATTGGAAAGGGATGAGGGAGGGCCAAGGAGGGAGAATGCTATTTCAGAAATCTGCCATCAAAATAAGAAATGTTAGGCTGTCTCACATTAATTACACTGTGCTTTCTCCCTCATGCAGATCATGGGGAATGGGCCACCTGAAAGTGCTCAATACTAAATAACAAGCCAGAGTCCCAGAAGAATCTTCTGAGACAATCAATGCATTTTTAAAAAAAGAGGATTATTTTCCTAACAAAGGAGAAAATTAGTAGAGAAAAGAATGAACATGGTACTGGGAACTTCTGGGAGCATCTACTGTGTTTTCCAGGCACTATTGCCTCATACATGCATCCATCTATTCCAGCAACTCCTTATGTGCATGTCCAGAGGCAAAGGCAGTGTAGAGATGCTTTATCTAGTTTTATCCAAAATGAAAAGAAGGCACAGAGAGGTCAAGAAATTTGCTCAAGGGCACCCAGTAAATTGAATCATGTCTTAGAGATGATCTAGTAAACTCCCTTATTTGACAAAAAAGATACAGACCCAAAGAAGGAAGTGATTATCCAAGATACCTATGGTCTCATTTTGTCATCACAGCAGCTCAATTAGGTAG
The DNA here is from genome assembly GCF_019393635.1 of Dromiciops gliroides. Classification (NCBI taxonomy): domain Eukaryota; kingdom Metazoa; phylum Chordata; class Mammalia; order Microbiotheria; family Microbiotheriidae; genus Dromiciops; species Dromiciops gliroides. The sequence continues at coordinate 590,347,632 of NC_057861.1, read as the reverse complement.
ACAGGACAGATATTTTTATACTTCCTAGAATGTAAGTCCTTGAAGGCAGGGACTATTTCATTTTTGTCTTTGAATCCCCAAAACCTGTCAAAATGCCTGCCACATAGCAGGGATTTGATAAGTGCTTGCTGATTGATTGCTTTTTACAGATGGAATATTGATATCTAGCTAGAACACAGGTCTCCCATTGGACTTTTTTGAATAGACTTTGCTTCTTCTCTTTTCCAAGCCCTATCATATGTGTAATATGAAAAAAGTGTATATAGAACTAAAGTTTCTGAGGTGACATTTGAACTCAGGTATTCCTGACTCCAGGCCTGGTACTCTATCCATTGAGCCACCAAGCTGCCCTGAGAGAGTGTAGCATCATCAAAACCGAAGAAAGAGAGTATTTTTAGGACAGGAAGCAGTGAACTTTGTTAAATCCAAAAAAAGGTTAAAAAGAATGAAAAATCAAAAAGATCATTGAATTTAATAATTAAGAGATCATTGGTAACCTTACAGAGAACAGTTTAGTTTGAGTGATGATACTGGAAGCCAGATTGAAAGGGGTTGATGAGAGAGTGGGAGGCAAGAAAGTAGAAGCAATGAGAACAGACAGCATTTTTTAGGAACGTGGCTATGAGATGGAGGAGGAGAGCTATATGGACTACCATTTGATGTGATGGTAGGATCAATTGAAAGTTTTATTTTATTTTTAAAATGTTTTCTTTTAAAATTGTGAGAAAACTAAGCATTTTTTTTTAGAAATTGAGGAAAGAACCAATAGATAGAAAAAGGTTAAAAATTAGAGAGAGGGAATAAGATTGAAGGAGAAAACTACCAGAGCAAACTTCTGGAGATGGTATAAAGTACACAAATAGGGGAGATAAGAAAATCCAAATCGTTGTTAGAAATTGAAGAAAAGGAAGAGAGAATGTAATAAGATATCAAAGGATTTTGAGGTATAGATTGGGGAGAACAAAAAGTTCATGACTAATGGGATTTATTTTCTTAGAAAAGCATTAGACATAGTGGCAAAGTCCTCTGGTGACAGTAAAAAGGAGTGAGTATTCTATTTAAAGCTTCCAATCTTTCTATCTTTACCTAATTCCAGGATTAAGACTGAGACAGAGAGAGAGACAGAGAGAGAGACAGAGAGACAGAAAGAGAGAGAGAGAGAGACAGAGAGAGAGAGAGAGAGAGTAAGACAGAAAGACAGAGACAGAGAGAGGGCAGCAAAGACTGATGGACATAGAAAGAGAGACAGAGATAGAGAGAGGGCGACAGAGACACAGACACACACATAGAGACAGAGACAGACAGAAAGAGACAGAGAGACAAAGAGAAAGAAAAAGAGAGAGAGAACATGCAAGCATTTCCATACCCACAGCAGAACATAAAAGGACAATTTTATATGTAATTATTAATCTACATTTCATACTGCTTGTTTAGGAATTAGTTACTCAAATGATCCTGAGGATAAAAGGGAAGGTTTTGATCAGCTGATATGGAGGATCTGATAGAGGATCAATGAGAGATGAATCACAGTATTTCCCTACAGCAGAGAGGGCCTAGCCAAAGCTACACAACAAAATTTGTGTCTAGATATTCTCACTATGCTTTGGATCCTGCTTTAGGTGAAGAACTATGAAGCTAAGGATCATAAGACCATAGGTTTAGAGTTAGAAGGAAGTATAAAGGTCATTAATTGTAATCCCTTCATTTTACAGATGAGGAAACTGAGGCCCAGAAACTTTAGGCAACTTGCCTATGGTAAAAATAGTTGGTATCTATGGCAAGGTATGAACCCAGGTCTTTCTGACTCCAAGTTCAACTCTATTCACTACATATGTGGTGTCAAACTGAAAAAAAAAATGGCAACTACTAAACAATTAATAAGGATCCCTGCTTTAGAAAATGACATTAACATGTTTATTTTATTGCATTTTTGTTTATTTTGTTAAATATTTACCAATTACATTTTTATCTAGTACCTGGTTTGACAATTCAGTGCCTCATCATGCTGCCTTTCTATTTCAATGATCAGCCATCAGTGTTTTCCTATTAGACATGATAGAACCAGACATTTAGAGTTAGAAGGACCCTTAAAGTTCATCTAGTCTAGCCTTTTACTTTTTTTTTTTTTTTTGCAGGGCAATGAGGGTTAAGTGACTTGCCCTGGGTCACACAGCTAGTCAAGTGTCTGAGGCTGGATTTGAACTCAGGTCCTCCTGAATCCAGGGTTGGAGCTTTATCCACTGCGCCACCTAGCTGCCCCCCAGCCTTTTACTTTTACAGTTAAGAAAACTGAGGACCAAAGAGAATTAAGAATAAGGTTAGGTGACTTAGTGGATAGAGAGCTGGGCCTGGAGCCCAGAAAATCTGAGTTTAAATCCAGCCTCAGGCACTTACTAGCTGTGTGACCTGGTCAAGTCACTTAACCTTTATTTGCCTCAATCCACTGGAGAAAAAAAATGGTAAAACACTCCAGTATCTTTAGGGACCATGGGGTCATAAAGTGTTGGACATGATTGAACAATAATAACAATAGTCAAACACAATTCTACCTTATATATCCAAGAAGGATTATTTCTTCACATAAAGTTAATCCTTTAAATTGAGGATGTATTATAGTAGTAGAAAATAAAGCATTTACTTCATGTGTTTGAATGACAACTCTGTAACCTATATGACCTTGGACAAATTATTTCATCCTTTCAGTTTTGAGGTTTATCATATATAAAATGAAGAAGTTGGACTAGGATCATCATTCAATTGCCTTCCAACTTTAAGCTGATCTTATTAGACTGTGAGCTTCCTGAGAGCAGGGACTGTTTATGTTTTTCCTTGTATCTCCAGCCCTTAGCACAGTGCCTAGCACATAGTAGCTACTTAATAAATGCTAGTTGAGTGACTGATGGTGAAGGTACCTAATAAAATGCAAATAGGTTAAGCTGGAGAATGATCCAAGCCTAATTCAAGGCCTGGGAATATCAAGGATTGTCTTAAACCACAATGTATCTAATTATAACGTAAGTAAAATGGGCTGGGGATGATAGCCCAAGTTCTTTTCTAGGATAATAGGGGATATCTGTCAGGGCACTACTTGATAAGAAGTTACTTTTATGCTCTGGAAAGACAAATCTGACACTTTATAAGCTTGCAAAAACCCATTACAGATGTAAGAACCACTGAGAATAAATAACTAGCCTTAGAATTGGGTCTTGAAGAGTCTGTGTTTGCAAATCCACCATTTATTAGAATCTCTGAAGGCAATCCCAACCCACCATTAAGTGATTATGTTTGGCAGGATATAAAACACCAAAATAAGTTGTGAAAGCAGGGATCCCACCAGGTCTTTGAAGACATATTTGCTCCCCACTGTTTTACCTGCTTTTTATTAAAAAGAAGAACATATGAAATGGATAAGGGAGATGGACTTGTTGATAAAATATCCACTTAGGAATGACACAGCTGCAGGGCATGCTACTCCAGCTTCCAAGTTGCACTGTCAGCAAGTATGGACAGATAAAGAGTTTTGGCACAGGACCTCAAAGAGCAGAGATGGATGCTGATGAGAGATACAGAGCTCCTTCAGGCTTAGTTCTAAGGAACTTGCTACTACCTTAGGGTTCTTTCAAAGGTTTTTGGAACAACTGGATTATAGAGGTGTTTTTTTTAAAGATTTATTTATTTATAATTTTCCCCAAGTTACATGTAAAAAATATTTTTTTCATATTTTTTGTTTAGAATTTTATTTTCCAAATTACATGTTAAAACAAATTTTGACATCAATTTTTCAAAACTTTGTATTCCAACTTCTCTTCCTCCCTCCCTTCCCACCCCCACCCCCAAGAACTCAAGCAATTAAATATAAGTTATACATGAGTAGTCATGGAAAATATCTCCACATTAGGCAGGTTGTGAGAGAAAACAGATAAAAACAAAACTTCAAAAACTTCAGATTAAGGAACTCTCTCCCCCCCCCCCCCCTCTCTCTCTCTCTCTCGCTCTCTCTCTCTCTCTCTCTCTCTCTATATATATATATATATATACACTTCAATCTGTTTTCAGATACCAGTAGTTCTTTCTCTGTAAATGGATTGCGATTTTTCACAAGTCCTTCAGAGTTATACTGGATCATTGCATTGCTGAAAATAACCACATGCTTCCCAGCAGATCATCTTACACTATTGCTGTTATTTTGTATACAGTGCATTTCACTCTGCTTCAGTTCATGTAGGTCTTTCCAGGTTTTTCTGATAGCATCCTGTTTGTCATAACTTTTATAAAGTACTGTACACATGACAAAGAATTTTCTTCACAATATCCCAGCAAAGTAGGTACCATATGTTTTGCCAGTATAGTCAATCATCATAACAATTTCCCTCTATCCTATTCCCTCCCCTTGATATTTACTCTATTTTCTATATTCTTTTACCCTATTCCTCCTGAAAAGTGTTTTGCTTTTTACTGGCCCCTCCCCCAATCTGCCCTCTCTTCTTTCTCCTCTCCCCACTTATCCCCTTTCCCTCCCACTTTCCCTCAGGGCAAGATATATTACTATACCCATTTGAGTGTGTATGTTATTCCTTCTTTGAGCCAATTCTGATGAGAGTAAGGCTCACTTCCCTGCTCCTTCCCCATCTGCCCCTCTACTCCATAACCTCTTTCTTATTTCTTTTATATGAGCTACTTTTCCCCATTCTACCTCTCCCTTTCCCTTTCTTCCAGTGCATTCCTCTTACCTCTTAATTTTATTTTAAAGATGTCATCATGGGGCAGCTAGGTGACACAGTGGACAAAGCACCATCCCTGGACACAGGAGACCTCAAGCCTAAATCCAGACCCAGAAGTAAGCCACCCCACCCTGCCTGCCCCACAACAATAAAGAATAAACAAAAAATAAATGCTTTACAAATATCATCCCTTCAAATGCAATTCACACCTGTGTCCTCTAAGTATGGATTATAGAGTTGTATATAAATTTCTTTTTAAAAAACCCAAGCCATGTGGAAACCATGATGAAATCTTTACCCTTGGGCAACTGATTTCTGAATCCCCTTTAACAGTAATATTGTTTTAAGAATGATTTTGATTGAACAAGTCATTTTGACTATTATAAATCCCCAAATTAACAACAAAGGACACATGAAGAAAGATACTATCTGCATCCAGAGAAAGAACTGATAAATAGAAATATATATGTAATAATTTTGCATAGTTAATCTATTTGTACCTAATGGTAACTGTCTGTAGTGGAATGGGGGTAGAGAGAGGAAAAAAGAAAGAACAAAAAGAAATGTACATGATAACTTTATTATATATTTAAAAGGAATAGTAAATTGTAGATAATAGACATGCAGTTTCATTGTGCAATCACGTTTTTTTATTATGCTGTGTTATGGAAATGCTTCTTTCATTCCATATATTGAATACAAAATACATTTAAAAAAAGAAACCCGTACGTTACCTAGTATGTTTGATTTTGTGGTCATTCCTGATAAGCTTTACTTTCCTCCACCAATTCTACTTCTTTAGTAGAGAAAGAAGACTGCTTATGTTTGCTTTTTCAGAGGTCAGTTAAATCTCTGGGGTTAGGAAACCTGGCATCCTGAACTTTAATATCCTCTTTGTAAATATTAGAGCATGTTCTGAGTCTCTAACTTGCTCTGTTGGAAGAAGGAAGTGATAAATGTGCTTACTTTATAAAGGTTTATTTTGTAAGCAAAGATGATGGTTCTGTTCCATTTCAACAATTCAATTAAACATTTGTTAAGGGCCTCCTATGTACAAGTCATTGTTTAGGGATACTATGCCAAACCAGGCACTATCCTAAGTACTGAAGACAGAAAGACAAAGCAAAACAGACTCTGTCCTTGAGGACCTTACATTCTACTTATATTTTCATGACATTTGTAATTTTCTATACCCTTTTTGCATCATTGGATCATTGATTTGGAGCTAAAAGGAACTTCATTTATATTTTTGCTTTATTTCATAACATGAATGCAACTCCGGCTTTCTTTTTACATTCATCTGCTAACTTCAATTCTTGTTTTATTCTCTCATTTTTCATTCTGTTTATGTCTATCTTGGGCTTGTGTTTCATTCATAAAATGACTTGCCAGGTTTTGTCTTCTTATCTTTCATCTATATCCATCTCTTTTGTTTTATTGGATTCTGTTATTATTTAAAGTTGTAAATATTAGACTTGTATTTTCCTTCAATAATTTATTTTGTATTTGTTAACTTTTTGTATCTTTTTTTTAAAGAGAAGGGAATAAGCACATATTAAGTACCTACTATGCACAAGGTGCCATGCTAGTTACTTTCCAAATTCCTCATAACAACCTTGTGAGATAAGTGCTATTATTATTATTGTTATTGTTATTCCTATTTTATGATCAAAGAAACTAAAAGAAATCAGAGGTTAAATGACTTGCCCAGGGTCCCAGAGCTAGGAAGTAACTGAAGCTGGATTTGAACTCAGGTCTTCTGGACTCCAGGCCCAATGCTCTATCGACTGTATTATCTAGCTGCCTCTTTTAAGTCAGTACTTTGTCCTGCAATTAGCTTTACTGACAAGACTTTGATGTTCATCTATTTCCCCTTTTTGCCTCCATCCATGCCTCCATTTGTGTTCTCCTACTGTATCCCAAATTTTTATAAAAACATTTTAATTTGTTATTTTTCCTTAGTTTTCTTTAATTGGTTATCTACTTCTTCTCTATTGTGCCATCATTTTTTAAAAAATTCAATTAATCAGGGCATTCACAACTTTCCCTCCTCTCCTGTCTTCTACTTTTTCATTTTTATTAACTTTCATTTACTGTACCTCTTTCTGAGAATGTTTTCTTTGCTTTGTCCCTATTATTCCTCTTCAATTCCACATTCTCCAGCTTAAGTCTTTTTTATCCTTTGATAGTCTCTCTGTTCTTTCATCTTAAATACAAACCTTTGTATCTTTTAAAAGTATATAAACACGAGGTAATTTATTTTATTACTTCCTCTTCTCTTAATCATTGTACTTATTTACTTAAGCTATTCTATTATTTTGGGCTGTTCTTAAGTTTTCTGGTTTGCTGTCCTCTTTTACCCCCACTGTCCTGGTCCTGAATGACTCAGATGCCTTTCTGTGTTGAATATTCATCTTTTTCCCCCAGTCAAGTTTTAAGGATATGTCATTTTGGATTATAGATTCATCTAATTTATTTTGTGGAATATACTCTTTCACTCTCTCCTTTATTTTTTCCTAATTGGCAAATAATCATTTATTATTCAAATGGCCTTTTATTCACATTTGAAGGTCTTTATCCCAATCACTTACTGTTTTTGTTACTTGTCACTTCAACTACTATATCTGAAGATTTGAAGCATAGGTTTCTTTATATTTTTGTCCATTTTGTTTTTCTCGCTATGTGTGGATTCTATAGTCCTTTGCTTTCTGTCTGTATTCAAAAATTTTGGACAGTTTTCTGGTAGTTTTTGGATTATTATATCCAGATTTTTTTGAGTTGTAATTTTCTTCTCTCTGATGCCCAAATTATCTCTGTACATTCTATTCTCAAGGTTACTTGCTTTGATGTATCTATAATTCATATAATCTTTTAATATTGCTGCCTTTTGTTTTCCTTTTTGACCAACTTTCCTCTATTTCATTATTTTTGTATTTCACTTTTGTTGCTCTCTCATAAAATATTTACTTCTTTGGCAATATTCTCCATAAGGAGTTCATTTTTTTTCTGTATTGGTTGTGCTTATAACTTTACATCAAGAGCTTTAAGTTTTGAACTCAAGGGTTTCAGGATAGGGACTGTACCTATGATTTCATTGTAATAGAGAAGTCCTGGATAAAGAAAGTCCTTCAACCCATGTAGGTAGATACATTCTCTGTCACTTATGATCTAAAAATTTGCCTGAAGCACTGGATCGGTCTCACAACCAGTAAATGTGAGAAGGGGGATTTGAACCCAGATCCACTTATACCTTCTATCTATCTAATATGCCATTCTGCTTCACACCTAATTTTATTCCTAATTTTTTGTTTTTATAGATTTTGTTTCTCTTTTGAATAATTATGAAATTTCTTCCAATTGTCTCATGATCTTTGGGGAGTCCAAAAGATTATGTCTTTTGTCAGACCATATTAGTCCACTTTCTTTCATATTATAATATTTGCTTAAAATACTTTTATTTCCTTTTGAGGCTTTACTTCTATTCTTAGGATCCTTCTATTGTTTTATCTGCTTAAGCATCAGACTTTTCTTAAAGCTGCATTTCTTGATATTGTTGATATCTCAGTCTTGTATTCCACCTTCATCCCATCTTCACTCTTTCTCCGTCCACTGATGTATTGATTCTTAGGTCTTTTCTGTTAGATAATTTCAGCCTTCTCATGGGATGAGGTGGGAATCATCAAGTCCAGGTCCCTGCACTGAGTAACCTTAGCAAGAATAGTACTGACCCCAGTTGTTTAGTGCCTTTTCTGTCAGGTCCAGCTTACTATTGCTCTATAGCCTGTGGCTTTGAGTTCCTACCATATACACAGCACATTTTTATCCTTTCTGATTCCTTTTTCCTCCTTTCAAAGACTGGGCGGAATCAGTATATGCTTCTTCTTTTAGAGTATGTGTTTAAAGGTGTGGTATTCAGGTAGAGCACAGCTGCATGGCTTATTCACTCTATCATCAGGACCCTAGTTATAAGCCTTAAAGTTTGCATTTGTTTGCTGCTCATAGAGTAGGGTTGTGAAAGAATGTTAAATGAGAGTTCTAAAAGTATTAAAGTATTTTAGCACTAATTCATGTGTTTTTAGAATCTTGCACACTAAGATTCTGTCTTCTTAACTGCTGAAATGAGATGTGATTATTCAATTTCTGTGACATAATTCCTTTCTTTTAAGGTTTGAGGTTGAAGAGGTTTTCCCTCAGAGATTTTACATTCCTCCATCAATCGTGTGACTTCTAGTTTGGGTGCATTATGGGATTTTCAATCTTCTTCTCTTCTAACTTGAACCACTATTCAAACACCTGATTTCTTAGTGTATTCTGGAAGCAATTCTTCACTATTGCATCATTCACAATATTCCCAGAGAAGTATTGAGATAAAAATGAAATAAAACTCCTTGGATGAGTAGCTTTGTAGCCCAAAGATCCTAGAATGCAATTCCCTGAGTGTATTTACTGTATCAAATGTGATAGCTTGTTTATTTATGAGCCTTGTTTTCTCCTACTGCTCCTTGCTGCTGGCATCAAAATATGGCTCTCTTTAGTTCTTGGCTGCTCCCAGTTGGTAATCCCTTGTTGTTACTTTCTATTGTATTATACAACTGTCTTTTGGCATTGTCTGCCCAGAAGTTCTGTTCCTCTTGCAGTGCTTTAAGGATGCAGTGATACAGCACTGAACTGAGCTCTGACTTGGGCACCTCCATTTGCTATAGCTCCTGATTGTTTCTGCATATACAAAATGTTACCCTATCTGGATCAAATCCTTCCATGGAAACTGAGAGTCCTTTCCAAAAACTCCAGGGCAAGCTAAGATGCCCCCAAATCTCAATCCTTTTTTTTTCCCCTCTCTGACACCAAAGTTTTGGGTCTTCCACCCAAGGGTATACTCCATTTTTTCAGGATCCAAAAAGGCACCCCATTTTCCTTATCATGATCATTTGAATGAGTCTTCATAATCTTTCTGAACTGTCAACAACCAGTCTTATTAACATCCACAAGTGAGAGCTATACCTTTAAATACCTAAGACATTCATACCCTCAGGTTGTTACCATTATTCCATTGGGAAGGGGTGGGGTCAGGAAATAGAAAACAAGATATTTGTACAAATCTTTAAACTTTGCTTATTTAAACTTTGCTTATTCATTTGATTCTCACAACAATACAACTAGGTTAGAACTATCTGCATATTATTCACAGTTCTTTGAAGTGGAAAAAGTCTTAGAGGTTAAATGTTTTTGTCTGTGGTCCTGCAATTTAGTAGGTGTCATGGGATATGTTTGAAACCTGGTACCTCCAAGTGCAGAAAGTCACAGTGTACCTGCTAAGGCATAAATTCATTATGCATAATGCTAGACATAAATTCATTCATTCAGCAGCCCTTTATTAAGTGCCTTGTTATGCTGCTTTAATTAAGACACAGTTGTCGACCTTGAAAAGTTTATAATCTAATAGAGGGATACACAAGATTCCCATACAAATAGCTACAATATGCAATAGTATATGACAAAATAATATTTTACTAATTAATACATTGCTTTTTCCTTAATACTTAGGTCATGCATTATAGAACCCATCAGAATTTTGGTTCAGTGATATGCTTCAATGGATATGGAGTCAGAAAGATTTGAGCTCACTAGCCTCAGACACTTACTAGCTGTGTTACCCTAAGTAAGTCACAACTTCTGTATACGACAGTTTCTTCAAATATAAAATGGGAATAAAAATAACACCTACCTTACAGGGTTGTTGTGAGCTTTAAAAGATATAATATTTGTTATGGACTTAGCACAGTGCCGAGGTACTTAGTAAGTATACATTCCCTTCCATTTCTATTAAGGGATATCGAGCAAAAGTTACCAACTCTACCCACTCCATCTGGCCCTTTTTAATCTTTCTCTTGAATTTATTCATACAATGACATGGACTTTAGTGGGCATTGAAAAAAATCTTATATGTGCTTTATCTACCTTCTTTGCAGTTTTTCTAAGCATAGTCTCCACAATTATTTGAGGTGTATCCAGACTTGCAACCAATGGAGATTACATAAGTTAATAAGAATTTCAGACCATAAGTAAAACAAAACTTTAGATTGAACACCCCCAAAGGGAAGCAGAAAAGAAGTTCACAGCAAAGATTTAACCTGAGCCTGAAGGCTTCTCCTGGATTTTGGTGGATTGTCTAAGTGAGGATACAGTGCATATGAGACTATATGTATAAAGAAACAAAAAATATATCCCTAGAGCAGAGAGGGTGCAGAGCAGCTGCAAATCAATAGATGTTTATAGAGAGCAACAGAGAACTGGATGAAACTGCATAGTGACTGAACCCCAGTAGATGGAAGCAGAGAGCAACTCAGTGCTATCCTCAGCAGAGAGCAGCACAGGAGAAGTACACAGTAGAATACAGAAGACATCAGTTCAGTGGAGGAAGCAGTTTACACAATAATATCATCAAAGATCCTTGGCAGCTATGCAGCATTTGAAATGTGATTTACCCTTGGTACACATTCATCTTGGTTATATATTCCCTTTTATGTATGTTCCCTGATGCCCACAAATAGTCATTTTGCGTTTCAAGTTATTTATGTTTTTCACATTTCCTTTGTGTGTCCAAATTTGTGTGTCCCAAATCCCACTTTCAACATGATAAACTCTGGGAGAGTATACCACTATGCTTACAGAGAAATCTTTCTTGCCCCTAAAAACAACAGCAATGCATTTGATTAACTCTTTCTCTGTCATTCTCTCTCTGTCATTCTCTCTCTCTCTCTCTCTCTCTCTCTCTCTCTCTCTCTCTCTCTCTCTCTCTCTCTCTCAACTAATGTATCTACCATTTGATTTAGTAAAGGAATGCCTTGAATTTAATGTAGATTTTGGGGTATCAATATATGAGAATGAGTTCCAAGTGCTGCATATAGATTTTTAGATATATTTTCCCCTTTTTCTTCCTCAGGTCCTCCAAGGTAGATCTTTTTGGAATGGTCATAGTTGTTCTTTGAAGCTACACTCTCCTTTTAGAGAGATACCCTGATAACAAGTATCATTTCATGTAGAGCCAACAGGCATATGGAAGCCATGTGGTTGGTCCAAGTTGGAAAAAAAATGGTCGTGGGTCAAAAATGCTAAAGAAACAGCTTGTGCTCCAGAAATGTCTGAGTCATTTGAAAAGGTGGAAAAAAATTCCTTTTAAAGTTGGCAAAATTCCTGTGTGAGCATGTCACAAACATAGCTTTCCTGGCAGAAGTACTCACTGCAGCAGTTTGGAGCATAAGTATATATGGCATCCACATGATTACCAAATAAATTCATTAGAAATGATGTTATCACAGTGAATACCAAATGAATGAACAGTGGCAGGACAATAAATTAAAGTGTTACACAAATACCATTTTTGCCACACTAGAAAATCTTTGAAGCACTATTACTCCTATGGTCAAGTTCATTACAAGGTAGAATTTGATTTTCCAACTCATCAAGTTATAGAAACATAGTGCATTAAAACCAGAGGGAATCGGGGCAGCTAGGTGGCACAGTAGATAGAGCACCGGCCCTGAAGTCAGGAGGACCTGAGTTCAAATCCGGCCTCAGACACTTAATACTTACTAGCTGTGTGACCCTAGGCAAGTCACTTAACCCCAATTGCCTCACCCCAAAACAAAAACAAAAACAAAACCAGAGGGAATCTCAGAGGTCATCTCAAATAACTTTCTTTTACAGATTAGAAAACTGAGGCCTATAATATGAAAACTACTCATCTAGGATCATAGATCTTATGATTCCTGACTTAATATTCTATTCTTGTCAAGCTTCTGTCATTATTGCTTTCATACCAATCCTCAAATTTTAGGTGCCCACATAGCTTGGAGTTTGTCTCATCACGTGAACTGAATATAATTGCCTCTATGAATGACAGAATTTTAGGATGTATGACAGGTTAGCATGGTTTATGAACAAATAGCTTTGCCTCATACTGTTGAAATCATTTTCCATAGTGTAAGTTACTTATTCACATAAAAATGGCCTTGTCATAAGATATTCCCTTTGCACATACCCTAAAGTTTCAAGATCCCAGAATATTTTTAAATGAAACCCTTTTTTTTTAACCTGGGTGCCATCCATGATTATAAGGGAAGGCAGATGTAATCATTAAAATTAAGATAAATACTTTGCATTTGTATAATACTTTATACTTTAAAAACTACTTATTAATAGGTTTTGATTTTATATCACCTTTATTTCCCAACACATCCCTCCTTCTCTATCTCAGTAAGTCATCCCCTTAACAAAGAATAAAAAATAGGAAAAAAAACCACCCTTGGGTAAAACTAATAACTCAATGAAGTCCAATGGCTTTCTATTTTTCAAAGCAAATTCACATATATTGTTCCATTTAATTCACATCTACCTTACATGGATGTGCTTAGAACCAAATGAAATAATACATGTCAAAGTTCTTTGTACTTTTTAAAAGTACAAATCTGTGTAGAAATGTAAAGGATTATTATTATTATTGCTCTTATAATATGTTCTATGACAGTGAGTCATGGAATGCTATAGTCTTTGAAGAACTGCAATTGAGGATCACTGAAAGGGCAATGGAGAGGTGGATGGTAGCTGTGAGTAGGCTGCAACACATTTCAAATGAGGAATTATTGCAGAAGAGAAGTAGTGAAAGGATGTGAACAAAGAAACAGATGATCCTGAGAAAAGATGAACTGACCATATGGCAAGAGCCAGGAAGAACCAATTAATGCTCTATAGATATCCCTGGGATTTTGAGAGAAAATGAATAAGGGCATCAATACATTGGGTGGCATTCTTGCATTAGTACAAGTACCCTGCAGTAGGATGTCTCTCTGAGATGAATTGTGTTGGGAATAAATTGTTGAAGAAGCCTCTCATTAGATTTTAATTCCCTTTCACTTAAGGTATTATGTCTAAAAAAGTCCTCTGATATTCCTGATTAAATGGTAGCTAATCATAATTAAGTAAACCAAAGAAAAGTGATGAACAAAGGAACATCTGGGGCTTGGATTAAGGAGACCTGGAATTCTAGTCCTGACTCTGTCACAGACCATTTCAGTGATCTTAGGCAAGAGACTGGTAATAAAATGCTATGTCTGGGGGCAGCTAGGTGGCACAGTGGATAGAGCACTGGCCCTGGAGTCAGGAGGACCTCAGTTCAAATCCGGCCTCAGACACCTAACACTTACTAGCTGTGTGAACCTAGGCAAATCATTTAACCCCAATTGCCTCACAAAAAAATGCTATGTCTACATTTCAGGTAAAAATAGAGAATGTGGGTCCAGGTGGCACAGTGAAAGAAAGCTGAATTTAAAGTTAGAGGACATCGGTTTTAATTTTAACTCAGATTCTTACTATCTGTATGACTTTGAGTAAACTACATCTTTTAGAACATGGTTTCCTTACCAGCACAATGGAAGCATGGTTCAACTAGATGATAAGTTTCTAAAGTCCCTTTCACCTTAGAGGGTATATAATCTTTCTGGTTAATTAATGTCTGTGTCTACTTGCCAAGGCAAATCCAGAAACTATATGGACACAATTACAAAACTTTTCACACAAATAAAATCAGATTTATCAAATGGAAAAATATCAGTTGCTCATGGGTAGGCCAGGCTAATATAAGAAAATGACAACTCCATCTAAATTAATTTACTTATTCAGTGTCTTACTAAACTACCAAAATTATTTTATAGAGTTAGAAAAATAGAAGAATTCATCTGGAAGAACAAAATAGCAAGGAAATTAATTTTTAAAAAATACAAAGGAAAGTGACCTAACCACACCAGATCTAAAACTAAAGTGGCAACCATCAAACTGTTAGGTACCAATTAAGAAATAGAGCATTGCATCAATGGAATAGTTAAGGCACACAAAACACAGAAGTAAATGAATATAGCAAGCTACTATTTGATAAACCCAGAGACTCCGGCTTCTGATATAAGAACTCACAATCTGGCAAAAACTGCTGGGAAAACTACAAAATAGTATGGCAGAAACTAGTCATAGAACAACATTTTACACTGTATACCAAAGCAAAGTCATAATGGGTACATAATTTGGACATAAAGGGTGATAGCATGGGCAAATTAGAAAAGGAAGGGATATTTTACCTGTCAAATCTATGGAGAGAGGAAGAATTTATAACCGAAGATGAGATAGAAAACATTATGAAATGCAAAATGGACCATTTTGATTACATTAAATTAAAAAAAAGGTTTTGCACAAGGAAAACCAATGCAACCGAGATTAGAAAGGCCTAATTTCTCAAATCTATAGAGAACTGAATCAATTTTATAAAAATACAAGTCATTCCCCCATTGAGAAATGGTCAAAGGATAGGACCAGGTAGTTTTCTCATGAGGAAATTAAGGCTATTTATACCTATATTTTAAAAATATTCTCAATCATTATTGATTAGAGAAATGAAAATTAAAACTATTCTGAGGTATCACTTCACACCTATTAGATTGGCTAATATGACAAAAAAAGAAAATAACACGTGTTAGAAAAGATGTGGGAAAATTGGAATACTAATGCAATTTTGGTGGAATTATGAACTGATCCAACCATTCTGGAGAGCAATTTGGAACTATGCCAAAAAGGCTATAAAACTGCATACACTTTGACTGCTACGTCTGTATCCCAAGGAGATCATAAAAAAGGGAAAAGGACCCATATGTACAAAAATATTTATAGCTACTTTTTTGTGGTTGTCAAAGAAGTAGAATCTGAGGGGATGCTCATTAATTGGGGAATGGCTGAACAAGTTCTGGTATATGAATGTAATGGAATACTATTGTGCTTGAAGAAATGATGAACAAACAGATTTCCAAAAAACCTGGAAAGACTTACATGAACTGATGCTGACTAAAGTGAGCAGAACCAAGAGAACATTGTACACAGTAACATCAACTTTATGTGATGATCAACTATTACAGACATAACTCTTCTCAGCAATTCAATGATCCAAGACAATTCCAAAAGAGTCATGATAGAAAATGCTCTCCACATCAGAAAAAGAACCATGGAATCTGAATGTAGAACAAAGCATACTATTTTCACTTTTATTGTTGTTGTTGTTGTTTTGTTTCTTCTTTCTTGTGGATTTTCCCTTTTGTCCTGATTTTTCTATAACAACATGACTAATGTGGAAATATGTTTAATGTGATTGTAACCTATATCAGATTGCTTGCTGTCTTTAGGATGGGGAAGAAATGGAGCGAGTGGAAAATATTTGGACCTAAAAATCTTACAATAGGGGCAGCTAGGTGGCACAGTGGATAAAGCACTGGCCCTGGATTCAGGAGGACCTGAGATCAAATCTGGCCTCAGACACTTGACACTTACTAGCTGTGTGACCCTGGGCAAGTCACTGCCCTCAAAAAAAAAAAAGGAAAAAATCTTACAATAATCCATGTGGAAAACTATTTTTACATGTAACTGGAAAAAATAAAATAAAATTCTATTTAAAAACTTTTTTTAAAAATAAAAAAAATAATTTATAGCTATTACGTAGTAACAAATTAATTAATTGACTAGTAAAAAGTCAGGAAGAAGTTGAGGGTTAGGGATAAGGATATGTCATAAATTGTGTAGGAGGTTATTCATCCTTTGTTTTCTTTTTTTTTCATAAAAGTATTTTATTTATTTTCCAGTTACATGGAGAGATAGTTTTCAACATTTGTTTTTCATAAGGTTTCTAGTTTCAAATTCATCCTTTGTTTTGAAAGAGGACATGATGGGGGCAGCTAGATGGCACAGTGGAAGGAGCACCGGCTCTGGAGTCAAGAGTACCTGAGTTCAAATCCGACCTCAGACACTTAACACTTACTAGCTGTGTGACCCTGGGCAAGTCACTTAACCCCAATTGCCTCGCTAAAAAAAAAAAAAGAAAGAAAGAGGACATGATGGGGTTATGTCTTGACTCATGGATGAATTGGGTTTAGTTAGGCAGAGTTGCACAGTCAGCAGCCTAGGCTTCTCTTCCAGAGTTATAAAAGTTCAGTGACAAGAGAAAAGTCAAGATTACTGGCAAGACCTGGGATCCAATGTATGACCTTGTAGTCTTTGATGCCTAGCCAAACTCTAAGTGCTCCACAACTACTGCTTCAGTCACTTTCATTATAGTTGGAACAACTTGTTCTCATCACGGTAAGTCTTCACATGCTTGGGGTAGGCATCTCTCCAACTTGCTCACAGGTTTGAGACTTGTTGGTTACCTTCCACCTGGCTTAGCCTGTCTGTTGAGGTGGTTTTACTGAAGTGTGCCTGCAACACATGAACTGCTTTTTAAAATCAGAGTTGGGTGAGAGATGGATACCAAAAGTGGATAAGCAGCCCTGAAAAGGGTTTGGCAGGTCCTCATACCAGAGCTGCTAGTCCTCTCTGAACATGCTCTCCTCCATCTAGGAAGATAGACTTGTGAGGGACAACTCATTGTTTAAAAGCAATGGAGGTATGAGTAGAACATAAACTATAATGAAAGGGAAAGGACCTAAAAAGGCAAAGTAAGGAAGAGCTGAAAACACATTTTGTGTACTTTAAAATTTGACTATGGATTGGAGGAGACCAAGACATGTTTATTTGGTTAATAATCAGTGCTTTTCATTTGTTATCTTAAAAGCATGTCTACCAGTTTTGTCCTCCACAGAATCACATTATCATACATTTCAATCTGAAAGGAAATATAGATTTATCAAGTCCAACTCCCTCATTTTACAGATGAGGAAAGTGAAGCAAAGAGAAACTAAATAAGTAGTCTAAGGTATTTTCAAATCTAGGATTTGAACCCAGAATCTCTGGCTCCAAAGTCAGAACCCTTTCCCTGAGTTAAGTACCACACATGAGCTAGAATAAAAAGGAAATATCTTCAACTCATATTAATGGTGAAGAGAATTATTTCATTTTCATTGTTTCTAGCATGTATCTGTTATTCCAATTACAGTGGAGTGAGGACCATGTCCTTAGAGGGGATAGGGTCAGAAAGAGATGGATGCATTTGTTGGCAAAAGAGTTCATGGAAAAAGTAGCATGATAAAATTGATGCTAAAAGGTTGTGAGCATAGAGGCTTAGCCAGTGGTGGTTCTGAGACATAAGACTTGTTTCCAGTGTGGGCTACTAGGTGACTGGCAATTTCACTATGAAGGGAAGTCAGTTGAATGATATACCTAGAGAAGTTTTGCTTGGGAAGATAAGGCAGAATTATAGTACAAGCAAAGGGCGTATAATTGAGAAAGTACTGGAATTAGAGCCAGAGGGCTTATGTTTGAATCCTATGCACTCCTATTCACTCTCTATGACCCTAGGCAAGTCTCTCTCCCTACTGAGCTATAGTTTCCTCGACTGTAAAATGAGAATGTTTGACTTAAGTAAACTTTATTGTCTTTTCTAGATCTAAATTCTAAATGTTATAATGAGTTGGAAGAAAGAATAAATGTCTAGGGACTTAAGCATAAAAATGGAAACAACCAGGGGCAGCTAGGTGGCGCAGTGGATAGAGCAATGGCCCTGGATTCAGGAGGACCTGAGTTCAAATCCAGTCTCAGACACTTGACACTTACTAGCTGTGTGACCCTGGGCAAGTCACTTGACCCTCATTGCCCCGTAAAAAAAAAAATTAAATTAAACAAAATGGAGACAACCAAAGAATAACGATCCAAAAGCACCAGACTTCAAAACCAAGGGGAAAAATAGCACAGAATACCAGTTAGGGAAGACTTTTTATCGCCTGGAAGTGTATAGGGAGGTGTTTTATGATTGAATTCCAATTGTTGTATCTAAAAGTTACCTTGACTTAGACCATAGATTCCTATTGTCATAACTGGAAAGGAGATTTGGCTGACATATGCCAAATTTGTCAATTAATACCATAGCAAGAGAACTAATATAAAGACAGAACTTGGTAGAAAGAGTTCAGTAGGAAGGAAGAGGGAACTAAGTATTCCTCTTTGAGTATACTAGCTGTGTAACCCTTGTTAATTCAAGTAACTTCTGTCTTCCTCAGTTTCCTCACCTGTAAAATGGCGATAATAATAGCATTCTCCCCACAGAATTGTGAGGATTGAATCAGATAATATAGCATAGTGTCTGACAGGTCATAAGAGATTCATAAATACTTATTCCTTCTTTCTATATCTAGGTGGGGAAATAGAGTTAGCTTGAACCTGCTTGAGAGAGCCAATTTTAAAAATTCATTTGAAACATTTACACCTTGGATATTAGCAAACATATTCGGGGTATACTTACTGTTTTGTTGATTGTCGTGCAATATGAAAATGTTAATAATGAACCATAAAGTTAAAAGTGTATCATGCATATTTTTTTTCTGGATGGCTAGATGTTAAACATTTACAACCCACCCCTGTATCTAGATCCCTATTATTAAGGTGTAGTAATAAGACAGTATTTTTGTTCCCTCATTTTTCATTGAAAATAGATTTTTAAGGAGATTAAATATAATCTGGGAAGGAAATGTTCCAAACTCTGACAGCAAGTCTTATGCTAAAAGTAAAGAAATAAATAGATGAATGAATAAATAAATGAATGAATGTGGTATCAACTTTTTACTTTTTATCTATTAGTGTGCCTTTCTCCAACTCCCTTCATCCCCCCCCCATTATTCTTTGTAATAAATATCACTTTTAAAACTCCTAAAACAGTGATGAAAGATAAATGGCTAGATTCATAGATGGGACAAAAGACCTGCATCTGGTGTGTACTGTCTTTCCATGGACAAGTCACCTAATTTAGAAGGCATGATAAAGGGTAGTATGCTATTCTGGAAAAGTGGGGGAAGGAGGAAAGTCTGAAATCTTTTCCCTGAGGGATTCTAGGCATTGAAACCTAGGTAAAAGTGTTGAAAATGAGAGAAAACTAGTAGATTTCACCAGCAAATAAGTCCTGTGACTCATTATGTAAAAGAAATATCACAACATAGAAAGCTATCAAGGAGGCAATGACTACTCTTTCTCTCATCCTGGCCAGTGGAAGCCCCAGGTTCTTATTAATTTCCTTCACTCTAGGATTATAATGGAGTCCTTTCCAAGGGACACATAGCAACTGCTTCTTTGGGGTGAGTTTGGACATGTTAACCCAAGAGATCTTGTAGGGTATTAAGCCTTTTTTTTTTTTTTTTAGTGAGGCAATTGGGGTTAAGTGACTTGCCCAGGGTCACGCAGCTAGTAAGTGTTGTGTGTCTGAGGCCGGATTTGAACTCAGGTACTCCTGACTCCA
This sequence comes from Dromiciops gliroides, assembly GCF_019393635.1. NCBI lineage: Eukaryota > Metazoa > Chordata > Mammalia > Microbiotheria > Microbiotheriidae > Dromiciops > Dromiciops gliroides. The sequence continues at coordinate 590,327,661 of NC_057861.1, read as the reverse complement.
GGGCTGGTGCTCTATCCACTGTGCCACCTAGCTGCCTTTTCAAAGCACTTATAGAATCTAATTGAAGTAAATTGCTTGGAAACAGTGAGAATACTGAGGAATAATTCCAAGAAATAGGTACCATTGGAATTTGTAGGTGATGCACTGAAAATTCAAAGGGTCTTATCCTTAAAGGGCTTGCCAAATTTTCTATGGCAGCACTCTCTTCTTGGGATATGTATGTGTCACTCCCCTTCAAGGGAAACTTGACATATCTTACCTCATCCTAAGGTAAATATTACTGATGTTTAAACAATCTCCTCTACCTACCTGTTCCTTGAAAACTGTTTCTTACTATTTTTAGCTCTTTATGGGATGGATAATTAAGAAGAAAATATTTTTCTAGTCGTATTTATTCCTACAGCAAAATAAGACTGAGAATAATGAAAGACAAAGTAAATAAATAAAAGAATAATATCCCCTTTTGCTATTTTAGACACTTCAAGAAAGGGAGCTATGAAGAAATCTTTTTAGCTTTGTTTCACTATTTTTTTCCTTTTTTATAATTTCAAAATGTTGAGAAGGAATAAGGGTCTAGACATTTAAAAAAGTCAGGCAGTAAAATGGAGGAATCTTTCACTAGGAAGGGAGAAGCTGGTGGAAGATTCAGTTAGACTATCTATGTCTCCCTTAGAAGACAATCCAAAAATATTTGGAAAGAGAAAACAAGATCTATATAATTGACACACCAAACAGTAGAACTACCTTCGGTCAAGAAAAACTAAGAAACAATTGAGGCACTTACCACTCAGAGAAAGTAACAGAAACATTAATGGGGTTATTAATAACTAAATGATGAATTTAACTGAAGCTAATGGAGCCATAATTTGGGGGAAAACATGGGGAGCAGGTATAAATATGGAAAAATAAACAAGTAAACAAAGAAATGAATAATGGCAAAGATAATTATTTAGAGAAATGGTCTTTTAAATAGCTAAATAAAAAGTGAAGTATTCTATTTGTATTTTGGATTTTTGTTTCTTTTAACCCTTAAATTAATTGACTTTTTTTAGCCACCAAAGTTAGTACAGATTTATATATTCTTGGTTTTACTTGGTTACCTGTACCATCTAGCTACCTAGAAGGTATCTAATTAGAATATAATGGTTGAAGTAGATGGTAAAGCTAGATGGCAAAGAAGACAGAATTCTGGATCTGAAGTCAGGAGGACCAGAAATGAATTCTGCTTCAGACATTTACTAACTATATGACTTCACCTATGTCTGCCTCAGTTTCTTCATCAGTAAAAGGAGAATAATAATAGCACTTACTCCACAGGACTGTTGTGAAGATCAAATATTATAATATTTTTAAAGCAATTTGAAAACCTTAAATCATGACAAGAATGCTAGGTATTGGTATTGATGTTATCCATCAGGTGACAGTTACCCAAAGGGAAGGTATAATACCTGGAAGGAATTATAATATTTCTTTATTGTGGGTTAATTTAAAAAATTTAAACTTAAATACAAAATGATAAAAGAAAAAAATGTTGTCATGTACGCAGCAGCACACAGGAGATGATTCAATATAAAACAATAAATTTCCATTTTAAAATCTATATCACAAATATTATACATTATTTTCAAATCTACTCAGCTTTGCTTTCTTGTTGTTTTTCTCTTGTTCTTTGCTGTGTACTTTTGATTTCAATATTTTCCCCCTAACACCCCCATACCCTAAAGAAGTCTTCAATTATACATGGAGATATAGAATATGTATGTATGTATGTATGTATATATGTGTTTGCATATGTAAACATATATATGTTGTTGTGTGTGTGTATATATATATATGTATATAGTCCACAGAAATACACCCAAATATATACACAAATACATGTGCACAATACATATATACAGATAGGTAGATAGATAATAGATGATAGGTAGATAGATGATAGATAGATAGATATATTAGATAGATGATAGATATGTATATATATATATACACACACATATACACATATGTAAGAAAATAATATGCTTAATTCACTCAGCATCTGTTTCTCTGAAGATGGATAGCATCAAGAATCATAATATTTCAGTGGACATATGCTTCAACCTCAGTCATCTTTTAGTGCTGTAAACTGTCATTCTTTTGAGTTTACTACCATTGCATTCACTTCATTTATGAGCTACTATATAAGGATGGGCAATTTAGCATCACAAAATCAGAGAGAAGCTTGGGATACCACCACATACAGATCTGTAGCTTTGAGAACGCCTTCTCCCTGTTATTAAGGTATAATAAAAAGATATTTGCTATTTTTGTTAACCTGTTTTTTAATAGAAAATAGATTTTTAAGGAGATTAAAGATTTCTAGGAAAAGGAATTTCTCAAACTCTGTTATCAGGTCTTATGCTAAGAATAAACAAAGAGACAAATACATGAATGAATGGATAAATGAATGAATAGATCAAATAAGTAAGGAAATAAATAAATATGACCCTTTTTGGTGGAATGAAACTATAATTTTATTGGTAGAGGGAATTACCTCTTCTAATGCATATGAACAACTACTCTAAAATCTCAAGTCTAAGAGAGCTGCCCAGGACACTTAGAGGTTAAGTGACTTGCACAGGGTTACACATCCAATATGTTTGTTTCAGAGGTCAAACCTGAACCAAGACTTCTTACTTGTGAGGCCAACTCTCTATTATGCTATGCTGCCTCACATTTCCCATCCATCTCAATGTAAAATGCAAGAATCAAAATGTATGTAAAGCAAAGCAGAAATACCATGTAGTTTGCTGAAAATCTGCTTAAAACATAAAATGAATGACATTAAGTAGAACTAGTGTTCAACTATTTCATTACATTGTTCTATAATATGCCCTGAATGTAATGTTTTGGTAATTACTGTACACTTTTCTTAAATACCGTGTTTACTGATTGTCTTCGAACCTGATGATACACAGACATAATTTTATATTTATAGATAAGTGCTCTTTCTCAATGACTCAAACATCTAAATTATGCAATGCAAAATCAGATAATTGCACAGAAACATTTGTTGTCTGGCATATGAAATCTCCAGGTAAATGGTATAATTATACAGTATCTGTTTTGTATCAATAAAAGGAGGGATCCTGATATTTATCAGCAGTCCTTTACCACCCACTTTTTAGGTTAAATTCATCATAGAAAATATGTCTAGTTGTCATTTTCTCATGAAACTCCCCTATCCCTTTACGGATTGTGAACTATTACTCTTAGGAGAACCACTGTGACTGCAAATGAAATAAAAAGCTCCTTCCAAACCCAAGTAATCAAAATTATTTAAGATCTTCTTGTTTATTTCTAGAATTTGATAACATTTCAAAATTTTATTATAGGGAAACTTATTGTAAAATAAGTAAATGAGTAAAATAAGTTAATGACTCCTTCCTTATTTTAATACTTTGATGGATCTGTGATCTTAGCAAGGTAAGCATTCCTTCAAGTAATGACAAAAGCAATAATGCCTAATATCTATATAGTTATTTAAAGTTTTCATAGTGCTTTAAATATACCATTTATTTTGATCCTCAGACCAATCTTCTGTACCAGGTGCTATTATCTCTATTTAATGGAAGAGTAAATTGAGGCTGAGAAAGGCTATATGAGTTGCCCAGGGTTACATAGTAAGTATCTGAGGCAGGATCCAAACATGGATCTTTCTGACTTCAAGGGGAACACTGTTATCTATTGTATCATTGAGCCCCCTTCACCATGATGCATATAACAGGCTATGCATGCCTCCCTATCCTGTATGATTCTTGTCCATATTCTCTACAGTGTGGAAGGTCCACCCAAATGTACTGGCAGCTTTTCCCTCTAGATTGCTTTATGTTGAACAGAAACCAATAGAAACGTGAGCTGTCCAAATGTTTTTCTCACTCATTTCCAAAGTCCTTCTCAGATTCCTCATCATCCCATGGAGGCAATCCTGGGTTATTTTTAAAAATTGTATTATTTTATTTATTTATTTTTGATTCTGGATTCTTAAAGGCAAAATCAGCAGAGCTTAAGCTCTGACTTGTTCTACCAAAATGGAGAGGTTTTAAGTACGGTGCTAGCAATGGAGCATGTCTGCTTTCTGAGAACCATCCCAGAGGATAGGTCATGACTTTGTAGATGGACACTTGGTAATCCATGAAACCCTATCCCTTACCCTACAAATATACTCAAATGCCCTCTATCTTAAGCAACAACATCCAGAATATTAAAAACAATCCTTTTTTAAAACTGTTGGATTATCAAACTTTCATCTTTTTTTTTTTGTGGGGCATTTGAGGTTAAGTGACTTGCCCAGGGTTACACAGCTAGTAAGTGTTAAGTGTCTGAGGCCAGATTTGAACTCAGATCCTCCTGAATCCAGGGCCAGTGCTCTATCCACTGTGCCACCTTGCTGCCCTCATCATCTTTTTACTACTCTACTGCCAAATGTGTTGTTCAGTGCTTTATGACCTTAGGAAACCCACTTAACCTGTCTGGGTGTCAATTTTAAATGAAACAGTTGTTCCTCCAAGGATCTTAAATTTCTATTATAGGGTGTATTTTTTAGAGATAAATAACTACAAAGTTTACATATAAAGAAATGGGTTAGAACTGTGATTACAGTGGAATAAGGAAATCTCTTCTAGTCCAGGCCAGTACCTATGCATGCACATAGAGACAAAATAAATAGAGAGTATTAGAGGGTGAGGTAAGGAGAACAATAAAAACTGGAGGGATTTGGAAAGCTGTCATGCAGGAGATGGTACCTGAGCAAGCTGAACCTTGAAGGAAGCTCAAGATTCTTAGAGGCAGGGGGCAGCTAGGAGGTACAGTGGATAAAGCACCAGCCCTGGATTCAGTAGGACCTGATTTTAAATCTGGCCTTGGATACTTGACACTTAATAGCTGTGTGACCCTGGGCAAGTCACATAACCCTCATTTCCCTGAAAAAAGAAAAGATTCTTAATGGCAGAGGTGAGGAGGGAGAGCATTCCAGGCATGGGAAAGAGCTTGAAAAAAAGTATAGATGTGAATGGTTAAATGAAAATAAGAAACAAAAAGTATTTATTAAGTGCCTACAATGGGCCACAGTATATATTAGCTGCTGGGATATAAATACCATAGTAGATATATATATATATTAGGCTTCTGCCAGTCGCAGACAACCATGAATCAACCCCTTGAAGAGCCACAGGCCACAGTGTGGCTGTGCGGACCCATACGGGAGTTGCAGCTCCTGCTGCAATGAGGACATCAGAAAACTGCGCTCTCTGTTGCCCGTCGATTCCTGTGTCTCATTTGTTTTTCTTCCTCCAGAGCTTGGAGGCCCATCTCAGCTGCACGTAAGCTGCTCCTGAGTACTGAACTCCATCTGGCACCATCCTTAGCCATCTCTTCCCAGCTGCCGGTGTCTATTCCCAGAGCCCTCAAGTCTCGCTTGCATACATCTCTGTAGCAAAGCTGGAGGTGCCCAGCAGGTCTTTGGCCTGAGGCTATCTCACCATAGAGTAGGTCTTTAGGAATGCACCCATCTTGCATGCGGTGAAGATGACTGAGCCAGCACAGACATCTTTGTTTCAGTAGCGTGTAGATGCTAGGAAGTTGTGCGCATTTGAACACTTCTGTGTTGGTGATACTATCTGACCAAGATATGCCAAGGATGCACCGAAGGCAGCACATATGGAAACTGTTAAGCTTCTTCTCTTGTTTTGTGTATGTAGTCGATGTTTCGCTGCCATAGAGTAGGGTACTCAGGATGCATGCTCTGTAGATGGCAAATTTGGTTTGTCTTGTCAGGGAGGGATGTTTTGGTCTGGAGGATCATAGGGATGGTGAATAGAACATTATTCCCTTCCCAGAGACTAAGCCAGGAAATATTGATTTGTTTAATGTTCCTTAAGCAAGAGGTAGAAGAAGTCAGGGGCAGGAAGAGTGCAGCATGACAGAGAAGTTGGCAATATGTCTGAGGTGGATTGGATCAATCAATCCATAAACATTTATTAAGTACCTACTATGTGCCACGTACTGTGCTAAGTGCTGGGATGTGAAATATGGCAAAGACCCTGTAAAGACAGTAGATTAGATGAATTTGATTTTACTGTCATTGTTTACATTGTCATTGCTGTTCAGTCATTTTCAGTCACACCCGACTCTTCTTGAGCTCATTTGTTCCTGTCTCTGCAGAGATATTGGAGTGGTTTTTTATTTCCTTCTCAACTCATTTTACAGATGAGGAAACTAAGGCAAACAGAATTAAGTGACTTGCCCAGGGTCACACAGCTAATAAGTGTCTGAAACCAGATTTGATCTCATGAAGATGAGTCTTTCTGATTCTAGGCCTGGCTTTCTATCCAGTGTGTCACCTAATTACCCCCATCATATTGTATGCCTAAGACAAGCAAAACTCAGAGAGCTTAGATGCTCTGCCCATGGATACAATCATCAATAAGTTTCAGGTAGGACTGAAATCCAAGTGCTTTTGACCAAAAATCAATTATTCTTGATGACTTTGAAATTCTGCCTCACTTAAATCCAATTCATGTGTAAGTAAAGACATTATCCACGATGTCATTGGATCTCTTAGAAAACGAAGGATGAACAACAATAATCATTCTATCCATTATGCCATTCTTTACTTTCTGGGTAATATTACAAAGAGCAGAGAGTTTTCCAGATAGAGACAACACTGAGGGAAGAGATGAGATCAGCCTCTTGTACTTGGCACAAAAGTTGATTTATTCCAAGATTCCAAGCATTTCACATCATCTTGAACTTTTTATGAAAGGTAAACCATCCCATGTCCTCTAGTACTTGAACTTTTTGTCTGACTCTAGATCATAACTTTTCATCTCCTCCTTGAACTTTGTCATCCTCAGGTATCAACATAAACTTTTGGCCTAGAACTCCTTCCCCTATCCCCTCTGCTTAACTTACCCTTGGGTTTGAAAAACAATACTTTTGTCTTTTATCCAACCTTTAGTAAGTGAGTGTGGAGGAGACCTTGAAAACAGATCTTGTCCCATCAAAGCTATGATTCAAATGCAGATTCTCTTGCTCCAAACCAGTTCATTCAGCTATACCAGGCTGTCTCTCCAAGTCTAATATTTCTTCTTTCTATGATTCAACCTTAGAAAACCTGATAAGGCACCATGTCTCCATGCTCTGTGACATCTCTGATTTGTCAATTGTTATGATTAAGAAAGTACTTTCTCTCCTTTGTCCTCGCATTTCTTTCCCACAAGCTTCCTCTGGATGTGGCCTCCATTCACACTGGATCATCAAGCCCAACACAATATTGTTACTGTCATTGTCATTTCAGACTGTAGTCATTATCTGGGGTGGATTTCAGCTTACTAAATCAACAAAAGGTTCCTGCTGGAGTTATGGAACAAAACCAGACTTCCAGAGTGCACTCCCAATAAGCTAATAATAACCAGATGGGCCCCGGCTGAGCCCAGAGGTCTCTGATGATTCTGATTTCTCTTAGTAATGTTCTGATTGACATAGTGCTGGGTGTTACCTTCCCACATTCTGGCTGTAGGTCAGTGTGAATTGGTAATGCAAGGGGGTCACTTGAACTCTGGTGTTAGCATGGGGGAAGGTACACAGGGGATGAAGCAGAGTCTACAAAGAAAGTATTGCACAGGGTGCAATTAACAGGGTGAGAAGAAGCACCTACCCCCATTTTCATTTGTTTGTTTGTTTGTTTGTTTTTGGTTTTGGCTGGGCAATGAGGGTTAAGTGACTTGCCCAGGGTCACACAGCTAGTAAGTGTCATGTGTCTCAGGCTGGATTTGAACTCAGGTCCTCCTGAATCCAGGGCTGCTGTTTTATCCACTGTGCCACCTAGCTGTCCCCTGCCCCCACCCAATGTCTTTTGAAGGGAGTTGAACAAAGTAACCTGTAGTGTATGCAAGTGTGCCATGAATAGTTTGTACCCCTAAACATGTGCCTGACCTCTAGGTCCTCTCATACTTTGCCTTTTATCCAGTCCATTGCCTGCCTTTTCTAGCATCCAATAGGACACATACTACTCTTTACTATGCTCTTCTGGAAGATTATGAGAAGTCTCCCAGGTGATTTGCAAAGTGAAGGATTTCCAGCTACTTGACAGACAGGGAAATGGTTACAGGAAAGTGGGAATATTAGACCTTGAAGAGACCTCAGAGACTGTAGATCCTTGCCTGTCAGCCGGACAACAAACACTTATATATTACTTACTATGTGCCAAGCCCTGTGCTAAGTGCTAGAGATATAAAGAGAGACAAATACAGTCCTTGTCTTCAAGGAACTTATAGTCTAATAGAGGAACTTATAATAGGTCCTTCTATAAAAATGATTATAAAGAGTCATTGCTGAACAGCATTTGTATCAAACTCAAATTGAAACATCCCAGCAGGCCACATAGTGACTTTTAAAAACCTTTAAGTTTATAAGATCTATATTGTATCATATTTTTATTTATTTTGTTAAAATTTTCCAATTACATTTTGATCTGGTTTGGGGTCATACTCCTGAGTTTTGCAGCCTCACCTGCTAGACCGAATTAGACAACTCTGTATAGTTTAGTGAAAAGAACAGATTCTTGGAGCTGGAAGACCCAGTTTCTATTTTCATCTCAAACAGTAGCTTCCCAACTTTTTGAAGTGACAGAATTTCACTTTAAACTCAATTTTGGGAAACCCCTTATAGTACAGTCTTTTTTTTTTTTTTTTGCAGGACAATGGGGGTTAAGTGACTTGCCCAAGGTCACACAGCTAGTAAGTGTCAAGTGTCTGAGACCGGATCTGAACTCAGGAACTCCTGAATCCAGGGCCGGTGCTCTATTCACTGAGCCACCTAGCCCCCCCAGTACAGTCTTTTAAAATAACCATTAAAACCCCTTAGCACTATTGTACTATTTCAAATTGATGACTCTTGAGCTCTTGTACCTTGTACCTAATTGCCATAGACTTTCACTCTCTCTCTCTCTCTCTCTCTCTCTCTCTCTCTCTCTCTCTCTCTCTCTCTCCCTTTCCCATTTCTTTCCCTCCCTCCCTCCTCTTTTTTTAAAAGAAAAATAAATTAGGAAAAACTTCTCCATGGTAATAATTTCTATGCATATAACTGCTGCATGCCTGGGTTTTTCTTTTCCTTTGAAACATTTTACTGTCATTTCTAAGCTCCAGAAAGAAGCACAAGGACTGGAGTTTAAATTCCTGGAGAAATTTAATGGGAAAAAATTTTGTAAAAAGATCATAGTTGGTATTGGAACCCAGGTTCTCTGATGCCAAATCCAGCACTTGGACCTCACTAGGAACAGCAAAGAGATGTTGCCACAGATTTTTAAAGCCAACATTATTAATTATTTTCACTGTAGTTAAGACATTTTGGAAAATTGAAATTTCATAAAATATAGTGATATATTAATTTCCTTTGTAACACAAAAAGGGTGGGGAAAAGTTAAGCAAAATGAATATCTCTAACATTATATATAGAAGTTCAAACCCATAAGACCCTAGCTCTGTAAAGAAGCAAGGGAAGAGGTTGCCTTCTTGTTTCTCTTTTGGAGGTAAACATAGTCATAAATTTACTATATTAAGTTTAGTTTTTTGTTGTTGCTGTTGTTTCCATTTATATTTTTGTAGTCATGGAGTATAGTGTTTTCCTGGCTTTGCTACTTCACTTTGTATCATTTCACAAATGCAAAATAATGCAAGGGTCACCTCAAAAAGAACTGGTTAGAATCTCTCCAGTTAACTGTTTTTAATCTGGAAGTTCTAATGTTTATCCCAGATGAGGTCCTGACTTGTTGCTCACATAAACTCTGAAGATTTTTTTCACGAACTCCCACTCCTATTCCCCTGATGATGTGTGATTCCCTGAGCTTGCCTACACTAACTCTCAGTGTATGAGGGGTACTACTGAAAAATGATTCTCTAACTCTACTCTTTTGAGCCCCCACTAGTGTGTTTTTCCCTGAGTGTTAATTGAATATAATTTTAAGTAGCTTTAAGAAAAGGTTATTTATAAAGATGGCATGCTAAGAATATTTGGTACAAAGAATCCCTTTAAAGTCCTGCAATATACTCTTGCATAAGTGCACAATACTACAAAGAAAGTGGGCTCTGAAAAAAGGAAGAAAGAAAGAAAGAAAGAAAAAGAAAAAAGAAAGAAAGAAAGAAAGAAAGAAAGAAAGAAAGAAAGAAAGAAAGAAAGAAAGAAAGAAAGAAAGAAAGAAAGAAAGAAACTAGAGGGGCAGCTAGGTGGTGTAGTGGATAGACCACTGGCCCTAGATTCAGGAGGACCTGAGTTCAAAGCTGACCTCAGACACTTGACACTTACTAGCTGTGTGACACTGGGCAGGTCACTTAACCCCAATTGCCTCACCAAAAAAAAAGAAGAAGAAAGAAAGAAAGAAAGTGGGCTCTGGTTTAGACAACATAAGTGGCAAAAGGGTAACGTATTTCTTTGGTGATAGAAGTTACTCTTAGGTATAATTTCTTTGCTTGGACTCCTTTGTGAAGCCATGATTCTGTCTATTCTGTCCTTAGTTTCCCAATGCAGCCTCTGCTATTATCATGCTTCTCTGTATATTAAACATTTTCTTGTATCATATTAGTATTTCATTATATTTATGTACCACAATTTGTTTAGCTACTCTCTAATCATGGGCATCATCTTTTAGAGTTCTTTGCTATTGTAAAAAGTGCTGTTATGAATATTTTAGTATAGATTTAGCTTTTCTTTTTATCATTGGCCTTTATGTTTAGCAGCGGAATCTCTGAGTCAAAGGGTCTGACCATTTTTAGTTACTTTCTTTGCACTATTCAAAATTGCTTTCTTGATTGATCAAACTTTCCTTGTAATTATAGTGATATACATAACAGATTAAACTGGTCCCAGGGAGAAGAGGCAGAAGTTCCTCTTCTAACTCCAGAGCTGTACAGGCAAAAATTTCAGGAAATGCCAAACATTCAGGGAAAATAAATTTGATTAGCAACCTTGATGCTTCTATTGAGGTTATAACTCTGGAAGTTCTAAGTTATACTGCTTGGCTTGATACAATTCATCATTAACACCATTTTTTGTGAGTGAGGACAAGTTTTGGTACTTTGTAAGAAGGGGTCATGTTATGGAATGCTATTGTGCTACAAGGAATGATGAGCAGTCAGATTTCAGAAAAAAATCTGGAAAGACTTACATGAACTGTTGCTGAATGAAGCAAAAGGAGAACATTATACATAGTAACAGCAACATTGTGTGATGATCAACTCTCAAAGACTTAGCTCTTCTCACCAATACAATGATCCAAAGCAATTCTCAGTCTTATCATGGAAAATGCTCTCTACATTCAGGAGTCTGAATGCAGATCGAATCATACTATTTTTATTTTATTTGTTATTATTTTTGTGTGGTTTTTCCCTTTTCTTCTGATTTTTCTTTTGCAACAAGACTAATATGGAAATATATATATATATATATATATATATATATATATATATATATATATATATATATAATGCTTGTACATATATAATCCATATCTGATTGCTTGCCATCTTGGGGAGGGAGAAGGGAAGGAAAGAAAGGAGGAAAATTTGAAACTCAAAATGTAACAAAAATGAATGTTGAAAACAATCCTTATATGCAATTGAAAAATAAAAAACTACCAAAAAAAGGAAAGAAAAAAAAAAGAAGGGGTCATTTGCAAATCAGCAGCCATAAAACAGAGCAAAGTGACCTGGCCTACATCAGACATTATCATGTGATCTTAGCCTAATACTGTGCCACTCATCCATAGAAGTGTAGCTAATTCAGGGCTGCAGGTGCAGCCTCCCAAACTTTTTTAAAACAGATTTGTTCAGACTAGTTGGAAATGAAAGAAAAAAACACACCAGAATACTTTCAAAGACTCCTGGAAATAAAGACAGCACACAAATGAATTCTAAGCAGCTGCAAGAGCTCAGAAAAACAGAGGTAGATAATAATATTCGCTAAGTACATAGGGTTTTGCAAGTTTCTAAAGGGGAACAGCTGACAAAATATTTTAAGGTCCCCAAAATGTCTGTAAAGCATTATAACAAAAGGAAAAGCCCTTCCTTTGAAGAGATAGCTATTGGAGAAAGAGCTGTGGTTTAAATAAAACCATTTTGCATTTGAACTACCATGTGTTTACATTTGCTCATCCCTGAAACTCTTGAAACCAACTGGCTTGTAATTTTTTTTATTCATCTCAATTTTATTCTACATTATTTCCAGGACTGAAGTATTCAGCAATTCAACTAATTATTTTCAATGCTAACACTCAAGTTGGGGAATGGTGTCATCGATAGTGAATGAGAGATGATTGGAAAAGCACCAATTTATTTTAAGTTAGTGGGCCTGTCTTTGTTCAAGATTCTGGGTTCAATCAGTGGGGGAACAGGCATTAGGACAAAGAACTCTGAGGCTCTCTAGGAAAAGGTGCCAAATCTTCAGAATAGGCTGCTGAATTGACATCACACATAAGATAACTACTTGTAAAAGCTCCACCTGAGACAGCTGAGTTCATCTGCAAATCCAACGGGAATCTGCAAACAAATGAAGAAACACTTCATAAGTTTATTGAGCATTGATTGTGCATCTAGCATCGTACCAGGTGTAGTGTGGAAACAGAGTAAAAAGTAGAAGATAGCACCTCATGCTCAAAGAGCTAGCCACAGTGTAACTGAAGAAGAGAATGGATGATCCAGTCAGTAAATCAATCAATGAAAGTGTTTATTAAATATACCAAGTACTAGGGATACAAACACCAGTGATGACTACACTCAGGAACTTACGTTCTAGTTGGGGAGACAATACATACAGACAGGGTGCCTGAAAAATCTTAGTGCAATTTTAAGCCATTGAAGCTTAAGTTTTAAATTTCTCTGAGTGAAACTTAGAGACATTCTTTTAGAGAAATGTTGTTTTATTTATTTAAAACTGCACTAAGACTTTTGGGACATCTGGTATGAGGGTGTGATGCCTTTGATTTGGAAAGTTACAGCAATGATGAGTAGAGCCATGGGGCAGTAGCACATTGATATGCTCTTTCTAGGAGTACAAAGACATAATGAGTTGCTATAATTTTTATTAAAAAATAGAAAAGGGCAATGGAATAAAGGAGGATATACTCCCCAGGCAACAAAATAGCTATAGTGAAGATGACTGGGAATTAGCCAAAATATAGTAAGTGATTGAGACAATAAATCAAGAAGGGAAAGGGGAATTGCAAAACTTTTCACTTGTAAAAGGCTTACGTTCTCCAAGGTCTGATTTATGTTTTCCTCCAAGGAAGATAGTAGAAGAGTAAAGTGAAACATTGCCTAGGCTAAGTCTATATATAATAGTTGACTGAGGCAACCACTAATCAGGACAACTGAGACATTTCTGGTGGTAAAATGGTTGATTGGATATGAATGAGCTTGAAGAGATGGGAAGGAATTGGATTAGCAGATAGAATAATGGATCATGAGTTCCCAGATTTTAAACTACAACGAACCTTAGAAGTAATCTATCTATTCTTACCCCTTCATTTTACAGAGAAGTAAACTGAAGCACAAATGAGTTAAGTCACTTGTCCAAAGTTACATAGGTAGTATATAGCAGACCTAGGTTTTGGATCCATATTCTCTGATTCTAAGGTCAGCTCCCTTCCTATTTCACCATGTTGTCTTTAGGGAGATATTCCAGGTAGAAATCATATGAGCAAATGTATGAGGGTGAAAGTGAACTTGGTATATTTGAGGAACACTAAAGATACTAATCTAGATAGAAGAAAGGGTTTTACTGGGGAGCAGTGGAAGATCATTTATAAAAGTAGTTTATAAGCAGATGATGGAGGTTACAAGAAATACTGTGATCATTGAAAATATGTTTAAAATAGATTGGACTTCAAAATATTTCCAAAATAAAGGTATTTGGAGGTCAAAGACAATTCACAGATATCATTTATAATCAATAGTTGAATTGATTAGATTTCCTTTTGATTAAATTGAGGTTGATAGACACTCATCTCAGTGAACTTTAAGGGATAGATATTGCTTGTTCCTCATATAAAAGACTTCTTGATTCAGGAAGTAGGTCAGAAACAAACACTTCAGAAGAAGAAATATTTGTTTACTCTACCTCAGTTCAAATAATGGGAGAGGACAGAGCCTAATGGCATTTTATTTTACCTCTAGTACTTCAGCTATAGATTTCTAAGGTATAGATACATCCCATAAATTGTAATACTTCTGTTAGCTTGCCTAGACCTTGTATAATTTCTGGTTTAGAAATGCAAGACTAAAGTTCTGATGTGGACTATTTTCAGGGCATACTATTGAGTACCTCTGGTACAGGGGCACATAGGTGGTATAGAGACAATGGCTGGAGAGAAAGAGAGAAAGTGAGAAAGAGAGAGGGAGAGAGAGAGAGGAGGGACACACACATGTATTATGTATACATGCACATATACATATACATATATATGTATATGTATATATGTGTGTGTGTATATATGTATATATAATGGATGTGTGTGTGTGTGTGTGTGTGTGCGTGTGTAAATAAAACCCCAGGGTCAGTCATTAGGTTTTGTATCATATACCCAGTTTTTATTGAGGATAGAGAATGGAGGAAGTCAGGGGGTTAGCTGGAAATATATAAACTTTAAATTAGGGAAGAGACCAAACCTCTCTCTGAATGTTAGGAATTTCCTAACTGGGAGCTCTGGGCTTTCAACTTAACAAAGTAGCCCAGAAAGAAACTACTTGGACCTGAATACCATTATATTTCCATAGGCTAAAAGATCATACCCTAAATCATCCCCCATTATATTCATGTAGTCCAGTCTTTTTCAGTCATTCCCATTTTTTTCCATTTTTCTTCCAATTCTTTGCTACTACAATGTCTTGCTATGAATATTTTTATATTTATAGTTTTGATCTCCTTGGGATACATTCCTTTGTCAAAAGGTACATACTATTTAATAGCAGTACTAGGCTAATTCCAAATTGCTTTTCAGAAGATTTGGATCAGTTAATAGCTGTACCAAGAGTACATTCTTCTTTCCCTTTTTCTTCTTCCTTTTCTTTTTCTTCTTCCTATTTCGTTACTTAAAAACGTCAGATATAACATTCTTAGTATTTGAAGCACAAAAGTAAATACAATTTCATGAATGGATACATCAAGCAACAAGATTTCCCAGGACAATATTTCCTAGGGTTCTGCAGAACCCTGGTGTTCCATGACATATGAATTTGGGTTCCATGACAATGTTAATACAAGTGATATTTCTTCCTCTAAATTATTTAACATGAAGTTTTATACATATTAAAACATATTGAGGGGCAGCTAGGTGGCACAGTGAATAAAGCACCGGCCCTGGATTCAGGAGTACCTGAGTTCAAATCCGGCCTCAGACACTTGACACCTACTAGCTGTGTGACCCTGGGCAAGTCACTTAACCCTCATTGCCCCACAAAAAAAAAAAAAAAAAAAACATATTGAGTATGGTAAATTTTCTATAGAAAAGAGGTTTAATGTTTTCTATCAGTTAATTTTAATATTTTCTGCTATTTAACTTTACCTTTGGTTTATTACGTATCCTCAGGCCTTCTAGACTAGTATTTGTGGGTTCTTCCAATACATTTTAATCTTTAAAATGTTCTATGATTGGATTACTTTGGAAACACAAACAAGTAAGTGGAGACAAGAATGAATTCTTTTCTTCTGTATGATGTTTGAGGAGACCAGGCTAAAGAAATGTTAGTAGTTAGAATTTTTCACCCAGGAGTTTAAAGAAACATATTTCTATATGTTACACTCATAGGAAATTTTCCCCAAATCTTGACTGAAATGGAATTTGTCTTTTTATTTCAAATCTTTTTGACTATAAGGATTGTATGCATAAAAGTTAAAACAGAAATATGTAAACCTTCTTTTAGAGAGGGTAAGAAGGCCTGGATCTTCATAGATTTCTCAGATTTTGATTTTTTCTCATTTCTAGAGGAGAAGAAATATCACATAGTTTGTGACTAGGGAGAGATAAAAAAAAGCTTCTCCAGAAAGAGAGAGAGAGAGAGAGAGAGAGAGAGAGAGAGAGAGAGAGAGAGAGAGAGAGAGAGAGAGAGAGGACACAGAGGGGAGGAGGATGGTCCAACTTCTTCCCAACCACATAGAGCAGTATAAGAAATGTCAAGGATGATTACTGAGGCCCTATGAGTGTTCTTCAGAAAACTGTGAAAAATAGAAGAGGTGACAATGGTACTAAGGGATAATATCCCAATTTTCAAAAAATGAGGGGACCAGAGCCTGCAAACTCTTGACCAGTGAACTTAGTTTCTATGCCTGGCAAAATTCAAAAATGTCTAAGAGGGATAATTAAAATTTGAAAACAGTATTCAAAGGGTAGTTAGTGAAAAGGAATGAAAAAGATTGTTCATTAGAAAATAGAATGCCATTATAAAGAACCAACATTTCCTCATGCCATTGATCATGGCAGAGTAAACATTGTTTTTTTTAAAACAGGGTTAAACAAGTGACAAATGTAAATATGTTTTATTGAAATCTTGCCAAAGTATTTGATAAAGATATTTCACGCTCTTCTTAGAGGAAATATGGAGACAGAAGGGCAATATAATGATATAATTAAGTGCATTCAGGATTGCTTGAATGGGCAGACCTGAAGAGTCGTTGGGGTCTGTTTGGAGGGATATCTCCAGTGGAGTGGCTTAAGAATTTGTTTGGCTTCATATTTTGACATTTTTATCAATGACTTTGATAAGTGCATAGATGACATTTGTATCAGATTTGTAGATATCAAAAAAAGCTGAGAACAATATCTGACCCATCAGATAACTGGGTGAAAATTCAAAGTAGTCTTGAAGACTAAAACCTTCAAGAAAGTGAATAATATAAAATATAACAGACAAATGTTTAAATCTTAAAGTTGGATTAAAAATTACCTTTACATGTAAAAGAAAGAGAAAGAATAAAGATACAGCAGATTATCTAAAAAACATCTTGGGGTTTTAATGGACTCCAAGCTCAATATCAGTCAATAGTGTGGTATAACAAATATGGAATTTGATGCAATCTTACACTCTATTAAGAGGCATATAATATCTAGGAGTGATAAGATAATAGTTCTGTTCTATATTTACTTTCTCAGACACATCTGAAATATTGTGTTTAATTCTACCTGCTACATTTTAGGAAGGAAAGAAGGTCCAAAGGATGGGTAATAGGATGGTGAAAGGGCCTCAAAACTATAATGTTCTGGCCTGGGCCTGACTCAGATCAATCCCCTGGTATTTTAGGTTAAATACTGTACCAAAGTAGGGGCAGCTAGGTAGCACAGTGAATAGAGCATTGGACCTGAAGTTGGGAGGGTCTGAGTTAAAATTTAACTTCAGACACTCACTAGCTGTGTAAACCTGGGCAAGTCATTTAACCCCAATTGCCTCAAACATCTGGGCCCATCTCCAGTTGTCCTGAGGTATGTCTTGTCACTGAACCCAGATGGCTCTGGAGGAGAGAGTGAGGCTGGTGACTTTGCATAGCCATTCCTCACTTAAATCCAATTCTTTGCAAGTCATGCCATCTGTCATGGTCTTCTTTGAAAATGAAGGACTCAGTGGATTTAGGAGGACCTGAGTTCAAATCCAGCCTCAGACCCTTGATACTTACTAGTTATGTGTCCCTGGCCAAGTCACTTAATTCCAATTGTCTTAGCAAAAAACAAAAGAAAGAAAGAAAAAGAAAAAAAAGAAAATGAAGGACAAACAATAATAATAATAACTGGAACAAAATTAGAACCTTATAAGTTATTCAAAAGTTAACAAAAAGGGATAGCAGAAGGATATTCTCTGGGAATTTTGAGGCCATTTCTGGTTGATTTAGTCAAGTAAAGTTCCTGATGTAATCTATGAACCTTGCAAGTATCTGAGTGACTTGGAGCTCTTTCCTTGAGACTTAATTGGCTTATGAAATCTAAGGCTCGGAGTATTGATATCTCTTCCTCATATTCTAAGTATAAAACAGCATGGACTACAATTGGAGTTTTACTCAGCTGAATCAGATACATCAATTTCCTTAAAACTTTGCCTTCTTCATGTTATTTTTATGTCAAAAAGCTTCAAAAGCTTGCCATTTATATGTGTTAAAGTGCTGTCTCTTTCTGCTCATCACTCAAGGCCTTAAAAAAACAAAAAAACAAAAAACAAAACTATTTCCGCCTGCCTAGTCATCCTCATTTTTTACCATAAACAACTCAACATAAACAACTTACTTCAATTGTCTTGGTCTTAATATTCCATGAATATCCCTCCTCAATTCTATCTGTCTTTGGAATAACCTTTCCCTTTTTCTCTACTTAGTCATATCTCAGTCATATCTCATTGTCAAGTAGTATGATATTGTGAAAAATATTTTAGATTTCAAGCCAGAAAACTTGACTTAAAGTTCTAGTTTTACTATTTACTATCTGTGTTCTTAGACAAGTCACTTAACCTGGCAGGTGGTAGTGATGGTAGGAATGGTGGGAACCCATTTTCTCATCTGTGTAATGAAAAGGTAGTACAGATGGTTTCTCAGGTTATTTTTTGCTCCAAATCTTATTATTACATAAACCCTCATTGTGAAAAATCTATCCTTTGGGGAAAAGTATAGCAATATGGTAAAGTAGAAAGAACTTTAACCTTGGATTCATGAGAAGTCAAGGCTTGAATCCTACCTCCTCCAACACTTACTAGTTGGATTACAATGATCAAATCACTTTTCTTAGAGCCTTAGTTTCCTCATCTATATAATAGGGATGATGATATCTGTGGTACCTATAGTGAAAGCCCAAATGAAAGTTTATTAAAAGTCATGCTTTGATGTGCCTTTCAGGGGTGGAGCCAAGATGGCAGAGTAGAGATGCACTCAGCTAAGCTCTCCCAATATTCTTCTCCAAACAACTTAAAAATAATTCCTCTAATCAAATTCTGGAGTGGCAGAACCAACAAAAAGTCAGAGTTAGACATTCTTCTAGCACAAGACAACATAGAAGGGAAGAAAGAGAAATCTGTGAATAAAGGAAAGAACCTGGCCCAAAGCCCATGTGGATTAAGCAATAGTGGTGGAACTAGGTGGTGGTGACAGAAGCAGCAGCATCTTTAGGATCTGTCAAGCCAGAGATAGTAAGAGGGCCCGACAACTGGCACCAAGTGGCATAGCATAAAAATTCTTAAAGGAAAAAGGTAAATGAACTACAAAAGTAAAGAGACAATAAAACTATATTAGTAGGGAATCTCAACTTTGCTCTCTCAGAGCTAAATAAATCTAACTATAAAATAAATGAGAAAGAAGTCAAGATATGAATAGATTCTTAGAAAAAAAATGAAATAGGATAGACCTCTGGAGAAAACTCAATGGGAATAGAAAGGAATAAACATTTTTTTTTCTTAGCCATACATGATACCTTTACAAAAATTGATCATATATTAGGGCACAAAAACCTCACAGCCAAATGTAGAAAATCAGAAATATTAAGTGAACTCTGTTAGACCAAGATACACTAAAAATTACATTTCATAAAAGACCATGGAGACATTGATTAAAAGCTAATTGGAAACTAGATAATCTAATCCTAAAGAATGAGTGTGTCAAAGAACAAATCATAAAAACAACAATTTCCCTAAAGAAAATTATGATGAAACAATATTCTAACATTTGTGGGATATATACAAATTAGTACTTAGGGGAAATTTATAGCTCTAAATTTATGTATTACTAAAAGAGAGAAAGAACAAATCAAAGAATTGGACATGCAATTAAAAAACTATAAAAAACAAATTAAAAATCTCTGAGTATACACCAAAATTAAAATCCTAAAAATTAAAGTAAGATTTAATAAAATTAAAAGTTTAAAAAATTGAGCTAATAAATAAAGCTAGGAACTAGGTTTATTAAAAAAAATATATAAACCATGGACAAATTTGAGTTGTAAAAAAAGAGAGAAGAAAATCAAATTACTAGTATCAAAAATGAAAAGGGTAAATTTACCACCAATGAGGATGAAATTAAAGTAATTGTTAGTAGTTAATTTCCCCAATTACAAGATGGTAAAACTGTCAATGTAAGTGAAATGGACGGATATTAAAAATATATATATAAATTTCCAGATGAACAGAGGAGGAAAGAGAATATTTACATTCCTCTATTTTAGAAAAATAAATTATTTAAGCTGTCAAGAAATGCTCTAAGAAAAATTCCCCAGGACCAGATAGATTTACTAGTGAATTCTACCCAACATTTAAGGAACAATTAATCCCAATACAATAAAAACTATTTGGAAAAATCAGTAAAGAAAAAGTTTTACCAAATTCATTTTATGACACAAATGAGGGCAATGAGGGTTAAGTGACTTGCCAAGGGTCACACAGCTAGTAAATGTCAAGTGTCTGAGGCTGGATTTGAACTCAGGTCCTCCTGACCTCCTGAATCCTGGGCTGGTGCACCACCTAGCTGCCCACAAATATGCTGTTGATGCTTAAACCATGAGAGCAAAAACAGAGAAAAAAATTATAGACTAGTTTGCTTAATAAATATCAATGCAGAAATTTAAAAGGAAATACCATTAAGGTGATTACAGTAATATATCACAAAGATTATACATGATGACCAGGTGGGATTTATGCCAAGAACACAGGTCTGGTTCAATATCAAGAAAATTATCAGGATACTTGACCATGTCAATAACAACAATCACAAGATTATGTAACTACATGCAGAAAAAGGCTTTCACAAAATACAAGAACCATTTCTACTAAAAAAAAAAACACTCGAAAGCATAAGAATCAATGCAATCTTCCTTAAAATAAGTATTATTTATCTAAAGTCAAGAACAAGCATTATTTATAATAGGGATAAACTCAAAGCCTTCCCAATAAGATCAGGAGTGAAATAAGGCTGTCCATTATTACCACTATTATTAAATATTGTACTAGAAATGCTATTTATAACAAGAAAACAAGTAAAAGAAATGTAAGGAATAAAAATAGGCAATGCTAAACAAAACTAGTACTTTTTGCAGATGCTATAATGATATACCTAGAGAACCCTAGAGAATCAATTAAAAAACTAGTTGAAATAATAACTTCAGCAGTGTTGCAGGGTATAAGACAAATCCAAATAAATTATCACCATATCTATATAGTACCAACAAAAGGCCACAGGAAGAGGTAGAAAGAAAATTTTCATTTAAAATAACTGCAGATAATATAAACTAGGTGGGAATTTACCTGACAAGACAAATCCAGTAATTATATGAACATACTTACAAAACACTGTTTATACAAATAAAGATACATCTAAACAATTGAAGAAATATTAGTTGCTCATAGGTAGGCTGAATCAATATAATAAAAATGAAATTTCAATAATTAATTCAGTTATTCAGTGCCATGCCACTCAAACTAGTAAAGAAATATTTTTATAGAGCTAGAAAAAATAGTAACAAAATTCATCTGGAAGATGAAAAGGTCAAGAATACCAAGGACATTAATGAAAAAAAAACATTAAGAAAGGTGGACTACCAGTTCCAGGTTTCAAACAATATTACAATGTAACAATCATCAAAACAATCTGTTAATGGCTAAGAAATACAGTGTTAGATCGTTTACTACATAGTAGTAAATGAACATAGTGATCTAATGTTTGATAAACTCTAGCTTCTGGGGGAAGAACTCAACATTTGACAAAAATGTTGGGAAATCTTGGAAAGCACTTTGGCAGAAACTAGGTAGAGACCAACATCTCACACTGTATACCAAGATAAGGTAAAAATGAATAAATTATTTAGACATAAAGGGTAACAGCATAAGTGAATTAGAGGAGCATTGAAAAATGTACCTATAAAATATAAAATATAGTCAAGTAAAGAATTTATGATCAAATAAGAGATAGGGGAGATCACAGGAAGCAAAATAGATGATTTTGATTACATGAATTAAAAAAAAAACTTTTTCACAAACAAAACAAATACAGCCAAAATTAGAAGGAAAACATGAACTGAAAAATTGCAACAACTGTATCAGATAAAGGTCTCATTTCTTAAATATATAGAGAAGCGAGCCATATTTATAAAACAAAAAAAGCCATTCCTCAGCTGACAAATGGTTCAAGGATATGAACCGGCAGTTTTCAAAAGAAGAAATCAAAGCTATCAATATCAACACATAAAATGATCTAAATCACTACAGATTATAGAAATGCAAATTAAAGTAACTCAGAGAGACCTACTGACACCTTTCAGATTAGTTAACATGGTAGAAAAGAAAAATGACAAATGATGGTGAGGATGTGGAAAAATAGAAACACTAATGCACTGTCGGTGGAGTTGTGAATTAATCCCACCATTCTGGAGAACAATTTGGAACTTTGCACAAAGGACTATAAAACTGCATGAAATCCTTTGACCCAGCAATATTTATTCTGTATTCCAAAGAGATCAAAGATAAGGGAAATGGAATTATATGTACAAAAATATTTATAGTGGCTCTTTTTAAGGGGGCAAAGATTTGGAAATTGAGGGGATGTCCTAAGGAACTGTGGCATATTATTGTGATGGAATAATATAGTGATATAAAACATGATCAACAAAATGCTTGAAGAAAAACATGAAAAAGCTACTAGGAATCAATGCAAATTGAAATGAACAGAACTAGGAGAACATCATATACAGTAAAAACAATATCATAAGGATGAGCAATGCTGAAAGATTTAGTTACTCTGCTTCAGACAATGATCTAAGACAATTTGAAAGAATCCATGATGAAAAATGCTATCTAGCTTCAGAGAAAGAACTGGTGAATTCTGAATAAAGTTGAAGCATACTTTTTTTTGGTTTGTTTGTTTGCTTTCTGCAGGCAATGGGGGTTAAGTGACTTGCCCAGGGTCACACAGTTAGTAAGTGTCAAGTGTCTGAGGCCGGATTTGAACTCAGGTACTCCTGAATCCAGGGCCGGTGCTTGAACCACTGTGCCATCTAGCTGCCCCGTGAAGCATACTTTTTTTGTTTTTTTGGTGAGGCAATTGGGGTTAAGTGACTTGCCCAGGGTCACACAGCTAGTAAGTGTTAAGTGTCTGAAGCTGGATCTGAACTCAGGTACTCCTGATTCCATGGCTGGTGTTCTATCCACTGCGCCACTTAGCTGCCCCGAAGCATACTTTTTAAAACTTTATTTTGTTTGTGTTTTCTTTTGCAACATGGCTATTATGGAAATATATTTGGCATGACCTCACATGTACATTCAAAATCAAAGTGCTTGCCTTCTCAAGGAAGGGAGAGGGGAAGGAAGAAGGGAAGAATTTGGGACCATTTTTCTTTTAAAAAAAGTATTAATTTTTTGCATATAATTTGGAAATATTTAACAAAAATTAAAACAATTTAAAAAGTCATTCTTCTATGATATTTTACCTGATAAATCCAGATAACACTGACTTATTCCTTGTCTAAACACATACAATACTTACTCTTCACTACTCACTGGATACTTACTCCTATCCTGTCTTATGTTATTCAATTTACATGTGTGTATGTGTGTACCCTGCCTTCTAAACCTGAAAGTAAAGTCCTTGATGTTAGATATGATGCCTTAGTAGTATGTTAATCCTCTACAATACTTAGTATTGTGCTGAGTACAACACTCATCATCATTGTGGTCATCCTCAACATAACTCACATTTATAGACTCCTTTATAGGTTTCAAAGATCTTTTCTCCCAATACAGGCTGGTTAGACTAGGCCCCTTTGCTAAAGAAAGGAGATAAGCAGATATAGACACAGGTATAGTGGTGACTGATCCTGACTTAAATGCAAGAGCTCTTAATAAATGTTTTTATATGCATAAAATAAAACACATATGAACACAAAGGAAATCAATATTTTGATATAATTATCAAAGTAATTAGAATAAAACACAAGGCATTTCCACTTTTAAAACTACTGTCCAGGGGCGGCTAGGTGGCGCAGTGGATAAATCACCGGCCCTGGATTCAGGAGTACCTGAGTTCAGATCCAACCTCAGACACTTGACACTTACTAGCTGTGTGACCCTGGGCAAGTCACTTAACCCCAATTGCCTCACTAAAAAAATAAATAAATAAAAAATAAAACTACTGTCCATCATTACCATCTAAGGTATATAAACTCAATCAGCTTCTCATTTGAAAGACAAAATGGTGTAGATCCCTACAGTTACAGGTAAATGATACTTTAAATCAATAATTGGCAACATATGGTAAAAATTTTTTAAAATCAACCTGTAAATGAGTCTTTTAATTTGTCCCTTGTGATCTCTGTCTTTGATCACTTCCTCATTTTCATCACTTGGCCCTTTGATTCTCTATCTTTGATTTTCACCTCTTGTTTCATGAGATCTTCCCACAAAGTTTGGGCGGCCATTTGCTGAAAATGTAGCAAGATGTAGTAGATGTTAAAGTCGGACAGTCAGGGGAGTGGTCTTTACCACTTTGTATCATGGAACCTTTTGATAAACTGGTGATACCTGTGGATAGGCATATTTCTCTGAATGTGCTTCTAAATGTATAACATCAAACACATAGTCAACTAACCCTAATTGCTTCAAACATCCAGGACCATCTCCAATCAGCCTGATGTATATCCTGCCAATAGATGCAGATGGCTCTGAAGGAGAGAGTAAGCCTTCTGACTTTGCACAGACCTCTCTCGCTTAAATCCAATTTACTGAAAACCATGACATCGACCTGATGTCATGGTCCTCTTTGAGAACAAAGGAAAAACAACAACAACAACAACAACAACAACAACGTTATATAAAAGCTGCACAGTCTCTTGCAACTCTGAGCCATCTGGAATCAGTCGATTGCCTGGGTAAAACCTGTTGCTTTCATTATAATGACTTCATTTCTTTAAATCAGGCCAGAATAGGGACCTGGGATGGCAGTAATGTAGGAAGTTGGAAGACACCTGCCTTTTATATTTTTAAAAAATAAACATTTTTATTAAAGTTTTGAGTTTCAAATTTTATCCCTTTTTCTCCCCCTTCATCCCTTCCCTGAGGCTGTGAGCAGATATAGGTTATAAATGTGTAGTTATGTAAAACATTACCATATTAGTCATTTCATAAAAGAAAACTTGAATAAAAGAAAAAAATGAAAGAAAGTAAAAAATAGCATGCTTCAGTGTATGCTCAATCAATATCAGTTCTATGCTTCATCATTAGTTCTTTGGGATTGTCTTAGATCATTGTATTGCTGAGATAGTTAAGTCATTCACAGTTCTTCATCAAACAATATTGCTGTCAATGTGCACAATGTTCTGGTTCTGCTCACTTCACTAGACATCGATTCATAAAAGTCCAGGCTTTTCTGAAATCATCCTGTTTGTCATTTATTATAGCACAATAATATTCCATCATGATCATATACCACAGGTTGTTTAGCCTTTCCCCAATTGATGGGCATTCCTTTGATTTCCAATTATTAGCCACTAAAAAAAAAAGCTGCCATAAATGTTTTACAAATAGGTATTTTTCTGTTTTTTGGGATGTCTTTGGGATATAAACCTAGCAGTGGTATTGCTGGATCAAAGGGTATGCATAGTTCTGTAGTCCTTTGTGCATAATTCCAAATTGCTCTCAAGAATGGTTGGATTTTTTCAAAACTCCACCATCAGTGTGTATGGAGCAAACTGCCTCAGTTTACCCAAATAACTCGAGGAGACCACCAAGTCAAGCAGAGACAGATTTATTACATCCTCATGAGGACGGGCAAAACCCAATTACACATTGAAGTCTTGCAAAGATATGCCCAATCCTCTAGGTTTTTATAGTAATCTTGAAAAGGACTGTCCCCACGTACACCTAGGGTGGATGAGCTCACAATCTAACATCCAATCCTGTCTCACCCAGGGTGCCTGTTCAGCTCGTGATCAATGTATGGAGACATGCATACGTGTTCCAGGAGCAAGGGGGAAAAGGGGAGGGGGAACAAGGTCAAACCAAAGGAAGAGGAAACAGGGGAGTGACAGTCAGATGTTTCAGATCTCAAAGTTCCCACTGACTCCCCTCTCCCAGCCCCTGTCTCTAAAGATATTCAACCTGAATAACAGGAAGAGTCACTCAGGTGCTTCAACATTGTTAAGGATGACAGGGTTAAAATTTATCTTCGGTTATGTTGGGAAGAAAAGAATAATCCATTGTTGGGACCCCAGGGCCAAGGGGATTCTGCTCTGAGAAAAAGAGACAATGTCACTTAACATCTGGTCTCAATTCAATTGCTGCATCCTGTGCAGAGCCCCGTCCTTTCTTCTTGAGTCCCGAGTATTGAATTGGTGGGCAAACTCCCTGACCCACTGACTGGGGTTCTGACACATGATGGATTGCAGACAAAACTAATATGTAACTGACAAGTGGGGAGACTGAGCAGAAGTAAAAATACTGTTAATTGGCAATAAAACTTAAAGGAGACAGTGAGAATTTGACAAGCAATAAACTTCTAAACAAACTATACTGGCGCAGGGCTGGGTACCTTCCAAACCCCATCCTCAGAGTTTAATCTGACTCAAATCCATAATCATATCATACAAGTGTATTAGCATCCCAG
The DNA here is from genome assembly GCF_019393635.1 of Dromiciops gliroides. Classification (NCBI taxonomy): domain Eukaryota; kingdom Metazoa; phylum Chordata; class Mammalia; order Microbiotheria; family Microbiotheriidae; genus Dromiciops; species Dromiciops gliroides. Next base: position 590,301,021 of record NC_057861.1, on the reverse strand, counting down.
TTTTTCCACATCCCCTCCAACATCCAAAATTTTCCTTTTTCTGTTATATTTGCCACTTTGAGAGGTATGAGGTGATACGTCAGAGTTGTTTTAATTACCTGCCATGTATCTTTCTTAATATATTATCCATAGACCCAAGAGTTAGATAAACTAATCTGTTGTTTATTTTAGTTTATTTAGATCTATTTCTTGTTATCTAGCACATGACTAGCACAGTAAGTAACATAATTTCCATTTGACAAAAGAGTAACTGAGGTTCTGGGAAAATTTAATAATTGACTCAGGATCACACAGGTAATGAGCATGAATATTGTGATTCTATTTAATGTCTTCTGACTCAACATTTTGGGGTTCTGTCCATTATAACAGACTTCTCTAAGATTTGTTGAATTGACTTTAGTAAGTGCTTGGGACACAGTGTTTATTGTGTGTGCACTTATTGAGTTTATAAAAAACAAGCTTGCTGCCTGAAGGGATCTGAATTTCCTTGAAAAGTTGAACAATATAATTATGCAATCAATCATAAAATTATAGACTGCAAAAGTGACCAAACAGTGACAGTAATAATAATGCAGAAATAATCAGCATGCTCTCCCACACATCACTATCTTTCCCCCCCTCTTCTATTGTTGAAGGAGTGAGGAGCAGGTAAGAATTACCCCTTTTACTAAAAGGAAAGCTCCAAGACTAAGTGACTTGTTGAAGGTCAGACAAGTCCAGTTAAGCAGTGACTTTTAAGCCTAGTCTCAACTCCCTCTGTTTAGCTTCCATGTTACTACTTCTGATCTCTTTCAACTGGAACTTGGCTCTCTCTATACATGCTTTCAACAGTAAACTTATCCTACTACCCTGATCATTCTTCATCTCACCCAAAGCATTGAATGAAAAATTCAAATGGTATCAATATTTTTTATGTGCAATATGGTTCAGTCAGTTGGTCAATAAACATTTATTAGTGTGGCACAGTGGATAGAACACTGAATTTGGAATCAGAAAGTCCAACTCTAGGCCCTTATTAGTCATGTGACCCCAGGCAAATTATTTTAACTCTGTTTGCCTTAGTTTCCTTATCTGCAAAATGGGGGGTAATAGTAGCACATACCTCCAAAGATAAGGTATAAGGGGTGTTCAGTGAGGACTTGAACCTCTAATGTAAAGGCTTGCTGAGACCTTTTCAGGGTTCCTCATTTACTTTTGGTATCCACTTGCTACCCAACTCTCACTTGAGGTTCCAGAAGTTATAGCTTGGGCAGCAGCCATACCCTGCTAAAACCACCTCAGTAGATAGGTTAAATCAGGTTGAAGGTAATTGACAGGCCACAAACCCATCAGATAAGTAAGGAAATATCTACCCCAAGCATGTGAAAATTTCCTCTAGTGTAGTGGGTGGATGAGAACATTTTGTTTCAGTGGCCTTGAAAGTTGCTTAATCAGCTGCTATGGCATGCTTAGAGCTTGGTCAGACATTGAAGACACCAAGGTCATCCACTGTATCCTAGGCCATCACCATTCATCCTGACTTTTTTCCTATCACTGGATTTCAATGACTCTGGAGAAGAGAGTGAGGCTGATGACTTTGTGTAACTGTGTCTCACTTAAATTAATTTCATGATCGAATCAAGACATTGGTCCACTTTGAAAATGAAGGAGGACCACCTCTACCACCACCACCACCACCATCATCAACAAAGCAACAATCTCTCTGTGTTGTGGTGAGGATACAAAGATATTTGTAAAACATTTTGCACAATTTAAAGTAAAATATAAATGCTACCATCATCATCATATCAGCATCATCGCCACCACCACTAAGCACTAATCACTAAAATTAAAAAAAAAAGACAAGACCATGGTGCCTGCTCTCAAGAAACTTACATTTTAATGGGGACGCAATAGGCAAAAATTTGTACCTACAAGATATATACAGTGTAAATGGGAGGTTCAAATGTTTATTGGGATTCATTTCAGGTCAACAACCATTTATTAAGCACCTATTTTGTACAAAGCATTATGTTATGGGGTGGAGAAATGAAGGTAAAAATGAAACTGTCCAATTTGAAGATGACTGTTGATGGCCCAGGAGGCAGTAGATGACCTTAGCATCTTTGGCGTCTGACTAAGCTCTAAACACTTCACAGAATCTGCTTCAGCTGCCTTCATGATTGTTGGAACAAATTGTTCTCATCCACCCATTCTGCTGAGGGAAATCTTTTCACGTTTGAGGTAGATATTTCCCTACTTCTCTGATAAGTTTGAGACCTGTCAGTTACCTTAACCCATCTGCTGAGATGGTTTTACCAAGGTGTGGCTGCTGTGCATGCTACAGCTTCTTGGAGGCACAGGAGAGAGTTGAATGTCAGGTGGACACCAATGGTGGATGAGCAGATCTGAAAAGGACTCAGTAAGCCCTCACACCAGAGGTCTTCCTTGAACAGTTATATAGTGCAAGAAAAATAAGTGGGCTGGAAAAGTAGGTGTTAGCCAGATTGTGGAAAATTTTAAATATTAATCTGAAGAGTTTGTATTTTATCCTAGAGGCAAAAGGAAGCCAGCCCACACACCAGAGGCTAGTGCTCCCTGCACATTCCATACACTGCTAGTCAAACTGCTAGTAAGTATTGGAGGTAGGATTCAAATAGTTCCCTCCTGACTACAAGTTCTTTCTGTAACAACACAAAACTTCTCAAGCTAGAGAAGAGAATAAGTAACCCAATGAGATTCAAAATTGTTCCTCTATGCTTTCCCAGGGAGAGGAAAAGTTTATACCTACAAGGATCAAAATGGAGGCAGACAATTTAGAATTACCCAGAAAAAACTCTGAGCTTAAGTCCCTAGATACAAAACCTCAAGTGTTCTGTTTGTCATTCAAAGCCCTTCATAAACTAACCCTGCCTCCTACAACAAATTTCCAGTCTTCTTATACCTTAGTTTCCCCTCTTTACTGTGTTGCAGTAACACTAGCTTTCTTGCTGTTCCTCTATCCCCCTACTCTGGGCATTTTCATTGACTATCTATCCTTCATGCCTGGAATGATCTCTCCTCTCATCTCTGCCTCCTGACTTTCCTGTCTTCCTTCAACTCCCAGCTGAAATCCCACCATCTACAAAAAGCCTATCCCCTTTAATGCTAAGGCTTTCCTCTGCTTATTATTTCCAGTATTTTCTGTATATAAATTATTTGCACAGATTTGTTGTGAGGATTGATGAGATAATATTTGTAAAGTGCTTAGCACAGTGCCAGGTAAATAGTAAGCACTTAAATGCTTGTTCCTTTCCCTTTATCTTCTTTTGACATTGTTTGTCATCTCCCCTATTAGACTGGGAGCTCCTTGAGAACATGGACTGTCTTTGCAACCCCAGTACTTAGCACAGTTCCTGGCATGAAGGTCCTTAATAAAAGTTTACTGACTGACTATTGTAACCTCCTAACCAAGGAAAATGTAGTAGATCTTTTCACCTCCTATCTTCGAACTTCCTTCTCCCCTCCAGCACACATACACCTTCAAAAATTCACCTAGACCCTTAGAGAGCCTGGCCACTGGTTTCATTGCTCCTCATGGAATATATGTGTTACATAAAGTTGGGTGTGTTGGAATGAACACTGGATCTGTGGATTTAGGCCCAAGCTCTACCACTGACTAGATGTGTGATTCGAAGTAAGGTACTTCATTTTTGTGAACCTCAGTTGTCTTCTCTGTAAAACAGGGATAAAAAATTATTGTGAATTCTTGTAAGTTCTTGTAAATCTCAGGGGAGTTGGGAGGCATCTCACCATCAGGAACCTGAATTGGCCAAGAACCTCAATCAACACACCTTTCACCCTCCAGTACCCCAATCAATTAGTTGATATTTATCAAGCACTTGTTATGTATCAGGTAAAAAGAAAGGCAAAAGACAAGCCCTGCTCTCCAGGAGTTCATAGTCTACTGGGGGAGACATTATGCAAACAACTAGGTAGAATTGAGACAAGATAAGGTGGAGATAATGACCAAAGGGAAGGCACTAGAATTAAGCATCACATGTCAGCATTGGTGACAAAATCAGAATCTTGGTGTCATTGTACTAGAGTCCTAATGGACCTCAGAGCCCATCTACTCCAGTCATTTTACTGTTCAGGTGATTAGAGCCCAAGGTCATACAGGCGGGTAGTACCAGAGACAGGGTACATTATCTGGCTCCCAAGCCAGTCATATCTCCACCTACGTAGTCATGCTACTTCCTCAGGCAAAGCTGCAGCTGAATACCAGGAAGGCAAAATAAGCATATTCCAGCCTTTCATTATGCCTACCACAGAGCTGGGGCTGTCTCTTAGAATGGCTGAGAAATTTAACATGAATATAGCCCTATATAATGACCAAATTGGGGCTGGGAAAAGTGAGATAACTTTTTAAATGATGGTGGTAGACACAGGGGACAACAAGGTGATGCAGTGGATAGAGCACTGGTCTGGGAATCAGGAAGACTCATCTTCCTGAGTTCAAATCCAGCTTCAGACACTTAGTAGCTGAGTGATTGAGCAAGCCACTTAATCCTGTTTACCTCAGTTTCCTCACCTGTAAAATAAACTGGAAAGAGGAAATGGCAAAGCACTCCAGTATTGTTGCCAAGAAAATCCAAATGGAGTCATGAAAAGTCAGACACAACTGAAAAATGACTGAACAACCAACAAGCGGATTGAGCACAGGACTTGGAGTCAAGGATTATCCGGGTGTGAATCTTGCCTCCGATGTTAAATGACAGTGTGACCCTGGGCAAGTCACTTAACCTCTCTTTCTGCCTCAGTTTTCTCATTTGTAAATGGGGTTAATAATATCATCTAACCTACAGGGCCTTTGAGAGATTAGTAAATGAGATAATTCGTATAAGATGCTTTGCAAACCATAAACTGTTATATAAATGCTAGCAATTATTATAACCCATGTAACTCGTGGCAAGTCACTTAACCTCTGTTAAGTTTTGGCTTCCTCATGTGTAAAATGAGGGGTTTGGAGTCACCTCTAAGTTCCCTTCTAGCTCTAAACCTATGACTCCATGAGCCTATGATTTTTCTTGCACCCAGGATTCACTTTGAAGCAAGAGTTTCAGTCATAGGGCTTCTCACTCAGGGCAAGAACATCAGATACAGACATCTGAGTAGTAACATCTTATCTAAGAAAAGAAACTGTACATTACCTGGTTGCCTTGTAGGCACCTCAAACTCAAAGGGTACAAAAGAGCCCTTGTTATCTGCCCCCTCCTTTAACTGCACCCCTCATTCAAACTTTCTTTTTTTCAGTTAAGGATATCAACATCCTTCCCACATGCATAACATCCTTTTTTTTTTTTTTTAGGTTATGCAACTGGGGTTAAGTGACTTGCCCAGGGTCACACAGCTAGTAAGTGTTAAGTGTCTCAGGCCAGATTTGAACTCAGGTCCTCCTGACTCTAGGGCCGGTGCTCTATCCACTGCACCACCTAGCTGCCTCAGATGTATAACATCCTAATCTCTTCCCTCCTCCTTCCTCTCCCTCCCCCTCTACATGTCTAATCTTCACTTAGTTCTTGTAGATTCTCCCTCCACATCATGTTTCACAGTTGTCCCCTTCTCCATACTCATTCAACCAATACCATAGTTTAGGCCTTCTTCATGTCTGGTCTTTCTGATTCTAATTGGACTCAATTTCTACCCTTTTCAATCCCCTTTCTGTGGAGGTGACAGAATAATCTTTGCTAGCTTGATATTATATAATTATATACTGATCAAACTTAACCCTGGAGAAGAGATGAGAAAATGAACCTTCCTCCTTTTCTTGGAGAAGTGAGGGACTGATATGTATGATATATGATATATGTATGATATATGATAGGTATGATGTCAGACTTGGTAATTTGTGATAGTTGGTTTGCTTTGAACTATTTTTGTTTTGTTTTTTAATCTTTGTTACAGATGTAGGGGGGAGGAAGAGAGGCATATTTGGATATGAAAGTGATGTAAAAAGAAACCACATTGATAAAACTATTGTGAAAATTAAAACAAATATTCTAAAGTGTGCGTCATTCCAATCGTTACAAAAGCAAATGTGGTCATGTTATTTTCCTCCTCAAGAACCTTCAGTGGCTCCCTTTTACCTCTAAAATAAACTACAAACTTGACATTTCAAACCCTTTGCAGTCTGACCCCAGACTATCTTTCCAGATTTGTTCCACTCATTGCTTTTCTTGCATTTTACATTCCAAACTAACTTACTATTTTTTTAGCTTACTTATTATCATAGAACATTGTACTTCCTGCCTCTTGGGAAAGGTCTTTGTATAGGCACTCTCCATGGGATGACATTCATGACTTCTTCACCTCTACCTTGTAAGATTCTTAACCTTTATTCAAGTCTCATAGCTGAATTTATCTTCTAAGGGAAGCCTTTCTTGACTCTCCCCCTCTTCCCAGATGTTAGCTTTGTTTCTCTTAAATTATATTGTACTTACCTATCCTCTAATGCAAGCTCCTTGAGGTAAAGTACTGTTTTTCATTTTTCTCTTTATAAATGAATCCTTGTTGGATTGATATTTTTCTATGTGTTTTGTTTTGTGTGGCAAAGAGGGTTAAGTGACTTGCCCAGGGTTACACAGCTAGTAAGTATCAAGTGTCTGAGGTCGGATTTGAACTCCAGTCCTCATGAATCCAGGGCTGGTGCTTTATCTACTGCACCACTTAGCTGCCCCCAATCCTTGTTGAATTGAATTAGAAGTGTTTTGCAAAGGGCTCTAGCACTGTGGATTGTGTAAGGAAGACTTGAGTTTAAATCTGGCCTTAGATATTTACTAGTTGTGATGTCCTAGGGAAATTACTTAACTGTTTTGTCTGCTACAATTACCTCATCTATAAAATGGGCATAATAATGTCTACTGTCATGGGGTTGTTGTGAGGAGAAAAACATAATATTTACAAAGTACTTTTGCAAACCTTAAATAATCATATAAACGGTAGCTATAATTGTTACTGTTATTATTATGTTATTATCATTATTATTACTATTAAATAGTAGTAGTAATAGCAGTAGGGATAACAAAATCCTACTCCTGCCTTCAAAAATGCCACATAAATTAGGAAGTTCACTATTTAGCAGAAGCTTTAATTTACTCCTTTTTGCATCTCCTCCCTCCCCTAACTCTCTTCTGAGTACTCTATTCTCTTTGGAAGTCTGACTATCAAAAATCCATTGTTTATTCTCTATGAATCCTAATAGACATATTTTTTCATAAATTATGCTGATGAATCTAGAAGCCTATACATTATGCACACCCATCGATTCTTCTCTCAATTATGGATATATAAATCTAGCTATTTTATTTTTTGAATGCTACAAAACTATACATTTTAACTTGTACCTCTAAGCCTATCTTCTAACATATACATAAATAAATCACACCACTTTCCCATGAATTATGCATTAAATCCACATCTACAAAACTTCTATGCAACTGGTAAGACCTAGAACATATGGCTTTTTAATTGGACACTAAATCAATTTTCATATCTTTGTTGATGGAAATTTTAAAAAAATATTCTCACTTTACTTAAAATGTCTCTTCTTATTATACAGAAAAACCATATATAAATACACACACACATGTACACACACACAAAACAACAATGACAAAATTCCAAACTTTTTCTTTTTTCATATACACTATATCCATGCAAATGATGCAGATATTAAAACAGCTCTTGTGGAGTGAAATTCCAAAGTGTTTAGGGAATATCTGAAAGTAAAAGGTAGAAAAATGATGAGATTACAGCAAGGATGTAGGGAGAGAGATAACTAGAAAGTAAGAGGAATAATGAGAGATACAAAGAAACAAAAGGAGGACGGAAGGGAAGAAGAAAGAAAATATGACAGAGAGAAGGGGGAGACACAGAGAGACAGGCAGACAGAGACAGACACAGACACAGAGACAATGAGACAGAGAAAGAAAATGGAATTGTGACAATAAGAAAAAAAAAACTAGAATAGAGAAGGGATTCTAAATCTGGGGTAATTGGGCCTCTAAGTAGTCTTTGGACAGATTTCAGGGGGCCTTGAACTTGAAAGGGGAAAATACCTTTTTATTTTCATTAACTTTTATTTTCCTTTGTATTCCTATGTATTTTTATACATTGAAAACCATTATTTGGAGAACAGTTCCCTAGACTTCATCAGGCTGCCAAAGGGCTGTAGGATAAAAAAATGGTTGAGAAATCTTGGAACAGAGAAACAAGTTGATATAATCAGTTAACACCTTTTCCTGGGGCACTTTCAATCAATTTTAGTTAATCAGAAAATACTAATTTATCTCTCAGATCATCTAGCTTTAGCAATGCTTGGCGTTAAAAGAGTGTTTTCTTAAAAATTCGAAAGGTAGCAGGCTCTTCTTGTTTATATAAAAGCTTGGTCTGTCCCTCAGCAGCATCAAACATTGACGTCATTAAAGAGGTTGCTGATAGAACACAGCACTGGAATTAGTGGTTGCTTTGCCAACAGACTTTGGGTAGCAAAATCTATCTCGGGAAAGTGACTGGTCCCTCTCCTGTGTTGAGGTAAGTCCTTGCCACCCAAAGGTTCAGGACAACTGCATCTACTCTTTTCCCTGCTGTCCTAATTTTCTAAAACTTAGAATTATAGAGACCCAAGGTTTTACACCAACCTGAAGGCTGGCATTTGGTAGGTAATGATCATATTTTTCCTTAATGATTTATTAACTTTGCAAGATACATCAACATTTAATTCTTTGACTTATTGTTTGCACAGATCTTTGAAAACATGTACCTTGGAGAACATATGTTTACTTTCTTCTATTTTGTACTAAAGAACAGAATTATTCTATACCTTGTATGCACAGTTGTTTGAATGTTGTGTTGCCCATTAGAATATGACCTCCAGGAGGAAAGGGGCAGTATTTTTTGCCTATCTTTGTATCCCCCTTCATGCAGTACAATGCTTGGCACATGTTGTTGTCCAGTTACATCTGACTCTTTTTGATCTTGTAGGCCATATGGTCAATGTGGTTTTCTTGAGAAGAATACTGAAGTGGTTTGCCATTTCTTTCTCGAGTGGATTAAGGCAAACAGAGATTAGGTGACTTGCCCAGGTTTGAACAGCTAGTAAGTGTCTGAGGCTGGATTTGAACTTCCTTCTCCCTGATTTCAGGCTCAGTGCTCTATCTACTTAACCACCTAGCTGCTTTGCACATAGTGCTTACTGAATGCTTCTTGTTTCAATGACTGGTAGGGCATTGTTTTTCAAAAACTATCTTGTTTTTTTTTAAAGATTGAATATATATTCAATTGTCAATCAAAGACCTTGACCAAAGTTTCAAGGTGTACTCCGTTAGCAATAATTTATATAGTATTTTAAGTTTTGCAAAGCCCTTTACATATGTTGTCTCATTTAATACTCATAATAAATCCTTTTTATTTATTTTTTTTTGGTGAGGCAATTGGGGTTAAGTGACTTGCCCAGAGTCAAACAGCTAGTAAGTGTTAAGTGTCTGAGGCCAGATTTGAACTCAGGTCCTCCTGACTCTAGGGCTGGTGCTCTATCCACTGTGCCACCTAGCTGCCCCCACAATAATCTTTTGAGGCAGGTGCTTTAATCCTTTCTATTTTTATAATAAGGATGACAGGGAGATTAAATGACTTACCCAAAGTCATATAGCTAGTGTGAGGCAGGTAGGATTCAAACCCAGATCTTTCTGACTGGAGTCTAGGGCTCTATCTACTTTGTGTGTGGTCAGGGCAAGGAGGGGAGAGGAGAGATAGTGACAGAGACAGAGACAGAGACAGAGGCAGAGTTAGAGACAGAAACAGAGAGATAGAGATAGAGATGCAGAGACAAAAACAGAAAGACAGAGAGAAGAGAGAAAGGGAGGAAGGAGAGAAAGAAGAAAACTGTATATACACATAAACATACTTTATATATACATATTATAGTATACATATGTACAAAATCTATGCAAACTTGAAATTTTCTCAACTCTCTGTTGTGAACTTTGGGGTATTGCTCTTTCTTGAATGACAGAATTTTAAATCTGTCAAAAGTATTATTGGGTTTTAATGTACAAACCATATCCCAGTTAACCTAAACACTTTGACTAATTTTTCTGGAGACATAGTAGAATTCCGGCCACTCTGCCACTCTGGGAGGAGAGACATTGGAATAGGCAGAGATTTTCAATATCCCTCAAATCACACCATATCCTTAGGGTCACTCTAATAACACATACAGGCTACTCCTACAACTACCTTCCTAAGAAGAGCCCAAGCCCCCATTAATGCTTTCCTCTTCTCCAATTCTTTAACCCCTTCTGATTGCCTGACGAGGACATATTTTTCCCTTTTACTGAACCAAACCAATTCTTCCCCTATGCTGTCCACTGAAGGTAGCCTGGAAAATTTCATTCCTTCCCAATAGTGCAAACTCTTCAGTGGGTTATTGGCAGCTGGATAGAGATAATAGTGTTCACAACTACATTAGGAGTAGGACAGGAATTCACATGTTATTTTCTTATTATTTTGTTCCAAGCCTCAGCCAAATTGAGTACATGAAGTGAGGATTATGCATTCCTCTAGCCTGTTCTAATGCACTGTCTCTGAGTTTTTTCTTTCAAGACAATTATGCTGGCTCTTCAGATCACCCCCCTAGGCAAGGTTAGCAAATCAAACAACACATCTTCATATTTCGAAATGCATTAGGTCTTCTTTTTTATTTCTCATTTTGAATCATAAACAGAGAAGGGGGAGGACTAGAGAAATGAAGCACCCATTTGCTGTAAAGAATGAAAGCAACCTCAACCTAGTTCTGGGCTGGGCTTGCCTCTTCCTAGAAGTCTTCCCTAGCTACTCCAGCCAGTAGATATTTAAATCTTTTTTTGAAGTTTTTAAGAACTTTCTTCCTTGCCATTCTTCAAATAATATACTCTATCTCCTGACTCTGGACATTTTCACTGGCTGCCCCCTGCCATATCCTGATCATCTCCATCTCCTGGCTTCCCCAAATTTCTTCAAGTTCCAGCTGAAATCTTACCTTCTGGGAGCAGCTATGTGGTGCAGTAGATAAAGCACTGGCCCTGCATTCAGGAGGATCTGAGTTCAAATCCAGCCTTAGACACTTGACACTTATTAGCTGTGTGACCCTGGGCAAGTCACTTAACCCTCATTTCCCTACCCCACCACTGCCCCCCCCAAAAAAAAAAGAAAAAGAAAGAAATATAAAATCTTACCTTCTACAAGAAGCCTTTCCAGATTCGCTTTTATTCTAGTGACTCTTTTCGCTTTTTCCAATACATATCTTGATGATCATAGCTATTTGATTGGTATCTCCCTCATTAGACTGTGAACTCCTTGAGAGCAAGGACCGTCTTTTGCCTTTCTGTGCATCCCCAGTATTTAGGATAGCTAATATTTTTTTTGTTTTATAATAGATTCTTATTCTTTGTTTATTTATTTGTTGACAACTTGAAAATTTTACTTTCTGTTTTGCCACTTACATATCTTATCTTGTGGCAAATCAGGAAGATCTGAGTTCAAATCCAACTTCAGATACATACTAGTAGGTAACCCTGGTCAAGTCACTTAATCTCTGCTTGCCTTTATCCACTGGAGAAGGAAATAGCAAACCATTCTAATATCTTTTTCTAGAAAACACTATGGACTCTATGATCCATAGGGTAATAAAGAGTCAGATACAACTGAATAACAACAAACTCTTTTCTACCTGTTCATTTCGTGTATGATTCTTCATTACTCAACTAGACTGCAAGCATTTTGTGGGTAAGAAACATTTCACTTATAGGAAGAACAGTGACCTTTGTCCCCTGTCATCTTAAGTGAAACTTTAGGGTAATAATCATCATTAGCCTTTAACACAGAAGAAATACTTGATTGATTGATTATTTGCATAGGTCCACTGATGGAGGCCAAAGGCATAATAGGAGTTGTCACCTTATCCTAAAGAGTAGGAAGACCAGAGGAAGTAATAATTTATGCAGGAACAAAGCAATTCAAAAGAAAAACTTAAACTAAGGTTTTCTGTTGCCCTTGTGCACAAAATTATGGTTCTGTTAAACAAGGTTGTTAGAATATAACTTGGACTTAGCTTCACAAACATGATCTGCAGCTTCATTTCAGTAGAGAACCAGCAAATGGCAGAGCTCAATGGCAAACCAGCAGATGGCAATAATTCAGCAGAGAATCAATATCAGAAAACCATCAGCATAAACAAGTGCATCACCCAGTAATGACAACAGTTGCTCATTGGAGAAAGCAACCTAATAGATAGCCTTAAATCTAATCTATCTTTTGAACTGTTTTGTTGCTATATCAGTAAGTGTCCTTGTGGCTTGGCTGTTATTTAGATTAGGGTGAGAAAATCCTTTTCAAATCCCATCATTTGCTTGTCCACCTACAGTAGACCTATGCAAATTACCCAAAAGCTTCACTAAAAAAAAAAAAAAGAATAGGGAAGTGGGATGGAGTCTTTTCCTGTATTTCTGTCATCACCAAAGTTTCTGCTTCTCCCTACACATTTCTGTTGTATTCCCTAGAATACAAGTGCAATGTAAAATGTGAGAGCATATTCATTTATTAATGCATTTATTTGTTAATTATTCATTTTTTCACACTCTACAGACAAGTGTGATAGATTACAAGTAATATTATCCCAGGAGAGGGTAAAAAACACCATGAAGTGACAAGTCTACAGAAAAGTTGAACATCATCAACCCATGGACCTCCATAAATGAAACTGGTAGGAAGATAAAAAATAGGAGGAATATAGAACCCATTGGTCAATTTTTCTATAATTATTTTTTGTCATCAGTGAAAAGGAAAGCATCATACTTGAACTCTAATTCCTTATTTTTCAATGTGGTATCTGAGAAAGTTGAAATGACATTTAAAAAGACCTAGATACGAAAAGATAGAGTAGACAAAGTTCCAACCAAGAAAATTAGTGTTGGAGATGAGACAATCTTGGAAGCATTGAGCCACCATTTTACAATGTATCTCAAAGACGTGAAGGTTCTGAAGTGGGAGAATGAAAGTTTTATTTTAACCTCCCCAAAGTAATTGAGAGAACAACATCCACCCACCCATATGTCTACTTTGTCATTTTTATATAATCTTTGAGGTTGGCCTATATGGTAGGAGAAGGAAACAGGCTTTCTGTAGGAGAAGGAAACAAGTAAGCTTTCTCAATCAATTCTCTACAATAGAAGATGTCTTTACAGTCACATGAATAAACAGAAAAAAATGAGAGAATTTAAAATCTCACTATAATTATTGCTCATCAATAACCAAAAAAAAAAAAACAAACAAACAAGCCCCCCCCCAAAAAAAAAAAACCCACCATTCAGTTTGGTAGAAAAAAAAAGCAGTCTCACCACAAAGGCTCTGCTCCAATGAGGGATTCTATTCACATTAAGATTATACCATATCCCTTGATAAGTGTTACTATGGAGTTAACTATTCAATGATCCTCTGATAAAATACATCAAATGAGGCATAAAGCAGTGAATTGTATGCTCTGCAAAGTGTTTGCCCTTATCATAGAGGATATGCAGCTATGAATAGAAAAAATATTTCCCCAAGTAAATTTTCCCAGTTATTCCTGTTTGTAGATAATGATATGATGAATTTTTCAACCCCCTGAACATCACAAGTTTTCATTGATGAAATACAAAATTATTTATAAAGATTGGTCTGAAAATCCATAAAGGATTGAAATGAGAAATAACAAATGCCTATTATCCAAACTATGACATGGATTTGAATGGTCAGCCCATTAAGTTAGTGTATCTGTGTGTATATGTATGTGTATACAGTTGCAACTAATCATGACTTCATTAAAAAGGCCTCGTAATGTTCTTAAGTTTCATACACATGTATCAATGTATGCATGTATAGAAACATATAAACAACATGCATCTAAGTATGTATGTATCTATCGCCTATCCATATCTGAAATAGTCACTATAGATGGACTTTGGGTTAGACCCAGAACTGAATGGAAGACAGAGAATAGGCTTGGTTGTATATGAGGACCTATATTTTAAAACAAATGTTCTCCTACATTGATACTATATGTCTGGATATCATGGAGCACAACAGTCTCTAAAGAATCAAAATGACAGATGACCTAAAGAACAATTGAGAGATTTATGATAAGCACAAGAAAAATATATCATTTTTCTAATGATGACCAGTCCATGAGAATTGACATAAGAGACTTCAACAGGATAATGTATGATCAGAAAAAGAGGTGGGTCAGTCATATGGAAAAAAGGAATACTCCATTGATACATATGAAAAGGTTGGGTGGGTCCTCCATGGTAGATCAATGGACAAACATGCATTAGAATTTCATCAGATGAGACGTCATGAAAGGGTTGTTATCTGAAAAAATCATGGCTCCAGTGAATTGCCAGAGAATATAATCAAACATGTTAGGCTCCAATCATGTAGTGGGTACTGAAGTCTGACTCTATGGCAGGCTTTCTCATCCTGGTATAGGCATACCTTCAGGGGGTATAAGCAAACTGTCAAGGAAATATGGGGGATATTTGGTAAATAACTACATTATCTTATTTTAGTTAATTATTCTCTTAATTTTATTTCTTATTTGCATTTGCTTGGCTAACTCTAGAATATTTTCCCTTTCATATTGAATAGAGAGATTAGGAAGGGATTATTGAAATTCAATATGATTGATAAATGTTTTTCAAAAATCCTGTTCTGTATTGATAACTACAAATTTACTGAGAATTGACCCAGTCCCTCAAACCAGGCAGGTGAATTGCCCGGGGCTGACCAGGCTTTGTCAATTCCAGACTCTTGATTGACTTATGGCCCTTCCCCCAAGCTAAATGATCCCCCACTTTACTCCCTGGACTTTATGTTATTTTGTAAAAGGATCCACCTACATTAAGTAGTTTCTATTTAGAGCTAAGTAGCATCTATACTTAACTCAGGTGCAGTTCTATAGTTTCTTTTGTTAAAGGTTCATTTACATTTAGTATTTAGTAGTTTCTGTATAACTCAAGTAGTCTTTTGGTTGCCAATGTTTTGTTACCCTATAAAAACCCTGACCTCGGTTCCCATCTTTGGGTATTCCTAGCATCTTGCCTTGGATACCACAAGCTATAGTTCCTCTGTCCTGATTAAAGACCTTATCTCTCCTATATTCTTTGTTTCCTTAATTTACAGATTAACAGTATCAATAGATTATTTTTATTTTTCATATGCTATAATTTACTCCTTCCATATGATTGACTCATCTCCTTTTCTGATCGTACATTACTCTGTTGATGTCTCTTATGCCAATTCTTATGTATAGGTCATCATTAGAACAATGCTAGAATTTTTTTGTGCCTACCATTAGTTTCTTGATTGTTCTTTCGGCATCTGTCATTTTGATTCTTTAGTCACTGTTGTGCTCCATGATATCCAGCCATTAAGTGTCAGTGTAGGGGAACATTTCTTTTAAAATATGGGCCCTCATCAGGAATGAGTGAGAGATTGTGAGGGAAAGAGAAAGTAGAAAAGAAGACTAGAAGGAAAGAAGGAACAAAGGAAGGAAAAAAGAAGGCAGGAGGGAAGGAAGGAGGGAAAGAAAGAGAGAAAGAAGGAAGGAAACCATTTTTCTACCCATTGGCAGTGGAGGATATTTTAAAGGGAAGATTACTTCATGAGCTGATATTCTCAGACAACAGCTGGGAGCATAGTAGCTCCCCCTGTCCCTCAAGATTAGCCAGGTATTGACTCAGAGGTGCTACAGGATTCACATTGCTTTAATGACTGTTCATTTCTAGGACTTTCTGAAAATTCCTAAAAATGCCATAAATGTAATAAGTATGTAATTGTGTATGCAATTTTTAGGGGTCATGGAGGGGCTGTAAAACTTGGTTGCTTTTATTCACGATGTTGATTGCTTTTTATCACATTGACTGACTATCCAATTACCATCCTACCCACTCCATACTTTCTGCTTGGTTGACAGTATTCTCCTTATGCTGTAAGGAATGGCACTGTTGTAGCCTTCGTCAAGTGTGATTCTCATGGTAACACATTTGTGTGTGTGTGTGTGAATTGCCCATGGAAAGGGTACATTTTGTGGGCCAGGTTCAATAGGTTTCATCATCCTCTCAATTAGCAGACTTCATTTCAGGGAATCTGGTGTAAAATGGAATCTATATTTTGAGTCCTCTAAATCAACTGTATTGTTTCAATCCCTTACTACAGCTGTTAAATATTTATATTTACAATGACTAAGGTATTTGTTGATAACACTGTCATATTATTAATGTTTTATGTTAACATATTCTTACTAGATGCACATGTTGAAAGACAAATGTAAAGGGCTTGGTTGCTTTTTTTTTATCACTGGCAATTTACAAGAAAATATTGCTACACAAAGGAAATCTGGGAGAGGAAACATAATGAATGCATGATCCATATTTCAAATAATTTCTTGTTTTTGTTTCCTACTTCCAGAGAAGATGGAGAGTCTCTTCTTCATTGAGACTAAAGGTAAACAAACCTCAAGGGGTCAAGTCAACTTCTTCCAGAAGGTTTTCCAAGATAATTAATGCTGAATAACTACAGCTACTCACTTTAAGAGAGCCAACCTAAAATTGTTCTAAGGTACAAGGACACCAGCACCATCCTTCCCTTTGGAATTCCCATTGCAATGGCTGATGAGTGAGGATGAAAATACAATGTGAATTATGTGACATAGGGCCTCAAAGATCTACAATCTTCGGTAAACATCATTTCTTTCATTCAAACTAGCTTTTGAGGGCTACTCTGGATGACTTCAGGTATCATAGGCACAACAAATATTTTCCCATCACTTACAGCAACTTTGGGGACTAAATAGAAATGTGGCATATTTCCAAACCCAGTAGTAGCCAGAGTTGTATCATCAGCCTTTTAAAAAATTTTCACTGTATGTAACTGCACCTTGGAAATCAGCAGATGGAAAAAAATCAGGGCTTGCTTTACTGTTTGTTGATTATTTAGACTTACAGTGATGGAAAAAGTGTTGACAATTCAGATAAACTTAAAAAAAAAATTGTCATAGGCACATTTTCTCGCCATAGAGCTGGTGTTAAAACATTACCAGTACACCTCTGGCCAACCTCCTTTCTCTCCATAATAAAGAAAGTCACCTGAAAAAGATGCTGGACATGAGTTGAGTTCTGGATATGTCACTTCTACTTGTGTGTCCTTATTCTGTTTTGGTCCCCAGTTACCTCAAATGTAAAATCACAAAGTTTTTTGGGCAAAGTTGTAACTTTAAAAATGTAGGGCTTTGAACTAAGATGATCTCTATGATCTCTTTCAACTCCAAATTCAACTCTAAAATCTATGATCCTTGCCACTTTCCCAGGCAATTATAAATATATAAAAAATATTGTCACATGGGACCTCAAAAGACTTTCCAACAATCTCAGCAATTCTATACAGAGCTCTACAGGGACCAGAATAAGAAGGGTTTTTTTCCTAAACTAATTCAGCAAAATATACTTAGTTAGAACTGGAAAATCCCTCACTAGGAAGATCCAGAATCCAGGTAAATAGCTAAAAGACTATATCTGGGGAGAAGTTCTCAGAAGAAATCAGTATGAGGTAATTTGTTTGCCTTTACTTTATAGGTTTGGGCCATAAAGCTAGCATTTCAGAGACTGTTTATTTTCTTCCTGCCTATATTTCATTTATGCAAACAACATTTATTGATTGCCTATTTTTGTGCAAAGTATTATGGAGCAGGGGGGAATACAAAGATAAATAAGAGGACTGTTCCTGCTGTCATAAAGCTTATACTCTGGAAGAGTATATGCCAGCAAATGAATAGTAATATCCTGGGTTAAAATAGTGATAGGTATATCACAGGGTAAGCTGAGTATATGTGTGAAAATCTACAAAAGTGATACTTATTACCACTGATAATCCCCTCCCCTCAATGAATAATGCAATTTATACTTTTAAAAAATGCACTGAATTGCACACAATGTAGAAATTTATAGCAAGCTTCCAAGTCCTTTCAACCTACCTCCCACCAAGATTAACAGCCCCCCCAACATACACACACACACACACACACAATTTTTGGGGAGAGAAATTAGGTCATGCCTCATCATATCCAGAAGAACTTGTAGTCACATATCTGTCATTTATTGAGTAGTTCAAGATTTATGCAGTGATTTTCCACATATCATTCACTTGATCCTCACAGCAATCTTACTGAAGATATTAACCACATTTGCAGTTGAGAAGATTGAGTCTCAGAGAAGTTGTGACTTACCCATAATCATACAGCTACTTAAGTCTATGAGTTAAGATTAAAACTCAAATCTCTCCTAACCCTAAGCTCAGTGATCACTATCTCATACCAAGCTGCCTACCTTTCTTACAGTCATATGGACCAACCCCTAGCTGGGAAATAGTAGGGGGTGGTAGAATACATTATACTTCACATTAAATGGCAGAGAAGCAGGTAGTAGTGGTATAGAGGGGTTTTATATTGGATCTGGAATCTTGAGTTCAACTCTTGTCTCTGCCATTTACTAGTTATGCAAACTCAAGCTTCCTGACGTCTCTGTTTCTTCATCTATAAAATGGGAGATAATGATACTTTAAATGCCTACCCCAAAGGATTGTTGGGAGAAAAAAAACTCATCTGCAAAGCTGTAACTCTTATTGTTTAATAAACCTGTAATCTCATCAATGTTGCTACTCCCACTGAGCAGATAGTAATCCATTCTTGCTTGTTATCCTGCAAGACTTTTGTCCTGGTCTTCCCATTAATTCTTTGCAGGAATCACAACCATTATGTTGAGGGTTTTCCTCTATGTCACTTTACATCACATGGGTATCAATGAATCACACAAGTGATCATTCTTTACCTTTGCAATATGACCACTTCCCCTCTATTTTTCTGGCCATATTTTTTCTTTTATATTTCTATTTCAGGCAATTTTATGTTGATTACAAACTATAGTCAGCTTATGCCTCCTACATGTCTCTCTACTATGTGACCTTCACTTGAAAGCTTTGATGACTATGACATTCTATTATTTACATTCATATGGTCAAACTGGAAGAATATTGATGTTAAAAATGAAGTCTTTTGTTTTTGGGAAAACTTGGGGTCATTAAAAGCACTTTGAAATTTCCTAAATGCATGTCTGCTCAGCTCTATACCGAATTCATCATCCTTCTAGAGTGGTCTGCCCAAGATATATGTACTGATGAAACATTAATAATGGTGGTCAATACCACTTTGTGTCAGAAACTGGGTATTAGGCAGTCTTCATCCACTTGTATTTTATTATGTGGATAGTAAGACTAAATTCTTCTGAGTTATTACAGATTTCAATTAGATAGTTTCATATTGTTCAGAGACTTGATGAAGTTAGCATAGTGTTATTTGAAACAAAAGAATCTAAATTACAACCACTCATAAGGCATCAAGGTGTCATACAGAAGAGAGCACTAGACTTGGCTTCAGGAGGACCTGTGTTTGAATCTGGGCTTAGACACTAAGTGACTTAGCCTGGGCAAGTCACTTAAACTCTTTCTGATTTAATTTCCTCATATGTAAATATTGAGGGACAATAAGATAGGATCTGTTATGAAACATTTGTAAAAGCCTGTCTATTGCCTTTTCATGCTTTTAAAAGGACACCCTCCAAAATAAAAAGACACTTTCAATATTTCTGTGTAATTATTTGCATAAAGATGTTGTAGAGATGGAATAGTAGCTATGGGTTTGGTAATTATTGATATTTTCTAGATCATTGTTTAATTTTTAAAATATATGTATAATGAGACACTGGACTTATACTCCCCCAAATTCCAAATCCCACTTCCCTTACCCTATCATCAAGTTGAGTCTCAGTGTTTGGCTACATTTCTCTCCTTAGACTCCTGGGGGGAACTTATAAGTGGCATTGAAGTTCTTCAAATGCTATTGATTTTAGCTTTCATTCCATTATGTTTTCCCAATGTCATTTGCAAGTTCTAGTTAATATCTTCTCAATATCATTAAGAACAGTGATTAGTGGCCCATTATTAATTTAAACAGTTGATTCCTCCTTGATACCAATTAACCAATTAACATCAACTTTACCAAGGGATATAGTGGGAATAGGGATACAAATATTTTTCCAAACCAAGTCACACTCTCCCTTCTACCACTGCGGTTCCTGTGGAAAGGTTCAGGCTTAAAACTGTTGGAACCAACATTTCTACCACCAAATTCACTTCTGATTTTTGTCACTCCTTTGCTTGTGGGGCACATCTTAGATGCAGGGTTGATTTAATGCTTGACTGGGCGAAGAAGGTCACTCCTGAAAGCCATCTTCTGGATAGTTTTCTGACTTTTCAAGATCTCACAAGACCTCACACCAAAAGAAAGAAGTCACAAACAAGAGGCAGCTACATCCTAGCCATAGGCTTGCCTAGGGCGTCATGTACACACAAGCTAGCCAAGTTGGGGATAATCCCACCAATTCCACTCCAGGCTCTCCAAATACCAGAAAGCTGTTCTTATACTGCATGACTGTAGGAAGGAAATAGAGACCAGTCTTTTGTAGACACACTCAGTTTCACCGAAGAGTTCTTTTAAAAGGCTTTTCCTCATCACACAATAGGCAGGAATTAGTCACTGAATGTCTGCACATGCTCTGAAGTGGAAGGCTTTACTACATATGACCAGAATGAGGATCCTCAAGTAATCTTTTGGTTTGGCACCAGATAGAGCAGACTGTTCAAAGTATTGAATTCATTGGCCAGTCACTGTTACAAAAACATTATTATTATCCTTTGTTTCTACATCACCTACATTTACCAAGGGGTCTCTGCTCTCCCTCCCTCATAGAACCATCCCATAAAACAAAGATGAAAAGTTTTAAAAAGTTTCAGCAAATGTAACTAGTATATTGAATTAGTCTGATGTTATAGCCAATATTTCACATCCGTAGTCCCCCACCTCTGCAAAGAAAGGAGAGGGGGGTATCTCCCCCCCCACCCATAAATGCTGGTTGTTATAATTTTATAGAATTTGGTGTTTATTTTGTTGTTTCCATTTCCATTATGTGCCCATGCTGTATACTGTTCTTCTGGTTCCACTTACTTCAGTTCATATAAGTTTCTCTATGCTTTTAAGGATTTTTCAGTGTTTATTCATTATTACTTATAGTAGAATAATATTCCATTATATGTTTTACCACACTTTGTTTAGTCATTCTTCCCTAAGAAATAGGTATCTTTTTTATTTCCAGTTCTTGGCTACTACAAGTTATGCTATAAATATTTTATTGTCTATGGGTCTTTGCCTTTAGTCATTAACCTCTTGGGGTATATGACTGGCAATGAACTCTGTGGGTCAAAAGGTATGGAGAAACCACTCTCTTACATAATGACAAATTGCTTTCCAGAATGATAAGAACAATTAGAAGCTCCATCAGCAGTGAACTGTCTTCTCTTTCTGTGTGTACCTTTTTATAGTCTCTCTAGCATTGACACTGGCTTTCATATGTCATTTTGCTAATTTGTTGGGGGGGCAGGATAGTTCTCTTTTTATTTGTTATTAGGAATTTTTTTCATATAATTGTGAATAGTTTGGAATTCTTGATCCCTTGATAATACTTTTTCATCCTTTTTGTCTTTATAAAATATTTTGTTATAGCTAGAATACCAATTGTTAAGTTAAAGTTTTTAGCTTGTCTAAATATTGTAAGATTTTAGCACCCTCCACCCACTCCCCTCTCCTCTCCTTTCCTTCCCTCCCTGCCTTCCTTTCCTCTCTCCTTCCCTCCCTTCCCCTCTCCTCTCCTTTCATTCCCTCCCTTCCCCTCTCCTCTCCTCTCCCCTCCTCTCCTCTCCTCTCTTCTCTTCACTTCTCTTCTCCTTTCCTTCCATACACAACTACTTATTAGAGAAGTATAAAGGACTGAGTCCCATTACATATTTTCTGTTTTATGGGTTACCATGATTAAATAATTCATGACCTAGTAGCTAGTACCTAGATTACTAATGATGACCTTTCTGAACTTAGCTAGGCTGGTTCTTGGAAAGCACACTGAAACTAAACTTGAATCCTTTCCGGCTTGGTAGAACCAGCGAAGGATTATACTCAGATGGCTTAACTTTTGAAAAGCCAGGCCTTCTTCCATCTCATAATGGTGTACTGCAGTAGAACTTTCCTGGATATTACAATGTTTTAATCTGTAAAAGAATAGTGTGACCTAGTGGTACCAATCCAATTCAATAAACATTCACTGAACACCTACAATGTGTCAGGCACTGTGCTAAGCATTGGGGATAAAATACATAAAAAGAAAGAACCTACCCTTAAGGAGCTTACCATCTAATAGAGGGAAGTCAACACATAAAAGGAGTCAGGAAAGGGGAGACACCAGGGGTACCTGGCATAAAAGCACCTTATATAAGGAGCTGAAACAAAACAGAGCAGCAAATACAGGGTTCAGGCTGTTCCATAAATGATGCTATAAAGAATGGCTCTTCAGCCCTCAAAGAAGAGGGAGGAGGAGGTGGTGTCAATGAAGACTTGATTTAGTAGCATTGTGATGAGATTAAGTGTGGTTAGCTTAACCTAGGAACCAGGGTAGCAGATGCAAGATATAACTAAGTAGTAAAAGTACATCTAGATTCAACTCTCTCTCATCTTGATTTTAAAGTTGAAAAACTTTCTGAAGCTCCAGTTGGCTTTAGAGCAGTTTAAGCATTAAAATTCTTGCTACTTGTAACTTCTTAGTGTGGGGTCTCCCTTTTTTTTTTTTGAGTGGGTCAATGAGGGTTACGTGACTTGCCCAGGGTCACGTGACTTGCCCAGGGTCACACAGCTAGTAAGTGTCAAGTGTCTGAGGCCAAATTTGAACTCAGAATCTCCTGAATCCAGGGCCAGTGCTTTATCCACTGTGCCATCTAGCTGACCCCAGAAGTTAAGACATCACTATCTGGGAAGAAGGCAGAGAGAATATAGGCTTCTTCTTTTTTTTTTCTGGTGAGGCAATTGGGGTTAAGTGACTTGCCCAAGGTCACACAGCTAATAAGTGTCAAGTTTCTGAGGCCAGATTTGAACTCAGGTCCTCCTGAATCCAGGGCCTGTGCTCTATCCACTGCACTACCTAGCTGCCCCTGGGGCCTCCCTTCTAATTATACCTCTAATTCTTTACAATGGGGAAAACTCCTTTTCTTTTCCACATAGCTTTTCTTTGTTACATGGGCTGCTCCACAAGAAAGATTTTTATTCCATTCCTTATGCATACTCAAGTAGGAAGCAGCATGCCCTCCATTCTGAAAAAAAACCTGTGATTGTATTTTTTTTTTTTTTAGGAGCAGTTAGCAAGTTTAATTTGGTGAAAGTAGAGACCAGGTAGGCCAAAGAGGACATGTGGTGGGGATTGGAAGAAAGGAAGTTGGTAACCCTGACAATGTAGTTGGTTCCTTCAGGGGCGAGAGGATCATTTTCACACTGAGAAAGTTAGGGGATTCTTTGTGGAAAGGTTACTTTTGTTCTCAGCTGTTCAGCACTGTCTGAACTAGCTCTTCAACCGTTGCTGTACTCATGCCCTGCCACAAACACTTCCACTCTTCCTCTGACATCTTCTTACCTAGAGTGATAAGCACGTGCTGTATTTCAGCCCTCATAACTGTGCCATTCCCTTCCTTATCAAACACCCACATGCCCTCTACATAGTCTTCATATATGCCCTGGTCCTTATTCTTTGCTATAGTCTGCAACATTGACAGAAAGTATTCAAAGTCCAGCACCTTCACATTCATCTCATCACTCTTGGGATTTCTTAAGACCTTGAGCACCTTAGCATTGGTGGAGTTCTGGCCCAGGGCCCACATCATATCCCCACACTGGCTGTATAAGATCTTTCCATCCCCTGTGCGGTCAAAGAGCTGGAAGGCCTCCTTGAACTCAGAAATCTGATCCTCTGTGAAGTCACACATCTCGGCTGTGCAGCTCAGTCTCTGCTGTTATAGCTGCTGGCTCTGCTGTATGCAATGGCTCCGTTGATTGTATCTTTATAATCAAAAAACTTTTCTTTGTCATCTGAATTTACTAACTTGTGGTTTCCATCTTCTATTGAAGTCTTTAGAGCTCAAAATGTTATATAATTTAATTTGAATGGAGCTATTTGATATAATCTAAGCTACTCAGAGATAGTTTTTACCACCTCAACTTGCTTCATAAAGGGCTTATACTAAGCTCTCACCCAAATATACATACACATATACACATATGTATACATATGTATCTATAGGCAACTATGTACATACATGATTTAAAAGACATAGAAATTGTGCTCTAATAAATTACAAGCAGTGTGATTTCAGAAAGGCCTGGAAAAACTTGTATGAACTTATGTATAGGAAGTGAGCAGAACCAAGAAAATGTTATGCACAGTGACAGTAATACTGTTTGATGAAGAACTGTGAATGACTTAACTATTCTCAAAAATACAATACTCCAAGACAATCCCAAAGCACTAATGATGAAGCATACTATCCACTTCCAAAGAAAGAACTGATATTGAATGAGCACAGACTGAAGCATGCTATTTTTCACTTTCTTTCATTTTTTCTTTTATTTGAGTTTTCTTATACAAAAATTACTAATATGGTAATGTCTTACATAATTGTACAAGTAAAACCTATATCTGATTGCTTATCATTTTAGGGAGGGAAGGAAGGAGGGATAGAGTTTGGAACTCAAAACTTTAAATTAATATGTTTATTATTTAAAAAATAAAATTAACTAATAAAAACAACATAGGAAAAGAATTTGTATGTGATTTTTTCACATACAGCTATAGCTTTCATCCAGAATGTAACCTGCAACCCTTCAAGACTGATTACCATTCAGCTCAGCCACTTTTGTAGGAAAAAAAAAATACCATGTTAAACGATTTCATGAATTCACAGCTATACTTGCAGACCATGAAAGGGGACCTCATTAACCCTGAAAATATAGCAAATGACAACCAATATCTACTTAGTCATTATTTATGATGGAATGATATCTTGCTTCTCCTGCTTCCCTAACCTAATCCTGACATTGTAAAGTGCCAGGCCATGTTTATTTATTAGCAATGTTCATTCCCTGACAGTTTGCAGCCTGCAAAAAGATTCCATAAGCCAAGGAGGCCAAAAGATAAGAAATCAAACCCTTCTTCACTAGGGCATCCAACCTGCTACTAGGACATTAAAATGCATTACACATTAGTCAGGAGCTTTGCCTGCCTATAAGGTGCATGGAATATTGTATAGGCTAGGATTGGTTTTGCAAATAACTGGACTATGCATTCATAAGATTATACCATTTGGAGCTAGAAAGGACTTTGAGGATTATATAGTCCAAACCTTTTTTGCCTTTTTAAAAAATATATATATATTTTTATACTGTTTTTTTAATGGAACATTAATTTCCAAATATATCCTTCTGTCCCTCCTCATACAGACAGCTATCTCATGTAACAAGGGTTTTTAAAAATAGAGAATCAAAACATTTTAGTAAATCTTCAGAACACATCACTTTTACATAACAAGTATCTGTTTGATTTATGAACTTGTGATCCAGTTTTTTTAACTAAATTTTCTTCCTCTTGAATTCTTCAGTAATTTTAATCTTTTTTTTTCTTCTATTTCCCCTATTGCTCACTTTATGACTCTTCTCCTTTGATGGCAACTCCCTCAGAGACTCTGTGTCAAACCTGTTTCAGCCACGTTCCATGATAGGGAATTTGCTTTTTATTCCACTCAGTCCCTGACCCAAGTGATTTCTGGGGGGACAGAACTATTCTCAGATATATATCTATCCTGTTTCCTTCAGAACTGGAACAAGCATTACATACATGATCACATCCTACCCCAGTTTCCTATGATGTTTAGTTTTCTGGTTGAACTCTGCTGCCACTAACTATAAGTCTTCAAGTGTTCTCCCAAATTCTTCATATTTAACATTTCTTTCAGCATGTACTATAGCCTTACACTCATGGACCATAATATCCCCAAGCAATGGGTACTTACTCTGTTTGTTACTACAAAGAAAGAGCTGCTATAAGTTTTTGGTGTATTCATATACACATTTCTATCTGTATTTTACCTCTTTAGGATATAAACCTAGCAAAGGACAAAGAGTATAGACATTTTCATCAGTATTTAAAAAAAATATAATTCCAAATTTTATGCCAGGATGGTTAAATGAATTCAGTTTCACCAACACTGTATAAGTGTACCCATCTTCTTATATAGCCCCTCAGACATTGTCCATTTCAATATTTTGCCATTTTTTATCAAAATGTTAGATTTGATAAATATTTATTAATTGATACATTGAGTTCAAATACAGCCTTGGTAGCTTATTTATACACCCTAGCTGTGTGACCTTGAGCGAGTCATTTAACCTCTAATCAGCTTTAGTTTTCTCATCTGTAAAATGAGGATAATCAAATAAAAGGCTTATGTAAATAGCATCTATTGTTATTATTATTTAGAATTTATATAGGTGATAATAATAAGGGTCAGCTAGGTGGTATAGCACATAGCATGCTGGACCTGGAGATAGGAAGACTTAAGTAAAAAATTCAGCCTCAGACATTTATTAGCTGTGTGATCTTGGCAAGTTGCTTAACTCTGCCTCAGTTTCCTCATATGTAAAATGAGCTGGAAAGGAAAATGGAAATCCCCTCTAGTATCTTTGCCAAAATCCCTGCAAAAGGAGTCACAAAGACATGGATGTGACTGAAAAAAAAAAGACTGAACTGACTTGAATAGATAAACAAAGCCCTTCAAATACTCTTTTTTGAAGATGACATTGTAATGATTGTCCCAGAATATTTCAGGGCCTCTTCAATGAGATTCAGGAGCCCTAAAAAGAAAATAGGTATGTTCTCTACAGGAAACAAAAACAAGTACAAAAAGAAGAAATAGATGTAAACCCTTTTTTTGGGTAGACTATGCCATGGAAATGGATGGAAAGTTCACTCTTTTAGCTCATCCTAATGTATATATTTTGAATAACCCCTGAAAAAGGACAATGAGCTAGGTTCAGAGCCATATATGAGGGATCAATCAACAAGCACTTATTAAGAGTGTAGTATATGTCAGGCATTGTATTAGGCCCTAGAAATGCGGAGAAAAATGAGAGACCTTGAACTTAATGAGCTTTCATTCTATCAAGGAAGGCAACCATATTCTTTTCCGTGTATGATCAAGTAATTTACATTTGTCTCATAATTGTGTGAATGCATGGTTGCCTATAAGGGACTGAACTTTTAAGAGAATGACCTTTGACAGTTCATTTGTCTGAGATATAAATTTGCCTCTGAGAAAAGCACTTGCTTAGTTGTCAGGGTTGATAGTTTAATTGTCTGTGGCATAAATCTGCTCAGAATTCTAAGAGAAGCAGATACTGAAGTTGTCTGACTTGCTTATTTGAATGTGACAAATGAGAATACTGTAGTGACTAGACAGTAGGTTTGAAGAATTTTTAGGTAAATCACTAGGGGAATATGAAGATCTGAATTGCTCTATGATTATAGGACAAATATAATTTACTCAATTATAGACAAAAAGTTAAAATGTAGTTAAGAACCATAAGCTAAGGTGGATTCATTTTCAGAGGTGTCTGAAAATCCAAAAGAAAGTAGAGAGGTGAAAGGACAGATTTCAGAACTATGTAAAAGAGAAGCAGTACATCTGTCTTTATACTGTCACTTATCACTAAGCAGATTGGTTGGGTAATGAGAGCTTTGAATAGTCTCTACTGCTGTCTACTATGGAGGGGAAGGAATTGAAATAATATACTCTGAACTCATGATTTTCTGCTGAGAAGAGATATCCTATCACATAATCATAGATTTAGAGCCAAGGAATTTGCATGAAAGGGGGCATACTTAAATCACTAGTAGTGGATTCTCAAATGATGGGGGAGGGGGGGATTATTTTTTTTTTCTTCTCCCTTTCTTTTTTTTTTCTGTATATACATGTGGAATATTTGCTCAAATCACCGCTCAAATGAGAGGCCATTGCCTACAAAAAGTAGAGTTATATGAACTTCTGATCGAATGTTTTTAGACTAATTACTTTTGGGGGCAGCTAGGTGTTGCAGTGGATAAAGCACTGGCCTTGGATTCAGGAGGACCTGAGTTCAAATTCCACTCAGACACTTAACATTTACAAGCTGTGTGACCCTGGGCAAGTCACTTAACCCTCATTACCCTGCAGAAACAAACAAAAAAACCAACCAAACAAACAAAACAAACACAAACAACAACAACAACAAAAAGACTAATTACTTTCTTCATTCCTTCTTGGCTCCTAGTCTACCTTATAGTTTTCCTATTATTCTCTCTTTCCCTTAACTATTTCTTTGGAATTTTCTGTCTTATTCCAATGATAATTACAAAGTTGAGCTGTATTTTGATTCATATAATCTACTTTTAATGCTGTATTAATTTATTTATTGTTTTATATCTTGCCTCCTTTCCTTTAGACTTTTCAAAAGTATTCCTCCCTCATCACATGGCAAAACATTTCTTTTCCTTCAAGTAACTAGGGGGTCTGGGCTAAATTCAAGGAGAAAAAACTATTTTTTTCTTACCCTTCACACATCAATCATTGGTAACTATGTTGCTGGGAAGGTCTCTAAATTAAAATACTTCAAAAGCACAACCTTGGGAATGGAAACAGAGGACCTTTTTTTCCAATAAAAGGTTTCAATATTGCCTCCAGAGACTCCCTAGAAAAAGCTGGTCAGGTCTTGTCTAACATTTTTCCGTCATTTGTTTGCATGAAGAGTTTTTGAGATTTTCTCAGGGGCTGGGGAAAGAGGTTTGAATACCTTGAATTAAAGATGAAGTCTCCTAAAAGGGGGCTGAGACTAGTTTAGCCAGGCTGGTTGGTGTTACTAGTGGACTTCATCACTTCCTACATAAACTGGACCAAATGTGAATGTCAGATGCTTGGGGAGATAAGGCACTTTTACATAGAACTCCCTCCCACATTTACCAATGTTTATAGCAAACTTTTAAAAATATTTTGATAACTATTTAAATATAATTAATTTCCTTTATGAATTTACATATTTTATTTTACATATTTAAAAAATTATTCTGTGAAAGTCTCTGTAAGCCTCACCAACTGCCAAAAGAGTCTATGAGGTTAAAAAAAAAGGATTAAGAACCCCAGCTTAAGGTGTATTTAAAAGTTGAGTCAGCATGTTATGGTGGATAAAGAGTTGGTCTTGGAGCTAGAATGACTAGAATACAGGTTCTGGCTCTAAGTCAGGTTGTATGATCCTGGGCAAGTTGATTAACCTTCTAGTGCTCCAGCTAACTTCTTGAGAAACCAAGTTGTGAAGAAAGTACTGATTGACATAGCTGATTGATACATTGAAAAAAGTATGGGGGCAGCTAGGTGGCACAATGGATAGAGCACCGGCCCTGGAGTCAGGAGTACCTGAGTTCAAATCCGGCCACAGACACTTAACACTTACTAGCTGTGTGATCCCCGGCAAGTCACTTAACCCCAATTGCCTCACCAAAAAAAAAAAAAAATGTATGAAAACATGTGCAATGCCCAACTCCTGTGAACCTCTCACCTCTATGAAGTCAAAGAAGTGAGTGAGGGGAACTGGGAATATCTTCTGATATCCTCATTCAAGTCCTACTTGATCTTTATGAATTTCTTACATTTACTTTTAATTGTTTGGCCTGTAGTTCTTTCTGTTTACATTGTTGTATGATGCTTTCTTGGTTCTGCTTATGTTACTCTGTATCAGTTCATGTAGATCTTTTCATGCCTCTCTATATACATCACACATATTTTTTATATAGTGCAGTGATATTCCATTACATTCATGTACCACAATTTGTTTAGCCATTTTCCAATTGATTGACATCTACTTTGTTTCCAGTTTGCAATTGTAAAAATTGCTGTTGTATATATTTTGACATATACTGTATTATGACTTTCTTCTTATCAATGGCTTCCTTGGGATATATACCCAGTAATAAAGTCTCTGATTCAAAAGGTGTGGACATTTTAGTAATCTCATTTGCATAATTCCTTTTTCCTAAATGGTTGTACCACTTCACAGCTCTTCCAATAATATATTAGTATGCCTATTCCACAACCATTGCAAAACTATCTCTTGCTATTTTTGGTCTTTTTTTTTTTGGTGTCAATTTGCAGGATGTGTGAGGTGAAACTTCAGGGTTGTTTCCATTTTAATTTCTCTTATTACTGACTTAGAGCATCTTTCACATGGGTTGTGAATACTTTGCAATTCTTTTTTTGGGAATTGTTTGTTTATACAAGCCCATTATTGGATAAGGGGCACTGAGACATTAAGTGACTTGCTTAGTGTCACACAGTATGTCTCAGAGTCAGATTTAAACTTGTCTTCCATACTCTTGAGGCCAAATCCATGCACTATACCACACTGACTTTATACGTTATATAAACTTTGTACTTATCTGTGTCTGGGAATCAGGTAAGTGGCCTGAGAAACCAGGCTGTTGAAGAACGAACTGATCTGGCAGAAGAAACCTAAAGCTTAGGAATTTTCTCCAGTTTGTGTTAAATTGCAAACTCACTTTAATCATCAAGTTGAGGAAGGGGGTAACCTGGTTCTACCAAAACATCCTTAGAAATTTTTGTCCTCCAAGTGCACTTCACTTTTAATTATATTCCATGGCTCATGTAGGATCCCAAGTATGGAATCAAAACATCTCATTACCTTGCATATGTGTGTATAGTGTGTGTTGTTTTGAATATTTGATTGGCAATATGGGATGCCTTTTGTAACAGTCAGTTTGGGTTAGGGTGACATTTTTCCTTGGATGAATCTCACCTTGTCCTTTGTTTTAGGTCTAGCCCCAAGGAACCCTCTTTAACCCAGGGACACATGTATCCACCTACTCACCTTCCCCCTTTGTACTTCTAGTGAACTGAAATCAAAATTCAAGCACATTGCATAGCAACCACTAAAGAAGAGTCTTTAATACACCCTTTACCTCTCCCTTCCTCATTTGACAGATGAGCAAACTAGAAGGTCAGAGAAGTGGAATGACTTGCTTAAGGTCACATAACCATTTAGCTTTAGAGGCCCAGAATAGAATCTCTCTCAACTCCCAGTTTTGTGTTTTTCTCCAGTATTACCCACCCACACCCTAAACCATTGTTAGCCACAAAAACTTTCACTCAGATTAGGCCATCAGACTTTCAGGCATCTTATTGAGGAAGGGACACAGAATAAGGGCATTCTGAAGAGGGGAAACAATAGAGGATGAGGACTAAGATTTAAGAGCAATCCTAATATAGTGAGTAGAGAGCTGGCCTTAAAGGCAGGAAACCTTTCTAGACTACACCCAGTCCTCATTCAACCTGTCTGTGCCCTAGGGACTAGGCAACTCTAAGAGTGTAAACTACAGAACAAGTGATCATTTGCATCAGAAGAGTCCCTATGCCTTTTATTTTATTGTTGTTTTTGCAGGGCAATGAGGGTTAAGTGACTTGCCCAGGGTCACACAGCTAATAAGTGTCAAATGTCTGAGGTCGGATTTGAATTTAGGTCCTCCTGAATGAGGGGCTGGTGCTTAATCCACTGAGCCACCTCACTGCCTCATCCCTATGCTTTTTAAAAGAGAATTCTGGTTTTTAAAATGGTAAATGGTAAAATGGTAAAGGGTAAATGATGAGACTCTCTGGCAGCTGGTTCGAGCTCCAGACATTCTGGGGGTCAGAAAAGGGAGATCAGCTAGAGTACAGGCACCTTCCCCCATCCATGAGGGCAGCCCTGCCACATGCCCACCGATCCTTTACTATTTCAGCATTGTTTCCAGCAGGAGATTACTGATCAGGCTGGAACTGAGTGCTCCAGCAAGAGATAGTGCCCTCTTGGATCTTAGCAGCATTGGGAATAAATAGAAATTGTTTTCTATTGAACGTACTGTCAACTCTTCTTTAGATTACAAGAAGTGATAGGGCCAGCTTTTCCTGGATCTTCAGGGGGCATGGATTGAACTCAATTCAGCAGGAACACAATTATTTCTGAAATAGCGTAGGAGTGTCAGTCTCTAGAACAGAACTGCAGTTCTCTTCTAGGGGTTTGGGGAAGATTAAGGAGAAGCAATTCAGCTATTATGAAGTCACACTCTCTTGGGCCCAATTCTCTCTTGTTGGGAGTCCTTAGGGGGCTCTCAGGAAGTAGCAACTGGCCCTTATCTTTAAGGAAGCAGTGCTGGGGAGACACCTGGGGCTGCCAAGGTTTTAGAAACTAACTCCCCACCTCCAGCTTCAGGCTAATCTGATACTGTACTTTCCAGGCTTAAAATGAGAACTGGTTTATTTAGAGGGGGCCAGGTTGTCCTGATTAAAATATTTCTTTCTGGTGGCTATGAGGGGAGAAAGTATATATACATAATAATGATGATATTAATAATAATGTTGATCCATTCGAATCTCTTTCACATGCATTATCTCATTTGATCCTCAATACAACAAAGGCAGCATCAACAACTTTATTATACAGATGAGTCAATTGCAACAAAAAAGGTTAAGTACCTTACCTAAAGTCTCACAGCTAGTTAGGGACTAAACTAGGAATACAATTCTGGCATCATAACTCTGGGTCCAGTGCTCTTTCCCTACACTGCAGCTGTAATAGACAGTCTTCTAAAACGCAGGGGTAAAAAAAAAAAAAAAGGTTTTTTATGCTTTAAATCTGGGTTTTCCACTGATTTCCAATGTCAGGTCAGAGATTCTTTATCTCTATTTTCAATGGAATTTCTTCAGATCTTTTTTTTTTTTTTTTTTGTAAGATGTCTGCTGGAGGCGGCTAGGTGGCTCAGTGGATAAAGCACCGGCCCTGGATTCAGGAGTACCTGAGTTCAAATCTGGCCTCAGACACTTGACACTTACTAGCTGTGTGACCCTAGGCAAGTCACTTAACCCCCATTGCCCAGCAAAAAAAAAAAAAAAAAAAAAAAAAAGATGTCTGCTGATTTGCTGAAGGTTCCCAGCTTCTATTCTAAATTGTGTATTCCACTCCTTACCTCTTCCTTCATCTCTTTTATTAGACTTCCTTAACCACTTTAGGGCTCCCTGTGCCTTCTCATTTTCTAGGATTTGGATTTTAGTTACAGTAGAATTAGTCTTGTTTTAATTATAAGAATCATTATAATTATATGTGATTTTTATCAATCTTATACACAGCTGCCAAATTGTTCTTCCCAAAGGAGAAGTCCGACCATGTCACTCTTAAGTTTTAGAAGCTCTTGGCTGGAGAGTCAAACACAAGCTGCTCTGTTTGTCTTTGAAAACCCTTTACAACCAGCACCTACTTTTGCAGCCTTACGTGTTAATCCCCATCATATCTTCTGTGGTCCAGCCAAACCAGCCTTCTTGTTCTTCCTTGGACATGACACTCTAGCTTTCATCTCTTTCCTTTTCAGTGCCTCATTCTTCATGCTATGAATGTACTTACTGCTTTCTCACCTCTCCCTTTTAGTCTCCAGGTTCCTTTGGGTCTCAAACCAAGTGTTGTCTTCCATAAGAGCTCCATTCTAATGCCCCAGGTACTGGCACCCACCACTCAACACCGCCTCATATCTGTTTTAAATTCACTTATATATGTGCATGTTGTCTCTGCTGACTAGATTACAAGCTTTCTGAGGGTAAAGGTTATTTTTCACTTTTAAATTTGTATCCTCAGAGTTTAGTAAATTGTCCCAAGTAGTGGATGTTGGCCATAAAGCTCAAATGCCAGACATATGTTTACCTAAAAGACTATTTTATGGTGAACCAACACAAGGCAAGTGTTCACATGGAGGTGATAAGTGGTACAAAGACACCCTCAAGGTCTCTTTGAAGAATTTAGTATTGAGTATGAGATATGGGAGATGCTGGAACAGGACTGCCAGCATAGCATGCCCATATCAAAGAAAGTGTTGGATGCTTTGAGCAAAGCTGAATTGCAGTAGCACAAAAGAAACATGAGATGTGCAAATCTTAGAGATATCTCTATCCCAAATGTTTAAATAGACTAGTTGTGATGACCTTTGGTAGGACCTTTCAAGCTCATATTGGACTTATCAGCCATAGATGTGAAAACTATACCTTGACCCCAACATTGTGATGCCATTAGTCCTCTTTGAGTGTGATGGGTGAACAACAATAGCTTAACAAATATCTGCTGCTTGAATGATTGATTGTCCAAACCAAAGCAGTCTTGACTTGACTCAGTGATACGTTCACCCTTCAGAAGGGAATAAAGACAAACCAGTGTAAATTCTACTCTTGATCTAGGACCTTCTTTGATCAAATTTTTTTAAAATTTATTTTGTAATATGTTTGTATATGCACATATGCTCCACCTGCTGTTAGTTTCTGAGGGTTTTTTCTCTCTTTTGCCAGCTTGTATATTTTCTGCTCAATACCCCTTTGAGGGTCAGGACTGTCTCACTTTGATCCTTACTTCCCCAGAGCCTAGTTATTGCCTTTGTTCCCCATGCCTCAAATGAGTGCCTCCTCATTTGGTTTCCACCTGCTAGAATCCCTAACTTCTTATAAAGCTCAACTCAAATCTAATTCCCTGAATAGGAAGCCTAGCCTGCTTACCTCCAGTTGCTAGTGCCATATCTTTTAAAATTAGGGTTTTTTTGTACTTTGTGTTCTCTCTCTTTCACACACATATACAAAGCATATATTTGCATATGTTTATTGTACATGCAGTATATATAATTATAATTCTTATAATTAAAAGAAATGAATCATTATGAAATAATTAAAACTAGAACCCCAGAAGAAAGAAAAGAATGGTTGCACAAAATCTCAGACTGTGACTAGAACTATTAATCTTTGGTATTTGTGGTATAGGCAAGGGGACAAGTGAAATGGGAAGTTAACAGGTAAGCCCTTTGCTCTGTCTCTCTCCCTCTTTGTCTCACTGTCTTTCTGTCTGTCTCTGTCTCTGTCTCTCTATGCATGTATGTATGTATGTTATGAAAATGTCTGTGGACAGTGCCATTTGGAAATTTATTCTCTTTTGCCTCATTTGATTGTTGTTCATTTGTTTAGTTTGGCACATCCCCCCTCTCCATTTTTGAGGTAGTGAGGTGAGATGTGCTGCATTTAGCTGTTTCCTTTCACTCCACTATTTTTTTTCCACATGATTTCTCCTCTCTTGGTCTCAGTTTCCTCATCTGTAAAATATCAGAGTTAGACTAAATGATCTTTAATATTCTGTGATTCAATGATGTATGTCTAGTCTAGAATTCAGCATTTACAGTCATTTTCAAGCACTGCCACCTCTTCTTATCCCCTCCCAAATATCCTTTAGATGTTGGTAAGTTCAGTTTTGAAGTAATATTTCGCAGTGTCAAAATAATAGGTTAGGAAATAGGCTGTGCTTAGAGATGGGTCACTTATGCCCTCATAAAGTATGCATATATTTTATAATTCATAAATATTTTTGAAGAATGCTCTTTTGGTGTATAGACTTTTGTTATGATAAGCTTGAAACATTAATGAGATAGTTTCCCCTTTGCTTCACCTAAATCTCAGTGGAAAAGGCAGAAGAAGAAAAGAAAAAACAATGAGTTATAAATCAGGTGATCTGGGTTCAAGTGTCAGTCCTTCAGTATCCATCTGCATGACTTTGGACTCATTTGCAAGTCAGGGGACTGTGCTGTCCCTTGGTTTCTTCATCTGAAAAATGAGAGGGGTCAGAAGAATGATGAGTTCCATCTAATTTTGACATTCCATGATCTATTTTACCCCTTAATGTATATGTGTGTAATGTAAGCATTTTGCCAGATATTTATATACAAAGAATCTTCCCTATAATTTGGGCAACACTACCCCACCCCAGTTCTTCAGATTTTTGTACCAGCTTGTACCCAGTTTCCTTCCCCATCTTCCCTCCTTTACCAAAGGGGAATAAGAGTTTGTTTTGTTTGTATAGAGTGTGGAGAAGAACAGTTCCACTCTCTCTCTCCCAGCCACCACCAAGGTGGGACATTCTCTCTACTTTTGGTGAAATTGGTCAATCAACTGGCAATCATTTGATAAGTACCTATTATCTATAGGAGCTGTGCCAAGTCCTAGGGGTACAAAAAGTGGAGAAGCCCCTGCCTTCAAAGAGGTTACCTTCTTATAAAAAAATTACATGTACATAATAGTATGCACATATACATAATAAATAGACTTTTTCAGCAGAGAGCACTAGCAGTGGGTGCAGAAAGCTTAGGGAAAGCTTCATTTAGAAGGTGACACTAGAGGTGTTTTGAAGGAAACTATGATTACAAGAGCTGCTGGTGGGAAGGGAATAACATTTAAAACATTGGAGAATGGTCTTTTCAAAGGCATAAAGGGGAGATGGTACATAATGTGTGAGGAACAGTAAGTAGACTAGTGTGTACATATCATAGATGTATGAAGGGATGTAATATAAAAGAAGGCTGGAATGGTAGAAAAGGGACATGTTTTTTGTTGTTATGTTTTTGTTTTTGTTTTTTTTAGTGAGGCAATTGGGGTTAAGTGACTTGCCCAGGGTCACACAGCTAGTAAGTGTTAAGTGTCTGAGGCCGGATTTGAACTCAGGTACTCCTGAATCCAGGGCCGGTGCTCTATCCACTGTGCCACCTAGCCGCCCCAGAAAAGGGACATGTTGAAAAGAGATTTAACCTAGTGGTAATGAGGAGCCACTGGGATTTATTGAGCAGGAAGATGAAAAAGTCCAGATCTCTTTTTATTCCAGATCTCTTTTTAGCAAAATAATTTTGTTGCCTGTGGAAAAGTTGGCCTGGAATGGGGTGACACTGGAGGTAAAGAAACTAGATAGGAGACTATTTCAAGGGTCTAGACAAGAGGTAATCAGGGTCTTAACTAGTAGAGTGGCTGAGTGGGTGGAGAGAAAGGGGTCAATGTTAGAGATGTTGTGGAGGTAGAAAGATGTGGCAACAGATTGGATGTATTGGCTAAGTGGGTAGAGGACTAAAACAAAATCTGAAAACGGGAGAAGAGATATTGAGTCATAGCAAAGAATATGGGACCTAGTGAGATTTTTTTTTTAGATAGGAAGATTTGGTTTTGTTTAAAGAAAGCACAGAAAGAACTAGTAGATAGGGATAGATTGAAGATAGGGAAGGTAGAACTATAATGGGAGTAATCCAACAGATGACATGCAGGGATCAGATCCAGGTTATATGTAAGGAGGTTGGCTTTGATTAGGAGGACAATTGCTTCATCAGAGATGAGAGGAAAGGAGGAAATGGGGTAGAGTAATATCAAGTATTGCGAGATAAGCAGAGACAATAAAGAGCTCATGGCAAATGACCTTGATTTTCTTGGTAAAGCATGAACCAAATCCTTATCTGACAGGATATGAGAAACATTGGGAGAGAAGAGAAAGTTTGGAACAATCACTGCATTTGGTGGGTTAAAGCATCAGTTAGGAGGAATAAAAGGATTGTCATGCTGCAGGAAGGGACCAGGTGATATTTAATAACATAAAGTTGTAGTGGACCTAGTTAACATGTTTATATTATTTCCTCCAAGTCCACTTAACAGCACATGAGAAAAGTCACAGGAGGCATATGGCAATAGTAATTCAAGGTTGGGACTTTGAGAAGATGTGATTGGTAATAGGACAAAAGAAAAATAGAATCAATAGTAGTAGATAGTGTAGAGTTGACTTTATTATTATTAATTTTACTAAGGTGATGGGGAAAGGGGGAACATGAAGCCAGAGCAGATTATGGCTTTTTGAAACTACTAAGAAATAGAGAGATTGGAGTTTGAAGTGAAGAAGAAGAGATTTAGGAGGAAAAGGCACAGAGGCAGAGTGACAGGAGATCATCATTGTATAAATTAATTAACACTTGTTGATTATAGCAAAATTCAAAGATTTGGCCTTCCTTGCATGTAGCTGTGAGTAGATTGAGGAATTGGGTGGATAGGGTATTTGAGGCAACATTGGTGCATATGTGGAAGCCCCCTAGTATGAAAGGAGATGGGATAGAGATATAAACCAGGCACTGAACTCTTTGTGATAGGATAGATAATAGATAGATAACAGATACTAGAATTTAGACTGGGTGATATATTTAGATGGGGTGAACTTTAAAGAGGAGAGAGGTTGCTGTAATAGAAGCAGAGTAAATGCCTGGACATGTCAATGAAGATCAGTGAATCAGGAAGTAGTATTAGAGAAAGTGTGTCAGCTACTACTGGAAAAGATGTCCCAACATGCAGTGTCACCTTGTGAAACTCAGGTCTTAGTGAAAGCCAGAAAATGGAAAGTGCATTAAAGAGGGGGTCTAATGTGAAGGGAAGATTGTTAATTATATGGTCGGAGTTCCAAAGGGTACAATGGAAGAGGTATTGATGGGATATTGTTGGGATTCAGTTGAGATGAATGGGTATGAATGAACAGGAAACAAGGATTGGGTAGGGGAGTTTACTTTTTGGAAGTTGGCCATTGAGCAGCACAGTAATTTTGAGTGGGAGAGTAAATGGGTGTTTTTTATCCATTGGACAATGAATCCAGTTAGAATATCAATAGATGAGATAAACTCCACTAATGAAAGTGGGTGAGATTTTCAAACTCTTGACAAGGTCAAAGAAAGAGCTTTTTCCTACTAGGAAAATGGAGATTTGATGAATGTCATTTCTAGGGTCTACGATGATAAAGAAGAACAATCAAATCGCATCAAGGATGATGAGTGTTTTCTTAAGTAAGCAGATCCAGGTGAACAAAAGTGCACCTGAATCTGAAGTAACCTGGTAATTTTTTAATTGGAAGCCCTGATCTAGCAAGTGCCACCCAATGGGCTACACTTGTGATCAGAGAAATTTCTTTTGAAGACAAAGGGATTATTATAACCAGAAAAGATGCAGAGTTACCTGGAACTCATTATTAAACCTTCCTGTTCCTGAAAAACAAATATTAAATTAGATGTCTTCAGTATGTCCTCCTATTTCTGACAGTGTTCTCTATTTCCCCTGTAAATTTCCTGCCACTTGCTCACCAGCACCCAGTGCTCACCATCATGCCCTTTCCTTTCCTTTTCTGATCACCTGCTAGAAAAGAGAAAGCTCTTCCCCCCACCCTAATAAAAAGATTCATATATTGGTCCAATTAATGAATGTTTTCTGAGATTGAAATGATCATTCTGTTATTAGAATGGCATGCAAGAAAACAAATCTATTTCAATAGAAATATCCTTTGACTAACTCACCTGCCATGATTGAGGACTTCTTAGAGATGTTCCCAAAGATGAGACTATGACACTTTGAAATTCAAAATTTGACACTTCTTTCTTTGTTGTTGTTATTAAGTGGAGGATGGGATGGGCTAGGTTATTGGAAATGAAATGTGTGATAGCCCAATTGAACTACAAGATGACTCGCTCTAATTACTTCCCTCTTTCTATGGTCACATTTTTCCTGTTTATAATAACAATGCACATGACACTTGTCAGATTTTGCAACTTCGTTATTAGTTATTATTTCTTTCTAACCCCACAATCCTTTGCATCTGGGAGCACAGAGATTATTATTCCCATTTAACAGATAAGAACCTCAGACTTTTGGGAAGTACATTGGCAATGGCAAAACAACTAAAAGGCGTCATAGCCAAGATTAGACAACCTGAGATGCCAACCTATGCATCCAATGTCCTTTCCACTCTCCCTCACCAGCTTCATTTTTCCAAGAACTACCTGCTTCACAGGATTGTTTGAGGATAGTTCTTTGTAAATCTCAATGTGCTAGGTAAATGTCAGTTATTTTATGTGCCAGTGCTAGGACTTAAACCCAGGTTCCCTGATAAATTCTGATACTCTCTCTGCTATACCATTCTAATGATTTCAGACTTTGGAGTTCAGAGAAGAAGCTCCTTCAGGGAACATACAACACTTGAATCATTTCTCATTTTGTATTCAGGAGAATTAAAGCTACTAAATCATCCCTTCCTCCACCTTTGGCCTCAGTAGTCTCTCATTTTACTTTGTCTCCATTTGCATCTTCAAAAATATGCAGATTTCCTTTATAAAAAGGAGAAAAAAAAGCCATATTTGTTTGAGGCTGCTGTCCTCTATTTCTACCATCTTAGTTTCTGCCTTCCCCCATTTAGAGACTTATACTGTATGTCATACATTTTGCCATTTGATCATAGAACACAGCCTTATACGGTGGGAAAGAGCCCTGAACTAGAGAGTAAAAAAGCCTGGACTTGAATATTACTCTGCTTCTGAGTGACCTTAATTAAGTCATTTCACTTCCCTGGGCCTCGGTTTTCTCCTCTCTGAAACAAAGGATTTTGACTCCATGACAACTACAGTCCTTTCCAACTTTAAATCAATAATTCTTTAATCCATTGTTTATTTCTTATCTTCTTTCCATTGTCACAGCTACTGATGACCCAAATAAACAAGTTCTTAAAGAAGTCCTTCGAACTGTCAAATAGTTCAATAGCAAATCAGATATGGCTTTATCAAAATGCTGAAATGACACTAAAGAAGATCCATTACCATCTAACTTGCCACTTCTTCTGGTGGACCATTGGACCTTTCCATTTGCTCTGCAATGGAATCTCCTGTATATATTGTTTTCTGCTATTAGCATGTGAGATCTCTAAGAGCAAGGACTGTCTTGATTTTATTTGTATTCTTAGCACCTAGCATAATGATTAAGATATCCTATTTTTATTCATACTAACAGTCTCCAAAGATTTTTAAGCATATAATCTTTGTATCAGAGATGTCTGTGCATGAAGAGTGCAGGTTACTCTATGTAGGTATAATTTGTCTAGACTAGTTTCCTTATCGCAAAAACCTGGGGACATCTTCTTATACCTTACTCTTCCCACATATTCTGTGAACCAGTGACACAGCCTTATTTTTATTTTATTTTATTTTATTTTTGTGGGGCAATGAGGGTTAAGTGACTTGCCCAGGGTCACACAGCTAGTAAGTGTCAAGTGTCTGAGGTTGGATCTGAACTCAGGTCCTCCTGAATTCAGTGCCAGTGCTTTATCCACTGTACCACCTTTCTGCCCCCATAGCCTTCTTTTTGTTTCTTACACAAGATATTCCATCTCCATACTCTGGGCATTTTTATTGGTGGATCCCTAGGCTATTGATTCTCTTTCTCCTCTTTTCTACTCCATGTCTTTCCTGGTTTCTTTCATGTCCCAGCTAAAATTTCACCTTCTACAGGAAGCCTTTCCTAATCTTCTTAATGTTAGTGCCTTCTCTCTACTTATTATCTGTAAGTTACTCTTTATATATCTTAGTTGTTCTTAGTTGTTCGCATGTTATCTCCCTATGAATTCCTTGAGGGCAGGGACTGTCTTTTGCCTTACTTTGCATTCCCAGTACTTAGCACAGAGTCTTGCACATAGTAGGTGTTTAATAAATACTTATTGACTGACTTCTCTCCATGGGACAGATGGCACCAGTTCTACTTGCTGTCAGTCCAGCCAATTTATCAGAAAATTTTATTAAAAGAAAAGAAAAATCAATGTATGGACAAATTATAAGATATACTAATTCCCAGTATGTTTCATAATCCCTTAGCATTCCCCAAGTGAGTTTTCCTAGATGACCACTCCAATGAAGTCTGCTGTATTGCTTTCCCTTGTTATATAACCCTTATTTAGGTAGACTGTTCATCTCTCTGTTGGCACATTCCCTCTAACTTCACATTCCTTACCTCTGTGCATCTTTAAACCTCTTAAGCTTCTTTGAAATAAGATTCAGGTAACCTTTGTCCTCTCAATAATGCTTAGCTAGGTACTAAGCACATGCTAAGATCTATACATACATACTTGCAGAATTGAGCTTATTTGAATGAAAATATGAAAAAAAATCTGCCATCACACTTTCACTTTTTAGTTGAAGAATCTGAAGCATAAACGTGGGAAACTATT
Organism: Dromiciops gliroides; assembly: GCF_019393635.1. NCBI lineage: Eukaryota > Metazoa > Chordata > Mammalia > Microbiotheria > Microbiotheriidae > Dromiciops > Dromiciops gliroides. The sequence continues at coordinate 590,259,032 of NC_057861.1, read as the reverse complement.
TGATCAAAGTAACATACTTGTGTGATTCTAGGCAAGTCACTTAGCTTCTGTTTGCCTCAGTTTCCTCATTCAAAAAATGGGGATAGGATACTTACCTGGCAGGGGTGATTCCCCAGGGTGAGGCTTATCCATTGCACTCCGGATGGGCTGACCCCTGTGATTTCCCCAAATGCGGGAAACTCAACTGCATAATTTGTGGTAGTGGGGTACCACATTCACAAAAAAAAATGGGGATAGGGCAGCTAGGTGGTGCAGTGAATAAAAATCACTGGCTCTGGATTCAGGAGGACCTGAGTTCAAATCTGCCCTCAGACACTTGACACTTACTAGCTGTGTGACCTTACACAAGTCACTTAACCCTCATTGCCCTGCAAAAAAAAAAAGGAAAAAGGAAAAAGGAAAAAATAATGGGGATAATAGTAGCACTATCTCCTAGGGTTGCTGTTAGCATCAAATGAGATAATATTTATAAAGTACCTAGGACATAAGAGTTTAATAAATGTTTGTTTCTTCCTTTTCTTCCTTATTGCCCTTCATACATTTCTCTTATACTCCACTTAGTTTGTAAGTTCCTTGAAGGCAATTATTATTTGTTTGTGTTTTTGTCTCTCTTTGCTAGACTCTTGATATATGCTTTTTGATTGATGAAACAATTCTTATTCTGCATTCATAGCGTGAGTTATTTGTACTTATAAATCCACATGTTCAGCTAGTTAGTGACACAGTTAGAATTCTGACTTAATCTCCAGACACCTAGGCTATTGCTATTTCCATCATACAATAACTCCCTTTCATTAGACAAGAAAATATGCCATTGTAAATGCTAACTGATTAGACCCAACATGGTATATTGAACCCAAGGAAGTGTTATGGATGATCCAGGGGTGTTATATAAAGTGCCACAAATAGTGATTAGCCATCTAGGTCTTGCTCTGGACTGATGCATATTAATCATTAAACTAAAGTATTTCAGGTACTTGCTATTAAAAGATGAAAAGAATCCTTATTATTTTTTTTTTGTGAGGCAACAGGGGTTAAGTGACTTGCCCAGGGTCACACAGCTAGTAAGTGTCAAGTGTCTGAAGCCGGATTTGAACTCAGGAACTCCTGAATCCAGGGCCCGTGTTTTATCCAGTGCACCACCTAACCGCCCCAAATGGGCTGGCATATTTCAGGTTAGCAAGTGGATGATGCAAGTATCAAGGTGAAATGGATGGGCTTGGGACTTTGGTGAACTAGAACCTTTAGAAAGAAAAATAATCCATAACTCAGGTGATAGAGGTAAGTACATATGGAGACATTTGAATCATTTTCTCATATATTTAATGATATTTCCATTACCAGAACATTTGTTTTTTAATCAGTTTTCCTATATTCTTTACTTTCTTTTGATGAAAAAGAAAAAAATGAAAATTCAGCATCACATGTAATAATCTATGTAAATTGTTTTATAATTATTAGGCAAGGTATAAATATAAGCTCTCATCACCACCATAATTACATTTTCCCTTCTACAATATGAAAATTCAAAATGTCCTGCTGAATTTTTCATTTTTAATGGCCCAGCATTTGGGGGTAAGCACAGAAAGACAAAAGAAAACCATACTACTTGCCCACCAAAATGACCTTGGAGTAATTTTTGACTCTTCTCCCTCACCCCATCCATGTTAGTTAGCACATCCTGTTGATTCAACCTCTACAGTACCTGAAAAATATACAGGGTGTCCCAAAAGTTTCAGTCTAGTTTTGAGCTAAGGCTTAAACTTGCAATGATACCTTTGGGTCACCCTGCAATCTTGCTTTTCAATTCATTCATACTGCCACTGCCCTAGATTAAGATGTTGATGCTTCTTACCCAAAGTATTTGATTTAACACCCAACTAATCTCCCTGCTTTCTGTCCCTTCCTGCTTCAATGTGCAGACCACTTACAAATCAATCTCCTTAAAAATTTTTTTCTTTCTTTTCTTTTTCTTTTTTTTTTTTTGCGGGGTCAATGGGGGTTAAGTGACTTGCCCAGGGTCACACAACTAGTGCCAAGTGTCTGAGGCTGGATTTGAACTCAGGTACTCCTGAATCCAGGGCCAGTGCTTTATCCACTGCACCACCTAGCTGCCCCCAAAACTCCTTAAAATTTAACTCTGATCAAGTTATTGCTATTTTAAGCACCTATTATGTACTAGGTTCTCCAGTAGGTGCTGAGGAACAAGGCAAAGTATGAAACAATCTCATTAACACACAAGGTGCTTATATTCTAATGGGGGAGATTTGAAGTACACATATAAATATGATAGAAATATCAAGTGAATATTTACAAGTAGTTAAATACAAGGTAATTTAGGGAGAACCCTAACAGTTGGGGGGAATCAGGAAAGGCTTCAAATGGAAGATGGAGCTTCATTCAATTCCATTTTAAGGGAATAGGAGGACTTTACTGACTTGGAGATGAAGAGGAAGGGTATTACAGGCAAGTGAGATGACTTGTGCAAATATATAGACATAGAAGATGGATATTTCATATGTGAAGAATAGAGAGAAGGCCAGTTTGGCTGAATCTGCAGCATGTGAGAAGAGTATTAAAATCCAGTGAGCCTGGAAAGATAGATTGGGGACAGGTTATGAAGGGTTGTAAAAGCTAAACATAAGACTTTATATCTTATGCTAGAGGCAATAGGAAGTCATTGAAGTTGATTGAGTAGGATAGTCATATGGTCAGTTATAAGTTTTAAAGAAAATTACTTTGGTAGCAGTGAATAGGATGGATTTGAATTGTGCGAGACTTGAGGAATGAAGACCAATTAGGAGTCCATTTGTATCATCTAGGCAAGAAGTGATAAGGGCTTACACTAAGGTAGTAGCTATGTGAATGGAGATAAGGGATTGAATGTGAGATGTTGTGGTGGTAGAAATGTCAAAATATGCCAACTGATTGATTGTGTAGGGTTAGTGAGAATAAGGAATACAGGGAAATGCTGACACCAGGAAATTGGGAGATTAGAAGGCTAATAAGTGTCTTTGATAGAAATAGGGAAGTTTGGAAGAAGTAAAGGTTCTTGGGAAAAGATAATGAGTTCTGCTTTGGACACATTGAGTTTGAGATGTCTTCAGGGCATCCAATTTGCTATGTCCAATAGACAATTAGTAATGCAGGATTGAAGTTCTCAAGGTAAGACAGAAGACTTGAATACACCAAGCCTCTGATCAGATACCTCCAATGACTCTACCTTGTGAAGTCCAAGTTCCAACCTTCACATATGCTAGCAAGTCTGGGACCTCAGATAATAAACTTAGTTTCTCCAGGGTCAGGACTTCATATACCACATCTCTATTCCCTGATGAACCAGGGTAGCCTCCCATTATCACAGGGCCCTATAGCATGGAGTTCCTACCCAGCTGAACTATTCGACACTGCCTAACTAATGGGCAGGTAGGATATACCACTGGGCTTGGAATCAGGAAGACTCATTTTTATGAGTTCAAATCTGACCTCAGACACTTCCTAACTCTATGTGACCCTGGGCAATTCACTTAAACCTATTTGCTTCAGTTACTTCACCCATAAAATGAGCTGGAGAAGGAAATGGTAAACCACTCCTGTATCTTTGCCAAGAAAATCCCCAATGGGGTCCTGAAGTCAGATATGATTGAAATTATTCAACAACAACAACAATAGCAACCTAATGAATCTCTTTCCCTAGTGCCATGATGGAAAGCAAAATCCTACTTTCTATTCTCAGAGTTCCATTATCTAAAAGCTAAAATGTTTTTCTGCTACTTCTCTAAGAATTTTTGTCCTCATTCCCATCCTTTCAAAGCCCCCCATCTCTTATTCTTTCTCTTTCTCTTATACCCTCTGGAAACCCTGTTCTATCATTAATAAACTTACCTTCATTTTCAATCTCGTTTTTCACATCTCTCAACACACTGGTCCAGGAGGGAAAAAATGGTATATCCATTACTGCTTCTGGATCCTCCTTTTTCCACCATCACTCAGCAAGTGTCCTTTGAAGTTAACTCTATTCTTCTATTTCACCATGTCCAGATCCCCTTGTTGCTGCCATCTACCACTATTCAGTTAACTCTCTCTCTATTCTCAAGGTTTATTTAATACCTCCCGAATAATTTTTATCTCCAACCTACCTCCTGATCCTATGTTTGGAGACTTTCACATACATATCTTTTCAAATATTTTGGCCTCCCAGTTGATCAATTTCCTGAACCTCCATGATTTTTCTCTTCACTCCACCTTTGTCACAAAGATGAATGTGCCTTAGATCTCATCACTGGAACCATAACTAGGTTGACTGGAATTTTGTCGTAGTGTTCAGAAATTTGGAGGGTATTGATAGAAATCACAGTGTTTCATCAGTATAGAAACAACTGAGCTTAGCATCTAGTTAGCAAGATTAGTAAACCTAAGGAGCTACCAGATGATGCATTTCTTTACTTTGATGGCTGTACTCCAAGTGGGTACCTCTCCTATCTGCTTTCCCCCCACAATAGTTTGAGGGATGATTTTGAATTAACTTGCTCTAGGCACTATTTGTGATATTTGTCCCAGGGACAAAATTTGTTTGCACCAACATCAAGAAATATTTCACCTTCATTGTTTTTAATTCTGAAATTCCTCTTTTATGATCATAATCTTTTGATCTTCTATCTTTTCTGCCTTCCTTTTCTTATCTAGCCTTATAGCAATCTCTAGATTATCAATTTTTTTCTTCTTTTCCCAGTCTATAATCCTCATCTTAGTCTTTTTTTTGCTTCCTATAAAGTCTTAACTCTATAGTTATTTATTCCAAGTATATATCACTTTCCCCCTTATCTTTCTTCTGTTCATGTCCTGGAAATACTCAGCTCTGCAGCATACTCAACATCTGTCTTCTCTCTTAATACTACCAAGCTGCTGAATGATACTGGAGAAAGTTATGCTACCTTGTTTTCAATTACAACTTCATGCTGTCTAATCTCACTTGTGTCCTCACGACTCACAAAAAAACTTTTACTCTTGTACCATCTATCACATCAGTGGCTTTTCTGAACTTCTCTTCTTGAAGCCCCAAAGCCACTCAACTCAATCTTATTCATCACAGGTTGTTTTCTGTTACTTTGTTGAGAAAATTGGGACCATCTACCATAAGCTTTCTCTCTTCTCTCTTTCCTATTCTAGTTTGCACAACTCCTTCATGTCTTCTTTCATTATCTAGTTTTTAAAGAAGAGATAGCTGAACAAATTATGGTATGAAAAAGGAATGGAATTCTATTTTTCAGTTAGAAATGAAGAAAGGGGCAGCTTCACAGAAACTTGAAAAAAATCTATAAATGGATGAAGAATGAAGGGATCAGAACCAAGAGAACATTCCTACAATTATAATTATACATTATAAATATAAACAACTTTAAAAGACTTAAGAACTCTGATCAATACAAAGACCAACTATAATTTCATAGAACTGATCATAAAGAATGCTATATACCTTTTGCAAGGCAGAAGATGTTGGGGGAAGCTAAGTGGTGCAGTGGATAAAGCACTGGCCCTGGATTTGGGAGGACCTGAGTTCAAATTTGGCCTCAGACACTTGACACTCACTAACTCTGTGACCCTGGGCAAGTCACTTAACCCCCATTGCCTCGCCAAAATAAAACAAAACAAAACAAGACAGGTGATGCATTTAGAGTTGAGGATAAGATACAAGTTTTTTTGGACTTGTCCAATGTGGGATCTTAAAAATTTTTTTTTCTGTTTGACTATGAGTATTTGGGATAAGAGTTTTGTTTTTGTTTTTCTTCCAGTGGAGGAAGGAAAACAAAATAGATTTGCTTGAGTGAAAAAAAAATTAAAAATAAAAAGCTTGTCCCCAATTCCTTCACCTCTTGTTTCTTCTTGGAACTTGTCCCATTGACGGGCCCGTATCTCTCATCTTCTCTTCCCTTCCACTGTTCCTTTCTTGCTGCCTACAAATATGCTCAGGTCTACCACATCCTTTAAAAAGCCCTCATTTGACCCTGCCAGATCATTAAAACACCATGGTATAGATTCCTCCTCCCTTCACTGCTAACCCCCTAGAAATAATCATTTACAGTTACTGCCGCCACAGCCTCAATATTCACTTAGCACCCACTCGCTTTTCAACAAGCTTGTGCAATCTGGCTTCAGACCCCACCATTCTACTGAGATGAATGTTGCCAAGGTGACTATTGATTTCTTAACAGCTAAATCTAATGATGGTTTCTCATCCCTCTGCCACCTTGACCTCTCAGTATCTTTTGATCCTATTGACCATTCCGTCCTGGATATTTTTGTTGTTGTTGTGTCTGTGAAAATGCTCTCCTCTGTTCTTCCTATTGTCTCTCCTTTGTTATATCATCTATCTCTAACCCCTTAGAAGGAGTGTCCCTCCCACAGTGTTCTGTCTTGGATCTCTTCTCTTTTCTATTCTCTCTGTCTTTGGCTGTTTCTCTTTGCTCTCTGTCTCTGTGTCTCTCTGTCTCTCTCTGTGCATAGGAGTGTGTCTCTCATCATTTCCTGCTCTCCCACCATCACATTTTGCCACTGTTTCTGTCTCTTATCTCATATAATCCTATGTGTTCAAGTTTAAAAGCTACACAGATATCTCCCAAATTATGTACAATGCAGTTCATATATCTCATCAGAATTTCTATCACATATCAACTACATGCTAAAATATTTTGGGGGATATTCTGTAGGCATCTCAACCTCAATATTTCCAAAATGAAAACAACAATCTTTACTCCCCAAATCCACCTCTCCTCCAAACTTTTCTGTTTCTATTGATAGTACCAGCATATATCTATTTGCCTGGGTTTGTAATCCCAGAGATGTCATTGACTCTTTTTCTCCTTCTTGTGCCACATTTGATAAACTGCTGGATTTTGTCAGTTCCACCTACAAAATATCTTTCATGTCTAATTCATCTCTCCACTTACATAATCATTATCCTGTTTCAAACCCTTATTACCTCTCACAAATCCCATAGTAATAACCTCCTAAATGGACTTCCTTACTCATTGCTTCCTCTTTCCAATTCTTACTCCATGTAGTTACCAAAATATTTTTTTTCTGAAGAATAGCAGATATTTCCAGCATTCAAATGTCTTCAGTGACTCCCTACTCCCTCTAGAAAAAATACAATCGTCTTGGCCTAGCATTTATGGTCTCCTAAATTCTGGATTTTCCTTTGCCTTATTATATGCAAATTTCCTTGAAAACTCTACATTTCATCCAAACTGGCTAATCCCTTTCCCTCAAACTGGGGCCCCATTCCTACAATTTACTAAGCATACCTATAATTTCCTTTCCACCTCTCAGAATCCCAGTCTTTCTTCAAGGCTCAACTCAGATATTACCTCTTTTGTGAAACTTTCCTGAATCTCCAAGTTATTAGTACTATCTCTTGTTTCAGTTTGTCCCATGTTATATTTATTTGTGTACATATTTTATTCCCTTCCCCCTCCTTTTTGGGAACATGAGCTCATGGAAGGCAAGGACTTATGGTTTTGTCTTTGTAACCTCTGCCTTATACAGTATCTTAAACATACTAGACACTTAATCAAAGTTTACTTAATTGAATTAGTATGGCATTATGACTATCTAATGACAAAAGAAGTACAACAAAAGAATAACTACTGCTCCACACTTGTGCATGGTGTCTAGGAGTTGAGTTGGGGTAGAGAGAGAATTCAGTTGTTCGGGTGGTTTTTATGACAACAATGATTCCTGCCTGAATGTTTAATGGATTGGTGTGAAGGAAGGAAGAGCATTATAGTATCCTCCTATTAAGTTAAGGAAAGAAGGAATTTTGGGCTTGATGGTAAGCTGCATGAGATGTAAAACCAATTGAGTATCTTCACTAAATTTGGCATTTATATGATGAGACTCTGGAAGGGTAGAGTCATCAGGCAGGTTAATGAGGGGCAAATCATCACATGTCAGAAAAAATGGAGCAGATCAAAGCCTCCATGCTGATTAGTAGTGGGATTTGGCCTAGGAGAGGCCTATGAACTTCCAGTTTGGGTGACATAGGGAGACTCAAAAGAAAGAAAGAAAGACAGAGAGAAGGAAAGAAAGGAAAGAGAGAGAGAGAGACAGAGTAAGAATAAGAAAGAAATAAAGGAAGGAATGAAAAAAGACAGGATAATAGAAAAAAAGAGAAAGAAAAAAGGGAACCCTGTTACTAATGAGATAAGGATTGTACTATTGCTAAGAGAAATTCTTAAATCCAAATACAGTGGCATCATTTGATGGTGACTGGACTTATTGTGGCTTTATGGAATTATTTGTGTAATTATTATTGCAACCCCCCAAACATCAAACAGAAACGATTTCCTAACTGATTATTTGGACCCTATGAAAAAAGGGACATTCATCCTTCACATCCAAATTATTATTCCATTGTAGATGTCCCAAACTACCTTGCTCTCATCAGATCCATTTCCCTCCCAAGAAGAGGATCTTTTTTTTTGGGGGGGGGGATCCCACACAAACTTATCCAAAACTAATAAGTAAAAGCTCCTATTCCCTTTATAGACAGATCTAGAAGATTAATATTTCCCCTTCATAATAGCATCTTTTTGTCTTCCATCACAGTGTGTCTTCCTGTCTAAGGTGTATCTGTCAGGAGAAATTACTCATCTTCAACATCAGTCTGTAGATTTTATTTTTCCCTTGCTATCTCCTTAGAAAAAAAGGGGAAAAATTTTTCAAGGGAATCATTACCCTCAGCACCTGCTCATTTCAAGAAGCCAAAAGAATCCAGGCAAAAAAAAAAGGAAAAAAAAAAGAAGGGGAGCCATTTAAAAAGACAGTAAAGGATTCATTTGATTTTTTAAAAGTATTTTTAATTCAATGTCATATTACATAAGATTATTTTCCCCTTTCTTATAAAAAGATAAGCAAATGAAAATAACATCTGTTACAGACTTGGGCCACATCAGATTGACAGAACCCAAAATTTCATGATCAACTTTTCATTGATCAGGAGACTGGCCTTGACTTTATACCACTGTAGAATTGCTTAGATGGATGGAATTCCTAGGATATAAGTGAGGTCTTTTAATTCACTCTTCAATTTACAGATGTGAAAATTGAGGCCAAGGCAGATAATCTATGTGGCTGACATTGTTCAGCCCTCCACTTTAGTTAAGTATTTTAGCCTGCCAATAACTTTAAATAATTGACCATTTACAATTTGGTAAAACAGCAGTTGACTGATGCCACTCCCCTATACAAATACAGTAACATCACTAAATACATTCATTAAATATTCTGTTTTTTTAAACTACTCATTAATTTAGAGTTATTAATTAGGGAATATCTAGGCAGAGTCATAACTAGGGTGGGGAGACTGGGATGTTGCTCCAGGGATGCATATTTAGATTCTACATTTAAAATTCAATAATATCACTTCAGATAGATACAAAAGAAAATGGAAATTAGCATCTAGTGAGCAAAAAAATGGTAATGTAGAAAAAGCTCTGAATTTGGAATCAGAAGACCTGGTTCTAAATATTGACTCTGCTACATACTGGACAAGTCACTTAAGGTCTTTGGGATTCAGTTTTCTCATCTTTAAAAATTAAGTGCTAGACATAATGATCTTTAACAAATTCTTCCAACCCTTCCAATTTTGTGACATAAGAAGGAACTTCACATTTGAAAATGCAGAATTTCCCAATTTCAAGCTTCTGTGTCCAGAGTGAGTACGTAATGTGAGTACTATTTCATTTTTATCTTTGTATATTCAGAGCTTAGCAAAGTGCCTGAAATATAGTATAGTAAACACTTAATAAATACTTGTTAAGTGACTTGCACATGTGAAATGAAGTTTTATATATATATATATATATATGTATATATATATATATATATATATATATATATATATATATAAACTGTAGGGACCAATTTATTTTTTTTTATTTTTTTAAGTGAGGCAATTGGGGTTAAGTGACATGCCCAGGGTCACACAGCTAGTAAGTGTTAAGTGTCTGAGGCCAGATTTGAACTCAGGTACTCCTGACTCCAGGGCTGGTGCTCTATCCACTGCGCCACCTAGCTGCCCCGGGGCCAATTTTTAATTGGGGAGTGTTAGCTATGTGGCTCACCACAATACTGGGGCAAGGGAGGAGATTGACAGCCTCCCTCAAAAACAGAACAGGATTTATTAACAAGAATGAACTTAAAAACACAAGCAAGATCAGTAGAATTAAGGGAAAGGAAATAAAATGGAGGAAGGGAAATGATACAACCTGATCCACACCACCGCCCAGGAATCAGCTAAGAGCACACAGCTGCTAATGTCACCTTCCAGCTTCAAGCTAGAATGGCGAATCTCCTCCCTTCTTCTTCCCAGCAGACCCCAGGCTGACCACACACAGCCCCAAGCCAATTGGTTGGTAGCCCTGACTGACAGTCACATGACTGCCCTCACTGGGCTTCCAGTCATTATAATTTTGCCAGGCCCATGTAGGTGTTGGTGAATGGTGATGATGTGAGGTGCCAGCACCATGGTGAAGGCTACAACCACTGGGTGGAGCACCATACCGTTTTTGAGGCCCTGTGCCTGAGCCCCAGGCCAGTGCACTTATCAGGGTTTTTTAAATTCTCGCCAAAAGATGGGGTCATAAAAACCTCAAATAACAATTCTTTACTATCTCTCTATCTATCTATACACACACACATACACACACACACACAAGGTAGTTAAATCTTGTATTAAGAAAGAAGGATGGGGCAGCTAGGTGGCACAGTGGAGAGAGCACTGGCCCTGGATTCAGGAGTATCTGAGTTCAAATTTGGCCTCAGACACTTGATACTTAATAGCCGTATGACCCTGGGCAAGTCACTTAACCCTCATTGCCCCACCATAAAAAAAAAAAGAAAGAAAGAAAGAAAGAAAAAGGGATAATAGACTGAAAAAAAAATAGGTGCTATGATGATACTTGTATAAAGTTAAACAACCTGGTAGAATATCTTTAGCATTTCAGGTGGAGCCCAATGGAGAAATTAGAAATTTTTATTATGAAGTGCTTATGTTTGTTTGCTATACAGACTATTTCTCTCTTGCAAATTCTAAAGAAAAGAGACATTTACAAAATCTCATTTAGCTCTTCTCTTGCTTTGAACAGAATATTTAAAAATCCTTATAGTAAAATCCCTGCACACTGTTCTTTCTGGCAATCACCAATGAAGCTTAATTGTCAAGTTGAAACTTCAAGTTTACCTCTACGGAGCAAGTATATACTCCATACAGCTGAAATAAATTGGTTCAAACCATCAAAGAACCCAATGTAGAAAATATCCATATAGCCAATTGTCTAGTAGCTAAAACATGAAAATCTTTGTTAATGTTGTTACATGCCTGATTTGTTGATAGGCTTTTTTTTTTATCTTTTACTGATAAAATTGTTTAGAGATATGAAATTTCCTTGGGGGTAGCTAGCTGTCTTAGTGGATAAAGCAGTGGACCTGGATTCAGGAAAACCTGAGTTCATATGCAGCCTCAGACACTTGACACTTACTAGCTGTGTGACTTTGGGAAATCACTTAACCCTCATTTCCCCAAATAACAACAACAACAACAACAACAAAAACCAAAATATCCCCTAATGATTACTTTAGCCACATCCCCAAAATTTTAGTATGTTGTCTTATTGTTGTCATTGTCTTTAATGATTTCATTATTTGTTTATACGACTTGTTCTTTGATCTACGCATTTTAGGGGGGATTTAATTATTTAGTCTCCAATAATTTTAAATACTACCTTTCACATTCCTTCATTTACTATAGTTTTTATTGCATAGTGATCCAAAAATACACTTAATATGTCAATTATTCTACATTTATTTGTGAGGTTTTTAAAGCCCTAATACATGATCAATTTTTGTAAATGTACCATGCATAGCTGATATATGTTATATATATGTTATATATATATATATGATTCTTTGTATTCCCATTCAATAATCTTCAGTGATTCATCATATCAATTATGTAAAATCTATTCAGATTTTTAACTTCTTTCTCATTCATTTTTCGGGGGTTAGGTTTATCTAGGGATAAATTAAAGTCTTCTTCTATAACTACTATTATACCTTTCCTATATTTCCCCCCTATATCTCATTTAACTTTCCTTTAAGTATTTAGATGATATATCATTTGGCATATATATTTAGTATGGATTTTAATTAATTGTTTAGGAAACCTTTCAAGAAAATGTAGTTTTTCTGTTATCTTTTTTAATTGTTATTTTTTTTTTACTGTAGCCTTATTTGAGATTCTGATTGCTGCCCCTTCCTTTTTACTTCAAGTGAAAAAAAAATTCCATTTCTTTATTTTAATTGTGTATACCTTTATTTTTCATGTATATTTATTATAAACAACATTTTTACATTCTGCTTTTTATTCTATTTTGCTATTTTCTTCTTTTATTCATATTCACAATTATGATTATTATGTATTTAATTTTCTCCTATTTCTTATAATTTGTCTTCTCTTTGTTTTCCACTCCTTCATTATTAAGAAGAGAAGTGATGAAAGACAGTATTCTCATAACTAGTCTGGTACAATCTGCTTCTGCTTCCCTCCCCTCTTCTCTTTCTCTCATAGAGAACCCAATCGCAAAAATTCCTCCATGTGATCCATTCTCTTTAAACTTTGCTTTGCTTAGGCCCAATTTCTCCTTTAATCTATTTTCCATTTTATTCCCCCTTTTGCCTAACCCTTTTTCCCTCTAATTTCCCTGTTGAGGGAAATATACTTCTATGTCTTTGTGTGTGTGTATTATTCCTTCCTTTGACCAGTTCTGATAAGAATGTGGTTCAAGTTTTGCCAGCTCTCTCCACTTCCACAGAAGCCATGTCTTTTGCACAAAATCCACCTTTTCCCACATTTCCCCATTTCTGTTCACCATCTGACCAGACATCCAGGTTTTTAATCCTCATGTCATCTTCAGACTCACTCACCCCATATATCTAATCAGTAGCTGAAGTTTGGTGTTTCTTATTTCACATCTCTCATATCTATCCTCTTCTTTCCACTTAGAGTTTAGTCCCTTATTACCTCTCACCTGAACTACTGCAGTAGCATCCCATTTGACCTCTTACCTCAAATCTTTTCCATATAAAATCTTCCCTACATATATACAACTACAAAAGTGACTTTCTTAAATCTCAGGTATATCCATGTCATTACTCTATTCAATAAATGCCAGGAGTTCATTATTGCTTTTAGAATCAACTGTAAATTTGCTTGTACTCAACATTGGCCTCAATTTGCCTTTTAAGCCTTATTACACACATTCCTGCATTCCCTTTCAGGCACTCTAAGGTCCAGTCAAATTGACCTTCTTTTTCTTTTTTATATGATACTTCATCTCTCACTTGCACTGATTGTGCCCCTTGACTGTAATTATGCCCTTCTTTCCACCCTCTACTTTTTATACTCCTTAGTATAAGGAGTTATCTACTATCTATGTAACATGTACTTTATGTATGAGGGATCTTGCTAAACAAATTGTTAAACACGATCTATATGATTTATACTATGTAGATAAGTAGGTAGATAGATGGATGGATGGATAGGTAGATAGACAGACAGACAGACAGACAGACAGACAGACAGACAGACAGACAGACAGACAGATAGATAGATAGATAGATAGATAGATAGATAGATAGATAGATAGATAGATAGATACTGGCAGATAGACAAATAGGGAGATAAATGAGTAGGTAGATAGAGATAGGCAGACAAATAGGTAGGTAGATAAAAGGTAGGTAGAGATAGGCAGATAGACAGATAGGGAGAGAGAGAGACAGAGAGACAGAGAGAGAAAGAGAGGGGGGAGAGATGCTTGGCTCCACAGATAGAATGAAAGCCCATTCACTAAATGCAAGCATAGTTTCAGTATTCAGCATAGTCAGTGGCACAAACTCAGTGTTTAATAAACGTGCATTAATTTATAGATTTAAAATAATATATAAGCAGGAAGAAACAGTTTGTTTTAGTGTCCAGAGAATTGCCTTAAGAGCCAGTCAGGAAGATCTGGATACCTATCTCATCTCTGATACATACTGCCTATGTTATTCTAGGCAAATCCCTTAACCTCTTAGTGCCTTATGTTTCTCTATAACAATAAATTACAGAGACGGCATCAACCTGCACTAGTAGACGGAAATTCCTTACCTGGGAGGTTCTTATAAAAAAAATCATGTTTTATCTTTATCCGTAGCCCTAAATAAGTGAAGTGGGGAGAATGATCATTCCCAAATGGAATGGTGTACTCAAATATACCCTAGTGTAATTACGGCCTTGCCAGGAAGTCATCAAAAAAAGAAACAAAACACAAACAAACAAACAAACAAACAAAAACAAGTCTTCACAGAACATAGACATCTCAGGGCTCTGAAGAAAGAACACATTATTAATTAGCAGTTATGGTCTATGGTAATCAGAGGTTTGTGCTTGAAGGAGCACATCTCTGAAAAAGCTATCATCATACCTCAAACCATGTGACGAGTGTATTGCATAGATTTATGTTCCAGCTTCACATTTCATTATGGGCGATTCAATGAACATGGGTGTGTTGGCTTTCTCTTCCATTGCCATGATTTATACTGCACCATTGAACAGTTGTGCAAGGATAAATCACACCCGGGCCAAGTGGTAAACCACAGAAATAACAGCAATTTATAAATATTTCAGGAGACTCTTGTGAGCACTCATTCACCATTTATGATGTGTGGTGGCCATACTTCAAAACATCAATAGGAAGGCACTACTTTGCAGTTTTAATACCGTGTGTTATATATTCTCTGGGCCACTGAGGGAATCTGAAAAGTAGCATGCCTTGGGAAATTTAGGCATAATTCAGTTAGTTAGGAGAATATTTGGAAACCGAAAGTATCCAAAGTGGCAAAAAAAACCACTCTTTAAGTAAGGTAGCAATTGTGTTTCAAAGAGAACTGAGAAGCTTTTTGGATGGAAAGGGAGGGGTTTCCAGGACTCTTCAAATGACTTTTAGGCTTATATTCCAAGTGCTGATTAATTTAATGTCCTATTGAGGAAAGATACAATGATCAAGAATGGATAAAGAAAGCTTCTGCCAGTATTTATAATTTAGTAGTTTTCACAGAAAACTGGATCAAGATGAAAAAAGAAGAAAGCCATGCAGCATAGAGAAAAGGCATTGGGGGAAGTGACTGAAGCTCTTCAGTAATGAAGAGGGCACCCTGTTTCACAGAGTGTTAGGTAGAAGAAAAGCAGAAAAGCTTGGACTTGGAGCCTGTACATAAGAGGGTTAATGGGAGTCATAGAATAAATACATGTCTACCAAGGAAAACCAGGCCCGGCTCTCATGTCCTACACTTGAATTGACTGTATGACCAACTCTTTGCCATCTCAATAGATCTATTATCCTATTGGTATGGGTACTTACCCTACAACTGCAGGTCACAGGTTAGCTATATTTTATCATCTTGTGTGATTCTGGTCCATGCTCTTTTACAAAGACACACCTACCATCTTGGAGTCCTCCCTCTAGGTCTAGAAGCTGAGAGTTGTTTTTTTTTTGTTTTGTTTTGTTTTTGTTTTGACATTTTGTAAGGACCAGTGCAAAACTTGGGCTGTTCATTTTTAATTCTTCACTCTTCTTGAATGATTGGCCCCCATTTCTTAGATTCTGCATCTTGTGAAGCTAGGTGGTAAAATAGATAGGGTACTTAGTCTGGAGTTAGGAAGATCTAAGGCCATATCTGGCCTCAGATATTTACTAGCTGTGTGACCACAGCCAAGTCACCTAGCTGCCTCATGCCTCAGTTTCCACAACTGTAAAATCAAGGTAATAATATCACCTTCCTCCAAGAGTTATTGTGAGAATCAAGAGGATCAAAAAGTATTTGTAAAGTACTTAGCACAGTGTCTGGAAAATAATAAGTGCTTAATAAACAATTGTTCCCTTCCTTCCCTCTTTCCTTCATTTGTCCATTTGTTCATTTATTTGTTCCTTTTTTACTTCCTCCTTTCCTTCCTTGCAGAGCCTTGCAAATACATTTTTTTAAAAGTGTGTCTCAATTCCTTCATACTATTGAATCATCTCTTTCGAAGGTACAAAGAACATCATAGATATAAAACACTTGATTTTTTTTTTGCACTCATCAACTGTACTTTGCCTAAAGGCAAGTGAAGTGACTCTTTAAGGATGTGTTAGAGGAGGCCACAAAGCTGCCCCTGAGTGACTTTGATGTTTTTTTAATTTTTAATTTTTATTGATGGTTGTTTTTATGTAACTTTCATTTCCAAATATATTCTGCCTCCATCCTCTACCTAGTAAGTCATCCCATAAAAAATAAGGAAAAAACAAGGCACTTCAGCAAAACTTTTCAATGAATTGACTGATTGTAACAGTATATCTGATACCCATAGCCTCTCACCTCTGCAGAGAAAGGAAGGACTTTCATTTTCTTATCTCCAGGGATAAGCTTGGTAATTATAATAATGTAGTGTTCAATTTTTTTTTCTCAATTTACATTGTTGCAGTTGTCACATATATTGTTTTCTTAGTTCTTTTAGCTTTACTCTGCAGCAGTTAGTAGAAGTATTCCCATGCTTCTCTGAATTCTTCATAGTCACCATTTCTCACAACACAATGGTATTCCATTACATTTCATATACCAGAGTTTGTTTAGTTATTCCCCAGACGAGAGGCACCCACTTTTTTTCCTAGTTCTTTTCTACTACAAAAATCATTACTATGAATATTTTAATGCATGCAGCAAATCCCTTTTTGTCAACTTGCTCTTTGGATCTCAGTTTCCCCATTTGTAGGAGATAATTATCTCTAAGGTTCTTTGTAGTTCTTTGACTACATTATTTTTTCAGTTCTATCAAGAAAATCTCCTTGTCCAAGTATTAGCTTCATTTGTATGAACAAGGGATGCCGATTGCTTGGGTTTTGAAAGTTTCAACTAAATACTTTTTCAAATAAGTCAATATCATGTTATTTCATAGAATGGAAGGTGGACAATATGGAGACCAGAGACATGCAACTACACTTAATGATTCACCAAGCCCATGTTTCTTCAGGGAAGTATAATAAGATATATAGAGCTAAATTGTATCATTCTATGCCATTTTAAGATCCAAAAAGTACACAAACTCTATGTGCCCAGGAATATAGGGCTGAGTAATTACAATAACTATTGTAATAATAAGACCACTTTGATTTTCTCACACATTGTATTAGGGAAGGACTATGGGACCATGGAAAGAATGCTTGAGTTGAAGTCAGAGGATCTGGCACAGCCATTTGCTAACTGTATGTGGATTTGGACATATCACTTACCATCTTAAACCAGTTTTCTCATCTGCAAAGAGGATTGGATGGGATAACCTTACATGTCTTTCCAATTTTTGAAGGTCTTCCTACATAGAGTGGGAGGTGAAATTCTATTCCCCTTTCAAATCTAAGATTCTAGGTGCTTTTCAAATAAGTGTAAATATTATCTCATTTGATTCTCACAAAAGCTTGCAAAATAGAGTTAATCAGTACTGAAACTCAATCTTGAGAGTTTATTAAGCACCTACTATATGCAAGGTAGTTTCATAGTCACTTGGAATTCAAAAATTAAAATGAAACAGCTCTTGCCCTCAAGGAGCTTGTAGTCTATCAGGGGAAAGAACATGTACACAAAGAAATATAAACAAAATGTGTACACAATAAATAAAAATATTTTTTTGGCTAAGTGAAAGGGGCTAGTAGCTGGTGGGGTTGGGTGTATCAGGAGAAGCCTCATATGAGAGATAGAATTTGAACTTAGCTTTGAAGGAAACAAGGAATTCTAAGAGATGGTGGCAGGGAAGGGAAGGCAGTCCAGTTTTTATGGCTAATTTGCACAAAGGCATGGAGGTGGGTGACAGAAACTCTGTTTAAGGAATAGTAAGTGGATCAGTTTCATTGGACCACAGGGTAAGTAAAGAGAAGTAAGGTCTAATAAGTTTGGAAAGGAAAATTGGGGCCAGGTTGTGAAATGCTTGAAATGCCAAACAGAGGAATGTATGTTTGATCCCAGAGGTAATTGGGACTTACTGAAATTTATTGACTAGGAGAGTGACCTAGTGCTATCTTTGCTTTAGGAATATGATTTTGGTTTTTGAGTGAAGCATAAAATGCAGTGGGGAGAGACTTGGGGTAAGAAGAATAATTGTGAAGTTATCATAATTGTCAGGTAAGAGGTGATGCAGATAAGGAAACAGACTCAGAGACATCAAGTGAATTGACCATAGAAACAAAGCAAATGTCATTGTCAGATCTGGGACATGAAAAGTGGTCTCCTGGTTTTCCTAAGGCAAGGTCTCTTTTCTCTTCACTATAATACTTACATTTCCCAAATCCTGCTTTGTAAGGGTTCCTTCCCTGATAAATGAAGTCACAAGTAGACTTCTGCCAAAGGACAAAGAGGAGAAGTGACTCAGAGAATGGGGCAGTTGATTTCCCCAAGTCCCTGCCCTCATTAGGTGATACTGAGGAAGGGTGAAAAGTGCCACCTTGCACTTTTGGATTTCATTAGCATGACAAACACCAGAGTGAGTCAAAGTGAGGGAAGTGCCCGCCCTGGTCTGCAAAAAATAAAAAGGGATCCAGGAAAACTACTGACAGCAGGTAATGCACAGAAACAAAGTAAATTATTCCCCTTAATCATTAAAGCCAAAGGACTTGATCAGCAAACTTCAGAATGTTTTAATAAGGAAGAGACAGAGCAGAAGGAACAAGGAAGCAAGCAACTTAGCTTAGCTGGGAGAACTTTGGAGGTGGAAGGGATCATCTAACCCCCTACGGGAAGGTTTATTACTCTGACTTTGGGCAAGGAAGACCTATGCAGGAGAACTTGAAATCTAGGAAGCAGGATCTGGATGCTGAGAGGATTGACTGAAGATTCTCTGCATTCATTCAAGGTAGAAGGGAATCCAGATGTAACTCTTCTGCAAATATCCATAAGACAGCATGGAGAAGTATTGGGATTGGTGTCAAGGGGATGGGGTGGGGCAGATCTTAGTTCTTTTACTGTCCATGTGACCCTGGGCAATTAATTTCTTATCTCTTAACCTTAGTTTCTTCATCTATAAAATGAGAGGGTTAGACTTGATGATTTCTAAGGTCTTGCCCTGACTTCTATGATCCTGAGGCAGCTAGGTGGTGCAGTAGGTAGAGCACTGGGTCTAGAGACAGGAAGACCTGATTAAATCTGGCTCAGTCACTTACTAGCTGTGTGATCCTCAGCAAATTGCTTCATTGCCTGTGCCTCAATTTCCTCAACTGTAAAACTAGAATAAAAATAGTACCTATCTCCCATGAGATATTTGTAAAATGCCTAGCACCATGCCTTCCATATAGTTAGGGTTATTTAAATGCTTATACTTCAATCAGTGTGCACATACTGGGCAGAGCTAATACTGAAACCAACATTTTCATAGAATCAAAGAATTTTAGTTAGAAATTTGGAAAGGCCATCAAGTCCACCTTCTTCATTTTATAGATGAGGAAAATGGATACTGGGAGAAGTTAAGTGCTTTGCCCAAGATTACACGCAAGTTAGTGTATGAGGCAGGATTTGAACTCAAGTTTTCTTAACTACATGTCCAATCAATCAATCAATATTTATTAAGTATCTATTATGTTCTAAGCACTGTAATAAAGGCTGGGGAAACAAAAAGAAGCAGAAAACATTCCCTGCCCTCAAGGAGATTGCAATATTATGAGGGTCTTATATTCTTTTTTTTTTTTTGAGTGGGTCAGTGAGGGTTAAGTGACTTGCCCAGGGTCATACAGCTAGTAAGTGTCAAGTGTCTTGAGGCTGGATTTGAACTCAGGTCCTCCTGAATCCAGGGCTGGTGCTTTATCCACTGTGCCATCTAGCTGCCCCCAAGGGTCTTACATTCTAAAGAACACTCTTATGTAGAGTCCAGCACTCTCTACATGGTGTCAAGTCCCTTCTTCTTTTTGCCCCACTATAACAGGCTCCATCCTTCATCAGTTATCAGTGGAACATCAACTGCAAAATGGAATGTTTTTCATCTCTTCAGATCTGAGGAGGAACAGCCTCAACCTGGCATATAAGGTCCTACCCAATCTTCTTCCCATCTACCTTTCATATTTTACTTCATATTACAAAGTATTTCATGTAATCAAATCTCTCTGACACAGTCAAACTAGCTTTATGTACGTTCCCTTATATAGCATTCCATCTCCTGCCTCTAAGAGGAGGCAGATAGTCCCTTGCATACTGAAGAAGCTTCTTCTTCTTCCTTTCTTGGAATCCCTTGAGGCAGCTAGGTGGCCCAGAGAGAAAGAACACTGAACTTGGAGTTAGGAAATCTTGAGTGCAAATCCAGATTTAAATATTTACTAGAAGAGTGACCCTGAGGGAAGTGAACAGATCTCTGCTTCAATTTCTTCCACAATAAAATGGGGATAATAATAGCATCTGTCTCCAAAGATTGTTGTGAGGATCAAACGAGATAATATGAAGATAATATAATAATAATAATAATAATTATTATTATTATTATAAAAACAGCTCATGTCCCACTTTCTATATGAGGCCTTTCCTGAACTCACTTTTGTCCCACACCCCTCATTAATATTTTATCTTTCTTGAAATTATTTTCCATTATCTTTTATATATTTCATCTTTACTTATGTGTGTACATATTTTGTCTCCCCAGTATAATGCAAGATCCTTTAGGGCAAGGATCATTTTTGTATTTATTTCTGTTTCTCCAACACCTACATAGATCTTGGCACATAGTAGGGACTTAATAAACATTTGTTGAATTGACTCTGTTTTTTTTGGTGAGGCAATTGGGGTTGCGACCTGCCCAGGGTCACACAGCTAATGTCAAGTGTCTGAGGCTGGATTTGAACTCAGGTCCTCCTGACTCCAGGGCCAGTGCTCTATCCACTGCACCACCTAGCTGTCCCTTGAATTGACTCTTGAATGGAGTTGCTCTCCATCACTTCAAATTAGGCTATTGATATCACAGAGTCAACATTTTTTTGTTCTAATGTACAAGTTTGACTCAGAGGGAAGGCTCTTCTTTTTGAACCAAGAGTCCAGGAAGTAAGCAATCGTTTTATTGAACAATCCACAGGAAGCACCATTTTTCACCTCTTCCAGATACATGGTTGAAATTTAATAGGAGTAGATTCTTCCCATTAGTCACAGGTTCTTGCTTGCCTGTTTGTCAGCAAATACTTCATTTGTTTGCTGAAAAATGGTTCCCAGGACAACATTGGTACACATCCTATTAAATGCCATTTGCTTGAAGTCAGGGATACTTTGAACAACAGAAGAAAGAGAGAGTCAGACAATGTTTGGGATATTAATCCTCTTCTGCAGAGTACTACTTCTCATGTTTCCTTCCTCCAGGAATGTAAGCAAACAAGGCATGCTGTGGCATGCTGATACTCACTCTGTGTCAATCCCTCCAGTTATTTAAATTGATTTGTAATTTAAAATGTTCATGGAGTTAGGGGAGAGGAAGATGAGCTACATAATAATCATAGTAATAAAAAGAGCTAGCATTTTTATCACTTTTTTTTTGGTGAGGCAGTTGGGGTTAAGTGACTTGCCCAGGATCACACAGCTAGTAAGTGTCAAGTGTCTGAGGCTGGATTTGAACTCAGGTCCTCCTGACTCCAGGGCTGGTGCTATATCCACTGTGCCACCTAGCTGTCCCCCTATATCACATTTTAAGGTTTGCAAAGTACTTTATAAATATTATTTCATATCCTCACAACAACTTTGAGAGGTAGGTACAATGATTATCCCCATTTTATGACTGAGTAAATTGAAAAAGATAATTATTAAGTGTCTTGCTTTGAGTGATGCAGAAGGGAAGTGTCTGGGATTAGATTTAAACTCAGGTCTTCTGGCCTTTCTGACTCCAGATCTAGGCCTCTATCTAGTACTACCTAGCTACATATATACATACATACATACATGCACACATACATACTACATATTATATACGTGTGTGTATTGACTGATATTCTTGCCTTGTCTGTCCCCACTTCAGTCCATCCTCAGCTGTCCAACAGATCTTTGGAATGCACAAATCTGATGTCTGACCATATAACCCCCCATCCCCCACTTCAATAAACTCTATTATCTGCATGCTCAAATGTAAAATCTCTTACTCTTCTCTACCTACTTTGCAATCCATCTATACTGGTCTGAACATTACATACCATTTCCTAAATCTATGACTTTTCACGGGCTTTCTCCCATGCCTGATATTCTTTACATCCTCATTTTCATCTCCTGGCTACAATGCTTTCCTTCAAGGTCCAACCAAAGTCCTAGATTCTGCAAGAAGCTTTTCCCAGTTCTCCTTAGTCTTAATGCCTTGCCTTTGAGATATTGCCAATTTATTCCACATATATTTTATTTGTACATAGTTATACGCACGCTTCTCTGCAATTACACTGTGAGCTTCTTGAGAGGAGACTGGTTTTATTCTTTGTTTGCCTTTGTTTTACTTTCTGTTTTGCCTTTCTTTCCATCCCTGGACTTAGCAAGAGTTCCCAGCACATTGTAGGGGCTTAAAACATCCTCTTTGACTTGACTAGCCCTGCAAATTCATCAAAGTAGGGAGCTCCTGAGTAGGAAATTTCCTTATCACTTTAGATTAGTACTGACTTTGCAAGTTGTAGTTTAAAAGAGAAGTCCGGATACTTAAAGCTTAAATGGCTTGCCTGGTGTCACACAACCAGTATGTGATGAGACTTAACCCCAGATCTTGATTGATGGAACAGTTCCAGAGAAACCTAGGAAGTTTAAGTTCACTTTAAGTCACTTTCTGTGGTTTTGTTGCTTTCTACTAAATGTAACTAGCCCTTAATATCCACAGGGCCTAGTATGCCAGAACTTGACATTCAGAAATTATAAACATGTATCAAGTGCTTAATGTGTGCAGAGCACTATCCTAGGCACTGAGGGAGGAACAAGAAGCTTGACTACAACAAAGTCCCTACTCTCAAGGAGAATACAATCTAGTCTGGGGATAGAGCACCAATTAAAGAGTTTTTAATACACAATATTATATGAGAAGCATATTAGAGAATGAAAAAGAAAGTACTACATGAAGTCTCATGGGGAATAGTAATAGCTTCCTATATCAAGAAGTTGAATTGATCTTTTAAATTTTAGAACAGGAAGGTACCTTAGGGATTATGATTCGGAGACATATGTAATTCTGCATAGTTAGTTCCCTCCCTTTAATCTGTTCAGAGAGTATCAGGTTGGCATTTTGCTTTATGCATAGAGCAAATCCATTCTCAGGTTTTCTGAATATGGAGTCTATACCTAATGCTACACATCAGGCCTAGGCCAGTGAGAAAAAACATGGGATCAGAGACTGACAACTGAAAGAGACCTTAGAGGTCATTCAGAATTGTCAAACTCAAGATCCAATAGTTGGCATATCGTCATCAAGACTCCTGAATAGGCAAGAACCAGATTAAAGCATAATTGAGAAATGTATAACAAAAGAAATGAAAAGATAATGAAACATAATGTTAATTCATGCTTTCCTAAGTTAATATACCATCAGTAGTGATCCTTTTCCATTTGAGTTTTAGTCCAATCCTAGACCCCTAAAAAGTAAGTGCTTTGTCCAAGGTCACTCAAAGCGGGAGAGCCAGGACTAGAAGCGAATTTCAGTGCTCCTTCCACTCTACCATGCAGTTGACTGGACCATTCACCTTCATGCTTGTCTCTTCTCCCAAGATGTATTTTAAAAGTATTTCTTGGGGCAGCTAGGTGACACAGTGGATAGAGCACCGGCCCTGGATTCAGGAGGACCTGAGTTCAAATCCGGCCTTAGACACTTACTAGCTATGTGACCCTGGGCAAGTCACTTAACCCCAATTGCCTCACCAAAAAAAAAAAAAAGAAGAAAAAGAAAAGAAAAAGAATTTTAAAAAAGCACTTCCCGTTTAGATTTAAGAGGGACCCCAAAATATTAGATTTTAAGGATTCATGTGAGGTCTGGGATGTTCCTCTTCCGTTTCCATATTTAACGTGAAGCCTTAACTAGGGCATTCTGGCAAGGTGACCCAAAAGAAATTCTTTCTGACAGGCCAGAAGTTTAAAAATCATCAGCACTTTCTCTCACGGCTGGGATGGGGGCTGGATGGGGAGCACTGGGGATTAAGGCAAAACAGTCTGGAAGGCTTGTTGAACATAGCTGGGAGCTCTTTGGTTACACTTTTCCTGTTACATGTTGTCAGAACAATTCAATATTTTTCCTCTCCTGGAATGACTACCAGATGGCATCCCATGGAATGGAGCAGTCACACAAATTAATTGTGTTGCTTTAGTGTTCTATATGTAAAAGGTTCGTTAATTTTGCCTCTTTGACAACACCACAATCTGTCTAACCTAAACCCTTTGGCCAATCAAGAATGTGTCCTCATCTTCACCATCTGCATCAGGGGCACAAAAGAATTAACCTGGCATTTTCTTAGGATGAGGGGAGATGATTTAGAAAGACATTTACAACACAGACGTCAGCACGACCTGACACATCTTTGACCTCCTTTCATTTATCAAACAAATTAATCATGATGTATCATACAGAACAGGGGTAAGCTTCCAATCAGAAGAGATGACATAAAAGAAAATGGGAAGTCTATCTGCCAGACAGGACAAGGGAAGCATAATATTTTAATGTGATCAATATGTATGTTACTGCAGCATAGCATGAGCTACTACTTTGCCTGTCCTATGAGGAGTTACCACCACAGTCATGGGGGACTGTGGAAAGGAGACATCAGTGGCATTCGGCCTTTCTCCCCTTTGCTTAATTAATAGCAAAGCAAGGGGTCCATCTGCTTTCTGATAGTGTACATTTCTTTCTGAATAAAAACCCTTTCTGAAATTGTCTCTTTTTTTTGGATAAAAATAATTGTGACCTTTTCCTCCACTGTTTGCTCATTAACCCTTTGGTTTTAGTTACCTTGACTATAAAATGTGGATAATAATAGCACCTGCCTCACAGAGTTGTTATGAAGATCAAATAAGACATTATTTATAAGGCACTTAGTACAGGGCTTGGCACACAGCAGATGCTATTTAACACTTATTCCTTTCCCTTTTAAGGAAGAAAGGAAGAGAAGAAAGAAAGAAAGAAAGAAAGAAAGAAAGAAAGAAAGAAAGAAAGAAAGAAAGAAAGAAAGAAAGAAAGAAAGAAAGAAAGAAAGGAAGGAAGGAAGGAAGGAAGGAAGGAAGAAAGAAAGAAAGAAAGAAAGAAAGAAAGAAAGAAAGAAAGAAAGAAAGAAAGAAAGAAAGAAAGAAAGAAAGAAAGAAAGAAAGAAAGAAAGAAGAAAAGAAGGAAAGAAGAAAGGAAGAGAAGAAAGAAAGAAAGCAGAAAAGAAGGAAAGAAGAAAGGAAGGAAGGAAGGAAGGAAGGAAGGAAGGAAGGAAGGAAGGAAGGAAGGAAGGAAGGAAGGAAGGAAGGAAGGAAGGAAGGAAGGAAGGAAGGAATCCTGAGAGTCTAGTTCAGGGCTCAGCACATTGTTGGTGCCTAACACATGAATTCTGAGTTGAATGGTTTTAGAATTACCTGGAGAGGAAACTGGTACACTGCTAGGAGAACCTGATAGCATCCAGGGGCCAGATTGTGATGTGTTTTCACAAACCTCCTGGTTTTATTATTGTTCTTTCACTATCTATACTAAGGTTTCCAACCCAAGAAGACCTGTGAAAGCCTCTTGAAGTTTTGTGCCTTTCTCGCATCCAGTAGGAGGAAGATAAATGAATGCTAAAGACCTGTAATTAGTACGATTTTAGGAACATGACTAGGATAACCACACTGAATTTCTCACGAAGTACAGCACTTTATTTCCCTAAAAATAAAATACTCAAGAGTGGATTGGCATTTTGCAAACATGTACAGAACTCTTCTATTTAGGGAGATTATACAAGTTAGTGATGGGTGAGCTGATCCACAGAGTGCTTCTAGCAGCCCCCTCTATCCTTTCCAGTTTAATAAAGTGGAAGCTTAATTAGAATGATAGTGGAATTAATGCAATTACTCGGACAAGCCCAGCGATAGTTACATATTTCACTAGTGAACTGTTAATGTGACAGTTTCATTTGCTATTCCTATAGTGCATTAATCCTAGGCAAAAATGTACCCCAATCCCGATCTTACACACTTTGGGGGCTCTCTTTGTGGTATCTTTCTGGTTCTGATTTCTTTCTGTAGAACACAACTGTTGATCTTCCTGTCCACCTGAGCAAAGACCAGATTTTTAAGTTTCTCTCCACATTTCTATCATTTTCTTCCACATTTGGTATTCATATATATTTGTATATGTGTAAGTGTATATGGGTATGTGTGTATATGTATGTATGTGGTGTGTGTGTGTGTGTGTGTACATATAGTATGTATATGTGTATGTGTGTGTGTGTGTGTGTGTATGTCCCAGCAGTAAACAAATGATCTGATTAATTGGAAGTTTATTAGTCTAAATTTGAATACACGAGGAAATTGAGGTAAATAGAGGTTAAGTGACTTGTCCAGGATCACATGGCTAGTAAATATCTGAGGACAGATTTAAATTCAGGTCTTCTAGAATCCAGGGCCAGCAGTCTATCCATTGTATCACCTAGCTGCCTCAGGCATTAAGGGGCAGATTTCAAAAGAGCAAGCCAGAGTCAGAAATCAAACACTTAATCAAGAAAAGACAGTATAACTGGTAGGGAGCATATTTCACACAGTACCTCAGTCTCTATCCTAGAAAAAGCATGTTCACACAAACAACAGAATAGGCTGCTCAATGGATAGAAGTTAGCTTTACTCTTCCCTGGATTAATGGGTCCAGCTCAGAGAGAACAGATGACAATTAGCAGTAGCATGGCAGGAGCCAGAAAGCTCTCTTTGGGTAATTCAAAGCTATTGTGGCAGAGATGCCAGCCTGACCTCACACCAACTGACCTGTTTAGGCAAGTCTTGCTCAATAAGGTTAGGACTTCTGAAAGATTCTAATGCTGGTGGCAAGTCATCTTTTTAGCTTAGAAACTCAGGAATATATTGATGTTTCTGGGTAGAAGGGTCTCTGATGCACTGGAGACCTATGTATTTTAGCAGTGCATTTGGCCAAGTGATCAACTATTGCTTATCACTGCTTCCTATCACTGCCTGCTGCCCTTGCTTGTTGCATATTGAATGGTTGGTCTTGGATTCTTCACTATTAATATTCTGCACCACATATTCTTATAGTTTATGTGGTCAGGAAGACCATGGTCATTTGTTTCCAAGTGATAAATCAATCTGAGTCCTTGACAATATTCTGTTTTCCATTTCTACCCAGAAGGTGAAAGAACTTGTTTATTGCAGGCTGTTTGGTGACCTTAATAGAAGATTTTGGATATTTTTTATGGGATGGGGTGACATAAAGGAGCCCCCGGTCCTAGTCTTCATCTTTTAGTATCCCAAAACAACCTACTTTCCCATCAGCATTACTGACATTGATCATCTTTCCTCCCAGTAGTGAGTTTCTACACAAGTCGGCTATTTCTTGGCACAGAACTTTTTCCTTAGGCATTGCTTTTGTGGGAGGGCAAAAGGGAGAGGGAAACTGAAATCAATCTTTCAGACTTGCTATAAATCCTTTATTCTCCTGTTCTACTGAGACAGAATTATTAATGAGGTCTTCACCTGTTTTACTTTGCCCCAATTATTGCTGTCCATGCAGTCTTCCACTCTGGGTGCTTGAAATGTTCCTTGAGACAGGAGGGCAGTGGAAGGAGTACTTGGCTGAGTTCCAATCCAGACTATGCTGCTGACTTGCTGCGTGACTTTGGGCAAGTCCCTTGACCTCTCTAAGTCTCAGCTTACTCATATGTAAAATGAGGGGTTTGAATGATCTTTGAGAAATGTCATAGCCCTGTGAATCTGACTCTCCCCTCTGTCATCTCCCTTCTTGCTTCCTAAAAAAAAAATTCCCCTTGTGCATTACCTTCTTAAGGGAGCAGGAAAAATGTCTTAGATATTTGTCATTTGCTGAATGATTTGGTAAAGGGTAGAAGCCATGCTTTTTGGTTTGTTTTCTATGGGAAAGAGCAAAGCCTAGGATGACCATCCTCTCAGTTTGGATGAAAAAATCCTCCAGATGTTTGGCCCAACTGACCAACTGGTCAATGTAGTTTGTGAATCTCTTCTATTCCCCTCCTTCCCTCTTTCATGTCAACCCTTGAAGGACTGTGGAATATATATTCTCCTTTTGATTGCCTCCTATACCAGACAGTAGGAGAGGGTTGGATGTGTGTGTGTGAAGTGTATAGGGGAGAGGGCAGGAAGGGTGGAGGTCTGAATTCCAAGAGTTGCTAAAAGGAGGAAAAAAAAAAATATATATATATATATATATATATATATATATATATATATATAAAACCTGTGAATTTCTCCATTTAGTCCTATAGGCCCAGAAGGCTCAGGTGGCTCATACTAACTGACTCAGAGACCAGAACCAAGTTGTATTTCCCAGGTCCTTAGAGGGTAGCTCTGACTAATATTAATTAATTGTCATCAGTTTGCCATTAATTTAGACAGAGAGAGAGAGAGAGAGAGAGAGAGAGGGAGGGAGGATGTAGGCTTTTGTTGTGTGATATGAGTGATTGCTGCTCCTGTCAAGATTTCAGTGTGCTGCAAATTTTTGTTCTAAAGCCTGCCTGCCCACCTCCTCTCTCTGAAAACTTCCTTTACCAACTTGTATTTTGTTCAGTGACTCAATGGCAGAGTCAAGGCTTGGGGTATTGCAAATGATTAACTGAGGAGCAGAGAGACAGACAGAGGAGACAAAGAAGGATGGAAGTTCTGAGAGGAGTTCTTACTGGGAGGTATTTGCTTGGCTCCCAGCATGTCTACAAATACTGGTCACAGTCCATGTTTCATTCTCATGTTTAAGGGTAGTGAACATAGGAGACAAAGGGGACTTTATGTTTTTTTCTCAAACTTCTTCCCACATCTCCTACCTCAGACCCTTACTGAATGAATGACCCTGGGCTAGTCACTTAACCTCTTTTTGCCTTAGTTTTCTCATTTGTAAAGTGGGGATAATAGTAGTGTGAATATTAAATGAGGTGATATATAGAAAGAACTTTGCAAACCTTAAAACGTTACACAGATATTACCTATAATTATCATCACTATTATTCTTATAGGAAAAAGAAAGAATCCTCCCTCCCTTCATCAAGATAGTGGCAGCTGGCTCTCAGCAAATTTATGTCAAGTTTGTTTTTGGCATCTCTTCAGCCTATTTTGACAAGCTACAGGAGCCTGAAAACTCATGTTACCTCCTCAGTCTCTATGTCCTCCCATCATATTTACATGCTTCAACCTTCTTCCTTCCCTTGTCACAGAACCATGCCATAGAACATTCATTCTCCTCCCTCTTCTCCTACTGCTAAGTTAGTGTCTTCATTCAAAACCTCACTAGCTTGATGTACCTATTTGTATAAACTAATTTGGCTAAAGTGCACATTCATGGCTTCAAAGAGCCAAATGGTCCTGGCAGCTGAGACTCAGAAATGGTAGTTGAGGTCCCACCTGTACCTGGGTTGAGAAGCTATACTACTTTCTGCTATGTGAGAGATTAGTGTGTTGTTCTTGTCCCTTAAGCAATTCAAGGAATATGAGAGCATTATTAATAAAATGATTAATTACCCAGAAACTATGTCTATGGAACTTTTTAAATGACACAATGCCCATTTTATGTTGGGCACTATGCTAAGGATTAGAGAAACAAAACCAAAAGTAAAATGGCATCCCTTTTCAAGGACCTTATATTCCAACAAGGTCGAAAAGCATGAAAATGAACACCAACAAGGTAGATTTGAGAGGGATCAGGAAAGGTTTCATGTAGAAGTGGCTCTTCAATTGCATCTTGACAGAAACCTCAATTGATAAGAGTAAGCCTTCCCTTCCGGTTATGGAGTGCAGCTGGTACAAAGGTGGGAGATAAAGCACCAATTGTATAAGACATTGAGTGGGTTCTGTGGTTGTATTGAAGAGTGTATGGAGGGGAGTAATATGGAAGACTGAAAAGACAAACCTTGTTTCTTCCCTTTACTCATTAATTGCACTCACAGGTCTAGTGCACCATGTGTTTCCACAAGTCCCATAGCATCAAAAGCTACTTCTGAAGTAATGGAACTTATAAGACCATAGGCTGTAGAACGACAAGTAATCATAGAGTTCATCTACTTGAACTTCATTTTAAAGATGAGGAAAGTGGAGGTGAAGTGACTTTCCCCAATTAACACAGTTAGTAAGCAGAAGATTTGGGATTGAACCTAGTTTTTCTGATTGTCCAGTGTTATTTTCCTTATATGATGTTGCCTCTTACTCCCCCAGGGACAGAATAATTTCCTGCTTGCTAAGGTAGGATTTAATATTCTTGGGATAAATTGGTCCAAACTGACAATATTTATTGAATGCCTAATAAATTTTTTTTTTTTTGGTGGAGCAATGAGGTAACAAACAGGATTAAGTGATTTGTCCAGGGTCACACAGCTAGTAAGTGTCAAGGGTCTGAGGACAGATTTGAACTCAGGTACTCCTGAATCCAGGGCTGGTGCTTTATCCACTGTGCCACCTAGCTGCCCCCCCCCTTTTTTTTTAGTGAGGCAATCGGGGTTAAGTGACTTAAGTAATTTCCTTCCTTATCTTTTTTAATGAGATCTATTTTTGCCTGTGTTTTATCTGAGATAAGGATTGCTAACCCTGATTTTTTTTCCTTTCGCTGAAGCATAATATATTCTGCTGTAGCCTTTTAGCTTTACTCTGTGTGTGCCTCTCTGCTTCAAATGTGTTTCTTGTAAACAGCATATTGTAGGATTCTGGTTTTTAATCCACTCTGCAATTCGCTTCCATTTTATAGCAGAATTCATCCCATTCACATTCAGTTATTATTACTAACTGTCTATTCCCCTCCATTCTATTTACCCTCTTTGTACATTTTCCCCCTTCTTTCACCCTATTCCTCCTCACCGACGTTTTGCTTCTTACCCCTGATTCCCCCAATCTGCTCTCCCTTCTTATCATCCCCCTCTCTTTTCTTTATCCTTTTCTCCCTTGCTTTTGATCTCCCTTTTATAGTCCTCCCTTTCCCTTCCCCTTTTACTTCTCTAAAGAATGAGCTAAGTTTCTTTATCCCAAGGAACGTATAGGTTATTCCCTCTTTGAATCAAATGTGATGAGGGTAGTGTTGAAACAATGTTCACCCCTCCTTTCTTTCCCTCTATTATAATAGGTTTTTTTTCACCTCTTAATATGATGAAATTCACTCCATTCCACCTCCCCTTTCCTCTCCTCCCCATAGATTCCCTTTTTAACCCCTTAATTTTCTTTGTATCATCACATCAAAGACAATTTATATTTATACCCTCTGTGTATAGTCCTTCTCTCTGCCCAAATACATTTACAATTCTTAAGAGTTATGAGTACTATCTTCCTGTGTAGGGATGTAAACAGTTCAAATTGAGTAACTTTTTTTCCACCTCTGTTTACCTTTTTAAACTTCTCTTAAGTCTTGTATGTTAAGATCGAATTTTCTATTCAGTCCCGCTGTGCCACCAGATTTTTGAGCCAGGATCCAAGGGCCTCAGTTGCTCAGTTGTGGCCCGCAGCTTCCTGCTGACTTTCCCTGACCCCCTCAGAGCTGTGCTGCCGCCCTGCACTGCGCCTCCCTTTTGCCGGAGTCAGACTGACCTTTCCTAAAATCTTCTAAATTATTTCTGATTGGAAGACTGTGTCTCTCTGTCTCTTTGCAGGTTCTGTAGTTTCAGAATCCGTCTAGAGCCTTGATTTAATGTTATTTTTCAGGGAACAGAAGGAGAGCTCAGGTAGCTTGCTGATTCCTCTCCACCATCTTGGAATTCAGTTTTTAAAAAAAATGAATGTTGAAAATTGTTTTTAAATGTAATTGGGGTAAAATAAAATACTAAAAAAAAAATTAAATGACACTAAACTTGAAAAAAAAAAGAATGAGCAGAATTTATAGTCATAAAGCAGGGAAGAGTTCTACATAAAAGGAACAATGTGCATAGGAGTGCAGGGAGAGAGCCAGATAAAGCAAGAAATATGTACTAAGGTTTACTATGGGCCAGTCATTATCCTAAGAGCTGGGCATGATGTCTAATAGGAAAAGTCAGAAACAGAACCAAGAGGGAAATGAAGGTTGACTGGTCTGAGCC
This sequence comes from Dromiciops gliroides, assembly GCF_019393635.1. Lineage (NCBI taxonomy): Eukaryota > Metazoa > Chordata > Mammalia > Microbiotheria > Microbiotheriidae > Dromiciops > Dromiciops gliroides. The sequence goes on along the minus strand of NC_057861.1, from coordinate 590,226,750 downwards.
CCTCTCCAAAACAAAGGTCCGAGGAGGAATTTAACAGTATAGTGGAGGGATGTCAAGAGTGAAGAGGTATCAGGAGCTGAGATAAGTTTCAAGGTAAGAAGCCAGCTGAGGTCTTATGGAAAATTATGGAAAGTCAGAAGCAGAAAGAGGTAGCAAGAATAAAGCTTGGCTGGATTGAGCTCCTCCCAAAATGAAGACCCTGGAAGGAACTCACTAATGAAAGAAGGAGGGTGTGTGACATGTTCAGTGAATTTCAATTAGACCATCCTAGCTGGAACTGAGGCTTTACAATTCAGAATATTAATGTGGAAGATTTAGCTATAAAGAAAATCATGGGCCAGAAGGTGGAGGGCCTTGGGTTCACCAAGAAAAATGTATCATGCTCATTTCAACTACCTCTGGCCTGAAATAAAATCTAAGTTCAGAAAAGAATAAGTTGATATTCCCTTTGTCATCACTCCACATAAGAACAAGGAAGACCAACCACCTTGGAGAAAGTTGCCAAGACTCTAAGTTTGCTGATTTCATTTCTAAAATAACTCTAAAGGCTTTCCAGCATATGGCAAAGATAATTAAAACTAATGAAGTGAATTTAGGTGAAAGTATCAATGCTTGAGCAGAAAGAATCTTACAGTGATTACAGATGCCAGGGTTTCTTTGAAGGTAATTGTCAAACGACCCTTCTTCATTTGTATTCATGAAAATAAAGGGCTATTTTCTTGGGGTTGGTAAATACTTCTAAGGAACTGGCTGAAATATTCTATTTTTGAATTTAGAATCATTCATTACACTATAGGAGTTCTAGGGTATTTACCTAATGGTTCCAAATGATTGCATGAGATTTTATTTTTCTTATAATCTATATTTATGTATGTTATTCTGAATCATTAAATTAAGAATCTAGGGGAAAATGAGGAGATGAAAGAAAATGAGGAAACAAAGAGACCAAAAGGAAGGGCCTGTAAACTGAGAGGAGCTCTTAATAAAGTTCTTAAAACATTTAGAGATCTACTTTAGAATGTTAGCACTTTGAGGAGATTTCATAGGTTATCTAGTAGGGGGTCCTAACTTTTTGTTTTTGCTTCATGGACCCTTTTTTGGCAATCTGGGGAAGCCCAAGTATCCCTTATGAGAATTATGTTTTCTTTTTTTTCCCCACAGCAATGAGAGTTAAGTGATTTCCCCGGGGTGTCTGAGGGAGGATTTGAATTTAGGTCCTCCTGAATCCAGGTCTGGTGCTTTACCCACTGTGCCACCTAGCTGCCCCCAAGAATTATGTTTTTAAAGGCATCAAATAAAATACATAGGATTGATTAGAAAGGAAATAAATGGTATTGAAATAAAGAAATAGCCACTGAAATTTAGGGATCTTGAAGTTAAGAACCTAAACCCCTGATCTAGGACAAAACTTCTTAAGCTGTGGGTCACAACCCCATATGGAGTCTCATAACTGAAGGTGGGGTGGTACAAAAAATTGGCAACAGTAAAAGGTTATGTATACATATCTTATAAACCTATATACCTGGGGTCACAAAATAATTTCTTGAGCAAAAAGGGGTCATGAGTGGAACAAGTTTAAGAAACTCTGATCTGGGTTATGCAGTGATAGTGTGATGTGAATTATAGAGATAGAAGAAATTAGGATTTAAATCCCAACTCTACCACTTAGTGACCTTGAATAATCTCTTGACCTCATTGAGCTAAGAAATCAAATAGAGATTGTGACTCAGTCTATGTTGAAATTGGTATGGTGAACTCCTCTAAAAGAAATCTCTTTTTATGAATGCAAGTAAACACTTTCTTTGAAATTTATAGCCTTAGAGAGTTGCTGATAACACTGAGAGGTTAAATGATTTGTCCAGGGTGAAATGGCCAGTATGTATGAGGACAGTCTTCCTTCCTAGCTTTCAGGCAAGCTCTGTCCAGTATACCATTGCCTTTCTAATCAGTCAAGTGAGACTAAGAGTTATAGCACTAAATTCTCTGGATTTTTGTAAAGATCAATTTAGATAATGTATGTAAAGCATGTTGTAAACTTTAAAGTCTATGCAAATATCAGCTATTGTTATCATTTAGTTAAAACCTATCATAAGGGGCAGCTAGGTGGCACAGTGGATAGAGCACCAGCCCTGGATTCAGGAGGACCTGAGTTCAAATCTGGCCTCAGACACTTAACAATTACTGGCTGTGTGACCCTGGACAAGTCACTTAACCCCAATTGCCTCACCAAAAAAACCCCAAAAAACCAAAACCCTATCATAAGAGGAATATTTGACAGCCATTTGAACTATTGTTCAAGTCAGTGGTTAAGCAAGTGGACCTTTTGTATATGACTCTATAGCCTACAGGTATGTTCAGTTCCTTTTATCCTTAGAGCAAAACAAACAACAAAAAAACCCAAAATAGCCCTTTTTTGGGTGTTAAAACTCTTAAGTAATTATCTTATATCTCTTCTCCTTTTCATAGTCTAATTTCCTAGAAAGCATCATTTACAGCATAAGTATGAAACTTTCATTTGAATGACTCTCTAGTACCTGAACCAAATTAAAATTTAATTGGGAAATGTTTAACAAAATAAAAGATACAACACAAATAATGTTGATTTGTGGTTTTCTCAGTCAATTCATAGCCTGAAAATATCTATTTCTATTTGAGTTTGACACCACTGCTCTGTATTCTTCTCTCTAGGTACTCATCTTCCACTGTATTGTGTCTCAACCCCCTTGGCTTTTGACTATGGTGTTATATTGAGACCTGGCAGCTAGGAGGCACAGTGGACAGAGTGCTTTGCCTGGATTATCTTCAGGTGCAGTTAGGTGGCACAGTGCATAAAGCACTGGCCCTGGATTCAAGATAGCGCGAGTTCAAATCTGATCTATGACACTTGACACTTACTAGATGAGTTACCCTGGGTAAGTCACTTAACCCACATTACTGGGGGGGTGGGTGTGTGTGTGGGGGAGACTTACCTTCCTGAGTTCAATCTGGCCTCAGATACTTATAAAGCTGCATGACTCTGGGCAAGTCATTTAGCCTTGTTTGCCTCCATTTTCTAATCTGTAAAATAATATTAAAAAGGAAATAGCAAAACCCTCTAAGAAAACCCTAATTAATGTCATGAAGGGTCAGACATGACTGAAAAAATGACTCAACAACTCTACTGAGAAAGGCATTGCTAAGGTTTCCAATGATTTACTACTAAATACAAAGGCCTTTTCTCAGTCTTCATTTTATTTGACCAATGTAAAGAATTAATTGTTATTTGAGGTTTTTATGCCTCGGCGTGCACTGGCCTGGGGCTCTGCAAACTGCGAGGTGCTCCAACCACTAGCTGTAGACGTTGCCATGGTGCTGGCATCTCACGTCATCACCACTCACAGACACCTACATGGGCCTGGTAAAATTATAATGATTGGAAGCCTAGTGAGGGCAGTCATATGACTGTCAGAGCAGCCATCCCAGTGTCTGGGGCTATGTGGGGTTTTTCTGGGATTGGGGAAGGAGAATTGGGCATGCTAGCTGGATACTGGAACAACAGGAGTTCTGCTGTGTATTCTCAGCTGATTCCTGGGCAGTGGTATCTTTTGAGGTTGTATAATTTCCCTTTCCCCATTTTATTTCCTTTCCCTTGATCCTACTGATCCTGTTTGTGTGTTGTTTTTTTTTTTAAATTTGTTCTTGTTAAAATAAATCCTGTTCTGTTTTGAAGGAGGCTGCCAGTCTGCTTCCTTGCCCCCCCCAATATTGCAGTGAGCCGCTTAGCTAACACTCTCCAATTAAAAATTGGTCCCCACACCCCTCTGCAACTTTTGGCATTGTCTCCCACCCCCCTCATTCTAGACAATCTTCTCCTCTCTTGGCTGCCATGAAACTTATCCTATTTTGTTTTCTTCTTGTTGGATCACCTTTCCCCTGATGCTTACTATATGTGACTATCCTGCAAATCTTTTTCTCTTCTCTACTTTCTGTATCCACCACTCTCCTTGGGTGATCTCATCAGTCTCCTTGAATTCAGTTATATACAGACAACTTACAAGTGTCAATGCAACAATTATTAATGCATAGAGAGAGTACTACACTTGGAATCTGGAAGACCTGAAATTAAATCTCATTTTGGTCACTAACTAGCTGTGTGATCCTTGACAAGTTATATAACCTCTTTCTGACTCAGTTTTTTCATCTTAAAAATGTACATAATAATAGTTCTTACTTCTAGAGTTGTTGTGAGGATAAAAATAATATACACAAAGTGCTTTGCAAACCTTAAAACATAATATACTTTCTTATTTCTTTCTTTCTCCTTCTTCTTCTTCTTCTTCCTCTTCTTCTTCTTCTTCTTCTTCTTCTTCTTCTTCTTCTTCTTCCTTTTATTACATTAAACTCTAGTCATTGAATAACAGATGTCTTTTGGGCTTCTACTACCAGATGTCCTAATGAGACCTCAAACACAACATAATCAAAATGTAATTCAAACATGTCATTCCCCAAACCCAGCCTTCCTCCCAAATAATCATATTTCAATTTAGCAACACCATAATTTCTTTACTCATTTAGGTTCACAACATCAGAGTTATCCTTATCTTTTCCCTCTTCCTCACTCCCTATGATTAACCAATTGACAGGTTTTATCATTTCTATATTCACATTTCCCTTATATATCACCTTTGCTGCATTTATTCAACTTTTACCCTACTTTGAGCTCTCAACACTTCACTCCTAGACTATTGTAATGTCTTCTTAATTGATTTTTCTTCTTTTAGTCTCTTCTCTTTTCAATATATCTCCCAAAGAGATGCCAAATTGATATTCTTAAGGCATAGATATAACCCTATTACCTCCCTACTAATTATTATTTTTTCAATGACATCCTATTGCCTATAGAATAAAATAAAAAATCTCCAGCCTGGCATTTAAAGCTATCTTCAATCTGTCTTCCACCTACCTTTCATGTCATTACCTTTCCTTTCTGCTACTCCAGTCAAACTGCCCTGTTGTTTGTTCCCTGTACTTCTTGCCTCTCAGCCTTTGCAAAAGTAACTTCCCCATATGCAAATGAACTAACCCACCCTCATTACCCTTTAATTTCTATTCATCATTTGAGCTCCAGTTTAAGTCCTAGATGTTACATGAAACTTTCCTGAAAAACAGCAGCCCATAATGATTTCCCTCTTCTCTGAATTCTTATACTGTGTGAGAATTATGGTAGCCTCCCTAATTCCCTGAATGAAGAAGCATATGGAAAGTAGAAAAAAAAAAAAGAAATAATCCTAAAATACCTTGTCAGAATAAGACTAGCAGTACTGCCCAAAGTCCCCTTTGTCACCAATAGGGAGTTTGATCAACTTGTCACCATTTCCCCACTGTATTCCCTCCAGCATGAATCAGCATTATTCCTGAAACTTGACCCGCACTCAAGGTCTATTGGGTAAGGGCAGGGGCTCAGGAGTATATAGTCCCTGTACCCCTGAGATAAAAATTCAATACCAAAGAAAGCCATTGGCAGCTCCAGAGTTAAAGAGATATAATTTATTTAAAAGAGGCTTACTTAAAGGGGGGTCAGTGTCTGGGATAGCTGGCAAACATTATGTGAATTCCCATCTACCTCCCCCCAACCTTCCTTGATATTTATACATATAGGTAATATAAGCATACTTGGCAGAAAGCCTTCTTTGTCTGTGCAAGCATGAATCAGAGATATAGGGTCACATGAACAGGAGCTTGATTGGTTAAGAAGTTGTGTGATTTCCCTGAACTTGGCTAGGATATACTCCAGGCCTCTTCCTTATGTGGATATGCCATTCTGTATGTCTTGGATCCCACACTCCACCTGTATTGCCCTGGCAAACTATTGATAAAAATGTCTCCAAAATTATCAAGGACTTAGGGAATACAGAAAGTGAGGCCTGAATGAGAAACATATGCCTTCATGACAAAGCCAACACTCTTCTTTGACACCAAAGATGCAAGCAGGGATTTGCTTCATATCATATGTCTGTCCGGGCTTTCCCCCTGACATAGATCACGGAGATTGCTGCCTTTCCCTACATTGGACATTGATATTCGATGTCAAACTGTTGAAACAAAGCCTTTACTATTAGGAACAATAATTTGGTAATGTCTCCCTCCTCACTTATACTTTGTAGAATCCCTTCACTCCCTTCAAAGTACATTGTAGTTAACTTTCCTTATCCTCCCCCCCATTAGTTCATATTTTTTTCTTGAAGTGACTTTGTACCATTTTGCATTTGTCTTTTTATCTACTTCTTTGTTATGTGCTGTACCCTCCCAGTAGAATGTAAGCTCCTTGAATCTAGGGCTATTTTGTTTTTTATCTTTTTGCTCCTAGGTCCCAGGAATATATCTTGCACACAGTAGGTGCTTAATAAATGGTGTCACATAAAATGTTGCCAAGTAGGCATTTATTAAAAGAAAAGACTCTTCTTTCACAAAGATTTCTTTTTCAGTTCACAAAGGACAAGGAGGCTTTTTCCCCCCGAAATCTTATCTTAGGAGCCTAATTCAGGTCAACAAACATTAATTAAGCACATACTATATGTAGGCACTGAAAATACAAAGATGAAAAACTAAAATACCCTTGCTTCTGAGGAGTTTATAATCTTCAGAGAATTTTAATTTACATTATTGTATTCCATAATTTCCTGAGCTACTCATTTAACAAACCTTTTACACTGTTTAGAAGAGTACAATTTTTACTCCATGGTAAACTTTCAAGATAGAAGAGCAGTTTATGTGTATTGTCCCTCCTCCCCCGAATAAAAGCAGGAAAGCATTTGACAAACCCACCTAGACTCTTTATTCTCCTTCTGATTTTCCCTTCAGACAGAGAAATGTTACTTATTCTTGAAGTTTGAATTGTGCTTGTGTTATTCTGCAGATAGTAAATCTAAATCTAATTGGTAGCAATGACTATAAATCTAAGTAATGCAATTTGTCTCTGTACAAATTCCTAAATGACTAGGATGTCCCTCAAGGGAAATATACATAATTGTTAGTCCAAGTTATATTTCTTTGGACAGAGAACCCACATGTGAGGGTAGGACTACCCATGTGGATAGATGTGGGGCAAGGAGGAAATGGAGGAGGAGAAGGAGGTGGAGGAGGAGGAGGAGGATGAAATAGCAGCAGGGAAATTTTAGCTTATTTATAGGCAGTGGGGAAGGAGCTAGCCACTTTACAATTTATAAACTACTTTTATTTGTATAATTTCATTTAATCCTCACTATAGTATTGTCATATTGGGCAGCTAGGTGGAACAGTGGATAGCATACCAGGCCTGGATTCAGGAAGACACATCTTCCTGAGTTCATATCTAGCCTCAGACACTGTGTGACCCTGGGCAAGTCACTTAACCCTGTTTGCTTCAGTTGCCTCATCTGTAAAATGAACTGGAGAAGGAAATGTCAAATTATTCCAATATCTTTGCCAAGAAAACCCCAAATAAAATCAAGAAGAGTCAGACATGACTGAACAATGAACAGAAATAGTTTTGGGATATAGGTATTATTATCCCCATTTTACAGATGATGAAAGTAAATCTGTGAGAGCTTTCCAAGTGCTTGAACTGAAATCAGGAAATCCTGATTTCAAATCTAGTCTCAGGTATTTATTAATTTTATGAACTTAGACAAGTCACTTAAACTTTGTAGGCCTTAGTTTAGTCATATTTAAAATAAAGTATTGTACTCAACAGCTTCTAAGTTCCCTTTAAGCTTGAAATTTATGCTCATTTGATTTCCTGTGTTAGGAATAATGTGAAATAGAAGAAGTATGTCTAGTTTTGCTTCATACTTGTTTTTCTCCATATACTACATTTAGCACTTGTGTGGGCATTCAACTGATGCCAAATACAACTTATTGCTTTAATTCATATTTTGATAAGATACTTTCTTTGCCAAGGGTAAAGGACTGTGTTGAAAAAATTGATGAAATATTTATCCTCCTGTGTATGCCTCCTGTGGATTGTTGAGCTTCACTACCCCAGCCCCCCCCACCACCTTTTTTTTGAACAAATGAGCCTTCTCTTTCAAGAATGAGTGAAAATGCTTGGAAGGCATTTGATTTCTCCAGAAGACAAATTACAGCTGGTATATTTTCAGAATATAACTTTTTGCATTTAGGCTATGGTGTGTGAAGGAGAATAGCAAATTGGAATGCCCTGTTGGACATGGAGTAGAGAACCAGGGTTTGTATCCCACTCCTGCGATTTACTGTCCATGAGACCTCGGGAAAGCCACAGAGCCTCCAGTTCAACAGGGTAAGATACAGGCTGGACCTCGCATTTCATTGGTTTAGGAAACTCCCAGATGAGGAAATGAGAGTCAGGTGATTTGCCTGAGGTCATACAATCTGGATTTGGACTCAGGTCTTCTTGACTTCAGGCCTAGCACTGTAGTCTACTGTGATACTACATATGCCTCCAGTGGAATTAGAATCCAGCTTTTCCTGACTGCAAGTGTCTCATTCATTTCACTATTTTGACTCTCTTAAGTAGGACTATTAATTTAGAATGATTATTAAATTAAATAATTGTGTGGCAGAAAGAGCATGATATTTGAAGAGAGGTTAAATTCTGGCTCTTATTCTATGTGACATTATGGGTATATTACTTTCCTATTCTAAAATCTCTTCTATGACAGGGAGAGGGCTTGGACTAGCTAGAACTAGGGGTGCTTAAACTGTGGTCTATGACCTTGGGTTTAAAAATATTTTGATAACGGCATTTCAATATAATATGTTTTATTGCTATATTTGAAAATATATTATTCTGAAAATAGACCCTTTGGCTTCATCGGGCTGCTATAATATATAAAAAGGGTTAAGAACCCTTGGAATAGAGAAATCTCTAAGGTACGATTTAGACTCTAAATCCTATGAGCCCATGAATGATTCTGGTTTACTCATGAGAGCTATTCTAATAGAAGCAAGAAGGATGCTGACAATAGTAGGGGGTCAATAAAACCTCGACACTGTATGAAGGTCATTAGAAGTGGGTCTAATTAGTTGTCAACTTTAGAAAATGGGGTAGACCTAATGAAATTGCCCAGTTCCAGTGAGAGGGTTTCCAGTATTCAGAGAAATATTCGGCAACATTCTGTAACTGCTACAGAATATTTGTGTGCCATTTATGGCTCTACATTATTTCATAATAACATGATGAATTGTGTCTGCTTGCACTGTAACTTGAAATGTGAAGACATCACTAGGGATTGCATTAAAAACTTATCACTAACTCCCTCTTTTGCATCTCCTGAGATTCCCATTTCATTTTTAGAGAATCTGTGAATCCAAGAGTAAAAGTAGAAGGTGTATGAGTCACCATAGCAGTGCTTGCTATGAATAGGATTGAGGGTGAGGCATTGCTCTGGGAGAATGTTGCATCATGAAAGAAGGAATATGTCCAGGAATGGGACCCACTTATTCCAGGTAAAGAGAACCCAAAAGACACAGAAGAAAACTATGGATTTCATACTGGTTTCCAAATGGGTAACTGAGAAGAGAGTGGTATTCTCAGCAGAAAGAGGAGAGTTTAGAAGAAGAGAAAGTCTTTAGGGGAATGAACATTTGGAGTTTGAGAGGGTGACATGATATTCAAAACCATCTCCTCTATAAGGGCTCTTTGATAACACCAGTCTAAGTAATAGTATTGATTTTCTGTACTAGACTATTCATTTAGCACTTAGTCATATATTTTGCTGATGATAGCTCTTCTAGTCACTTAATTCTTTTAATGTGATTTTTAACCTGTTTCCAATAGAAGCTTTTCAGTGCTCTTTGACATAAATGTTCTTCTTTTCAACACTTATATTTTCCTGGTAATGCTTTGTGGCCACAAATCATGAATATCACAGTTTTAAGAGGATCAGAATTTCAGTTGACTTCAAGGGCAATGGAGAACCATATGGTTGTAGTCTTCAGCTTTTCACTTTTGATGACGTGAGTGGAAAGGAATATAAAAGACATCATCTAGGGCATATTTAATCAGAAAGAGAGGTGGTTCAATCAAGTTTTGAGAGTTAGGATAGGAGATGGACAGGAGAAGTGTTATACTGGTTCTCTCAATATGTGAATGAACCCATAGAATGACCTTCAGCACATTGGGTGGATCTGGATGCAGGATTTACTGGAGGATGTAGACAAGAACTGCAGAGGATGTTGTGGAAGGACTTGGTGGGGTGAATACTCATATCAAAGTGAACACCTGTTCAGCAAAGCATAGATTTAATGTGTGTGTGTGTGTGTGTGTGTGTGTGTGTGTGTGTGTTGGCTTTGACCCAATTCTATTACAAGTTCTTTGAGGACAGGGACAATATGCCCCCTCTCCCTCTGTTCCACTCAATGTCTGCCAATGCAGTGCTCATAGAAAGTGCTCAATAAATTTGTTAAACATCGATAAGGGGGAGGAGGTAGCTAGGTGGCGCAGTGGATAAAGCACTGGCCCTGGATTCAGGAGGACCTGAGTTCAAATCCAGCTTCAGACACTTGACACTTACGAGCTGTGTGACCCTGGGCAAGTCACTTAACCCCCATTGCCTCACCAAAAAAACCCCAAACCAAAACAACAACAACAATAACAACAAAACATTGATAAAGGCTCTTGAAAATTGTAGGGAATAGGGAACAAAATCTATTGAAATTAAAAAGATGAAAATGTTATCAATGGTTATTTCTAACATGACAAAATATATATGCATTTACATAATGGTAGACTTTATAGAATTAATGAATATATGCGGGCTTATATACATACACACATATACACAGACATGTATATACATATGTATACATACACACAACACATACACACATGCATATATGCATACACACATGTATGTTTATATATATGTGACAGAGACAGGGAGAGACACAGAGAGAGTATAAATGAGAAGAGTCTGGCATAGAGGATGAGGATTAAGAGGTAATTTTAAAGCCAGGATGACCTTAGTTCAAGTTGCACTTCTGACAGATACTAGGTGGGTGACCTTGGGCACATCATTTAAATCCTCAGTGCAGGTTTCTAAGACTAAGACTATAAGTTGTAGCAAAGATGCTGCATGCATTTTGTGGAAAAACCGTCAGCAACTAGGAATTGTCTGAACTAATTAAATCATATATCCACTCCTTATCTCTATACACACATATAATAGTGTATGTGTGTATACATTTGTAAAGCACTTAGCATAGTGACTGGTAGGTCTTAACAAATGCTTATTCCCTTCCTTCCCTTCCTTTGTGTCAGGGCTCTCTCATGTTTCAAAGACTCTACTCACATGTATGCACACACTCATACATGCACACATGCACACACATGTGGACACATATACAAAAACATGCACAAAACAACTACACATTGAAAATCTTAAATGTGTCTAGATTGTTACCCTACTCATGTAGAAACTGAGAACTTCAGTATTTAAACCTTTCCTAATAGTAGCCACCAGCTCTGCTCATAAGCACTTAGACTCTCAAAGCTTCACAACATAGAACAGTTTATTTTTAAATTTCTTTTTTTCTTTCTTTTATTTAGAATTTTTCCCCAATTACATGTTAAACAATTTTAACATCCATTTTTAAAGCTTTGTGTTCCAAATCCACTATCTCCTTTCCCCCACCTTATGAATGTAAGCAATTCAATATATTATACATGGGTAGTCATACAAAACATTTCCATATTAGGTTGTGAAAGAAAATAGACAAAAAACTTAAGAAAAAGAAACTAATAAATTATGCTTCAATCTGCATTCAGACACCATTCAGTTCTTTCTCTGGAAATGGATTGCATCTCTCATAAGTCCTTCAGAGTTGTCTTAGATCATTTTATTGCTGAGAATGGCTAAATCATTCATAGCTGATCATCTTACAATATTGCTTTTACTTTGTATGCAGTACATTTCACTTTGCATCAGCTGATGTAAGTCTTTCCATTTTTTTCTGCGAGCACCCTGCCTCATCATTTCTTATAGCACAATAGTGTTCCATCATAATCTCATCCCTCAGTTTGTTCAGCCATTGCCCAATTGATGGGCATCTCGTCAATTTTTAATTCTTTGCAACAGAAAAGGACTGCCATAAATATTTTTTGCACATATAGGTCCATTAATTTTTTTTCTCTCTTTTTGGATACTGACCTAGTAGTGGTATTACTAGGTCAAAGAGGATACATGGTTTATCCCTTTGGCCATAGTTCCAAATTTCTCTACAAAACGTTTGAATCAATTTACAATTCCACAAACAGAGCATTAATGTCTCATTTTCCCCATATCCCCAACAACATTTGTCATTTTCCTCTGCTGTCCTATTATCCAATCTAATAGGTATGAGGTAGTACCCCAGAATTGCCCTGACTTTTATCTTTTTAATCAATACTGAGTCAGATAACTTTTTCTTTGGTTTTTTTTTTTGTTTGTTTTTTTGGGGGGTTTTTTGGTGAGGCAATTAGGGTTAAGTGACTTGCCCAGGGTCACACAGCTAGTAAGTGTTAAGTGTCTGAGGCTGGATTTGAACTCAGGTCCTCCTGATTCCAGGACCAGTGCTCTATCCACTGTGCCACCTAGCTGCCCCATCAGGTAACTTTCTTTTTCATATGGCTATAGACAGCTTTGATTATTTCATCTGAAAACTCTTTATATCTTTTGATCATTTATCAATTGGTAAATGGCTCTCATCCTAATAAATCTGACTCAATTGTCTATGTGTTTGAGAAATGAGGCCTTTGTCAGACAAACTTGCTTCAAAATTTTTTCACAGGTGCTATTGCTAACTGTATTTCCCTCCATTTTATTCCTTCTCCATGTCATTTACTCTATTCTCTATCTCCTTTCACCCTTTCCCTCCTCAAAAGTGTTTTGCTCTTGACTGCCCCCTCCCCCAATCTGCCCTCTCTTTCTATACCCCTCATCCTCTTCCATTCCTACTTTCCTCTAGGGTAAAATAAATTACTATACCCAATTGAGTGTATATGTTGTTCCATCTTTGAGCCAGTTTTGATGAGTAAGGTTCACTAACTCCCCAACACCTCCCCCATCTTCCCCTTCACTGTGTAGCTCTTTCTTGCTTCTTTTATGTGAGACACTTTACTGCATTCCACCTCTCCCTTTCCATTTCTTCCAGTGCATTCCTCTATTACACTTTAATTTTATGTTTGTAAAGATACCATCCATTCATATTCAACTCACATCTGTGCCCTCTGTATAAATATACTCCACCCAGCTGCCCTAATAATGACAAAGTTCTTATGAGTTACAAGTATCATCTTCCCATGTAGGAACGTAAACAGTTTAACCTTTTAATATCCCTTATGATTTATTTTTCCTGTTTCCCTTTTTATGCTTCTCTAGAGTCTGGTATTTTAAAGTCAAATTTTCTATTCAGCTCAGGTCTTTGCATCAAGAATGCCTGAAAGTCCTCTCTTTCATTGAATTCACATTTTTCCCCCTGAAGGATTATACTTAGTTTGACTGGGTAGGTGATTCTTGGTTGTAATCCCAGTTACTTTGCCGTGCAGAATATCATATTCCAAAACCTTGGATCCTTTAATGGAGAAGCTGGTAAATCTTCTGTTATCCTGACTGTGTCTCTACAATACTTGAATTGATTGTGTGTGTGTATGTGTGTGTGTGTGTGTGTGTGTGTGTGTGTGTGTGTGTGTTTTCTGGCTGCTTACAATCTTTTCTTCTTGACCTGAGCTTTGGAATTTGGCTATAATATTCCTGGGAGTTTTCATTTTAAGATCTCTTTCAGGGGGTGATCAGTGGATTCTTTCAATTCCTATTTTATGTTTTGGTTCTAAAATATCAAGGAAATTTTCCCTGACAATTTCTTGAAAGATGATTTCTAGGCTCTTTTTTATCGTGGCTTTCAGGTAGCCCATTACTTTTCAAATTATCTGTCCTAGATCTATTTTCCAAGTCAGTCATTTTTCCAATGAGATATTTCACATTGCTTTCTATTTTTTCATTCTTTTGGTTTTACTTTATTATTTTTTGATGTCTCATAAAGTCATTAGCTTCCATTTGCTCAATCCTAAATTTTAAGGAGTTATTTTCTTTAGAGAGATTTTGTACCTCCATTTCCATTTGGCCAATTTGGCTTTTCAAGGGATTCTTTTCCTCATTGGCTTTTTGTACCTCTTTTACCATTTAGTTTCGTCTGTTTTTTAAGTTTTTATTTTATTCAGTGTTTTTTGTGTCTTTTTTACTAAGTTGTTGACTTTTTTCATGATTTTCTTGCATCACTCTCATTTCTCTTTACATTTTTTCCTCTACCTCTATTATTTTATTTTCAAAGTCCTTTTTGAGTACTTTTATGACTGAAGACCAATTCATATTTTTCTTGGATAGCTTTGGATGTAAATTTTTGTTAAAGTGGGGCACTTTCTAGGGTGGAGGGTGCACTGTTCCAAGCTTCAGGGCATTTGTGCAACTGTTTTCAGAAATACTTCTAGTAATTTGTAAGTTTTTAGTCCTTCGAAGGTGGTATGATTTAAGGAGAGGTGTGTTTACTACTGTCCTGGTCTATTCTCTGGTCTGCGAGTAACCACAGACCTCCTTTTCTGCCCTGGAACTATGAACATAATCCCACTCCACTGTGGCTGCAATCTCTGGTGTGCTTGTGTTCCTCCCGCACCTGGGACTGCCACCCAAGGTTGTGACCTGGATCTGAGTATGGGACAAACTGTTGTTTGAGTCCTGCATCAGTGCTAGCAAACAGATCTCTGTAACCTCCTTCTGGTCAATTATTCAACCTCTTTACCATCTGTGGGCTAATTTCAGAAGTAGTTGCTGCTGCTAATGATTCAGAGGCTCCTGAAGCCTACTCCTGGTTTGCTCTGGCTGGGGCAGTGCTGGGGTTGGGTCTGCACTGGGACTGGGCTACGTTTCATTCTCACTTCTGTCCAACAGACCTTTCCTACCAAACTTCTAAGTTTTCTTTGGCTAGAAAATTATTTCACCCTGTCTTTTTGTGGTTTCTGCTCTTCCAAGAATTGTTTTATACCATTATTTGAAAGTATTTGGAGGTGTCTTGAGGAGAGCTCAGGCAAGTCACTGCCTTTCCTCTGCCATCTTGAGAACAGTTATATTATAACATTATCAAAACAAAACAAAACAATAACAACAACAACAACAACAACAGAAAGAACTTACATATTATCCAGTAAATGGACCATCTTCTTTCAGGTATTTGAACAGCTCCTGGCTATCTTGGGAGGGGTCCCAGAAAGAAGGGAAGCTGATTGTGGTAGAATGTAGGTTGGGTTGGTTTCCCTTTAAGGGAACATTTAGGCTGGTTCGGGGCTGGTTCAGGGGATTAGGAGCTGAATTATCATTTGCCTGCTTTCCTGCCTGAGGCATAAAAGGTCCGTTCTATATGTAGCTGTTCTTCTCAAAATTTGGTAGAATTTCCAGTACCCTGAAACAAAGGGAAGGGAAAGTAGAAGTGAAGTGAGTAATCATTTATATAGTCTCTAAGTGCCAGGCACTATGTTAAGTGTTTTAAAAATATTATCTGATTTTATCTTCACACCAACCCTGCAAGTGAGGTGCTTTTAACACCTCCATTTTATAGTTGAAGAAAGTAAGGCAAACAGAAGTGAAGTGACTTTCTCCAGACCACACAGCTAGTAAGTGTTTGAATTCACATCTTCCTGACTCCAGTCCCAGGCTTTATCTACTGTGCCTATCCATAGATTCTCATCCATTCTTCTAGTGATGCCATCATTATTGAAGTTGCAGTTGTTGTGATGACAGTGGACATAGAAAGGAGTGGTACTGTAATTCATCAGCTAGGAATGTAAACATTTTTAAGCTTATTTTAAGTAAAATTGCTTTTATTTAATTTTATGATCCATTTTCATTGCATTTTAATTTCAAATCTAAAGTAATAGGTTAGGAGCAGCTAGATGGCACAGTGGATAAAGCACCGGCCCTGGATTCAGAAGTTCCCGAGTTCAAATCCAGCCTCAGACACTTGACACTTACTAGCTGTGTGACCTTGGGCAGGTCACTTAACTCCCATTGCCCCACAAAATTAAAAAAAAAAATGTTTAGCAATAAAGTAATAGGTTCACCTGAGCTAGGTAGGCTGGTATTTGTTGCCCTGTGTTGTATATCTTACTTACCAGCTGTTCTTCTCTTATCACTGCTCCATTCTGGATCTTTCCTATATATTTGCTATTATATCTCTGCAGATGACCCTCAGATCTATGTATCCATTCCCAGTCTTTCTTCTGATCTCCTTTCCTACATCATCAAATGTCTATTGACATTTCAAACTGGTTGTCCCAGAGACATCTTAAATATGTCATTTCCAAAACTAAACTTCTTTCCTTCCATTTTCCCCTAAACTCAATCTCTCCCTCTCTCTCCTCTCTCTCTCTCTCTCTCTCTCTCTCTCTCTCTCTCTCTCTCTCTCTTCTCTCTCTCTCTCTCTCTCTGCCTTTGTCACTCTCTGTGTGTCTGTGTGTCTGTCTGTGTCTCTGTGTCTCTGTCTCTCAAACACTCACCCTTTTAAAAAATTAAGGCTAATACCATACTTCCTGTCTTCCAAGTTCATAACTTCAGTGTTATCCTCAACTCCTGACTTTTCCTCATTCTAAAAATCCAATTATTTGCTAAATCTTGCTGTTTCTAAAACATCTCTCACATCCAACTCCTCTATTCATACAACTCTCACCTTAGTCCAGGCCTTCATTTTGGATGCAACTGTTTTTTATTATTATTATTATTTTTTTTTTTTTTGGTGAGGCAATTGGGGTTAAGTGACTTGCCCAGGGTCACACAGCTAGTAAGTGTCTGAGGCCAGATTTGAACTCAGGTACTCCTGAATCCAGGGCCAGCGCTTATCCACTGCGCCATCTAGCTGCCCCCAGGCCTTCATTTTAATTGCTCTCCCTGCCACAAGTCTCTCACTATTGTTATCCTTTTTCCACATAGCCACCAAAGTACAGTTTCTTAAGTGAAGATCTGACCATAACACACCCCTATTCAATGAACTCCAGTATTTTCCTTTTGCCTCTGAAATCAAGTAGAAGCCTCTGTTGCTTTGTAACCCTGTCAAAAGATGGACCCAACCTAGAATTCCAACTTCTATATTATACACTATTCTCTTTTCCCTACTCTGTGGTCCAACCAAACTGACCTTCTCTCAGTTCCTCATACATGACACAATTTCTCATTCCCATTGCTTTGCAATGGCCATGACCTGTGCCTGGAATACATTCCCTTCTTACCTTCCCCTCAGAAAATTACTTACCTACTTTCAAGACTCAGCTCAAGCATGGTTTTCTTCAGGAAGCCTTCTGTGAGTCCTCCCTAACTACCAGTGCCCTAATGAACTGCTTTTTTATGTTCTGTTGTAGTTTTGCTTATTTTGTTAAATATTTCCCAATTAAATTTTAATCTGGTTCTGATGGTCTTCTCTGAGCTAGATGACTACTTCAGAAGGCATATGACATTACTAAGGATCAAAATTGAAGTGACATGATATGTACACTTCATTACTTTAGGAATCCCTAGAGAAGATCATGACACCCTCCACCACCATTTCTAGCCGATTTTTTTCCACAAGAGTTTCAAGCAGCTGATCCATATCAAGTCAAAGGAAATCTTGAATGAGTTTTCTTGATAATTTTTTATAGTTTTTCAATGTTTATCATTTTCTAGTTATGTTTAGGAATTTGTCCTATAGAGGATAAATTACTAGAGAGATGAAAGGATTTCCCCCAAATCTTCGGCATCTGCTTCAATATAATCCTGCACTCTAAGAGTTGAAGGGACTTTTGATGTGATCTTTTAAAATCTCCCATCTGATGAAGGAACCCTCTCTCCAACATTCCTGAAGAATAGCCATCCAGCCTTTGCTTGAGTAGGAATTCCTTTGTTCTTGATGAAAACTCTTTTATTTATTTTGTAGATAGCCTATGTTTGTTTATTTTGTATGTATTTGTATATGTACATGGGTTTTATCTTCTATGGAGTGTAAATTCTTGAGAGGAGGGATTGTTTCATTTTTGTCTTAAATCTCCAGTGACAACAGTTTCTGGAATATAGTAGGCTCTAAATAAATGCTTATTGATTGATTGATTATTCCCCCCCCCCATTGGTACTGCTCCAGTGATCTCCCTCCATGAGGAACACATGCATCCTTCTTGCCATTGTCACTATTTACTACTCTGGTAAACCTGGTGGGTCCCTCTCACTATTATTCCTAAATTGTTTTTCTGGTGTACAGTTCCCCTGATGTTGAGTTCCCCTCGAATAGGTGGTGATCATGGAATGATGACACTTTAGCCCAAACTGATTCTCATCACTCCTTCTTACCTCTAGGGCGCTGAGTACCACCAACCCATTTAAACCTATGGCTTCAGTTCTTCATTGCACATAAAAGGGCCACTTTCCAAATCCTTTCAAAGAGATCTTGGTTTTTCACTTTTTTTTAGTTCATGGTAAGTTTGTAACCATTTTCCTCCTTCTTCCCCCCTGCATCCCAATGATATCTCCTGTCCAGACTTTAGGATTTTCAAAAGATATCTTTATCTCTTTCCCCAATCCCCTTTGTCTTCTGGGATAACTGGACAAGTTGTAAAAGTTATTCAGAAGAGTGGAATTAATGGGCAAAGGCAACCTCTTATGACAAATCTGTCATTCAGGCATGTTAGGCTATTATCAACTCTTTTCTTGTATTTGTTTTGTGCCTGTAGGAGATCAGGGATTTACATTTCACAAGTAGGTGTAAACTGAAATGTTTTATTTTTCCTTAGGGTGAAAATATAGAGGACAAGAGAAGTAAGACAGTAAAGGTCAGTTTCCTGAATATTTTTTCCAGAATGACAGCTCTGAAGGTGGAGAATTTTGTTTACCTTAACAAATGACTCCTTTTCCAGCTCCCTTTCATGTTTTGTTTTCACCCAGTAGAATAGAAGCTACCTTAAGGTATAGACTAACTTTTGTTTTTGTATTTCCAACACTTACCACAGTGCTGAGCACACATTAAAGACTTAAAACTTCTCTTGCTCTGACTCTCACTCTCCTTTCATCTACCATTTATCATCTTAATATGTATTATCTGTCTTTTATTCTATCATTTATCAATCTATGGATCTTTCTGTTTATGTTAGGACTGCAAACAGGA
This sequence comes from Dromiciops gliroides, assembly GCF_019393635.1. Taxonomy (NCBI): domain Eukaryota; kingdom Metazoa; phylum Chordata; class Mammalia; order Microbiotheria; family Microbiotheriidae; genus Dromiciops; species Dromiciops gliroides. Next base: position 590,207,604 of record NC_057861.1, on the reverse strand, counting down.
ACTTTATCAATGATATCTCTAATATTTGTTCCATGTTTCACAGAAGTTGGTCAAATTTCATAAAAAATTGGAAGCATCTTTCCTTCTGACAAGAGGATACCTTTGAGATTGGGATTATAAATGGTTGAGGTTGCAGACAAAAATGCCTTTAGGGGAGAATGGTGCTTTCCATATGGTGTTTCCATACATCAAAATTTCCCTCAAATTAATGTGTACTACTCCAACCTACAGAGCCTATAGCCTTTTATATTACAGGGAAACTGTGAGTGTACAGTTTGCTGTTGGCTATTATTGTCTAGCTGTCCCCTCATATCATCCTGTTGTAGCCTGTACTTGGGTGAATATTAGAAATGGGAATTAGAGAATCACTGAATTTTAGAGTTGCAAGGAGCATCCATGGCCATGTAGCCAAAAACAAACCATATAAAGAATTCCCACAACAACATACCCAACAAATGGTCATTCAGTTTCTGCTTGGATACCTCTAGAAAGAGGAATGTACTACCTCTTAAGGGAGGCCATTCCACTTTTGGTCAGATCTAACTGTTAAGAAGTGTTTTTATGACATGAAACTTGAATTTGTCTCTTGACAATGTCCATCTATTGCTCCTAGTTTTCCCCTATGAGGTAACACAAAAAGTCTAATCCTTCTTCCATATATAGCTTTAAATTCTTGAAGACAGCTATCAAATGTACTTAAGTCTTCTTCAGGCTTAATATTCCTGTGGAGCAATAGAGTCTAGTAAACATATGTTCAATCATTTACAGGAGGTAAGTTACATTTTATGCAGATAATTAGTAATGAATATTTTCTTTATTTAAATTAAAATGTGATTGTTATTAAGAAGTGTGAAATTTATAAAAACACTTTCTTCATAACAACCTTGTGCCTTATTAACCCTATTTGACAAATGAAGAAATTGAGGTTATGTGACTTGTGTAAGGTCAGAGAGCTAGTAAATCTAAAAGCAAGAACCTGAACTCAGTTCTTTTTGCTATCTTATGCTATTTTAAAATTATTCAGAACCCTTTTACAATGAAAACAGGCAAGTAAGATATTTTTGTAGGATGGTAAATATGCAGTGTTATTTGGAGGGTATTGAGTAATCTTGAAATTGTTTGAAAGACAAATTCATTCTCTCTGGACAATAAGGGATTATTTTAGTTTGTGAAAGTGAACATTTAATAAATTTTCACTCCCCTCCTCTCCTTTGGCTATAGGAAGACAAGTATACAAATACACTATGGTTGTAGCCTTGAATTGGCTCAGTTGAAAAAGAAAATAATTTGGAATTGTGTTTCTTAAAAAATAATTAAAATGAATTATTTTGACCCAGAAATTCCACTGCTAGGCATATATATGCCAGTAAGGTTAAAGACATAAAGAGATATCTCATATATACTAAAATATTCATAGTAGCACTTTTTATTGTTGCAAAATTAAATACATATCCATTGATTTCAGAATGGATAAATGAATTGTGGTACATGGACATAATGTGATAACACAAAAATGGGTATGAAAAATTTAGAGATGCATGGGAAGACTTACATGCCCTGATGGAGACTTTAGTAGAACCAAGAAAATTAAATGGAAACAACAAAATAATCAAATTGAAAGTCATGTAATTTTACTGACCAAAATTGAAACTAGAAAAAAGTTAAAAAAGAAGCCTCTCTTTCTCTTCTTTGCAGAGTTAGGGAACTATGGACAAGCAATGTCATGTCATTTCAGACATGGTCTATGTGTTATTTAAGCTTGATGAACTATTTTCTCTTTCAAAAGCTTTATACAAGAGATGGCTTCCTGGGTAGGGGAAAGAATATTTGGCAATGTTTTGTAAAACATCAATCAAAGTACAATAAATAAATAGATAGATAGATAGATAGATAGATAGATAGATAGATAGATAGATAGATAGATACTTAGATAGATAGGTGGATCGATAGATGGATGGATGGACAGATGGACGAACGAACAAACAAATAAATAAATAAATCCTATCTGATTCTACTTATGGTCCTGAAAAAGCAATTACAACTACAATTAATGAAAAAATAAGGCCTTCTGTATATGAATCATTTGCTCCTCTCCCCACCCTTTTCCAGTTCTTAATCATAACCTTAAACCATAATCAAATCAACGCTGTCATATTTTCTGTCCCCCTATTACTGTAAGTTCCTTAAGTCCAAAGACTTTTTCAGTTTTGTACATACATCTTTAGCTCTCTTAAAATCGAGCTTAGCACATAGTAAGTGCTTTTCATTCATTCATTAATGCCATTTTGCCATCACTTCCTGTTTTTACACAGAGATGGAATAGTGCCAATTGTGAGGAAGATGATAGACAGTTGAGAAGAAATGTGCCTGTGATGTTCTTTCTCTGTATCATCTTACCTTGGGAATGTGCTCATGGAATTTACTATGCTGACCTCTCCAATTTTTCAAAGTTATGTCCTTGGTCTCAGGTTGTAACCTTCTCCTAGTCCAATGACTCAGATATGAGGTGCAGTGTCTATTTCTCTTAGAATTTTCCTTGCCTTGTGTCTCTTGACAACCATTCTTTAGATCTGACAGAAGAAAATGAGTCTTCTTGACAGTGACAAATTTATGAGTTTTGACTGTTTGTGAAGTTACCTAATTAATTCTTTATAGACTTCTATTGGCAACAGAATTTGTGTTTTGAGTTAAAAATGGAAGCTTAGATGAAATATTGTTGAACATTCCACTCCTTTCTGAGAGCTTGTGCTCAGTGTCATACACTGTTAATCTCCATGCTGACTGAGAAGGGACCATTTATCATTTCTTTGACATATTGTGCGGTTTACCATCATGCAAAAAAGCAAAATAAAAAGCAGCACATGGTTCTCATCCTGTTTATACTAAGCCCCAGTCCCATCTTTTAAGTATCACAGAAAAGATACTTAGAGCTCATTCAACCACAAATTGACAAAAGATCTACAGATGGTTCATCATCTATAGCTAATCAAAACCCTGAGATACATCTTTTTGCAAGTTACCCAGAATGGAAAGGATACAGTAAACATACCATAAGCCAATATGAGGGGGCAGAGGAAGAAGAGGGTACAATATGATTACAAGTATACAACAAGGTCTCTGTCCACAAGAAGTTAGAATCTAGATGATGGACTGAAGGGAACACATGAGAGTATAAGAATTAAATACATAAGGCATAATATAGACTGTTAAATGTTCTGAATTCAAAGGAAAGGGTAATCAGAGAGGACTGTATTAGTTAGGAAAGTGGTGGGATTTGAGCCAAGCCTTAATTTGAATAGGTTGAAGGATTCCAGTACATTTGAGAAACTTTGGAATATTAGACTTGGGCTTTGCTTTACTTGTTAGTCATGGGTTTCTTTTTTAAACACTCCTGTAAATCCAATTTTTGAAAACCGGACTATATTTCACCATTGGTTTTAATGTTAACATCAGAGGTATTTCCCCCTGGCCATCTCTTTGTCTGCTGCCATTTCACTGACCTTGTCAAACCAGAGATCAAGCTGTATGAGGCTTAACTCTTAAAGTGAGAACTAAAAACCAGGGAATCTGAAAATACATCTTTTGGAAGTGACACTTGAGCTAAGGTCTGAAGGAAACAAAGGTTTCCAAGATGTTCAAGGGAGAAAGAAAAGAATTCCAGGAAGGACAGCTTGTGCAAATAATGTTATCTCCTGGGGATGGATGATGAAATTTCATGTTAAAAATAAGAAGGCCAACTTGAGAAAATAGAAATAAAATACATCAACTGAATACATTTTAAAATATTACAATAATTTCTCATTTATTTTATTTATTTACATCATTAGGAAACCAAAAGAAAAAATCACTAAATCAAAATCAAAGTTAAATGGAGTTTAGAGAGAACCCATCCTGGGCAACTCAGTTAGTCTTTGTCTGCCTCAGTTTCCTTATCTGTTAACTGAGGATAATACTAGCACCTACTTTCCAGGGTACATAATAAACCATGTTGCAAATCTTGAAGTTTTATATAAATCCTGTTTCTAAAAATTATTTTATTGTTATTATCCAGTGTTAGGAAGCTCACTATCTCATGTGACTGTCCATAAAACTGTGCCCTTTGTAACTTTACTAATGTGTCCTGGTTCTACACTCTGGAACAGTAGTTTTTTTATTCATTTGTCTCCTTCATCAATCTGAATAAAACTATCACATTCTCTTAAATCTTGCTTTCTCTCAATGAAATATCCTCAGTTTCTTCAGCCTTTGCTTATGTAGAAGGTACTGACTGGCCCCATTGACTGAAGCCTAGGTCAATTCATAACATTTAACACCTCCTCTCCAGGTTCTCCTTTACCCTAAGAGAGTTATGAACTCTTCTCTTCTAGTACTTGAGATCCCAACGGTTTGGTTCTAATCCACTTTAAGAGCTCAGTTATTTGTATCCATTCAATTGAATAAATTAACATAAGATTATCTTTTGAAGAAGGATATTTATTTCAAGAATTTCCTCCAACATTAAGGCCACAATCTCCACTTACATCACCTAGGTCTCTGGAATGAGGAAGGGTCACAACTTATCATTTGTTCAAAATTCAGTTGCAAAGCCAAGCTGTTCTTGTGTCTCAGCACCCTGACTTCACAGGGTTTCATTGTTGTGTGGGCTTTAATAACTACCCTGGATTCCCAAATCTCCATATCTTGAGTTCCCAGGTTAAAGACTTTATTTGCTGCATCTAAAACTTAAAATGATTAACCCAGTTTTGATAATTTTTACCTTGGGCAAGTCACTAGAAGGAAGGAAAGAAGGCAAAAAGAAAGAAGGAAACAATCACTTATTAAATAGCTACTATGTGTTAAGCACTGTACTAAGCATGTTACAGATATTATTTCATTTGATCCTCACAACAGCCTTGGGAGATAGGTGCTATCATTATTTATTATTTATTTTTTTTTGCAGGGAAATGAGGGTTAAATGATTTGCCCAGGGTCACACAACTAGTAAGTGTCAAGTGTCTGAGGCCAAATTTGAACTCAGGCCCTCCTGAATCCAGGGTTGATGCTTTATCCACTGTGCCACCTAAATGAACCTGATATGTGGTAATATTATCCCTCTTCTATGGATGGGGAAACTGAGGCAGAAACAAATTAAGTGACTTGTCCAGGGTCACACAGCTAAGTAATAGTCTGAGGTCCCTTTATCCACTCTGTCACCTACCTGCCTCACTTAACCCTTTTGGACTGGTTTCCTTATCTGTAAGTTGAAGGTGTAGGACTAGATGATCTCTGAGGGCCCTCCTATTTTCAAATCTATCACTCTCTTACCATCATATTGTATTATCTAAGGTTATTTTATATGATCTAAGATCCTAACTAATGTACCTCTTAAGGCCTTAGTTCCTTCATCTACAAAATAAAAGAGTTGAATTACATGACCTATAAGACCCCTTCTAGTTTTAAATTCTTTGGATAACTTCCCATGACCTAGATACTACTTTTATTAATTGCAGTCTGAATTTGTTCAGATTTAAAAAAACAAAACAAACAAAACAATCACATCACATCACATATCATCATTCTGTTAACTAAAACACTCAGGTCTTTTTTATATGAATTGCTGTCAAATCCCATTTCTCTCATCCCATACTTACAAACTTAATTTTTTCCCTTCTAAGCACAGTACTTCACTTTTATTCTGGGTTAATTTCTCTTGGTTGGTGTCAAAACTATGAATTTTGGAATGTTTAGGTAATTATGAATCTTAATTCTGTCATCTACATACCAGTTAATTCCTTACCGGTTTTTTTCCTATCTGCACATTTTCAAAGCATGCTTTCCATGTCTTCACCTAAGTCGATGTTAAAATACTAACAAGACAGGCATATATGCTTATGTCTCTAAGTATCATATTTTTAAATGACTATTTTGATGAAAGTCTTCTTGAAAGGTATTCTTTGTCCCCAAACATACATTTATCCTTTATGATTACTTTTTGGTTTTAGTTTTCAATATATTGTGGTGTTGTGTTTTTTTTCAAATTACAACTCAAAATCATTTCTGGAAAGTGTCCCCCACCATCCCCTCCAACCATTGAACCTACACTTGCAACAAAGAAAAGCTATTGAGCAAAAACAATTGATGCAGTTTCTACACTTGAAAATGTAAGCTATACAACATTCTTTCCTAGTGTCCTAATCATCCTCTACCTCTCTGTCATAAAGAAGCTTGTATGACAAACATGAAACATTTACTTGGAATTTATAAAGTTGTTTGCTCCAGATGAATCCATCCCTGTTGCCAAATACCACTTATTCAATGTGCCTGACTTCTAACTTACTTTTTGGTACACATGTTATGAAGAATTAAAATTTCCCTGCCTCTCCTTTTCAACAGAATAAAGTACATAGATTTTCTGACTGCTATTTTGGTCAATGTTCTCCACATAAATACAGTCTAAGTATACAAGATGATAGTCCGTGAGAGCTGCATTTCACCCCAAGACAGTGCAAGGATGCCTTTTCATATAATAAGCCCAAGCTCTTTGTCCTCAACCAGCAACATAACTTCATCCTCATAAAAGCTTTAATCAGACTCTTTTTTTCAGTCCCCCAAACTATACCCTTTCCCTGCCTCCTCCCACTCTCATAATAGACCTGTTACCCAAGTCACCTCAATAAGCTGATCAGCTAATATCACTTCAAAAAATATTTGTTGCAAAGGGAACTCATGCAGCAGAAAGATAGTAATATCTCATATCCCTGTAGTAGTCTCAGCTTAACATGATCAAAGGCTGGTTGTGTAATTATTTTGTTTTTCCCCTTGATGCGGCCTGATGACAAGTGTGAACAACTTTCACATTACAAGTGATCACAGGGTAATAAAGCTGAAAGGAGGAGAGCTCATTCTTGACACTTTTAAAGTTGCCGTTTTTGTAAAGTACGTTCCATAGAGTCCCAAAGCTCCTTGAGGCAAATTAGGAGCCTCTTCAAAGTCTAGTCCTGGTGGATACTTCAAAGCATTTGGATACCAGAAGAGTAAAAACAAAAAGGTCCAAACTTTCTTGTGCTCTTTCTTATTAATAGAGGTAGAAGTCAGGTTGGTGAGGGAGCAATAGATACTGTTTGGAATAGTATATCACTTTGCCTATAGTGCAAATTTTCTAAAGCAGTGTCCTCATAAGACCCCTGGCAGTTAAATGCAAGCAACTATCAGTCGTGCAAATATCATTATGCTTATTTTACAGAGGAAGAAACTGAGAATAAGAGAGTGATTTAAATGAGGTCATGAAAAACAAGTATCATTGCCAGAATGTGTACCCAGAATATGTACTAAGGTCTCTTGATGCTATGGAGATGCCAGAAAAAAAGCAGTCTTTCATATCTATTTCCCCAGATTATGACTTTTCTGTAATTTTTCTTTTGAAGGGGCAAGTGAAACAGTGTTGTTTCACATTTGGAACTATGTCCAAAGGGCTATAAAACTGTGCATACCCTTTGATCCAGTAATACCACTGCTAGGTTTATATCCCAAAGACATATTCAAAAAGAAAAAAAAACTATTTGTACATAAATATTTATAGAGGCTCTTTTTGTGCTGGCTAAGAATTGGAAATCGAAGGAATGCCTATCAATTGGGGAATGGCTAAACACACTGTGGTATATGATTGTGATGGAATATTATTAACCTATAAGAAATGACAAACAGGATGATTTCAGAAAAGAATGGAAAGACTTGCGTGAACTGATGTAGAGTGAAGTGAGCAGAACCAGGAGAACATTATGCACAGTGACAGCAATATTGTTTGATGAAGAACTGTGAATGACTAAACTATTCTCAGAAATACAATGATCCAAGAAAATCCAAAAGACCTAATGATGAAGCATCCTATCCACCTCTAAAAAAAGGAAACAATATTGATTGAACACACACTGAAGCGTGCCATTTTTCACTTGCTTTCATTTTTTTCTTTTATTCAAGTTTTCTTATGTAAAATGACTAATATGGTAATGCTTTACATAATTGCACATACATAACCCATATCTGATTGCTTACCACCTAAGGGAAAGGAGAGGAGAGGAAGGAAAGGAACGATAGAATTTAGAAATTAAATCTAAAAAAAAAATATTTATTATAAAAAAAGTTGTTTCACAAACAGCTAAATAGAAGACTTGTATGGCTGCAGCTGTGAGTGTTAGATGTTATGGTAGTAAGACTGCCAGTAGGACATCTCTGTCCATTAACAAAACAAAATGGAGTACTACATTTTTGTATACCTGACATCAGGAACTATGATAATTTGTCTGTCTCAGCTGACTGCGGTTATCGACAAGAAGCATGAACTGCCCTTGCAGTGTAATTGACAAGTGAGACTACATATTCTAAGGGACATTGCCATCTGTAGTTGTGAATGACCTACCCTTTTTACCCTTAGGTTTTGTATTTTCTCACTGCATTCAGGTCCCTGGTTCTGCTGTGTAATAGGGTCCTATTTGAGTAATTACTGGGCTACATAGGTTTCACGGGTAGTTTAGGAGATGTCTAAATCTTGAGGTTTGGACTTAGGACTTCAGAATGGGAACTGTGTGGCAATTGTTGGCTTGAACATTTGCAAGGTAAGGACCTTCTGGGGATGACAAACCACAGAACATGGCATTTTCACAAGTCACCAAAATTTTATAGGCATATACATTTTAATTATGAGAAGGATGATGCAGAATTAAAAGAGGTATCATTATCATCTCAGAGAGAACTAGTGGAGAGTCAAACAAATTTAAAGAAAGTTGGAGGAGGGGAAGGAGATAAGGAGGGAGGGGTGAAAGAAGGGAGGGCAGATGGGGGAAGGTCCTATGAAAAATGCAGTCTATCCACAGAGAAAACTGATTGCGTCTGAATACAGACTGAAGCATAAAGGAAGTTGGGCATGATATCCATCTAAGCAAATGCTTTCAATGAGCATTAAATGATAAAAATTGTATTGTAAATGAAAGAAAAATGGGGAAAAAAATCACAAAAATGATTTTGTCTGTTTTCTCTACTATACATATTACAGTCCTAGATTTACTTATAGAGGAAGTATAAATGGTACCAAAAAATAACAGACATGGAGAGGAATAGGACTAGAATAAATATAATATTCTTTTCTAGAGGAGATATAATTGTGAGGGCATTGGTGTACTGGTTTAGAATGTATTTGTAGAAGATACCAGAGGTGTAGAAAAAAACACAGATCTTAGAAATACCCAAAGAAATTGACAAAGGGCAAACTACTGATCTATATGCCTACTATCCCTTATATGTATATACACACACACACACACACATATATATATATATACACATATAAATATACATACATATATATATACACATATAAATATACATATATACATATATATATGTGTGTGTGTGTGTGTGCGTGTGTGTGTATGGCCTTTATGAAAGTTAGCTATAGATTAATCAAGAACATAGTTTATGAGGATATTAGTAGGAACAAAGCAAATTTTTGCAAATGATTTTCAGCAATGGACCATTTTACAATTAACAGGCAGATATAAAGAATATAATATCTAATTATGCTTATAGTTTGTTAATTACAAAAAATAATTGAATATAGAATAAAACATTAATTTAAAAATTGTTTTACAACAGGAATTTCCCATTCTTACATCTAAATCATTCAAGGTTCCAGGGAAGACATATGTTTGCTAAGTGATAATAAACATAGTAAATATGTTTGCTGAGGGATGACAAACATCAGAAAAAGTAGAAGACAATATATGCATGTGAAATGTATTCACTAAGATTAGGAGGAAAATAGTTAACTGGGGTAAAATCTTTATATCAGATTTCTCTGATAAAATTCTAATTTCTAAGGTCTATAAGGAATTGATTCAAATTAATAAGACTAGACACTAAGTACCTGATTAAAATTTTAGAAGAAAAGTTAGATATGATAGACCTGTAGAGATTATTTAATGGGGAGAGAAAGGATTATACAGATATCTCAGATGCATATATCCAATTTGTAAAAAAAAAATGAATATGTAATATGGTCATAAAAACCTCATAAATGCAAAAATTGAAATATCATACACTTCTTTTACTGGCCACAATGCAATAAAATTATATTAAATGGACACTGGAAAAGGTATTAAAAATAAAATGAAGACTATGTAACAATTCTAACAAATTGGTGAGTTAAAAAACAATTATACAAATGATAAACAATATTATAAAAGAAAATGACAATAATGAAAAAACATACTAACATTTTGGGGCATACAAACTAATCCCTAAGATGAAATTTATATCTGTAAACATTTTAATTAACTTAAAAAAGAAAAAGAACAGTGCATTGAATTGAGCATGAAACTAGGGGAAAAACACTAGAAAACCAACAATTCCAAATTACTAATTAAAGACTAAAATAGAAATCTTGAAGATCAATGAAGAGATTAATAAAATTGAAAATTTTAAATTAACAAATAAATAAAATTAGGAGCTGTGTGTTTTTTAAAATAATAAAACAAAACCATTAGCTACCTTGAATTTCTAAAAAAGACAAAAAAACAAATGACTAACAAAATGCAAAAGAATTCACAATAAAATAAGAAATAAAAGATATTATTAAAATTATTTTGTCCAACTATATGCCAACAAAACCAATAGTTTGAATACAATGAATAAATATTTACAAAGTTTGAAATACCCAAATCAACAGAGCAAATATTATAAAATTTAAATAAGCCAATCTCAAAGCAAGAAATTGAAGAAACCACTAATTAACTCCCCAAAGGGGACAGTGGGACACATTGATTTACAAGTGATTACTTTTAAAAATTCAAAAAGCAATTAATTCTAATATTACATAAATTTCAAAAATTGTAAAAGAAAGGATCCCACAAAAAACCTTCTATTAAACATATAGGTATATAAATATTTTATGGTATATAAACCAGAAAGAGTTAAAAACAGAAAAAGAAAACTATGGACATTCCTACTGAACATTGATAGCAAATATTTTGAGAAAAATATTAGTAAGATATCTAAAACAGCATGCCACAAAAATATACATTGTGACTATGTTGAGTTTGGTTTAGTATTTAGAAAACTATAAACTTATTTAATCATATTAATAACTAACAAATAAAACATCATATTGTTATATCAATAGTTGCAGGAAAAGCATGGACAATATATAACACCTATTTCTGTTATAAAATCACTAAAAATTCAGGAATTTGTAGAAATTTCCTCAAAATAGTATAAATCTAAAACCAAGAACTAGCATTATGTATAATGGGGATGAACTAGACTGCTTTCCAATAAAATTGGAGATGAACAAAGTATATCCATTGTCACTACTTCTAATTGACCTAGTACTAGAAATGCTAGGTATGGCTATAAGACAAGAAAAAGGATTTGAAAGGATAAAGATAGCAAAAATTTTAAGTATAATAAAGATAAATATAATGAATATAATGAATATAATAGCAACAAAATTATAACTTTTGCAGATGGTATGGTGGTGTACTTAACGAACTCTTGAATTAAGAATTAACTAAAATAATAACTTCAGCAAACACAGGATATAAAATTAATCTAAATAAATCATCAGTATATCCATATAATACCAATAAAACCCATCAGGGAGAGATAGAAAGGGGAGTTCTATTTAAAATAACTACAGAATGTATAAAATACTTTGGAGTCCACTTCCCAAGATAAACACAAGAACTATATAAATACAACTACTATTCGCTACTTATATAAATAAATATAGACTTAAAAGATTGGAGAAATATTAATTGATTATGCAAGGATAAGTCAATATAATAAAAATGTAAATGTTACCTAAATTAATTTACTTATTCAATGTCATACAAATCAAATTATCAAAAGATTGCTTTTTAGGACTAAGGAAAATAAAATTTACATGAATACTAAAAACTCACATTGATGGGAATAATGAAAAAAAAGTAGGTATTAAGTAAGGTGGCCTAGGTTATTCTAAGAAATTTGACTCAATTCTTTATGTATCTTGGAAATGAGAACTTTATCAGAGAAACTTACTGTAAATATTTTTCCCAGTTATTTGTTTCCCTTTTAATTTTAGCCCCCCTTAATTAATTTCCCTTTCTTGTCTTATAGTCATACCTAGCAGTATTTCTCAAAACAATTTAATATTGGTTAAAAAATAGAACTATTGATCAGCAGCACAGATTAAGTATACAGTATACATTAACAAATTTATATAGTAGCCTAGTATTTGAAAAATATAAAGAACTTATTAGCATAATAACTTGTTATTTGAGTAAGATTATTGGAAAAATTGTACAGTAATATGAAAGATAATAGATTTAGACTTACACCTTATGCTTTATACAAAGATAAGGGCCAAATGAATATGTGACCTAAATAAAAAAGTTTATGTCATAAAATAATTAGATAAATATGGAAAAAAATACCTATGAGACCTATGGATAGAAGAAAAGCTAGTAATGAATCAAGAGATAGAATCACAAAAGACAAAATAGATTTGATGATCTAAAATTAAAGTTTTTGTACATTCAATAAAGCTAAGATTAAAGGGAAATGACTGGGGAAAAACTTTAGAGCAAGTTTCTCTGATAAAGGTCTCATTTCCAAGATATATAAAGAATTGAGTAAAATGTATAATAAGAACCATTCCTTGAATGATAAATGGTCTAAGGATATGAGTAGATAATTCTCATGGGAAGAAACCCAGAGTCTAGGCATATGAAAAAAATGTAGAAATAATGAAGAAATGAGGAAATAGATTATTTCAGAGAAATGAACAGACTCAGATGAACTGATACAGAGTGAAGTAAGAACAACCAGAAAAGCAATTACTACTATAACAAACATAGTATAAAACGAATAGTTTTGAAAATTTGTATAAATTGATGAAAGAAATTAATAGACCCAAGATAATTTATATAAAAACAATGGCACTATAAAAGGCTTTAATGCTGTCAGAACTATGATCAATACAATAATTACTCATGATTTCAGTGACTGATGATGAATGCTACCCACTTCTTGTCAGAGAGGTGATTAAATAATTTTGCAGAAGAAGACACATTTTTTATAGACATAACCAATATGAGAATTTGTTTTGCTTAACTATGCATATTGGTTACAAGGTTTGTTTGGGGGAAGGGTACAAGGGGAAGAAAATAAATGCTTGTTAATTAATTTTTTAAACTATGTTTAAAATTGTGATGGAGATCCAGGGAAGTTTTGTGGTAGACTCATTCCTTTTGAATGGTGCTGTCCTCCAGATGTTCCTGTTTATGGATGATATTGTGCTGATTCCCTCAAGCCACAGAATTTGTATAACCTGTTGGAAGAACTCTCTAATCATTAGAAGGAGTTCAGCCAGTCCACTTACACAGGAAAGAACAAGTGTACAAAGAATGTATTACCTAGATTTCAACATGCATTCAGACACACCCTTTATGGAACTGGTACAACAATATGTATATTTGTGATAGACAGTACAGATACATAATGAGGTGGGTCCAGAATTGAAAAGAAGGAGGAGGGGGAAGCTAAGTGGCACAGTGGATAAAGCACTGGCCCTGGATTTAGGAGGACTTGAGTTCAAATCCGGCCTCAGACACTTGAGACTTACTAGCTGAGTGACCCTGGGCAAGTCATTTCCCCCTTACTTCCCCACCAAAAACAAAGAAAACAACACCAAAAAACCCAAAGAAAAAAAAACCTTTAAAATAATTTTTAAGAAAGAAAGAAAAGGAGGAAAGTGATTTGGCTTGCTTTTTGTCAATTGCAAAGCTATTGTCCTGACCTCAAGCTTCCAATGAAAGCAAAGGGGAATCTTGTCAATACTACCATTTTACTGGGGTTTTTATATAGAACTATATGGAATTCTATCATCTCCAAAGAATTAAACATGAATATCACAGAAGGCTATAGAGAGGGGAATGGTAGATTTGAGCAGGCAGTGAGATAAAACCATTGAGGAATTCTGAAGAACAGGAATGAAGGATACCAGCAAGTAATTGTAGAATTGTTGTTTGTCCTTTGTTCTCAAAGAGGACCATAACACTGAGAGGTGATGTCATGATTTTCAGTGAAGGTCCAGGAGGGGAAAACCCTCAGCATTTCTGGCCAAAACAAAACCAATTGATATGATATTTACGCTCTGAGCCATTTTGGGCTGGGACCTATTGTTGGCCAATCTATGAGAATCAGTGACTGAAATTAAGGTGTGGTCCTTAAAAAATCTAGATCTTAAAACTCCAATACATCCTGTGAGGTTTAAGGAATCAAAACTTATATTCCTTTGGGTAGAGCACCTGCAGGTAAAGGTATAATTCACTATGTGGACAGAGGAATAAAAGGGAAAAAGAGAGGGAGAGGGAGAGGGAGAAGGAAAGGAAAGAGAGAGAGAGGGAGAAGCAGCTGTATTACCCAACTGTATCTTGCAAGTTGAGTCCTCAGTGGGCAGTTCTTGCTCACAGAATGTTGGTTGTTGTTTGTCCTTTATTCTCAAAGACCATGACATTGGGAGGTAAAATCATGACTTGCAATGAATTAGATTTAATTGAGGGAGGTCTTTGCAAAGTCACCAGCCTTGCAGAACTTATCACATGGCAAGATCCAAAATGATAAGTGGACAAGCATAATCTTTCACTGATATCAGATATCAGGAGACAGGCAGGAAGACCTCCAGCATATGTGCTGGACCTCCAGTGAAGAAACAAAAAAATCCACCAGACAGGGTAGCATGTATAGGTTGTTATCTGTACCATTAAAGGAAACTCTTGAATCAGTAAGATCATAGATTAGTTTGAGTATGTGTGGATAGATATTTATACATATTATATAAAGTAACATGTGTTTATACTGTACATCATACACATATATTACACATATATATACGTTACACACATACACATACTCAAAGATATATATATATATATAGATAGATAGATACATATAGATACATATATATGAATCTACACATACACATATACACACCTCTGTGTGTGCATGTGTGTGTGTGTGTGTGTGTGTATACAAACTTTAGGGATCTCTTTTACTTACATTTTGAAGAAACTGAATGTGAGCACCTTCAGGGTAGAGACTTTCATTTTTGCTTATTAAATTCTAAGTGCTTGGCATAATGTCTGGTAGGTAGGTTGTATGGACAGAGCAGTGGTGCTGTAATAAAAGGATTCTGACTGAATGTTTGTTGGATTGAAAGACTATGGAGAGGAAGCAGCAAACTGCCTGAGCTCCCTTCTGTTCCCTCAAAAAGAACATTAAATCAAGCCTCTGGACAGATTCTGAAACTACAGAACCTGCAAAGGGACAGAGAGACACAGTCCTCCAACCAGAGATAATTTAGAAGACTTCAGGAAAAGGTCGGTCTGACTCGGGCAAAAGGGAGGCCCAGCGCAGGGCAGCAACCCAGCGCCGAGGGGTCAGGGCAAGTCAGCAGGAGCTGCGGGCCACAGGCGAACAACTGAGACCCCTGGAACCTGGTTCAAAAATCTGGTGGCCAAGAAGGACAGTGGAAAAACCTACCTGCACTGGCCGGGAGGGCGACGAACGGGTCAGGCGGGAATGGATGCCAGGAGTGGGCGCCTGGCTGGCCGAGCGCACCCAGACAGGAAGTGCAGTATGGGGGATCTCCACACACCATAAAGGCCTCAGACTAAAAAGCCGGTCACACAGCACCTATACCCCTGCACAAGAAGCCCAAAACAGGGACTCTGGTGCCCCGAGAGCAGACCTCAACTTAAAAAATAAATAAATAAGCTGCAATAATTAGTAAGAAGCAAAAAAGAGCCCTCTCCATTGAGAGCTTCTGTATCAACAGGGAAGAAGCCAACGCAAACTCAGATGAGGACAATATCCTCAAATTGCCTACATGTGAAGCCTCATGAGGGAAGGTGAATTGGTCTCAGGAACAAAAAGCCTTCCTGGAAGAGCTCAAAAAGGACTTTAAAAATCAATTGAGAGAGGTAGAAGAAAAAATGGGGAGAGAAATGAAAGCAAAACAAGAAAACTATGAAAAAAGAATCAGCAGCTTGGAAAAGGAAGCACAAAGATTGACTGGCCAAATGGAAAAAAAAGTGCATAATTTCACTGAAGAAAACAATGCCTTAAAAAAT
The DNA here is from genome assembly GCF_019393635.1 of Dromiciops gliroides. Classification (NCBI taxonomy): domain Eukaryota; kingdom Metazoa; phylum Chordata; class Mammalia; order Microbiotheria; family Microbiotheriidae; genus Dromiciops; species Dromiciops gliroides. The sequence goes on along the minus strand of NC_057861.1, from coordinate 590,191,459 downwards.
TCATCTGGCCAAATGGAAAAAAATGTGCATAATCTCATTGAAGAAAACTGTGCCTTCAAAAATTCACTTAGCCAAATGGAAAAAAAAGGTGCATAATCTTACTGAAGAAAACAATGCTTTAAAAATTAAAATTGGATAGTTGGAAGATAAGGAATCCATGAGACACCAGGAATCAGTCAAGCAGAATCAAAAAAATGAAAAAATAGAAGAAAATGTGAAATACCTCATTGGAAAGACAAATGATCTGGAAAACAGATCAAGGAGAGACAACTTGAGAATCATTGGACTGCCTGAAAGCCATGACCAGCAAAAGAATCTAGACACCATATTCCAGGAAATTATTAAGGAGAACTGCCCTGATATCATAGAATCAGAGGATAAAATCATCATTGAAAGAATCCACCGATCACCTCCTGAAAGAGACCCCAAAAGGAAAACTCCAAGGAATATTGTAGCTAAATTCCAGAATTATCAGGTGAAGGAGAAAATACTCCAAGCAGCCAGAAAGAAACAATTTAAATATCATGGAGCCACAGTCAGGATTGCTCAGGACCTGGCAGCTTCAACATTAAAGGACCACAAGGCTTGGAATATGATATTCTGGAAGGCAAAGGAGCTCGGATTGCAGCCAAGAATCTATTACCCAACAAAAATGTGCATTTTCTTTCAGGGGAAAAGATGGACATTTAATGACATTGGGGACTTTCAATCTTTTGTAACAATTGGAATGACGCCACCTGCTGGAGACTTACTGTAGAAGAGTTCCGCCCATGAAGTGAAGGTCTTTGAGGGCAAGACCAGGAGTCTTTTCTTTGGCGTCAGGAAGTGACGCGGGCTAGTGGGAGGAGGAAGGAAGAGACTGGCGCTCAGTCTCGCGCTCTTTCCTTGGGACTCTGGTGGAGAGCGGAGCTAGAAATGTGCTCTCCCTTTAATAGATAGGAATCTAGGCCTTTTCTTCTCTCTTTACCAAACTCTTATTCTCCTTAATAAACACTTAAAAGTATAACTCTTGCTAAAGCTTATAATTTATTGGCGACCACTCATTAGATATTTTAGACAGTTTAGCTAGAATTTTAGCCCTTAAGAGATGGCTGACCACGAAGAGGAAAGCTAAACCTCAGTCTTCTGGTCTTCTGGTTGGGTAAGAAATTTCCCCTATCCTCTCCCTTTAACTGCTAAGTACTGGCATACTGGCTGTGTTTTCCCTTTAAATTTTTTCAAATGGACCTTTTAAACTCCCTAATTACCCTATTTTTTATTTTAGTCTGTTTAACCAGACAAATGGGAGATAAGATCATGTTAATGCTTTGTTTTTCTGGATTTTCTATTTTTCTTTTTATTTTTGTTAAAAGAGCCAGCAACTTACTCACACAAGGAAATATTTCTCCCTCTCCCAACCATGCTTTCTCAGAGAAACCTGAAGAGATTCCTGCAGCTTTTCCCAGTTCTAACACTAATTGTTGCTCTAATTTTGCATGCCTGGAGGCAATGACCCACCCTCTAGTAGCTTTTAATCCCCTAGCTCCTGGAGGCAAAGTGGGGGAAGAGGAATCCAGGCATGAGTTCAAAATCAAGTCTGATTCAAATTGTGCTGGTCCCTCCCCTCCTCTCCAGACCCCATCCTCTACTCTCCCCATGGCCAAGCCCATTGCTTCCCCTGCCTGGGAAGTCCAGAGATCTGATGCGCATGCTCAACTTTCTGTAACTACATTTGCAGCTTCAGGCTCAGCCCTTTCCCAGCCTGGCTGTGCTTCTGAGACAACCTTAGAAAACCCTTTAAATTCCAGATATACTCGTTTGTTCATAATTTTGCTAACCTGCTTTTGTCTTTAATTAGTAATCTTATAAAGCATTTGCATAGTGAAAAGACTGACAGACAATATAGAGGGGTTAAAGAAGAAAAACTTAAGCTGAATAAGAATGACAATCATCAACATAGTCCTAGACTTTGCTTCTTTTGCCAAGGAAGGGTACATATTTTACAGAAATGTAGAAGTAAGCAGCAAGGTATTGATATGAGTATTGGGGATTTTAGATATCGGAATCAAAAGTGTTCTAACTTCACTCAGATTATTAATGTCAGTTCAGAGGTTACATAGATTTCTATGCTATTACATATACATTTTGAAATTAATGGTATGGGTTTATTTTGAGAAATTTTCATGCTTTTGAGATTGTATTTTATACTTAGTTTTTAAAACAAGGAGAATATTTGTAAAAGTTTTTTATAGTCATGTGATCAAGTTTATATTTTATAATACTCTTATTAATATTAAGTTCATATTCATTTAGATTTCCCTAGTTTGAATTTCATTGTCTTTTATTGTTCCATGTGTATTTTTTTCTATTTATTCATCTCTCTAATTTTGAAACATTGCAAGTTGGTTTTGATTTCATAATACAATGATAATTCTAGGAGTATTGTGCTCCCATATTCTGAGTTGTTTGTTTTTGTTATTTTTTCTCAACTGATTATTTGATCAAACTCTTTGAAGCATTTCCCTGGCAAATTGGTTGCCATGGCAAGTGTAAAGAAGTATTATTTTTGATAAGCATATTCCAAAAAAAAAAAAAAAGAGGGGAACATTTGTAAAAGTTTTCTTTTTTTTAAAAAAAAGTTTTCTTTGAGATTGTGTTGTGCTTTAACTTGTATTTAAATATTTCGATTTTTCACAAAAGTAATTGTATGCTAAGTAAAAAAAAAGATATTATTTGAAATTGTTGCATAATTATATATTGTGTTCTGAGTCAAGATGTGTTCACATTTTTTGCAATCATTAATTATCCTCAATTTTTAAATCCATATGAGACTTGGATTATGGGAACTTATCATTTAAGACATTAATTGCCGTTATTCTGAGTTATCAGATGCCAGTTGGCCAAGATGCCATCCAATCACAAGAGGAATACATGCAAGAGCAGACACTGAACTGTCACATGAATGAAGTCAAGGTATGGCCGAGGGAACGGCTTTTGACAAATGTTCAGGTTGGATTCTCTTGGTTTAATATTTTATTCTATTTTCCCCCACAATATTGTACAGATGGCTGGAAGTATTGATCCCACCCATCTCATTTCTACATCTGGCTTCTATGCCTCCTCCTATATGCCTGATGCCATGGATATCTCAATTCCATGCATCTGATTAAGTCTGACTCAGTTTCCTCCAATATGTTCGGTGGCATGGACATATATTCCATCCACCTATTTTAAGTCTGGCATACTGCATGGGCAGTATATATTGCTCAAGTGTGGGAATGCTCATATCCCATCATTTCTCTGTTCTTTTATGGTAACCCCCATAATTATCTCAGGTGTCATGATAAATAACAGTGTTGAATTTGGCCTTGACATCTGTTACCAATTAGATTAGATTTTCTAATTTCTCATAATGGCATGAGGATAATTAGGCAGATGATGCAAAAAGTGATGAAACAAAGGTAAAAATTATTTTTAAAAATGAATATCACAGCAATTGTCTTCTCAATTACTCTCCATAAGGGGGGACTATAATAATATTAATATAATTTTAAAGAATGGTTCAATTTTTGTTTTATTGTATGTTTCATGTGTTAACAACTAAGATTCTGTATTCCCTTAGACATGTTTTTGAGAACTTTCATTGTTTGATTTGATTATTGACAAAGCTATTTTAAAGTTGTGTTAAGCTCAATTTTGTAGGAAATTTTCCTGGCTGATTACCAGCATCCATACATCAACCCCTGAAAAGACTTCCATTCCACGATTACACCTACAGGACATCTGAAAAAAGACTTTCAGAGACTTTAAATGAACAGTTTTGTTTTGTTTTTGTTGTTTTTTTTCTCTTTTCTCTTTCTGTTATAATATACACCATCTGTAACATGTATTCTCTGCAGAGGCCCTCTCTTTGCAAGACAAATGTCAAAGCGTCGGTTCATGAGGACAAAAAAAATCATCCCTCTGGACAAAACTTTCCTCTCTCCCTTTTCTATATTGTTATTAACATATTGTTAGTTAGCATAGGTTATTATATTCTGTTATTTTTGAGTGTTTCATCAAGGAAACGTACTGTTTCTTGAGGAAACAGAGCGGGGAACTGTAACGATTGGAATGATGCCACCTGCTGGAGACTTACTGTAGAAGAGTTCCACCCATGAAGTGAAGATCTTTGAGGGCAAGACCAGGAGTCTTTTCTTTGGCGTCAGGAAGTGACGCGGGCTAGTGGGAGGAGGAAGGAAGAGACTGGCGCTCAGTCTCACGCTCTTTCCTTGGGACTCTGGTGGAGAGCAGAGCTAGAAATGTGCTCTCCCTTTAATAGATAGGAATCTAGGCCTTTTCTTCTCTCTTTAACAAACTCTTATTCTCCTTAATAAATGCTTAAAAGTATAACTCTTGCTAAAGCTTATAATTTATTGGCGACCACTCATTAGATATTTTAGACAGTTTAGCTAGAATTTTAGCCCTTAACACTTTCCTGGTGAAAAGACCAGAACTGAATAGAAAATTTGATCTCAACATACAAGACTCAAGAGAAGTTTAAAAAGGTAAACAGAGGGGGAGAAAAAAAAAAGGTTACCCTATTAGGTTAAACTGTTTATATCCCTACATGGGAAGATAATACTCATAACTCTTAAGAACTGTAAATGTATTTGGGCAGAGAGAAGGAATTTACACAGAGGGTATAAATATAAATTGTCTTTGATGTGATGATACAAAAAAAATTTTTAAGGGGTTAAAAAGGGAGTCTATGGGGAGGACAGGAAAGGGGAGGTGGAAGGGGATGAATTATATCATATGAACAGGTGGAAAAAAAAAACCTATTACAATTGGAGGGAAAGAAAGGATGGGAGAACATTTTTTCCACCCTATTCTCATTAGACTTGATTCAAAGAGGGAATAACATATACGTTCATTGGGATAAAGATACTTAACTCATTCTTTAGGGAATCAAAAGGGGAAGGGAAAGGTGGGGACTGATAGAAGGGAGGACAAAAGCAAGGGAGAAAAGGGTAAAGAAAAGAGAGGGGGGTGATAAAAAGGGAGGGCAGATTGGGGGAGGCAGGGGTAAGAAGTAAAACGTCAGTGAGGAGGAATAGGGTGAAAGAAGGGGGGAAAAGTACAAAGGGGGTAAATAGAATGGAGGGGAATAGACAGTCCGTAATAATAACTGTGAATGTGAATGGGATGAACTCTGCTATAAAACGGAAGCGAATTGCAGAGTGGATTAAAAACCAGAATCCTACAATATGCTATTTACAAGAAACACATTTGAAGCAGAGAGATACACATAGAGTAAAGGTAAAAGGCTGGAGTAGAATATATTATGCTTCAGCTAAAGTAAAAAAATCAGGGGTAGCAATCCTTATTTCAGATAAAACACAGGCAAAAATAGATCTCATTAAAAGAGATAAGGAAGGAAATTACATCTTGCTTAAAGGTCCTATAGATAATGAAGCAATATCAATATTGAATATGTATGTGCCAAGTGGTATAGCATCCAAGTTCTTAAAGGAGCAGTTAAATGAGTTACAAGAGGAATTAGACAGTAATACTATACTAGTGGGGAATCTAAATCTCCCCCTCTCAGAATTAGATAAATCTAGCCAAAAAATAAATAAGAAAGAAGTGAAAGAGGTGAATAGATTACTGGAAAAGTTAGACATGATAGATTTCTGGAGAAAATTGAATGGGGATAGGAAGGAATATACCTTTTTCTCAGCAGTACGTGGCACATTTTCAAAAATTGACCATGTATTAGGGCACAAAAACATCATAGTTAAATGTAGAAAGGCAGAAATAGTAAATGCATCCTTTTCAGATCATGATGTAATAAAAATTACATGTAAGAAAGAGCCAGGGAAAAGTAGAATGAAAATCAATTGGAAACTAAATAATTTCATTCTAAAGAATGAATGGGCCAAACAAGAAATCATAGAAACAATCAATAACTATATCCAAGAGAATGACAATAATGAGACAACATACCAAAATCTATGGGATGCAGCCAAAGCGGTGCTTAGGGGAAAATTTATAGCTCTAAATGCTTACATGAATAAAAAAGAGAAAGAGGAGATTAATGAATTGGGCATGCAACTTAAAAAGCTAGAAAAAGAACAAATTAGAAATCCCCAATTAGATACTAATTTAGAGATCCTGAAAATCAAAGGAGAAATTAATAAATTGAAAGCAAAAAAAAACTATAGAATTAATCAATAAAACTAAGAGCTGGTTTTATGAAAAAAACAATAAAATACATAAAATATTGGTTAATTTGATTAAAAAAAAGAAAGAAGAAAACCAAATTACCAGTATTAAAAATGAAAAAGGGGATGTTACCACCAATAAAGTGGAAATTAAAGCAATAATTAGGAATTATTTTGCACAACTGTATGCCAATAAATATGACAATCTAAATGAAATGGATGAATATTTACAAAAATACAAACTGCCCAGGTTAACTGAAGAAGAATTAAAATCCTTAAATAAACCCATATTAGAAAAAGAAATTGAACAAGCCATTAATGAACTCCCTAAGAAAAAATCCCCAGGGCCAGATGGGTTTACGGGTGAATTTTACCAAACATTTAAAGAACAATTAATTCCAATATTATACAAATTATTTGGAAAAATAGGTGAAGAAGGAGTTCTACCAAATTCGTTTTATGATACAAATATGGTGCTGATACTAAAACCAGGCAAAGCAAAAACAGAGAAAGAAAATTATAGACCAATTTCCCTAATGAATATTGATGCTAAAATCTTAAATAAGATATTAGCAAGGAGATTACAGCAAGTGATCACCAGGATAATACACTATGACCAGGTGGGATTTATACCAGGAATGCAGGGCTGGTTCAACATTATGAAAACTATTAACATAATCAACCACATCAATAAGAAAACCAAACAAAATCATATGATTATCTCAATAGATGCAGAGAAAGCTTTTGACAAAATACAACACCCATTCCTAATAAAAACACTGGAGAGTTTAGGAATAGATGGAGCTTTCCTTAAAATAATAAACAGTATCTACCTAAAGCCATCAGCAAGTATTATATGCAATGGAGATAAATTAGAGGCCTTCCCAATAAGATCAGGGGTGAAACAGGGATGTCCATTATCACCCCTATTATTTAATATTGTTCTAGAAATGTTAGCTTTAGCAATCAGAGAAGAGAAAGGAATTAAAGGAATTAGAATAGGCAAGGAGGAAACAAAACTATCACTCTTTGCAGATGATATGATGGTATACTTAAGGAATCCTCGAGAATCAAGTCAAAAATTACTTGAAACAATTAATAACTTTAGCAAATTAGCAGGATATAAAATAAATCCACATAAATCATCAGCATTTCTATACATGACCAACAAAGTCCAGCAGCAAGAGATAGAAAGAGAAATTCCATTTAAAGTAACAGTAGATAATATAAAATACTTGGGAGTCTACTTGCCAAGACAAACCCAGGAACTCTATGAACACAACTACCAAACACTCTTCACACAAATCAAATCAGATCTAAATAATTGGAAAGATATCAATTGCTCATGGATAGGCAGAGCTAATATAGTAAAAATGACAATACTGCCTAAATTAATTTACTTATTCAGTGCCATACCAATCAGGCTACCTAAAAATTATTTTATACAGCTAGAAAAAATAATAACAAAATTCATCTGGAAAAACAAAAAATCAAGAATATCCAAGGAAATAATGAAAAAAAAATTCACAGGAAGGTGGGTTAGCGGTACCAAACCTGGAGCTTTACTATAAAGCGGCAGTCATCAAAACTATCTGGTACTGGCTAAAAAATAGAGTGGTAGATCAATGGAATAGGCTAGGCTCAGGAAATGCAGTAGTAAATGACACTAGTAATGTAGTGTTTGATAAACCCAAAGACTCCAGCTTCTGGGATAGGAACTCAGTATTTGACAAAACCTGCTGGGAAACCTGGAAGATAGTATGGCAGAAATTAGGCTTAGACCAACATCTTACACCTTATACTAAAATAAGGTCAAAATGGATACATGATTTAGACATAAGAGGTGATACCATAGGTATAGGAGAGAAAGGAATAATCTACCTATCAGATCTTTGGAAAGGAGAACAGTTTTTGACCAAACAAGAGATAGAGTATATTATAAAATGCAAAGTGGATGATTTTGATTACATTAAATTAAAAAATTTTTGTACAAACAGAAGCAATGCATGCAAAATTAGAAGGGAGGCAGAAAGCTGAGAAACAATTTTTGAGGCCAGTACTTCTGATAAAGGCCTCATCTCTAAAATATATAGGCAATTAAATCAAATTTATAAGAACCCAAGTCATTCCCCAATTGAGAAATGGTCAAAGGATATGAACAGGCAGTTTTCTGATGAAGAAACCAAAGCTATCTATTCCCAAATGAAAAATGCTGTAAATCTCTAATGATTAGAGAGATGCAAATTAAAACAACTCTGAGGTACCACCTGACACCTATCACATTGGCCAAAATGACAAAAAAGGAAAATAATAAATGTTGGAGAAGCTGTGGGAAAATTGGAACACTAATCCATTGTTGGTGGAGCTGTGAACTGATCCAGCCATTCTGGAGAGCAATTTGGAATTATGCCCAAAGGAGCTGTGCGTACCCTTTGACCCAGCAATACCACTTTTGGATCTTTTTCCCAAAGAGATCATGGAGGGGGGAAGGGGACCCACATTTACAAAAATATTTATAGCTACTCTTTACGTGGTGGCAAAGAATTGGAATTTGAGGGGGTGCCTATCAATTGGGGAATGGCTGGACAAGTTGTGGTATATGAATACAATGGAATACTATTGTGCTATAAGAAAAGATGAGCAGGAGGAGTTCAGAGAAACCTGGAGGGTCTTGCATGGGCTGATGATGAGTGAGATGAGCAGAACTAGAAGAACATTGTACACAGTAACATCAACATTGAGTGTTGATCTACTGTGATGGACTATATTCTTCTCACCAATGCAATGGCACAGAAGAGTTCCAGGGAACTCGTGATGGAAGAGGATCTCCAAATCCAGGAAAAAAAAAAAGAAGTGAGGAGTATAGATGCTAAATGAACCATACTATTTCTTTTGTTTTTGATGCTGTTGTTTTTTTTTCTATTTTGAGGTTTTCCATCATTGCTCTGATTTTTTTTCTCTTATAACATGACTAATGCAGAAATAGGATTAATGTTATTATGTGTGTGTGTGTGTGTGTGTGTGTGTGTGTGTGTGTATATATATATATATATATATATATAACCTATATCAGATTACCTGCTGTCTAGGGGAGGGGGGAGGGTGGTGAGGGAGTGAGAAAAATCTGAAATTGTAAAGCTTGTATAAACAAAGGTTGAGAACTATCTTTACATGTAACGGAAAAAAAAAAATAAAATACTTTATTAATTAAAAAAAAAAGAAAGACTATTCAGTTGAGAAACCTTTATAAAAGGCCAGTTATGTACAACATACTGAGTTAAGTCTCAGGAAGATGTAAAAGTAAGTATGGTTGGGATCTGCCTTCAGTCTGAGGAAAAAAGAGAACAAACTATAGCATTCACAATTTAAAACACAATATTTGGGACATTTACCTTCTCCTCTCAGAGCCCTTAAAAGATAAGATGCTTTAGAACCTATATCAAATTGCTTACATTTTCATGGGGGGGGGAGGGAAGGAGGGACTTTAGAATTCAAAATGTTTAAAAATAAATGTTAAATATTGTTTTCACATGTTACTGAAAAAATAAAATATTTGAAAATTATATATAATTATTGTACATATATTTGTAATTATGTATGCACATAATATCCTCTCTTACTGCCTTGCATTTACCACTAAATCCTCCCTGAAAATAACCTTATCTGTGGACCATTTATTAGAAGTTGGTGCTGGATTTTCTAGTGACTCACTCTCTAGAAACTTGTTTTAAGAAAATAAGATTTGCTTCTTTTGTTCTCCAAAGGCACCCCTGTGAGCAAGAGCTGCCACAAAGACATTTAATGAAAAAAAAAAAAGTAGACACAGTAAGGTAGATGCTAATGCCCACTTGAGAATATGATGAAGGATGGGTCTCCTTGTGGTGGAAAGTGAGAGCACCTTGGGAATCTTGACTGTATTCACGGGGAATTATTTCTCTCTCCATTTTTCAGGGGGAAGGGGAGGAGGGATGGGTATGGGTAATGAGAGGAGGCAAGAGGGAAGTGTTCATTTTCTCCTCCTCTTCTGAGAATGTATATGTACACACTTCCAGCTAGTGCTCATTAGCTTAACTAAGTTAACTGAAGAAAGAGCTTCAATGCTAATTAAATAAGGGACAGAACCTGAAGTTTCAACAAATGCACATAGCAGAACATAATTGATTGCACACACAAATTTCAATACCTTGGAAGCTACCATGTTCTAAGTGCTGCTGGTCTTGCAGTCAAGTGTTTGGTTGGGAGCTCACCTCCCCAGTGAGCACCTTGTGGATGCTGGGAATCCACAGAGGCCCCAGGCACAAGGCCCCTGCTGCTCATTTTTATTTTTGGATTGTTTGATGTAGACATCCAGCCAGTGGGGACTTAGTATTTTTCAAAGAGAACTTGAGGGCAATTAGTTAAGGCTGCAAAGCTAATATCAGTTTGCATTCCTTTTCTAAGCACGGTCAACAAAGCTTCCTGTGTAGTTTAAATTGCACAAGGTTATGTAAGCACTGCTGTGTGTTTGCAGGGAGATATGCTGATCCATTCAGGAGCTTCTGCCTTGGAAACTCCATCAACCCCTACATGAGGCTTAAAGATGTCAGGGAATAGCAATACTGTCCATTCCTGGCACGGGGACAGAGGAAGAATGTGGCAATCCAGCAATGGGAGCAGAGACCTGTCTCGTCATAAGCCTGCTAGGATGAGAATGGAGGCAACTGCAGTGAACAGAGAGAGGAATATAATAAAAATTTGGGGTAGTAACGGCCCTGTGTTTTCTTCCTGCTGCGGGTGGTGGTATTGGGGGGTTTGGGGAGAAAGGACCTGCATCTCTATTTCTCAACTCAGTCAGCTTGTAATTAAGAAATACATGCAGAGGGGCGGAGCCAAGATGGCGGAGAGGAAGCAGCAAGCTGCCTGAGCTCTCCTTCTGTTCCCTCAAAACGAACATTAAATCAAGCCTCTGGACGGATTCTGAAACTACAGAACCTGCAAAGAGACAGAGAGACACAGTCCTCCAACCAGAGATAATTTAGAAGACTTCAGGAAAAGGTCGGTCTGACTCGGGCAAAAGGGAGGCCCAGCGCAGGGCAGCAACCCAGCGCCGAGGGGGTCGGGGCAAATCAGCAGGAGCTGCGGGTCACAGCCGAACAACTGAGGCTCCCGGAACCTGGTTCAAAAATCTGGTGGCCAAGAAGGACAGTGGAAAAACTTACCTGCACCGGCCGAGAGGGCCACGAACGGCGGGATCAGACACCGGGGTCTGGCGCCTGGCTGGCCGAGCACAATCAGACAGGAAGTGCAGGACAGGGGATCTCCACACACCATAAAGGCCTCAGAGTAAAAGCCCGGTCACACAGCACCTATACACCTGCACAAGAAGCCCAAAACAGGGACCCTGGTGCCCCCAGAGCAGACCTCAACTTAAAGAATAAATAAATAAGCTGCAATAATGAGTAAGAAGCAAAAAAGAGCCCTCTCCATTGAGAGCTTCTGTATCAATAGGGAAGAAGCCAACACAAACTCAGATGAGGACAATAGCCTCAAATTGTCTACATCTGAAGCCTCACAAGGGAAGGTGAATTGGTCGCAAGAACAAAAAGCCTTCCTGGAAGAGCTCAAAAAGGATTTTAAAAATCAATTGCAAGAGGTAGAAGAAAAAATGGGGAGAGAAATGAAAGCAACACAAAAAAACTATGAAAAAAGAATCAGCAGCTTAGAAAAGGAAGCTGAAGAAAACAAAGCCTTAAAAAATTCACTTGGCCAAATGGAAAAAAAGCTGCATAATCTCACTGAAGAAAACAATACCTTAAAAAATTCACTTAGCCAAACGGAAAAAAAGGTACATAATCTCACTGAAGAAAACAATACCTTAAAAAATTCACTTAGCCAAATGGAAAAAAAGGTGCATAATCTCACTGAAGAAAACAATGCCTTAAAAATTAAAGTGGGACAGTTGGAAGAAAAGGAATCCATGAGACACCAAGAATCGGTCAAGCAGAATAAAAAAAATGAAAATATAGAAGAAAATGTGAAATACCTCATTGGAAAGACAACTGATCTGGAAAACAGATCGAGGAGAGACAATTTGAGAATCATTGGACTGCCTGAAAGCCATGACCAGAAAAAGAATCTAGATACCATATTCCAGGAAATTATTAAGGAGAACTGCCCTGATATCATAGAATCAGAGGATAAAATCATCATTGAAAGAATCCATCGATCACCTCCTGAAAGAGACCCCAAAAGGAAAACTCCAAGGAATATTGTAGCCAAATTCCAGAATTATCAGGTGAAGGAGAAAATACTCCAAGCAGCCAGAAAGAAGCAATTTAAATATCATGGAGCCACAGTCAGGATTGCTCAGGACCTGGCAGCTTCAACATTAAAGGACCGCAAGGCTTGGAATATGATATTCCGGAAGGCAAAGGAGATTGGATTGCAGCCGAGAATCTATTACCCAGCAAAAATGTGCATTTTCTTTCAGGGGAAAAGATGGACATTTAATGACATTGGGGACTTTCAATCTTTCCTGGTGAAAAGACCAGAACTGAATAGAAAATTTGATCTCAACATACAAGACTCAAGAGAAGTTTAAAAAGGTAAACAGAGGGGGAAAAAAAAAAGTTACCCTATTAGGTTAAACTGTTTATATCCCTACACAGGAAGATAATACTCATAACTCTTAAGAACTGTAAATGTATTTGGGCAGAGAGAAGGACTTTATATAGAGGGTATAAATATAAATTGTCTTTGATGTGATGATACAAAAGAATTAAGGAGATAAAAAGGGAGTCTATGGGGAGGAGAGGAAAGGGGAGGTGGAATGGGATGAATTATATCATATGAAGAGGTGGAAAAAAACCTATTATAATAGAGGGAAAGAAAGGAGGGGGGAACATGGTTTCAACCCTATTCTCATTAGATTTGACTCAAAGAGGGAATAACATATACGTTCATTGGGATAAAGAAACTTAACTCACTCTTTAGGGAAACAAAAGGGGAAGGGAAAGGGGGGGACTGAGAAGGGAGGACAAAAGCAAGGGAGAAAAGGGTAAAGAAAAGAGAGGGGGGTGATAAAAAGGGAGGGCAGATCGGGGGAGGCAGGGGTAAGAAGTAAAATGTCGGTGAGGAGGAATAGGGTGAAAGAAGGGGGGAAAAGTACAAAGGGGGTAAATAGAATGGAGGGGAATAGACAGTCAGTAATAATAACTGTGAATGTGAATGGGATGAACTCTGCTATAAAACGGAAGCGAATTGCAGAGTGGATTAAAAACCAGAACCCTACAATATGCTGTTTACAAGAAACACATTTGAAGCAGAGAGATACACACAGAGTAAAGGTAAAAGGCTGGAGCAGAATATATTATGCCTCAGCTAAAGTAAAAAAGGCAGGGGTAGCAATCCTTATCTCAGACAAAGTGCAGGCAAAAATAGATCTCATTAAAAGAGATAAGGAAGGAAATTACATCTTACTTAAAGGTACTATAGATAATGAAGTAATATCAATATTGAATATGTATGCGCCAAGTGGTATAGCATCCAAGTTCTTAGAGGAGAAGTTAAATGAGTTACAAGAGGAATTAGATAGTAATACTATACTAGTGGGGGATCTGAATCTCCCCCTCTCAGAATTAGATAAATCTAGCCAAAAAATAAATAAGAAAGAAGTGAAAGAGGTGAATAGATTACTAGAAAAGTTAGACATGATAGATGTCTGGAGAAAATTGAATGGGGATAGAAAGGAATATACCTTTTTCTCAGCAGTACATGGCACATTTTCAAAAATTGACCATGTATTAGGGCACAAAAACATCATAGTCAAATTTAGAAAGGCAGAAATAGTAAATGCATCCTTCTCAGATCATGATGCAATAAAAATTACATGTAAGAAAGAGCCAGGGAAAAGTAGAATGAAAATCAATTGGAAACTAAATAATTTCATTCTAAAGAATGAATGGGCCAAACAAGAAATCATAGAAACAATCAATAACTTTATCCAAGAGAATGACAATAATGAGACAACATACCAAAATCTATGGGATGCAGCCAAAGCAGTGCTTAGGGGAAAATTTATAGCTCTAAATGCTTACATGAATAAAAAAGAGAAAGAGGAGATTAATGAATTGGGCATGCAACTTAAAAAGCTAGAAAAAGAACAAATTAGAAATCCCCAATTAGACACTAAATTAGAGATCCTGAAAATTAAAGGAGAAATCAATAAGATTGAAAGCAAAAAAACTATAGAACTAATCAATAAAACTAAGAGCTGGTTTTATGAAAAAACCAATAAAATAGATAAAATACTGGTTAATTTGATTAAAAAAAAGAAAGAAGAAAACCAAATTACCAGTATCAAAAATGAAAAGGGTGATGTTACCACCAATGAAGTGGAAATTAAAGCAATAATTAGGAAATATTTTGCCCAACTGTATGCCAATAAATTTGACAATCTAAATGAAATGGATGAATATTTACAAAAATACAAACTGCCCAGGTTAACTGAAGAGGAAATAAAATCCTTAAATAAACCCATATTAGAAAAAGAAATTGAACAAGCTATTAATGAACTCCCTAAGAAAAAATCCCCAGGGCCAGATGGGTTTACGGGTGAATTTTACCAAACATTTAAAGAACAATTAATTCCAATATTATACAAATTATTTGGAAAAATAGGTGAAGAAGGAGTTCTACCAAATTCGTTTTATGACACAAATATGGTGGTGATACCAAAACCAGGCAAAGCAAAAACAGAGAAAGAAAATTATAGACCAATCTCCCTAATGAATATTGATGCTAAAATCTTAAATAAGATATTAGCAAGGAGATTACAGCAAGTGATCACCAGGATAATACACTATGACCAGGTGGGATTTATACCAGGAATGCAGGGCTGGTTCAACATTAGGAAAACTATTAACATAATCAACCACATCAATAAGAAAACCAACCAAAATCATATGATTATCTCAATAGATGCAGAGAAAGCCTTTGACAAAGTACAGCACCCATTCCTAATAAAAACACTAGAGAGTTTAGGAATAGGGGGACCTTTCCTTAGAATAATAAACAGTATCTACCTAAAGCCATCAGCAAGTATTATATGCAATGGAGATAAATTAGAGGCCTTCCCAATAAGATCAGGGGTGAAACAGGGATGTCCATTATCACCCCTATTATTTAATATTGTCCTAGAAATGTTAGCTTTAGCAATCAGAGAAGAGAAAGGAATTAAAGGAATTAGAATAGGCAAGGAGGAAACAAAACTATCACTCTTTGCAGATGATATGATGGTATACTTAAGGAATCCTCGAGAATCAAGTCAAAAATTACTTGAAACAATTAACAACTTTAGCAAAGTAGCAGGATATAAAATAAATCCACATAAATCATCAGCATTTCTATACATGACCAACAAAGTCCAGCAGCAAGAGATAGAAAGAGAAATTCCATTTAAAGTAACGGTAGGTAATATAAAATACTTGGGAGTCTACTTGCCAAGACAAACCCAGGAACTCTATGAACACAACTACCAAACACTCTTCACACAAATCAAATCAGATCTAAATAATTGGAAAGATATCAATTGCTCATGGATAGGCAGAGCTAATATAGTAAAAATGACAATACTGCCTAAATTAATTTACTTATTCAGTGCCATACCAATCAGGCTACCTAAAAATTATTTTATACAGCTAGAAAAAATAATAACAAAATTCATCTGGAAAAACAAAAAATCAAGAATATCCAGGGAAATAATGAAAAAAAATTCACAGGAAGGTGGGTTAGCGGTACCAAACCTGGAGCTTTACTATAAAGCGGCAGTCATCAAAACTATCTGGTACTGGCTAAAAAATAGAGTGGTAGATCAATGGAATAGGCTAGGCTCAGGAAATGCAGTAGTAAATGACACTAGTAATGTAGTGTTTGATAAACCCAAAGACTCCAGCTTCTGGGATAGGAACTCAGTATTTGACAAAAACTGCTGGGAAAACTGGAAGATAGTATGGCAGAAATTAGGCTTAGACCAACATCTTACACCTTATACTAAAATAAGGTCAAAATGGATACATGATTTAGACATAAGAGGTGATACCATAGGTAAATTAGGAGAGAAAGGAATAGTGTACCTATCAGATCTTTGGAAAGGAGAACAGTTTTTGACCAAACATGAGATAGAGTATATTATAAAATGCAAAGTGGATGATTTTGATTATATTAAATTAAAAAATTTTTGTACAAACAGAAGCAATGCATCCAAAATTAGAAGGGAGGCAGAAAGCTGGGAAACAATTTTTGAGGCCAGTGTTTCTGATAAAGGCCTCATCTCTAAAATATATAGGGAATTAAATCAAATTTATAAGAATCCAAGTCATTCCCCAATTGAGAAATGGTCAAAGGATATGAACAGGCAGTTTTCTGATGAAGAAACCAAAGCTATCTATTCCCATATGAAAAAATGCTCTAAATCTCTAATGATTAGAGAGATGCAAATTAAAACAACTCTGAGGTACCACCTGACACCTATCAGATTGGCTAAAATGACAAAAAAGGAAGATAATAAATGTTGGAGAGGCTGTGGGAAAATTGGAACACTAATGCATTGTTGGTGGAGCTGTGAGCTGATCCAACCATTCTGGAGAGCAATTTGGAATTATGCCCAAAGGGCGATAAAGCTGTGCATACCCTTTGACCCAGCAATCCCACTTTTAGGTCTTTTGCCCAAAGAAATCATGGAAGGGGGAAAGGGACCCACATGTACAAAAATATTTATAGCTGCTCTTTACGTGGTAGCAAGGAATTGGAAGTTGAGGGGGTGCCCATCAATTGGGGAATGGCTGGACAAGTTGTGGTATATGAATACAATGGAATACTATTGTGCTGTAAGAAATGATGAGCAGGAAGAGTTCAGAGAAACCTGGAGGGTCTTACGTGAGCTGATGATGAGTGAGATGAGCAGAACCAGAAGAACATTGTACACAGTATCATCAACATTGAGTGTTGACCTACTGTGATGGACTATATTCTTCTCACCAATGCAATGGTACAGAAGAGTTCCAGGGAACTCATGATAGAAGAGGATCTCCAAATCCAAGAAAAAAAAAGAAAGAAAGAACTGTGGAGTATAGATGCTGATTGAACCATATTATTTCTTTTGTTTTGGGTGCTGTTGTTTTTTTTTTCTATTTTGAGGTTTTGCATCACTGCTCTGATTCTTTCTCTTGTAACAGGATTAATGCAGAAATAGGATTAATGTTATTATGTGTATATATATGTGTGTGTATATATATATCTATATGTATATGTATAGATATATATAGATATAACCTATATCAGATTACCTGCTGTCTAGGGGAGGGGGGAGGGAGGGGAGGGAGGGAGGGAGAAAAATCTGAAATTGTAAAGCATGTATAAACAAAAGTTGAGAACTATCTTTACATGTAACGGAAAAAATAAAATATCTCAAAAAAAAAAAAAAAAAAAAAAAAAAGAAATACATGCAGGAGCAGCTAGGTGGTGCAATGGAAAGAGCACCGTCCCTGGATTCAGGAGGACCTGAGTTCAAATCTGGCATCAGACACTTGACACTTACTAGCTGTGTGACTCTGGGCAAGTCACTTAACCCCAATTGCCTCACCAGGAAGAAAGAAAGAAAGAAAGAAAGAAAGGAAGGAAGGAAGGAAGGAAGGAAGGAAGGAAGGAAGGAAGGAAGGAAGGAAGGAAGGAAGGAAGGAAGGAAGGAAGGAAGGAAGGAAGGAAGGAAGGAAGGAAGGAAGGAAGGAAGGAAGGAAGGAAGGAAGGAAGGAAGGAAGGAAGGAAGGAAGGAAGGAAGGAAGGAAGGAAGGAAGGAAGGAAGAAGAAAGAAAGAAAGAAAGAAAGAAAGAAAGAAAGAAAGAAAGAAAGAAAGAAAGAAAGAAAGAAAGAAAGAAAGAAAGAAAGAAAGAAATACATGCCTAGAACATTGTAAAGCCAGATTTGAGGAAGAAAAAAATAATGCCTTTGGACCCCATAGAATCCAACCATGACTCATAAGAAGGAAGTATAGCTACTTCATGGTAGACTTTAAATAAAGCCCCCCCCAAAACCCCTTACTTGATACTTACTTGAGTATCCTAAGTGTAGAATGTGAATAATGATCATTCATTAACCAATCCTTTCCCCCATACTCCAATCTGTAAACTGATTATTTAAATGTTGGGAGGTAAAGGAGATATGAAAGATTGATTTAATTTTACTTCCTTTACACTTGAGATCTGTATCAATGGAAGTAATGCCCTCTGTCAAATAGATCATAGATCCATAGAAGTATTGAATTCAGTGAGGATTCTCAAGGGGAAAAAAAAAGTTTCCATTTTTTCTATGCCTTTTTTATATTTAGATTTTCTCCAAAGGCGAATAGCCAATGTTCTCATTGATTTAACTCATTGAGATCATAAGCATGCATGGAGCATTTCCTGAAGCAGCAGTGTGGTACAACAATGGGTTTCAAGTCAGAGTACCTGGGTTTAAAATAGCTCTGTCACTTAGTAGCCATGTCATTTAACTCTTCTAGGCCTCAGTTTTCTCATCTCTAAAATGAAGGGGTTGGACTAGGCAGCCTCTAAGGCTCATTTCAGCTCTGAATCTTTGATCTTATGCTAATAATTGTTCCAAAATGTGTCATAAAAACTCACCTGTGCCTTATGCATGTCTATGGTTGTTATATACTATTTACTTTCAAGTAACCAGTCCTTGTCCTTCTCTTTAAAACAATCACAGCATCATAGATATAAAACTGGAAAGAACTTCAAAGTTCATCTCTGCCTGCTCCTGTATTTTATTAATGAGGAATATGAAATTCAGGGATTTCACACTCTAAGTATCAGGGATGAGATCTGAACATTGATCCCTTAACTCCAGAGTCAGAGGAGACTACCTTCTCCTTTCTCGGTGTCCTATTTCCTGTGAATACTCCAAGAGGAATACTATTTGGAGATAAGGATCCATTCTGAAGACTGCTCTCCATCTGAGTCACCATGACTCAGAATGAATGAATGACTAGAACTGGCTTTCCTCCCTCTACTTGAACACTAATCAACAGGGTAAAGTTACAGACAAAAACTGTCTCTTTAAGGACTGAAGTACTATAAAATCAGCCTTCAGAAAATCTGTAGAGTTGAAGATTACTTCTTTGATATCCCTAGACTCTCCTTTTGGAAACTCTCCGCATCTAAGTAGTAGTACTATTAGTTTTCTTCCCCAAACTTTACCAATCAATCAATTGATCAATCAATTTATCCATCAACAAGAATTTATTAAGCACCTATTTTATTCCAGGAGCAGCTATGTGGTGAGTTGGATAGTGCCGGGTCTGAAGTCAGGAAGATTCATCTTCCTGAGTTCAAATATGGCCTCAGACACTTGCTAGTTGTGTGACCCTGGATAAGTCACTTAACCATGTGGACCTCGGTTTACTCATCTGTAAAATAAACTAGAGAAGGAAATAGCAAACCACTCCAGTATCTCAGCCAAGAAAACCCCAAATGGGGTCACAAAGAGTCAGACATGATTGAAGCAACTGAACAACAACTAATTATATTCCAGGCACTATGATAGGCAGTGGAGATAGAAACAAGGTACAGTTCCTACTCTTAAGGAACTTGTATTTTTATGGTGGAGGTAATAACACAACAGCATATAAGAAAATATAAAATATATGCAAAGTACATGTAAATTTATTTTGTATGTTATTTTATATTTAATTACATTGCATTTTTTTTTTACAAGAGAGCATTAGGGTGGGAAGAACTAGCAACTGGGTGAATGAGGAAAGTAAACTTGTATGGAGAGCTTTGAGAAAGGGCAGAGATTCTAATAAGAGTGGTAAGCAGGAAAGTACATTTCCGGCAGCTAGATGGCGCAGTGGATAGAGCACGGGCCTTGGATTCAGGAGTACCTGAGTTCAAATCCGGCCTGAGACATGTAGCACTTACTAGCTGTGTGACCCTGGGCAAGTCACTTAACCCCCATTGCCTCACCAAAAAAAAAAAAAAAAAGTACATAACATCCATGGGATGCAGAGGTTGGGGAGGGCAACCTATTTAAAAGTAGAGACTTAGGATATTCAGTGTTGTATACAAAGAACTGCAAGTAGGCCAGTGGGTTGGATCATAAAGTGTGTGAAAAATAATATGTATTCTTCCAAAAATTAAGACCGGATCCGGCTTCTACAGGGGTGTTGTTGTTGTTGTTGTTTGTTTATTTGTTTTTAGTGGTGGTGTTCCCCCCTCCCCCCTCCCCCCACCAAACTGTTCATATTTATTTTAGCGGCTGAAGGGAACTACTAGAGCGTTTGAGAAGTAGAGTGACATGGCCAGGTCTTGCTTAAGGAATATAGTTTTTGAAGTTGTGTGGAGGAGAACATAATGGAATAGGGATATGATATAGTCCAGTTAAGAGGTTATTGCAATCATCCAGGTAAAAGTACAGGTTTATAGGCCTTAACCAACAAAAATTGCTCTCAGATTCTTTACTCACACTGAAATGTAAATAAATAACTTAAAATATGATCATTCCCAGAGGTCTCTGCATTTGAAAAGAAATCAAAATTGGAGATTAAATGGTTAAAACTCTAAGGCTAGAAGAATGGAACCTTAATATAGGAAATTATATATTATGAGTTTGCAGTTGACATATGTACTGTATGCAGATCTAACCCATATAGCATGGGCCCATGCATGTGTCAGGGTCCATCAAATCATAGATCTAGAGCTAGAAGGGACATCAGAAGTCAAATTATCTGTCGAACACACTCATATTACAGAAAAGGAAATTGAGGACTAGAGAACCTAATGACTTATCAACCATCACCACCACCACCACCAAAAACAAAAACAAACAAAAACTAAACTAAACTAAACTAAACAAAAATCAGAGGTGCAATTTGAAACCAGCTCATAAGATATACATTTAGATATAGAAGAGACGCTATCTATTCCAACATTCTCATTTAAAAGATGAAGAAACTAAGGCTTGAAGGGGTTCAGTTATTTGCTTAAGGTCACAGTGGTTATAAATATTTGAAGAGGAAAATTAAACCTAGGTCCTCTGATTCTGGAGTCCATGGTGACAAACCTGTCTGTGACTAAGGTATACACAATTTAAAAGGTGTTATATAATGTGTTTCTACATCCTGCACATATGAACCAATTGTAATTTGTTTAGACACATATTTTTTTTTCTTTTTTCTTTTTTTTTTTTTTTGGTAGGGTAATAGGGGCTAAGTGACTTGCCCAGGGTCACACAACTAGTAAGTGTTAAGTGTCTGAGGTCAGATTTGAACTCAGGTAATCCTGAATCCAGAGCCAGTGCTTTATCCACTGCAACATCTAGCTGCCTGGACACATATTATTTTATTTATTTATTTTTTTCGCGGGGCAATGGGGGTTAAGTGACTTGCCCAGGGTCACACAACTAGTAAGTATCAAGTGTCTGAGGCTGGATTTGAACTCAGGGACTCCTGAATTCAGGGCCGGTGCTTTATCCACTGCACCACCCAGCCACCCCCCACATATTTTTTAAATGAGGGGAAAATGATAGAGTTGATCTCTACATAGCACCCTTTTTTGTCTTTTCTTGGCCAGAAAGGACGATGCTTGTAGTGAATTCAAGGGAGTAGATGATAGCTTTTCTGATCAATGCCTAAGCAATCAACAAGCATCCATTTATCCATCCATCCATTCATCCATCAATCCATCCATCCATCTCTTTATCTACCTCTCTCTTTTTCCCTTCCTTCTTTCCTTCCTTCCTTCCTTCCTTCCTTCCTTCCTTCCTTCCTTCCTTCCTTCCTTCCTTCCTTCCTTCCTTCCTTCCTTTCTTTGTTTCTTTTCCTGTCTTTCCATCTGCCTGTCTTTTAAATTTATTTAAATTTAATTCTTTCTTTCTTTTTCTACCTGCCTATTTAAATTTTCAGTTCTAAATTCTCTCCCTTCATCCACTCATTGAGAAGGCAAGAAATGTGATACTCATTATACATATAAATTCATTCAAAGGTATTCCACATTAGCCATGTTGTTTAAAAAAAGCAAGAAAAAATAAAGCAAGTGAAAAAACGTTTCAGTCTGCACTCAAAATATATCAGTTTTCTCTCTGGAAATAGGTAGCATTTTTCATCATAAGTCCTTTGAAACTGTTGTGAATTGTTATATTAATCAGAATAGCTAAGTCTTTTGCAGGTGATTAATATTACAATCTTGCTGTTATTGTGAACAATGTTTTCCTAATTCTGTTCTCTTCACTTTGTATCAGTTCATATAAGCCTTCCTAGGTTTTTCTGACACCATCCCCTTTATCATTGCTTATAACATAATTAAATTCCATCACATTTATATAAGATGACTTGTTAGTCATTCCATATTTGATGAGCACCTTCTCAGTGTCCAATTCTTTACCAGCACAAAAAGAAATGCTGTGTGCTATTTTCCTTTTTCTTTGGTCTTGCTGGGGTACAGACTGGTATTGCTCAGTCAACAGGTATGCATAATTTTATAGCCCCTTGGTAATAGTTCCATATAGTTCCATAATGGTTGTACCAGTTCACAACTCCACCAACAACGCATTAGTATATTTATTTTCCTACATCCCCCCCTCCCCAATAGCAGTCATTTTCCTTTTCTGCCATGTTACATGAGTATGGGGTGGTGCCTTAGAGTTTCAATGAGCATTTAATAGGGCCAGACACTGTGATAGTCAGTGGATTACAAGAACAAAGAGTGAGAAATTCCATCTCACAAGGTCCTTACTTTCTAATAGAGAAGACAATTGTGTTTGTGTGTACACACACAAACACACACACATACTTAATCATCTTCCACACATATTTATACATTTGTGTGTATATGCATAATAAATATAAAGAGAATAGACACTAAGTAATTAAATACAAGGTAGTTTGGGAGGAAGGGCACTAGCACTTAGGGTGAGTCACAAAAAGTTTTAAGTAGAAACAGAGTATCTCTTGAGAGATAGAAAAATCCATTTCCTTGACAATGTTTAAAGGAAATATTGTCCCCAATCTCCTCTTGGAGATATAGTCAGAGAAGATACTTAGCTGCTAAAATGGAACTATCAGAGACTGAGTGAACCACATGAGAGGTTCCAGAAGAACAGAAAGAACCGACTATCCTAGACGTAGATTGGTCCTTTCACTGAAATGTTCAGCCCTGGGACCCACCGAAGAGCACCCTGTAGCTGCAGAGAGAACAAATGAAACCATATCTTTAGTACTGAAATTGGGGGTTCAGAGGACTCTGTTTCTCAAACTACTTTGGGGAAAAGCAGAAGGACAATATACACATTTAGATTATTTGTGCTAATATATATATATATATATATATATTTATTTTATTATTAGTTCTGCTCAATTATATATTTTGTTGTCTTAATACCATTTTATATTTCTTAGCATGGTGCACAACTTAACATTAAGTCCTGATAACTTCAGTTATTCTGTTTTTCTCTGCTTCCCCAAACTGGATGGGGATAAAGAAAGTCATATGAGGTAAATCACCATTAAAAGTCCCCACAATGTGAAACCAAATCTGTGTGGGTCTAAAGTGGGTGGGAACCACATGCTACATTACCATGGCTTTCTTTCTCTACCCCTCATCAGTAACCAACAGCTCAGGTAACATGGTGAGCAGAGAAGTTTTCACACAGAACTCTGTCTCCGTCTCTCTGTGTCTCTTTCTCTCATCAGGATTCTCCTATAAGCATTTGTTTCTGCCCTTTGCTCTACTGTGCTGTTTGCAGCTTAGTATAGATTAATATGATTTGCTCTGACGGGCTCCTATTGCTATCTTGCTGGAGGAACTCAAGCAGAGGGGAGCTGGGGGCTTCAGGAGTACAAAGTACTATTATTATTTCCACTGGGAATGGCAGAAATGGTACTCATTCCAGCACCATTTGTAAAATATCAGCTCACAGTGATTAGTCCTTGTAGCTGCTATTGCTCCTCTGTGACATAGCTGTCAAAAGCAGAGCTGGTGAGTCACACTGAGCCTCCCGAGTAATTTAATCTGGCCCTCAGAAGCTTTTTCTCTGGATCTGGGCTGCCACAAAGTCATCCAGGCTTTTCAGAGCTTTTGTTCTTGGGCTCCTTGCCTCTGTGCTTTGTGGTGATGGAGAGGGTGTTTTCCCCAAGGAACAAAGACCACCCCGGCTAGTTTTGGGATAGGCAGATGAGAAAGGGATAAGATACTTTAAAAGTACGACGATAGGGGTCATCTGTAGGAAGATGGAAAATCCTTCATGACACCTAGCACAGTACTGAACCATAACAAATGCTTTTTGGGGGGTGATAAATTGTTTGAAATATGCTTAACTATTTTTTAAAACATGAATATAAGTTATTTAGAATGGGTGGGCAGGGTGGTGACAATAACTAATTCAAGGTACTTGAGGAGATTAATAAAAGTTATTCCTTTGTGGGGGCAAAGGGAAATAGCAAAGGAGGGAAACTTGCTGATTCATCACAAATAATCCACCTGCAAAAACACCTGTTTCTTTGAAATGGGAATATCCAAGTGATCAGTCTTACTTCTGAGAAAAGTTTTATATTTAAAACATCATTATTGGGGCAGCTAGGTGGTGCAGTGGATAAAGCACCAGCCCTGGATTCAGGAGGACCTGAGTTCAAATCCAGCCTCAGACACTTGACACTTACTAGCTGTGTGACCCTGGGCAAGTCACTTAACCCTCATTGCCCCACAAAAAGGAAAAAAAAACATCATTATCAAAGCAATGTAAAGGTTTAAATCAAAACTACTTGGTTACCATTATTTCCTTCAATGACACACTGGTCCCTTCACTTAGAATAGGATTAAGTGTTAATGCCATATAATGGTGAGAGTTCTGGAAAAAAATCAAATATAAATGTTTCGTCACCATGATGTTGACATGGTTGGTGTTTAAAAAGGAAACATTAAAAATATCCCCAAATAAAAACATTATCATATTCAAAGTATAACAGTGGTATTCAGTCCCCCTAAACTGTTTTTTACTATTTTACTGAATCTATTCGGCTTACCTCTAGTTTATTTAGATTTGTATTCAACATATTTTACTTTGACCTAGCCCTCAGAACAAGAGAAACCTCCATCCAGTTGTTAAAAGTAATTTCAACTCCATGCCAAAATGAAAGCCAAACCATTTAATTCAATTGGATAAACCAAGAAACATCAGAAATGGGTGGCAAGAATTGAGCTGACCAATTAATTACCTCCCAAAGTCTCTTCCCAAAGCAAGAGCCTCTTCATGGTACTGAAATGATAGAGATGATAAGAAAGCAGCTTCCTTCAATCAAGCTGCTGTTTCACATTAACTCTTAATCAATGGGAAACAGATATGGTGTAGGTCTTACTTGCTACAGACATTGGTCATAGACACTGTGTCTCAAACCTGGGTCACTGGTGCTGACATCTTGGGCTGTCTTTTAGCCACTATGGATTTGGGTTCAGTGTCAGTCATTTTACATAGGTTGTTGCTAAATCAGGCAGGGATGACATTGCATCTGATCCAGAAAATCATGGATGTAAGAGAATTTATCAATCAGTTAACCATAGTCAGGGAGAGGGTCATGGCTTAGGCATAGAATTGCAGCCATGTATTTTTTAAGTGCAGTGTTGTGGCAATGTTTTTCTCTACTCCACTTTTTCTGTCCTTTTGTTTTCCTCTTGTCACTTTCTCCATCATCCGTTTGGTTAATCTACTCAATCCTGGTCACTCAAATACCAAGGTTACCCAAAAGGAGGGAGGGCAAAT
The DNA here is from genome assembly GCF_019393635.1 of Dromiciops gliroides. Taxonomy (NCBI): domain Eukaryota; kingdom Metazoa; phylum Chordata; class Mammalia; order Microbiotheria; family Microbiotheriidae; genus Dromiciops; species Dromiciops gliroides. Next base: position 590,165,489 of record NC_057861.1, on the reverse strand, counting down.
AAGGCTAGATAAGAGACCAGGTCCTGGAAAAATGCACATATTTACAAAAGTAATTATTGTTCTACCTTGAGGGGAGGAAGGAATGTAGGGGAAAGAGAAAAAAAAAAACCTGACATAACAGCTAAGTGAAGGAAATATAATGTAGTAGAAAAAGCAGGGACTGGGAGTCAGTACACTTGACTTCTATTCTAGACTTTTCCATTAATTACTTGTGTGGCTTTGTGTAAATCACATATCTCCCCAGGCCTCAGTTTCATCATCTGTAAAAAGAGAAAGTTGAACTAGATGGTCTCTGAAGTCCTTTGCAGCTCTATATCTATGATCCTCTGAGTATATGGAATTGAATCTAACCCTAGGGCAAAGCCTCTTTACATTATGGTCTCTTTTTGAATTTTTTTTTTTTTTTTGCTGGATGTAATTGGGTCTGGCCCATAGAGGCAGTTTTAGCCAGAAGAAGCATTAGAGGTTTATAAGTAAGTGCTAATCTTGGCTGACCTCGGGGCTACAGATAAGTTCTCATTAGAGAAGGATGACCAGACCCACATGGATTGTTTCATACAATCTCAAGGGGATGTGTTCATTTCTTAGCCCTATATTTCCCAACTACCATTCTGCAAGCCAGTATCCGTATGTAACCATATTTTGTTTGTTTTGTTTTACTGGTCTTTAAAAGTTTTCTCAAAGATTCTTACCTTAAAACATAAATTAAAAACAAAAAGAAATAAGCCCAACTCTCCTTTCCCTTTGCATCTTTTTGCTTCTAACCATGGCTCTCTCTTTCCAGAATCTAGTGCCCATTCTTACCCCATCTCCTTTAAAAAATCTTGCTGAGGGGCAGCTAGGTGGCACAGTGGATAGAGCACTGGCCCTGGAGTCAGGAGTACTTGAGTTCAAATTTGGCCTCAAACACTTTACACACTTACTAGCTGTGTGACCCTGGACAAGTCACTTAACCCCAATTGCCTCACTAAAAAAAAAATCTTGCTGAAAATGAAGAAAGTTGAACAGTGAGTGGAAGGGAATGCTGACATTTTACTTATCTGTAGTAGATTTATTGGGGTGGGGGGCAGTTAGGTGGCACAATGGATTGATTGCTGGGACTGAAAATCAGGAAGACTCCTTTTGCTGAGTCTAAATCTGGCCCCAGACACTTTCTAGCTGTGTGACCCTGGGTAAGTGATTTAATCCTATTTTGCTCAGTTTCCCCATCTGTAAAATGAGCTGGAGAACAAAGTGGTAAACCACTCCAGTATCTTTGCCACGAAAACCCCAAATGGGGTCACAAAGAGTTAGACACGACTGAATGACTAAACAACAAAATAGAGTTGTTAGTTGACATTTGTATACTAGCATACTTTCTCCCTTCCCTCTCCCTAATGTCAATGGCTGAGATTTAATTTTATTTGACCATTTTTTTAAACATCATGAGCAAAGCACTTAGGGACATATGAAATTTAGGCAACACATCATCTAGGAAACTTGCATTCTGGCAGCAGTTTGCAATGCGATCATGTTTTCCTATTATAATTTTCCTATGAGAGATGCTAGTAGCAGTTGGCATAAGGTAAAATAGGAAAAAATTCTTAAGAAAGAAGGAGAAAAAGACACAGAATATTTCTGGATTGTTTGTATGGTTAATGTTCTGAGAAGATAAAAGAAAAACTCAGGTGTTGTCTTCTGTAGTGATTTGATCATTCATTCATTCAATAAACATTTGTTTTTTTAAGTGCTTTCTGCATTCCAGTGTTGGGGATACAAAGACAAAAATGAAACTGCCTTTGATCTACAGGGGTTTTTCTTCTATTGGGGCCTGGGATTGGGGAGAGGTAGGGAATCCAAACAACATATATACAGACAAGTATATGCAAATTAAATACAAATAATACCTGGGGCTGAGCAGGGTATGAACTTCTGGGAGATAGATCTTATGGGGAGATGGATTTTAAACTAAGCCTTGAGGGAAGCCAAGGACTCTAAGATAAAGGTGAGGAAAGAGTGCTTTCTGGGCTTGGGGCTGGGTAGGTCTATGAAAAAGCTTGGAGGAAGATAGGAGATGGAATGTTCTGTAGAGAGAACACAAGGAGGCTAGTTTAACTGCAATGCAGAGAATATATAGGAAACTCATAGGAACCCAGTCTGGAGTTTAAGGTTAAAGGCAGACTGTGAAGTGCTTTAAATGCCAAAAAGAGAAGCTTGTACTTTATCCTAAAGGTAGTTGGGAACTCTTGGAGCTTCTTGAGTGGACTCAATAAATATTTAATCTATCTATCTATCTATCTATCTATCTATCTATCTATCTATCTATCTATCTGTATATAATATTTATATATAACTATATGTGACTATACATACATATACATATACATATGTATGTATGTATGTATGTATGTGCCAGGAATGCTAGTAAGAGCTGAGGATACAAAAAAAAAAAAAAAGCAAAAGATAACCCCTATGCTCAAAGGCCTTACATTTTAGTGAGGGAAGAAAACACACAAAAGGAAACAGAAAAAAAAAAAAAGTATGATGGAGAGGTTGGGACATGATGGGGAAATCCAGAGGAGTACAGCTGGTTAGGAAATGAGGAGATCGTTAGCCTGTACCCACTCCTTAAATAGAGGTTTGGGGAGGCACTTTCTACCTGTCAATGAGAAGGAGGGGCCGCAGGAAGGGAAAGTAGTGATGAGGTGCGAGTTCCAGGGCTGAATTGCTCTTCTAGGATGAAAAGCTTCTTGGGGAATAATAGAAGAGTCTAAAGAAATCCATCTCGTTGGGAAATGAAGAGTAAGGGACTAAAACAGTCAAATCTGTGCTTTAGGAAAATGAATTTGACAGCTTTGTGGAGGTAGGTCGTTAAAGAGAAAAGGGACAGAAGGCATGGAGACTGATTAGCAGGTTGTTGCTCTTGTCCAGGCAAGAATTGATATATTAGGATGCCAACCTTGTGAGTAGAAAGAAAGAGATGTATATGAGAGATATAGGTAGAATCAAGAAGATCTGGTAGATGATTGGATATGTAGGGGGAGGAAGAGATAAAGAAAAAATGGCAAAGATGATTCTGATGTTGCAAACCTCAGTGATTGGGAGAATAGTGGTGTCCTCAACAGAGATAGGCACTTAGTCATCATCAACCACCGTAGAACAACCTCTAAACTCAGTCATTAGGCAGGTTTTTGCAACACAGAAAACACAGAAACACAAGTCCAGACAAATAGGGAAAATGCCCCAGTTACCCAGAACCCCCATTGTTACACTTTTTTGCTATGATGAGGCCTTATCTGGTTCTCTTCTTTTTTTCTTCCAAAATGATCAATCTAACCCACAAGAGTAGTATTAGCTTAAGATCAAAGTCCTGGGTTTCTCCTGCTTTATATGCTTCCTATAGGTAGCCTCAAAATGAGAAAATGGTTCACTGTTGTTCAGTCACATCCACTTCTTCATGATTCCATGGAACACACTACCTATAGGTAGTTTTTTGTTTTGTTTTGTTTTTTGTCAAAGACACTGAAGTAGTTTGCCATGTCCTTCTACAGTAGATTAAGGCAGAGGACTTGCCCAGGATCACATGACTAGTAAGTGTCTGAAGTCAGACTTGAACTCAGGTCTTTCTGACTCCAGGCCCAGTGCTCTATACACTGAGTCATCTAACTGCCTCCAGAAATGAGAGATTAGTGCCCTCTTTATTGCTTCTGGCAACAGTTGCTACCTTTTTTAATATTAATATTATGGGACAGGCACTGTGCTAAGCACTTCACAAATATTATCTCATCTGATCTCCACAACAACCCTGAGGGGTAGGTGCTATTATTAGCACCATTTTACAGATGAGAAAACTGAGGCTAAAAGGTTAAGTGGTATGCCCAGGGCCTTAGAGATAGTAGGTATCTGGAGCCTGATTTAAATTCAGGTCTTCCTGACTCCAAGCCAAGTACACCAACCAAGCTCATCTGCTTTGCCTCCCTAATTTCAGTAATACCTTCAGCTAGATACTGGTTATCCTTTTCCACTCTCTTACCTCTGCTTCAAAGCACTCTCCAAATACAGGGATTTAATTACACTTTGCTACAGTATCACTTTAAAAATGAAGTCTTCCCAGACTAACTCTTTCATTGGTATGGTTGCTATGGGCTCAATTCAATTACCATGTTCAACACGTAAAATAAGAGAAAATAGATATCATTGCTTCCTTTTCTGTGAAGCTATTTGCATGCAGACCAGCTCCAGGCTGATAAGGTCCATTTTATTATTGAAGACATCAGAAGATAAACATGCTGCAGATCTAAGACAAGCTGAACGTGGGTGCCACAGGTCCATTTTCTTGTACTGAAAAGAAATGTAATTGAGTATCATTTGGGAAGGGATGAGAAGGTGAAAGAATACTTTAAAACAGAACCTGAGCATAGAGCAGAGAGGAGGAAAATGAAGAAAGAAAAAACAGGTGAGTAAAGCAAGCAGCAATTCCTGCAAAGTGTAAGCACTTCAAGGGCAGAAACTTTTACTTTTAGTCTTTGTTTCCCTTGAACCTAGCATAGTGCTTTGCTTTCAGTAGACATTTAAGTAATATCAGTTGAATTGAAATAATTTGTTGAATTATTCTTGGATTGTTTTCAGATTCAATTCCCAGGCTGAATTATGCTCTTGCCTGTATAACTGCTTCCAACTTTTGTCTTAACTGAAATCCTCATTACTTTCACTTCTGCCCTGAGTCATGTGAAGATATTTTTTAAGACATATACCTAAATAAAAGGGAAATATACCTAAAACTATTTATGTTCACGATATCCACCTTGGTGCTTAATTAATACCATTTAAGATTAATAACAATAACTAACATTTACTCAGAGTCTAGGATCCTTAGAATTTGGTTATTGGCTATACTTGCCTATGAAAGCTAGGGATTTAAATCAAAAGATTTGAGATGGAATAAGAGACCTTAAAGAAGTCCCATTTAACATTTTGTTTTATTCTTTCCTGTCCCATATAGTTCATTTGCATGAAAATGTGTAAATGATAGGTGGTAGGATGGGACAATGTGCTGAAGAAAATCAAGGTGCCAAAGATCCATACTTTGTTGTTTCTTTGGCAGAGCCCCCTAATATGAGTGAAGGGTAAGAAGAGGTTGCTAATCAGGAATTGATGAAAGTGTTAAGGAGTTTTCTAACCCTATGTCAGTTAGACGTTTGGAACAAAGATGTGGATCCTGCTTCCAGTAGTAATTAAGTTCAAAAGAGACTAAATATCTCTTGGCTCTAATTGGCTGACTGGTTATTAAGTGTTCCTTAAAAGTTTAGCTAGTACTGGATAAGATTCTGGCAACTGTCAGACACCTTTCCTTATGGAGAGAAACATATAACCAATCTGAGTGTGTGAAGCCTTTATCAATAAAATTGCTAAATTATGTGTGTGTGTGTGTGTGTGTGTGTGTGTGTGTGTGTGTGTGTGAGAGAGAGAGAGAGAGAGAGAGAAAGAGAGAGAGAGAAGGAGAGAGGGAGGAGGAGAGAGAGAGGGATAGAGAGAGGGAGAAATGGCAGCTACCTATAGGGTCATTGTGAAGATGAAAGAGATGGAATTTGTAAAGCACTTTAAAAACCTTAAAATATGTAAATGTTGTTGTTGTTATTATCAAATGCTTCAGGAAAGTCTAAAGGAAAAAGGAAGTTAAAAAGAACATCAGTTTTTACAATTAAGAGATTATTAGAAACTGGAGAACTAATTCTGTCCTCTGACCCACATGTCATAGTAAATGCATTAAGTGGAGAGTTGTTAGTCAAGGCTTTGAATGAATGTGGTCCCACAATATATCTTAAACCTAAAGTGGATTTTCAAGGAGTGGGGGACACCTGTGAGAGTTGCTGTCCCCTGTGTTGCATTTATTGTTGCTTTCCATGAAGTATATCTTTTGATTCTCATAACAACTTCTTAAGGTAAGTGCTACAAATATTATAATTCCCATTTTACAGATGAGGAAAATGAGGCTTAGAGAAGATGCTTAATGCCCAAAGACTGGTGCTTAAGCTTCTAATTTAAGGTGACCACACATTAAATTTTAAATATCACAGGTTTGCCCATGATCACACAACAGTTATGTGTCAGAGTTGGATTTTTAATTTTTTCAGTCATTTTTCACTCTTCATGACCCCATTTGGAGTTTCTTGGCAAAGATACTGCAATGGTTTGCCATTTCCTTCTCCAGCTCATTTAAATGTGAGCAAACAAAGGCAAAGAATTTAAAAGACTTGTCCAGGGTCACACGGCTAGAAAGTGTCTGCCTGAGGTCAGATTTGCACTGAGGAAAAAAAGTCTGCCTGACATTAGGCTCAGGGCTATCCAGCATGCCATTTAGCAGTCCTGGGATTTGAACTTAGACCTTCTTTATTGCATCCATTTGACACTTCTCTACTCTGTTTCTTTGGCAGCTATTTTACCTATATAAATGACGAATCTGACAACAAATGCTTATCGAGGCAGAACTTTGTACCAGATGTTGCCTGGGGAAAGAAAAGAAATAACATCCTCCCTGACCTGCTACTTTATTATAAGACATGGAGACAATGACAAAAGAGAGGGGGGAAAGCAGAGCAAAATCATCTTCGGGTGAGTAACACGGTAGATGCACTTACTGCCTGATGCCAATAGCACTTCAGTCAACTTATATTAAAATAATTGATCAAGTTTGTATAATAAACTGCTTGAATATACAGAGATAATGGCTACCTATAGTTCACTGCATAATTTAGGGCCCCCAAAGGCAACTATGAGTAAATCTTTGGAGGATATTACTGTAGTTCTTCAAACAAATCATTAGAATCAGAAGTAAGCTAGGAGAGAAGGAAAAAAAGTTAGAGCAATTTAAAGCACATTTTGATACCTTTTTAAAGAAAGAGATCGGGCGGAGCCAAGATGGCTGAGAGGAAGCAGCAAGCTGCCTGAGCTCTCCTTCTGTTCCCTCAAAACGAACATTAAATCAAGCCTCTGGATGGATTCTGAAACTACAGAACCTGCAAAGAGACAGAGAGACACAGTCCTCCAACCAGAGATAATTTAGAAGACTTCAGGAAAAGGTCGGTCTGACTCGGGCAAAAGGGAGGCCCAGCGCAGGGCAGCAACCCAGTGCCGAGGGGGTCGGGGCAAGTCAGCAGGAGCTGCGGGCCACAGCCGAACAACTGAGGCTCCCGGAACCTGGTTCAAAAATCTGGTGGCCAAGAAGGACAGTGGAAAAACTTACCTGCTCCGGCCGAGAGGGCCAAGAACGGCGGGATCAGACGCCGGGGTCTGGCGCCTGGCTGGCCGAGCACAATCAGACAGGAAGTGCAGGGCGGGGCATCTCCACACACCATAAAGGCCTCAGAGTAAAAGCCCGGTCACACAGCACCTATACACCTGCACAAGAAGCCCAAAACAGGGACCCTGGTGCCCCCAGAGCAGACCTCAACTTAAAGAATAAATAAATAAGCTGCAATAATTAGTAAGAAGCAAAAAAGAGCCCTCTCCATTGAGAGCTTCTGTATCAATAGGGAAGAAGCCAACACAAACTCAGATGAGGACAATAGCCTCAAATTGTCTACATCTGAAGCCTCACAAGGGAAGGTGAATTGGTCGCAAGAACAAAAAGCCTTCCTGGAAGAGCTCAAAAAGGATTTTAAAAATCAATTGCAAGAGGTAGAAGAAAAAATGGGGAGAGAAATGAAAGCAAAACAAAAAAACTATGAAAAAAGAATCAGCAGCTTAGAAAAGGAAGCTGAAGAAAACAAAGCCTTAAAAAATTCATTTGGCCAAATGGAAAAAAAGCTGCATAATCTCACTGAAGAAAACAATACCTTAAAAAATTCACTTAGCCAAATGGAAAAAAAGGTGCATAATCTCACTGAAGAAAACAATGCCTTAAAAATTAAAGTGGGACAGTTGGAAGATAAGGAATCCATGAGACACCAAGAATCAGTCAAGCAGAATAAAAAAAAATGAAAAAATAGAAGAAAATGTGAAATACCTCATTGGAAAGACAACTGATCTGGAAAACAGATTGAGGAGAGACAATTTGAGAATCATTGGACTGCCTGAAAGCCATGACCAGAAAAAGAATCTAGATACCATATTCCAGGAAATTATTAAGGAGAACTGCCCTGATATCATAGAATCAGAGGATAAAATCATCATTGAAAGAATCCACCAATCACCTCCTGAAAGAGACCCCAAAAGGAAAACTCCAAGGAATATTGTAGCCAAATTCCAGAATTATCAGGTGAAGGAGAAAATACTCCAAGCAGCCAGAAAGAAGCAATTTAAATATCATGGAGCCACAGTCAGGATTGCTCAGGACCTGGCAGCTTCAACATTAAAGGACTGCAAGGCTTGGAATATGATATTCCGGAAGGCAAAGGAGATTGGATTGCAGCCGAGAATCTATTACCCAGCAAAAATGTGCATTTTCTTTCAGGGGAAAAGATGGACATTTAATGACATTGGGGACTTTCAATCTTTCCTGGTGAAAAGACCAGAACTGAATAGAAAATTTGATCTCAACATACAAGACTCAAGAGAAGTTTAAAAAGGTAAACAGAGGGGAAAAAAAAAGTTACCCTATTAGGTTAAACTGTTTATATCCCTACACAGGAAGATAATACTCATAACTCTTAAGAACTGTAAATGTATTTGGGCAGAGAGAAGGACTTTATATAGAGGGTATAAATATAAATTGTCTTTGATGTGATGATACAAAAGAATTAAGGGGATAAAAAGGGAGTCTATGGGGAGGAGAGGAAAGGGGAGGTGGAATGGGATGAATTATATCATATGAAGAGGTGGAAAAAAACCTATTATAATAGAGGGAAAGAAAGGAGGGGGGAACATGGTTTCAACCCCATTCTCATTAGATTTGACTCAAAGAGGGAATAACATATACGTTCATTGGGATAAAGAAACTTAACTCATTCTTTAGGGAAACAAAAGGGGAAGGGAAAGGGGGGGGACTGATAAAAGGGAGGACAAAAGCAAGGGAGAAAAGGGTAAAGAAAAGAGAGGGGGGTGATAAAAAGGGAGGGCAGATTGGGGGAGGCAGGGGTAAGAAGTAAAACGTCAGTGAGGAGGAATAGGGTGAAAGAAGGGGGGAAAAGTACAAAGGGAGTAAATAGAATGGAGGGGAATAGACAGTAATAATAACTGTGAATGTGAATGGGATGAACTCTGCTATAAAACGGAAGCGAATTGCAGAGTGGATTAAAAACCAGAACCCTACAATATGCTGTTTACAAGAAACACATTTGAAGCAGAGAGATACACACAGAGTAAAGGTAAAAGGCTGGAGCAGAATATATTATGCCTCAGCTAAAGTAAAAAAGGCAGGGGTAGCAATCCTTATCTCAGACAAAGTGCAGGCAAAAATAGATCTCATTAAAAGAGATAAGGAAGGAAATTACATCTTACTTAAAGGTACTATAGATAATGAAGTAATATCAATATTGAATATGTATGCGCCAAGTGGTATAGCATCCAAGTTCTTAGAGGAGAAGTTAAATGAGTTACAAGAGGAATTAGATAGTAATACTATACTAGTGGGGGATCTGAATCTCCCCCTCTCAGAATTAGATAAATCTAGCCAAAAAATAAATAAGAAAGAAGTGAAAGAGGTGAATAGATTACTAGAAAAGTTAGACATGATAGATGTCTGGAGAAAATTGAATGGGGATAGAAAGGAATATACCTTTTTCTCAGCAGTACATGGCACATTTTCAAAAATTGACCATGTATTAGGGCACAAAAACATCATAGTCAAATGTAGAAAGGCAGAAATAGTAAATGCATCCTTCTCAGATCATGATGCAATAAAAATTACATGTAAGAAAGAGCCAGGGAAAAGTAGAATGAAAATCAATTGGAAACTAAATAATTTCATTCTAAAGAATGAATGGGCCAAACAAGAAATCATAGAAACAATCAATAACTTTATCCAAGAGAATGACAATAATGAGACAACATACCAAAATCAATGGGATGCAGCCAAAGCAGTGCTTAGGGGAAAATTTATAGTTCTAAATGCTTACATGAATAAGAAAGAGAAAGAGGAGATTAATGAATTGGGCATGCAACTTAAAAAGCTAGAAAAAGAACAAATTAGAAATCCCCAATTAGACACTAAATTAGAGATCCTGAAAATTAAAGGAGAAATCAATAAGATTGAAAGCAAAAAAACTATAGAATTAATCAATAAAACTAAGAGCTGGTTTTATGAAAAAACCAATAAAATAGATAAAATATTGGTTAATTTGATTAAAAAAAAGAAAGAAGAAAACCAAATTACCAGTATCAAAAATGAAAAGGGTGATGTTACCACCAATGAAGTGGAAATTAAAGCAATAATTAGGAAATATTTTGCCCAACTGTACGCCAATAAATTTGACAATCTAAATGAAATGGATGAATATTTACAAAAATACAAACTGCCCAGGTTAACTGAAGAGGAAATAAAATCCTTAAATAAACCCATATTAGAAAAAGAAATTGAACAAGCTATTAATGAACTCCCTAAGAAAAAATCCCCAGGGCCAGATGGGTTTACGGGTGAATTTTACCAAACATTTAAAGAACAATTAATTCCAATATTATACAAATTATTTGGAAAAATAGGTGAAGAAGGAGTTCTACCAAATTCGTTTTATGATACAAATATGGTGCTGATACTAAAACCAGGCAAAGCAAAAACAGAGAAAGAAAATTATAGACCAATTTCCCTAATGAATATTGATGCTAAAATCTTAAATAAGATATTAGCAAGGAGATTACAGCAAGTGATCACCAGGATAATACACTATGACCAGGTGGGATTTATACCAGGAATGCAGGGCTGGTTCAACATTATGAAAACTATTAACACAATCAACCACATCAATAAGAAAACCAACCAAAATCATATGATTATCTCAATAGATGCAGAGAAAGCTTTTGACAAAGTACAGCACCCATTCCTAATAAAAACACTAGAGAGTTTAGGAATAGGGGGAGCTTTCCTTAGAATAATAAACAGTATCTACCTAAAGCCATCAGCAAGTATTATATTCAATGGAGATAAATTAGAGGCCTTCCCAATAAGATCAGGGGTGAAACAGGGATGTCCATTATCACCCCTATTATTTAATATTGTCCTAGAAATGTTAGCTTTAGCAATCAGAGAAGAGAAAGGAATTAAAGGAATTAGAATAGGCAAGGAGGAAACAAAACTATCACTCTTTGCAGATGATATGATGGTATACTTAAGGAATCCTCGAGAATCAAGTCAAAAATTACTTGAAACAATTAACAACTTTAGCAAAGTAGCAGGATATAAAATAAATCCACATAAATCATCAGCATTTCTATACATGACCAACAAAGTCCAGCAGCAAGAGATAGAAAGAGAAATTCCATTTAAAGTAACAGTAGATAATATAAAATACTTGGGAGTCTACTTGCCAAGACCAACCCAGGAACTCTATGAACACAACTACCAAACACTCTTCACACAAATCAAATCAGATCTAAATAATTGGAAAGATATCAATTGCTCATGGATAGGCAGAGCTAATATAGTAAAAATGACAATACTGCCTAGATTAATTTACTTATTCAGTGCCATACCAATCAGGCTACCTAAAAATTATTTTATACAGCTAGAAAAAATAATAACAAAATTCATCTGGAAAAACAAAAAATCAAGAATATCCAAGGAAATAATGAAAAAAAATTCACAGGAAGGTGGGTTAGCAGTACCAAACCTGGAGCTTTACTATAAAGCGGCAGTCATCAAAACTATCTGGTACTGGCTAAAAAATAGAGTGGTAGATCAATGGAATAGGCTAGGCTCAGGAAATGCAGTAGTAAATGACACTAGTAATGTAGTGTTTGATAAACCCAAAGACTCCAGCTTCTGGGATAGGAACTCAGTATTTGACAAAACCTGCTGGGGAAACTGGAAGATAGTATGGCAGAAATTAGGCTTAGACCAACATCTTACACCTTATACTAAAATAAGGTCAAAATGGATACATGATTTAGACATAAGAGGTGATACCATAGGTAAATTAGGAGAGAAAGGAATAGTGTACCTATCAGATCTTTGGAAAGGAGAACAGTTTTTGACCAAACAAGAGATAGAGTATATTATAAAATGCAAAGTAGATGATTTTGATTATATTAAATTAAAAAATTTTTGTACAAACAGAAGCAATGCATCCAAAATTGGAAGGGAGGCAGAAAGCTGGGAAACAATTTTTGAGGCCAGTGCTTCTGATAAAGGCCTCATCTCTAAAATATATAGGGAATTAAATCAAATTTATAAGAATCCAAGTCATTCCCCAATTGAGAAATGGTCAAAGGATATGAACAGGCAGTTTTCTGATGAAGAAACCAAAGCTATCTATTCCCAAATGAAAAATGCTCTAAATCTCTAATGATTAGAGAGATGCAAATTAAAACAACTCTGAGGTACCACCTGACACCTATCAGATTGGCTAAAATGACAAAAAAGGAAGATAATAAATGTTGGAGAGGCTGTGGGAAAATTGGAACACTAATGCATTGTTGGTGGAGCTGTGAGCTGATCCAACCATTCTGGAGAGCAATTTGGAATTATGCCCAAAGGGCGATAAAGCTGTGCATACCCTTTGACCCAGCAATCCCACTTTTAGGTCTTTTGCCCAAAGAAATCATGGAAGGGGGAAAGGGACCCACATGTACAAAAATATTTATAGCTGCTCTTTACGTGGTAGCAAGGAATTGGAAGTTGAGGGGGTGCCCATCAATTGGGGAATGGCTGGACAAGTTGTGGTATATGAATACAATGGAATACTATTGTGCTGTAAGAAATGATGAGCAGGAAGAGTTCAGAGAAACCTGGAGGGTCTTACTTGAGCTGATGATGAGTGAGATGAGCAGAACCAGAAGAACATTGTACACAGTATCATCAACATTGAGTGTTGACCTACTGTGATGGACTATATTCTTCTCACCAATGCAATGGTACAAAAGAGTTCCAGGGAACTCACGATAGAAGAGGATCTCCAAATCCAAGAAAAAAAAAAGAAAGAAAGAACTGTGGAGTATAGATGCTGATTGAACCATATTATTTCTTTTGTTTTGGGTGCTGTTGTTTTTTTTTTTTTCTATTTTGAGGTTTTGCATCACTGCTCTGATTCTTTCTCTTGTAACAGGATTAATGCAGAAATAAGATTAATGTTATTATGTGTATATATATATGTGTGTGTATATATATATCTATATGTATGTGTATAGAGATATATAGATATAACCTATATCAGATTACCTGCTGTCTAGGGGAGGGGGGAGGGGGGAGGGAGGAGAGGGAGGGAGAAAAATCTGAAATTGTAAAGCATGTATAAACAAAAGTTGAGAACTATCTTTACATGTAACGGAAAAAATAAAATATCTCATAAAAAAAAAGAGATCATAGCTTAATAGCTGATGTTCTGAAAGGGGACATTATCTCAGCATCTTATCATGCTTTACTCCAGAAAAATGAATTCTCAGCATTTAACCAGGGCAGAACCCTTAAATTAATAAGCAACTTGGACTGTCATCCATTACAAAGTGGTTTGGAGTGGGCACTGAATGAGCTCATGCATTTGCTCATCTCTGACACTTATTAAAGGACATAGCTCTAGTCAGATATAAGCAAAGCAGAATGTTCACCTTAAGAAATAATAGGAATGGGGGTAGCTATATGGCACAGTGGTTAAAGCACTGGCCCTGAATTCAGGAGTACCTGAGTTCAAATCTGGCCTCAGACACTTGACACTTAAAAGCTGTGTGACCCTGGGCAAGCCACTTAACTCCCATTGCCTACAAAAAAAAAGAAATAATAGGAATAGTTAAAAATTAGAAAACCCTAAATAATGTGGAGCCCATTTCCTGAGAAGCACCCATATCTAGCCCATGATCTTACTTACTTCCCTTGCCCACCACCCTCAACCCTCCATCCTCAAAGTTAAACATTCAGTAGAAATGGTTACCCTGAGAAGCAGCGTGCCAGACTTGGACAGAGAACCAGGTTAGAAGACTTTAGGTATAAGTCACGGATCCAATGTACTTTGATATTATGATCCTGGGTAAGTCACTTCAGTAACTAAGATAACACTCTTAGATTATAAATTACATAATAGATGTGGATCACCATTGGAGAAGGATGTTTTCTTGTGAGGAGTTTCCTAATTCATTGAAGTTATGGGTTCAGTGAAGAAGAAAAAACTGGTTGCTACAACTCCATTCTCTCTTTTGGCAGGCTGTAGAGCTGCAGGTGGCAATAGGCATAGTTGTGAAAGTTACACATGAAATAATTCTGAAAATGTGAAAGACTTGATTTAATCCAATTTGGCTCCTGCTGAGTAATAAAAATCAACCTACCATTTAAACAAACTTATAGCCAAGAAAGAGATAGAAGCCAGCACTGTAAAAATGAGCATCCTTTCCAGATGTCCTAGGGAGAGATAATCTTAGATTTCCAGATGTGTGCCTAGTTTCCCCTTTTGGAAGGCATGTTTCTTTGCTATCCAACAGACTCCTGGGCTAGTCTTTTTTAAGAGTATGAAGTTTAAGGGTCACAGAAACATAGAACAGAATTGGATGAAATCTTGAGGTCAGCTAATATGACCTCTTGCTGTAATGGGCAGAAGACTGGGCCCAAGTTAGGAAGACCTGATTTCAAATCCATTTTTGAATACTAGTTCTATTACCTTCACAAGTGACAACTTCAGTCAACCTCAGTTTTCTCAACTTTAAAATGAGAATAATAACAGCCTTTACCTCTTAGGAGCTTCAAATGAAGATAATATTTGTAAAGTAATTAGCCTAGTAACTGGCACATTGTAGGAATTTAATAAATGCATTTTTTCTTCCTTCTGTGGAGTCCCATATAGGAAGCCATCCTTGTAATGGGGAAACCTAAGAATGACCTGTTCTAGTGCTATATGGCTATAATTTTACATCTACATAAATTGGATATAATATATTATATGATTGTTATATTATATAGCATATAATATTATTATATTTCATACATATATGTGTTAAACCAAAATATAACTCCTTATAACTTCCCAATCATTTGTCATAACTTAGTTTAATTCAATTAAATTAAAATTTTTTAAATATGAAATTTGTGTAAGACATTACTGAAGACCCTGATCACTTTTCCTGATGCATGAGAATATCACTGCAGCACATGGGCTGGTTGGCTAGCTCATCTTCTCATGCATTTCCCTTTTGGAATAACAAAGACAAAATACTCTAAACATACCTTGCCTTTGAGGAACTTAAGGTCTAGATCTATCCTCTAGGATCTGTAAAATTAAATCACACCCCTCTTAAATGAAGTAAGCTCTCACATAACTGAAGGTAGCTATCATTTCTTTATGTGATTACCTCATTTTAGCCTTCTTTGTATATATCGCTATTCATCCCAAAATCAAACTATAAATCTCAATGCTACAATGATTTCTAGTTCTAGAGAGGAATAGTCTGAATGCAAGTATTTTTAAATGAAAAGAAATTGTTTTCAAACATGCAATGCTATTGGAGATCAATCAGTCAACAAGTATTTATTGAGCAACCATTTAACGCTCAACAGAACTTCAGTAGAAAAGGAAGAAGAGCCTTTTGACATGGGTTCTCAAAAATGAATGCCTGGATTCCCAGTCAACTCTTCACCTTATTCAGCATACTCTGCAAAGACAATTATTTATTCATGAATGACAAACCATAGTTTACATTTTTTGTGATATAGAAAGAAATAGGCAAAGACATTTTTACAGAGGACTTTTAATTGATTCTTCATTATCTCCATATGGTAAACATATTCATTACATCTTTCATTAAACTGCTCTAAAGGGAAGAATAACATTTTTTAAAAATTGATTTTCATTTGTAGTCTGATGGGAAATTTTTGATGCAGTTGTTTTGAGAATTAAAAAGTTGAGCATGAAAATGTATTATTGATTCTCTTCTATTCATCTAGCTCACACAGTATTGATTAAAAAACTCGGCAGTGCTAACCTTTCACTTGATCATTCCAAGGCAATTTAAAAAAAATTTTCATAGAGTTTCCAAGTGTCATAATGGGAATTTTAGGAATATAAATGTACATATATACATATATGTTTATATGAACATATATATGGTATTGTGCATGTATGTATATACATATACTTATGCACACCTAGATGCACCTGGACACACATGCATACATGCTTACACACATACATATATGTGTGTATATAAGTATATATGTATATAGTTTTTGTCTATATATGAGAGAAATTGTAGAATAACAAATAGAGAACTAACCTTTGAGTCAGGAAGACCTAGATGTGAATTCTGCCTTTAAAGTATCTTAGCTTGTGACTCTGGCTAAATCACTTAACTTCTTAGTGTCCCAGGCAACTTCTCTAAGGCTAAAAACTGCAGAGAAGATGCCTGAGTTGGTAGAGTAAATTCTTTTCAAGGAGCTGCATATATAAGTCAAAGAGTCAAGTATTTCTTAAGCACCTGTTAGGTTTCAGGTACTGTACTGCTATATGAAAGAAATCACAGATCTGGTCAAATTAAATTAGAAATACCTGTGTGTGTGTGTGTGTGTGTGTGTGTGTGTGTGTGTGTGTGTGTGTGTAGTTGGGGGAGGGGGCAATAAATTTCCTAGGACAGTGAGAGATCAAGCAACTTCTCCATACTCACACAACCACTAGTCTTCCTGGCTTCAAGGATGACTTTCTCTACTGTGTCATGCTCCTTTTTGTGCACAGAGAGAACCCACAATAAAACTAAAAGAGAGATTTTTTAAAAATCAAAGACAAGGAAAATCACATATATGAAATTCAAAGGCAGCTGGCAGATACAAAGTGGAAGTGGAATCAATCCACTCTGTATAGTAATGCCTTGGAAATGGTGAAGGCAACGCTTGACTGCTGGCATAGCACAGGCAGGTGACAAGGCACTCCTCTCCCAGCTGGGACCCGAAGAAGAACTGATGACACCCTCTGTTTACTTTGCAGCAATGAAATCCCTCTGTTTCTATGATTTAGTTCCATCACTTAAAATTTGCAAAGATTTTTTTCCTCTTTAATAGGGTGTGATTAAATGCCCCAGAAGGAAAAGAGTCTGTAAACAAGGATGATATTCCAGCCCAATCAAGGGGAAACCAAATCATATTCTCCTCTCCTGAATATAGTCCAAACCCAGTACACAGAGAAAATCATTCTCTGGATAGAAGCAAGGATGAGAGGCATTTGAAATGCTAAATATGAAATATATAAATAAATACTCATTAAGGGTTCCATCTAATCAAGGATATGTAAATTTTATGGTGTCTAATATATTTGACAAGTGATATTGTGATACAAGTTTAAGACTATCTTCAGGAAAACCTAATTAATTCTAGGCCTCCTGAATCAAAACTTGTGATGATGGGGGCTGCCCTGAAATACACATTTCCACTATCTGTGAGAAGAGGTCTTATTAGGCAAATTGATTGTATGAAGGAAATATGTTAAAACTGCTTAAGGAAACAATTTCCAAGCACTTTGAAAGCACCCATTGTCACATTAATTCATTTGTTCAGTCATTCATTTATTAATTCAACAAAAGTTTAATTCTAGTAAAAAGAACTTATCTAATCATATATATACATTTGATATCACAAATTATTCTAAGCTCTTCATAAAGAGATACCTTAAAACAACTAGCAATTATTTTCTCATTAGACTAATTCAGATTATTATTTATACTTAAAGGTAATTAAAATGTCATTTCTTTAAAAAAAAAAACTTTTCAGATAGCACAGTAAAGGCAGTGATCTCTCAAACTCATGAAACAATCACTCCAAAAAACATCCAAATAATGCCATAGGACAATTCCTGGAGCAGCAAAACCCACAGAAGAATATGCTGAAATCAACTTCCAACCAAAGACAGCTTAGAAAGTGGGAAGGAGGGAGCTGCTGTGCTGAGACAGGAGTGGAGCCCAACCCCACAGTCACCCTGACACAGATCCAGTCCCAGGAAGGCCTCAACAGAGAAGGAGACCCCCAAGAGCCTCTAAATCAGCTGTAGTGCCATTGTCTTCTGGAACTAAGATCACAGTCTGGTGAGAGGGCTGAGCCCTTGGCAGGAGGAAGATTACAGGGGACTATGCTGGTGCTGAGGCAGAACTTGGATTTTTCACCCCTGCTGGGAAGCAGGAGGTAGGTTTGAGTAGCAGTGGCCCAGGTTGGGATGGGGCATAGGCTTGTCGGAGCTAACAACCACAACACACAAAGCTGGTTGATTAGCAAGTTGGTCTGGGGTCATCTATGGACCAAGGAACAGGCCAGGCAAGTGAAGAACCTGCTCCTCCTTGAATCATACCACCTGGGACCTTCTGGAGCTAGGGATAGTGCATTCTGGAAACAGTGCCCTACTTTAATGAGCTAAAAGTCAAGTTAAAGAAAGGCAAGATGAGCAGACCTTGATCTCATCAGAGTTGTCTCAAGGAGGGATTAACACACACACCCAATTGGGTGGGGTAATCTATTTAATCTGGGCAGTAAATGAGCCTAAGATTCATCAGAATTGTCTCAAAGACCTCAATCTCATCACATTTGACTCAAGGTGAGGACCATAGAAAGTTTCTTTAGTGACAAGGAAGATGGAGGTGCACCCTCAAAGGAAGATATCAATGTCAGGGCCCCTATATCTAAAGCTTCCAAGAAAAATATTAATTGGTCTCAGGCCATAGAGGTGTTCAAAAAGGACTTTGAAGATAAAGTTAGAGAGGTAGAGGGAAAAAATGGAAAGAGAAATGAGGGTGATACAGGAAAGACATGAGAAAAAAGTAAACAACTTGAAAAGTCAAATTAGCCAAATGGAAGAGGAGGTACAAAAGCTATCTGATGAAAATGATTACCTAAGAATTAGGATTGTATAAATGGAAGCTAGTGACTTTATGAGAAACCAAGACACAATAAAGCAAATCCAAATAAATAAAAAAAAAATAGAGGGCAATGTGAAATATCTTCTTGGAAAATTGCCCTGATATTCCAGAAGCAGCAGGTAAAATAGAAATTGAAAGAATCCACCAATAACATCCAGAAAGAGATCCCAAAAGGAAAACTCCTAGAAATATTATAGCCAAATTCCAGAGCTCTCAGGTCAAGGAGAAAATATTGCAAGCTGTCAAAAAGAAATTCACATACCATGGAGTCCCAGTCAGGATAGCAACTTCTATATTAAAGGACTAGAGGACATGTTATATGATATTCCAGAGGGCAAAAGAATTGGTATTACAACCAAGAATCACCTACCCAGAAAAACTGATCATAACCTTTCAGAGGAAAAAATGGGACTTTAATAAAAAAGAGGATTTTCATGTATTTATGATGAAAAGACCTGAACTGAATGGCAAATTTGACTTTCAAATACAAGACCCTAGAGGACCATAAAAAATTGGAGTTGGGGGGCATACTTGGGGCTGTGCAGTGGATGACTGTCTTGTGGCTGAGGCCAGTTTTTGGTTGGGATTCCCCTGGGTCCCAGGTGGTTGCTTTATCCACTGTGTCACCTAGCTGCCCCAAGATGACATCTTTAGGGTTAATTGAAGGGTGAGGGGAATGCACTGGGGAAGGGGGAAGGGCAGAGGTAGCAAGGGGTGAAATCCCATATGAAAGAAACAGGAAAGGGCTTATGGAGTGGGGGAAGAGATGGGGGAGGAGCAGGGCAAT
The DNA here is from genome assembly GCF_019393635.1 of Dromiciops gliroides. NCBI lineage: Eukaryota > Metazoa > Chordata > Mammalia > Microbiotheria > Microbiotheriidae > Dromiciops > Dromiciops gliroides. The sequence goes on along the minus strand of NC_057861.1, from coordinate 590,145,760 downwards.
AAATGAATTTTAGACTCATCAGAATAGGCTCAAGGACCTTAATATCTTCAGAGTTGCCTCAAGGAGGAATTAACACACACCCAACTGGGTGGAGTAATCTATTTAATCTAGGTAATAAATGAGCCTAACACCCATCAGAATTGGCTCAAAGACCTCAATCTCATCAGATTGGCTCAAGGAGGGAACAACATACACACTCAATTGGGTGGAGTAATCTCTTCAACCCTGTAGGAAAATAGGAGGGGAAGGAGATAAAGAGAGAGGGGCAAAAGAGGGGAGGGCAGATTGGGGGAGGGGACAGACAGAAGCAAATCCCTTTTGAAGAGTGATAGGGTAAAAGAAGATAGATAATGGAGTAAATATCACGGAGAATGTAATAGCATGGAAGGGAAACAGTTAACAATAGTAATCATGAAAAAGAGAAAAAGGGGGAAAATTGTACAAAAAATATTTATAGCAACTTTTTGTGGTTGCTAGGAATTGCAAATCAAAGGAATGTACATCAATTGAGGAATGACTGAAGAAGCTATGGTAAATTATTGTAGTGGAATGGTATCCTGCTATAGGAAATGACAAAGAAGGTGATCCCAGATAAACCTAGAAAGACTCATATGAACTGATGTACATTGAACTGAACTGAACTGGGAGGACATTGTGCATAGTGACAGCAGTATTGTTCAATGAGCAATTGTTAATGGTTTAACTACTCTCAGCAATACAATGATCCAAGACAATCCCAAGGGCCTAATAAAAAAGTATACTTTCCACCCCCATAGAAAGAATTGATAAAAAGAAAACTTGTGGATTTTACATATATAACCTGGTTGATGTCTTGTGGAGGGGGAAGGAAAGAGAGGGAGGGAGAAAAATTTGGAACTCTAAATCTTATGAAAATGAATGTTGAAAACTACCCTTACATGTAACTGGAAAAAATAAAATAAATGTTTATTGTGAAACTAAAAAAAAATTCATTCAGTCCAATCCAGTTTGGTCCAGTCCAGTCCAATCTAATACAGTAAAATGTAATTCAAGAAATGTTTATTTAGCACCCAAACAATTTAAGAACAATGAATAGTGGATATAGAGTTGTTTTTAGAGTAAGGAAGACCTACATTCAATCCTACCTCTGACATATACTGACTAAATGACACAAACGATGTCTCCAAACCACTCAACCACCCCAAAGAATTCTTTAGACTACATCTTAAAGACAGTTATAATCTAAGTCAGCAATGGTAATTTTCACACCGGTTGTTCTCTATTCACAATGAAGTCACAGGTCTGGAAGGGAAAACAAAAGGTATCCAGTACTGTGATAGTACTTTGGATATAAGGGCAAAGAAGAAAATTCCTATTTTAAAGGACCTTGCAATGTATGTATATCTCACTTCAGAATTATAAAAACATTCATACTTGCCTTCTCTCTCATGAGTCTGAATTTATGGCAATTTCAATTGTTTACATGAGTTTAACTTCCTTTACCTCAAATGTGAACAAGGGAAGATTGACCTTGTACAAAATGATGCTTTTATATTTTGGAAAGTCATGATAGAGGAAAGCAGTGGGACCCTCCCCCAACAAAGAATATGATAAATACCATGTTTTGGAACTGCAGGGAGACTCTGATAAATTCAGTCATTATCAGAAGTTATAATGTGGTAACAGGCTGAGTGATTATTGTATTCTGGTCTTCGTGTTTTGGCCTTGGAGCCTGGTAAGTATTCTGTTCCATTGTTCAAACAGCAATTCCAATTAATCAACCGACCTTAGCTGGTATGTTTACATCTACAATTCCTCCTAGGTTACTGCTGACTTGGCAGAAATTCCCTCTCAAAAGCACCTAGGTAACAGGAACCAGATTAGTGGGAAAACTTTCATCTCTCCAAGGCTGGAAGAAACTATAGAGGTTTTCTAGTATAATCACTATATTTTATAGATGAGCTAAATGAAGTCAGATTGGTTAAGTGATTTACATAAGGTTATATATAAGGTAGTAAATTAGCAAGGCAGGTTCTCTTTTTCCATCTCCATTTCTCTGTCTCTAATTCTGTTTTGGTCTCCTTTTTGTCCTCTGTCTCTCTATTTGTTTCTATTGTTCTGCCTTTGTCTCTCTTCCTCTCTCTCTTGCATGTACACCCATATGAGCCAAAAAACAGGGACTAGGTGCTAGAAAGAAGATAGATCTTTGATGGCCCAGGTTCCTTTGGCATGTTGACAAATGCACATTCTTCACTAATGCCAGCAAGGCACACCAAAGTCTTTTCTGACTTACCATCAATTAGAAGCTTTTGTGAGGTTGCTCACTGACCAAATGGTCATGTGATAGAATTATGAGGATCACATAAGAGATTTTAAGCTGGATTGTATTTAAGGGGTTGTCTAGTATAGGTAATTTAAATAAAAATTCACTTAACCATAGTTTTTGGTTTCCTCAAACAGAAGGGGGAAAAGAAAAGATATGGTATAGAAGAATGTGGAATAGAGAACAAAGTACTAGTTTGAGAGACAGGAAGATCAGAGTTCAAATTTCACCTCAAATGTAGGCCATGTAACCCTGGGCAACTCACTTTAAAAAAAAACAAAACAACAAAAACAACCTTCTCTGTATCTCAGTTTCCTCATATGTCAAGTAAAGGAAATGGACTCAGTGACTTCTAAGGTGATTTCAGTTCTAGATATATGATTCTATGAGATCATAGATAGATAGATAGATAGATAGATAGATAGATAGATAGATAGATAGATAGATAGATAGATGATAGATGGATAGATGAATCATTGAAGAAAGTGAAGTTAATTTTCTTAATGCCCCCCCAATAATTATAAATCTTACAAAGATTTAAAAGTAAGCATCATTCTAAGGAAGGAGTTCTTAAATGTTTGGTGCATCATGGGCCCTTCTGGCATTGTGGTCAAGCCTATGGACCCCTTCTTACAATAATGTCTTTAAATAAATGAAATAAAATACATAGGATTAAAAAGGAAAACAAAGATTAGTTAAAATAAAGATGTGATTTGTTTTTCCATCTACATTCACAGATCCCTGAAATCTATCAAGTTAAGATCCCCTGATTTAAGGATTGGAAATGGAGAGCCAAGAGGCAAAAGGTTTTGTTTACAGCTTGAAAGTGAACCTAATTCTCTCTATGATTCAGGACAATCCATATACAGTTACTTTCCTCATTAATATCCCTGGCTATAAAATCAATATTAATTGATATTTTGTAGCCTTCCATAAGCCATGAATTCCAACTATACTTACGATGTTATAACTATACTTATAGTGATACAAGGTTTTGTATGGGTTAGACTATAATATGAAAGTCAGGTGTTTTTTTTTTAAGTAATAGAGATTCATAGTAAACTCGGACATGCAACTTTAGTATATTGGGACCTTGGAACTTCCTTCTTTTTATTGTTTAAAAATTGGTTCAGCTTCATTTGTATACCAATCCTAAAAGGATCTCAAGCTCGGACTAGATTTTAGAGCCCTTGCTTCCAAATAGCTCCTATCAAAGGTAGGGATGGGGTTGGGATAGAGTCCCTAAAATTTGCTTTGGAGTACACAGGATATCCATTATGATTACGTGGATTTGAGGAATTTTCTAACCGTAGGTAAGATTGTTATTTCAGTCAGTACAAAGTACAGAAATTTAAAAAAAAATAGCCTTATCCTTAACCCAAGGGCCCTCTATAAGAGTTTTGTTCCACTTTTATTTTGTTTGTTTGTTTGGTTTAAGCTAGCTTCATTTATGTACAAAAGTCCTATTGATCTCCCATTCTGGCCAATTACAGTGCCTTAGCAGCTAGGATCTACCATGGGACCCTGAAGAAATGAAAGCCTGAATCTGATAACAGAGAGAAGCTTTTCAATGAAGTGACCAGTGCAACAATGTGCCAAAGAAACATTCTAACTAGAGATGAGATGAAAACAAAACAAAAACAAAATGAGGATATTACCAGAGCACTTTGGCATGTCTTGAGAATGAGAGATATGAGTTGCCCTAGTCATACATATTACCTAATTGTGTGTTCTCTATGCCCCAGAATATACATACTCCCTGCATATTTGCCTTGTCCAACTGGTAGTGTGGTGACATATGGGACAGATCACTTGCAAGTATGCATATAGGGATCTTGTTGCTTTATTTGTCATGTGTTTAATTGACTGACTTTTGTTCTGAGTTAATTTGTCCATGGGCTGGGTGCTAAAAGAAAGTATATTGGTAGAGGCTCATGAGCTATGATTTTTATTATTTTTTTTAATTTTTGAGTGGGTACTGTCCAACAGATTTCTCTGAAATAGCTTTTCTGGGGGACTACATATGGGAATATATGTCCTTGGTACTCCATACCTTATCAGTAAAGAACTGCATTTCACATAAATAACAAACGCTGTAGGAATATGAAATGCCATAGACTTTTATTTTTATTAAGCTACATAAATTTTATAAGTAAATATAATGTGTATTATCTATCATGTAATTATATAATTATATAATGTAATATTATATTGCAGTTGGACTATGTACAATTAAGACAATAAGTGCAAAAACAGAGAACAGGACCATGAAGGGCAACATAAAAAAGGGATAAAAAAGGAAGCTAGATCATATTGAAAGCTTAACATCTAATTTCAGAAAAGAATAAATAACTGAATGACAAGAAGACATAAATAGTAATACCATAAACTACTTTAATATCTCTGTCTCCATTTTAAACAAAACTAAAAGAAAGATAAGCAAATGGAAAATAGATAAATGAAAAAAATTGCTGGAAAAACTATATTAAAAAGACTTAGGATGTCTTCTAAGTGGGACTGCTAAAGGATATACATACTTCTCAGCAGCATTTGGAAATTTTACAAAAACAGGGCATGTATTAAGACACAAAGACATAGTAAATAAATACAAATAAAAAAAATAGTAAACTCTTCCTTTACAATGTATAGAATAACAAAAAATAGTAGTCAATTCAAGGAGTACAAACAAAAGATGCAAACCTAAATAGAGACTTAAAGTTGTTTCATTGAACAAACCCATTCAAGTTTTTCCAATGAAACAAAGGGGGGAATGTGGTAAAAATTATTTGTGATAAAGATTAATATCAAAAGTTTTAGCTGAATCATTTGGGAGGGGCCACACCTGGCCCACCCTGAGATTACATATGCTACTGAGAAGGACCTCCCCTTTTGGGGGAGGAAAAACTGAATGCCACTGGAAGGGAGGTAACTTCCAGGAGGTGGGGGTGTTCAAGAGTTCTCGCTTTTGTGGCCTGGCCAATCATTCTAGTGGCACCCTGGACCTGGTGGAGGCACGTGTTTTGCTCTGTTTTGGGAGATTGTGTTTCTAATCAATAACTGTAGACTGACCAGGGTTGATGAGTTTAACCCTAAATTCCTTTGAACTAACTTAATTGGGAATGCTCTGGGATTGCATAGACTAAGTTTAGAGTTAAGACTATCTATCTGTACCTCTACTTCCTTATTTCCTTAATTGGTTTCACCTTTGTGGTTTAATTAAGTCCCAAGTAATAAAACCTGATCCTTTATGAACTAAAGCGCAGAGGCTCCTTTTCTTATTGGCCTGGGAGGAATATATAAAAAGGAAAGTTCAAAGGGGAGATTAAACCTAAAAGAGTGCCTCATATTTCCGGGACCCTGATATTAAGGCGAGTTACCCAAATAACGCTCCATATATCGAATTTTGGCCCTCACAAAGTTAAATCCTAAAGGACAAATGCATTAAAGGTGTCACAGAAACAATTAATAATTACATGAAAGAAAATGGTAATTATGACAAACTAAATTTTTTGGGATATAGAGAAAACAATCATAAGGAGAAAGAAATATTCCTAAAACATATGCTAACAAAATAGAAAAATAAAAAAGATGGGTTTTTTTTTAAATCAAGAAGCTGACAAACCCCAAAGAAACACACAAAAATATTAAAAATTAGAAGAGATAAACAGGAAACAAAAAGCCTAGAAATAATAAATAAATCAAAAGCTTCTTTGAAAAGACTAATAAAATTGGTAATTCATTAAACAACTTGATTAAAGATAGAAAAATCAGAACAATGAAATATTAAATTTACTGTAAAATCTCAGCAAAACCAGAAAAATTATTAGAGTCTTGTATACATAGTTATATGTTAAGAAACCTGAGAATGCAAACATAAATAAAGGAATGCTTCAAAAAAATACTCAAAGTGACAGAAGACCAAATAGAATACCCTAAATAATCCAGTGTCAGAAGGAGAAATAGAACTAACTCTAAAAAAGAGCTACCAAAGTGAAGGTGTGGAATCCTGGTGCTAAAGAATTCTGAAGAGATTTTTATCAAACTTTTAAAGAATGTGCCTCCTGGGTTTTAGGGGAAAATGTTCTGCTTTTGATACTTTTCTTATTATGCCATTTCAATGAATTCAATAAAAGAACAATTAACACAAATACTAAACAAGTTATTCTAAAAAATGAGGATTCTTTCTCACATGTTCTACCATGCTTCTTTTATGAGAAATATATATTCTGAATACTTAAACCAAGGAAGGATAAAGCACAGAAGACCTATAAATGAATATCATTAATGAAAATTTTAAATAAAATCCTATTAAACAGGTTAAACAATTGATTTGAAAAATTATTTTTATGACCAAGTTGTATTTGTACCAGGGATGCAAGAGTAACTCAATATTAGGGGAAAATCATATAAATCATCATGTTACAAACAAAAATGTAAAAAAAATGATTATCTCAATAAATAAAAAAGCCTTTGTCAAAATACATTTATTTATGCTAAAACTCTATTAAGTGTAATCATAGGAAACTTAAAAAAACATGATAAATAGCAGTAATATATCTAAAACAAAGAGCATCATATGCAATGTGAAGAGCTTTTCCAATTAATACAGGAGTAAATCAAAGAAGCTGATGCTCCTCACTTATTTGATATATTTCTAGAAATGCTAACAACAGCAGTAAGACAAGAAAAACAAGCTGAAGGCATAAAGATAGGCAAAGAAGAGACAAAACTATCACTATTTACATATGACAAGATGCATTACTTAGAAAATCAGCAAAGATAGTTAATTAAACTAAGCAATAGCTTCAGTAAAGTAGCAGAGTACAAAATAAACCCTCAAAATGAATAACAATTTATATAATAATGATAAAAATTTTTAAAGTAGAAAGAGAAATATCATTCTAAATATATATGACATGCATAAAACATTTGTAGAACAGTCTACAAACACACAAAAACTTGCATACATTCAATTGCAAAATGTTCCTTACAGAAATAAGGAACAACTTAAATAGCTGGAGGAATATTAATGAGTATTTGAAGATGAAATTATGAAAAGAAAAATATAAAAAATAACAAATCTCTAATCATTTCCTTTACAAATTATTTTTTTCATCAAAAAAGCATCAGTGCTGAATGTAGACTTCAGCATTTTAATTATACTCTATGAGGAAGTGAAATGATACCAAAAAGACAAGAATGAAAATTATATTTGGAACATGCCAAGTGTATACAAAGGCAATCCTGTGAATGTTAGAGGTAACACAATTAATTATATCTAGGAAATGGTCTGGTCTGAATGTGATTTTCTAAAGCAAATGCCTATAACCAATGGCTAACATTTGTACTGTAGAAAAACAATGATAATTTTTGCAATAAGCTCATGGGTGAAGCAAGGATGCCTAATATCACTCTGATTATTTAACAGCAATAAAAAAGGGGAAAGAAATTAATGGAATAAAAATTTGCAATGAAGGAAAATATGTATTTCACAATATATATGATGGTTTCCTTAAAGAACACTAGAGAATCCTCAAAAAGTTTGAGGGAATTAATAGCTTCAACAAAGTAGTAGAATAAAAAATAAATTATAAAAATCATCAGCATTTGTGTATAATATTAACAAAATCCAAGAGGAGATATGAAGGGAAATTAAATTTGAAATAAAAATAAAATTCACTTAAACTCCTAGGTGTTAACCTACTAAAACACATACGAGTAATATAAATAACTAATAGAACTAAAAAAAGTCTTTCTGGAGAAATAAATGAAGATCTAAATAATTGGAGAACTATTCAATATTCATGGCTAGGATACAACAATTTGCAAAAATGATACTAATGAAATTATTTTATAGATTTAGAGGCATATCAATTTAATTGCTTAGAGGATTGGGAATAGTGTGGGATTGGGAGAGGGAAGTGGAATAGGGACTGCAATTTCATTGGTATAAGGAATAGTGAGAAAACTCCATCTGCCAACATAGATCAGAAAAGCATCAGCAACTTATAATTAAATATATATATATAAGTATATATATATATATATGTATATATATATATATGTATTTAAAGTTTTGATTTTTAAATTCCATCCCTCTCTCTCCTCCACCTTCCTGAGACTACAAGTAATCAGATATATAAAATATTTCCATTTTTGTCTTTTTGTACAAGAAGAGGCTAAAGAAAAAAAAAATGAAAGAATGTGAAAAACAGCATGCTTCAGTCAATATCAGTTCTTTCTCTGGAGGCAGATATTATACTTCATCACTAGACCTTTGGGATTGTTTTGGATCATTGTATTGCTAAGAATAGCTAAATCATTCACAGTTATTCATCGAACAATGTTATTGTCACTGTGTACAGTGTTTTCCTGGTTCCGTTCCCCTTACTATGCATCAGTTCATATAATTATTTCCAGGTTTTTCTGACATCAGCCTGTTTGTCATTTCTTATAGCCCAATAATATTCCAGTACAGTCATATACCACAGCTTGTTTAGCCACTCCCCACTTGATGGGCATCCCTTTGATTTCCAATTCTTAGACACCATAAAAATTGCTACTATAAATATTTTTGTACAAATAGGTCCTTTCCCCTTTTTTTGATGTCTTTGGGATATAGACCTAGCAATGGTATCGCTGCATCAAATGGTATACACAATTTTATAGCCCTTTGGGCATAGTTCCAAATTGCTCCCCAGAATGGTTCACAATTCTACCAGCAGTGAATTAGCATTCCAGTTTTCCCACATCCCCTCCAACATCCAACATTTTTCTTTTTTGTCATAAGAGCCACTCTGATAGCAACTTATAATCTTAAAGAATGCCCCAGGTCATTGAGAAGTTCAGTGACTCACCCAGCCTCAGAGCCACTATGTCTGAGAATTGGGAATAAATCTGGGATTTCCTTACTCTTAGGCCAGCTCTCTATATACTCACTAAGCAATATAACATTTTCCTAAGAAGCTACTTTATGGAAAGAGACAAAATAATACCAAAAATTTTATAAAAGAGTAAAAGGTCAAGAATATCAAGGGAAATAATGAAAAAAATGGAAAGGAAGATGGCTTGGAACTACCAGATCATAGAATTAGAAGATCATCATTTTAGAGTTTTGAGGAGGATCAGAAATCATTTAATCTAATTCACTCATTTTACAGTAGGGCAAATTGAGGTCCCAGATAAGTTAAGACTCAAGGTCATGTACGTAGTAAGCAGAAGAGATGGAGTTTGAGTCCTGGAGCTCTTATCCTTCCAAGCCTAGTGTATTAGAAAATATTGATTATCAAAACTGTCTGATACAGGATAAAAATTAAACAGTGGAAAGTGTTAGATAATCAAGGTACCAAAACAAATGAGAACATTGGTCTAATGTTTAATAAACCTAAGAACCAAAAGAAATAAAAAAGGAATCTTCATTTGATAAGAAATATTGCAAAAACTGAAAAATAGCTTGAAAATGTTTGGATCAACACTGTAAACAATATATTGCAATACATACTTAATAATTTAAATATTAAAAGTTGTGCCATAACAATGTGCTTTAATGGCAAGTTATAACATTTGCAATTATGAAGAATTCAGAGCCAGAAACAGAAAAGAAGCAATTATGAAAGAATGTCATATAAATGAGCAAAGGTTTATACAAATAATATTGGATTAGTGGACAATGTTCATATCAAGTATCTCTAGAGGAATTCTGATATCCAAGGTCTAGTTAGAACTGACCCAAATTTTTAATATTAAGAGCCTTATCTCGGGGCAGCTAGGTGGCGCAGTGGATAGAGCACTGGCCCTGGATTCAGGAGAACCTGAGTTCACATCCGACCTCAGACACTTAACAGTTACTATCTGTGTGACCCTGGGCAAGTCACTTTACCCCAATTGCTTCACCAAAAACAAAAAAGAGCCTTATCTCAACAGACAAATAGAAAGGGGGTATAAACAAAATAATGTTGAAAAGAATTTCAAACTGTTGTTACCTGAAACCACCACCTGTAAAATTGTTCAACATCATTAATGATCAAAGAAATGCAAATTAAAATAATAACCAAATTCAAAATCAGAATATAAGATAGGAATACTGAACAATGGCATGGGTTATAGAAAGAAAGGAATATAGTTTCATTTCTGGTTGAGGTTTGAATTAGTTCTGGGGTGGAAAACACACACATTAGAACTGTGCAAGGGATGATTCTAAAGCATTCATTCTCTTTGACCAAGAGATAAAACCAACAGGATTATACTCCAAGAGGCTATAGCAAGAAAACTCTCATGTGTACAAAAATATACATAACCATATTATTTGTGATAATAAAAAAAATTGGAATAGTGATTGAGTAATGACTAAACAAATGCTGGCTGATTAATGTAATGGAATATAACTATAGCAAGAATGACATGAATGAAGAATTTAGTGGACACATTGTATAGTATAACCTTTGGGTTTATTCTTCCAACCTAAATTGGTGGGCTGAGTCCTAAGGGAGTGGTTACTATTTCTTGCCATAAAATTCTAAAGTTAACCTTGAGGGTCAAGGACTGTCTTTTTAATTTTCTCCATACATCCCATAAGTGTGCTTCCTCACACTGATTATCAATCTATATCAATGAGCTAGTGGGGTATTCTCTCACAAAAACATACTGCATCCAAGAAAAAGTGTACTCAGCTTAGAGCACTTATGGTAAAGGGGGGTAATTCACAATTCCTGCTTGCTGGAAGTATTTTACTCATTTTGTGAGGGTCCTCCTGAAATTCCCCTTAGATATGATGTAGTTTTACTTGTAGAATCCTGAAGCTATCTTTCTTCAGGCATCTTCTAATAAAGATGAAGATATCTAATGTCTTCAATGTGTCCCTTAGTTCCCCTTACATATGCTGCTGTCAGTCACTATTGTGGCAACAGTTAACATTGAAGACAAGCAGGTTTAAATCTTCCAATTTTTTTATAGTTCACAAGGTCATCTTCTTATCCAATGCAGATGAAGGTGTTTGTGAGAGAGATTTTTTCTGCCCCCTCCTACCCACTCCCTAGTGATTCTCTCTTATAGGATTACCTTAAATTGATGCACCACCAATTTGACCTGTAATTGGAATGTCAGATTCTAAATTAGATTGCTAATTTTAAGCAAACCTCATAGGATATGATCTACTCTTAAACCAATTCCAACATACTTCCTCTATTTGTATCTAGTTTGTTTATGCCTCTGACTGATTGATGATAAGATTGATCAATTCAGTATAAATCTGGGACTTATTTAGACCTAGTTTATATTTCTGTGTGATTTCATGTTTTATTGGTTTAGGCTAAACCTCACTTTTACAATGGCATATATTAAGTGATAATGAATAAAGCAGGTAGTACTATAAGAACAGTATATACAATGACTCTAAGAATAGAAAGATCACATAATGAAGCAATGATACTCATGTAAAATAAGAACACATCCTATCTTTTATTGGGTAGGCTAAGAAAGAAAGTTGTATTACTCTCAGGCATAGTTGTACTATTATATGAATTTATTCAACTGGTTTTTGGGGGGTATATGCCTTGTCAGTGGTTTGTTTGAGTCTTTGCTAGGAAATCTCTATTGTCTTGAAACAAAGTTTATCTATTATTTAAAACAAATAAAAAAGGAAACAAGCAGATTTCTAAAAATAATTTTCTAAGGAAGAGCTCATCTTGGCAGTCGTATAATTGACTGAAAGGTAAGAAAACATACCCCTTACTGTGTTTGTTGTTGGTTAACTTTTTAAAAATGCATCAGTGGAACAAAATTCAAACTCAAGGGTTGTCCTTGACAATTCATATTCCATGCACATGTTATTAAAGTCATATAAAATTCCCTGATAGATGCAACAGATAAAGGAGGCTCAGCTAACCTCTGTCCATGAGTTCAAATCCAGCTTCAGACACTTGCTAACTGTGTGATTCTGGGGAAGTCACTTAACCTCCTTTTCTCTCAGTTTCCTCATCTATAAAATGAGGATAATATGAGCACCAGGATTGTTGGAAGGATTAAATGAGGTAATGTTGTCAAAGTATTTTGCAAATGTTAAAGCACTATGTAAATGGTAGCTGTCATAAGGATCATTATTACCATCACCATCACCAACAACATCATCAAGTGAGGAGTAAAAATAAAAATGAATATCATGAAAAAAAATTGTCACTGTTTTAGGTGACATCCAGGCCAAAGACTAAGTGGAAGAGTAATTGCCTATAGATGGTATAGGCCTTCAGATGCTAATGTTTTTAGATGATCTTTGTTGGTCAATCCATCCAATGGAATTACCAGATAAATAAATTCATACCTACTTCAAAACATTTTACTTGAGTTCAAATAAGAAAAAAAAAAACTTTCACGCATCTCTCTTTTTGAATATCCTCTCTCTTCACTTTTAAATTTGAGAATTACTATGTTCTGTAAAAGCTCAGCTCAAGTGCCACTTAGTTACATTTTAAGATTTTTACCATGATGCTAGTAACTTTCCCTAGCAGAGTAATCACTGATACATAGTAGGTACTTTTAAAATCTCTCTTAATTGATTGATGCCTTGAAAATATTATTCAGACAATAATATGCTGTCATATAGATAACACATTGTGTTACTGAAAATGACTAAGGACCTAGGCCCAAAACTGAATAGAAAGAAGAGAGTGGAATGAATTGCATTTAGGAAACTGAACAATACTTTCTGCAATCCCAACTTACCACTAAAAACAAAATTCCATCTTTTTTCATGCCAATGTTCTTCTGGTTATTCTAATGTGAATCATGGAATGAATTACAATTCAATTGAAAAAATAAAATTAAGCACCAACTGTGCACAAACCAATATGCTAAGAACAAGGATTTGATGTGGGATGGAATTTATGGTCAAATTGATTGTCCCAAAAGAATTACAAGACTCAGTGACTCAGTTTCCCAAGTTTTATTGCAATACTGTGGGTGACCACAGGGAGAAAATCAGAATATTGGAAAGGTATCTCTTGAATAGTGAAAGAAAAGACAGTTATATTTATAGTATAGAAAAATTGATTATCAGTCTCATTATAATAATCTCCACCTTGGGGAGGTACAAGGGAGGGCCTGTTGTACTCATTATAATATTCTCCACCTAGGGGTGTTACAAGGGAGGGCTTACCCTAATTTGGAGTTCCTGGGGGTCCTAAGCCAACCCCTGAGGCAGGTACCTTTTTCAGTGGAGGTGTGTTTTGGGGGATTTACACGTCATAAGGTGAATCTGGGGACAAATTTGGCCTTTTTTGCGCATGTCTCTTTCTGATTCCCATGGCTAGTTTTAAAACATATTCATTTTTCATTAGAATTTCTATAGGTTGTCTTTTTCCTTTGTTGTTATTTTGACCTGACCCATTCTGGTCTGTTATGGATGTTGATCACTATGGGTACGAGAACCTAACATAAGTTATCCATTAACTGGGATCTAACTCCCTTTTGGAGCTAATATCTGAATTAGAGCTTGGTTCTTAGGTTTTTCTATTAACCCCTTTTTGCCTCCTACATCAGATTCATAGATAAAAATTAAGCAGTCCAGACTTTTGAGGAGTTTATGTTTCACAGGAATGGAAGACAGGGGATATGCCATGTATAGAAATGATTATGGCACAAGAAAAAAAGCAAAAGGCATTAAGCATTTACAACTAACGCAGGTGGGGGGGGGAGTAAGATTGTACAAAATTTTCACTAACAGATTATGATTGGGAAGAGAGAAGAGTGTAAGCCTGGAAAAGGCTAGGAAAGTATGAAGGGATGGATAGATTACAGGTTAGAGTGAGGGTGAAAAATAGGTTTGGGAAGAAGTGAAACCAAGGGAGAAACACTGTGATAGGAGACTGGGATTAGGTAAGTAATTTTCAACTGCTTAATTATGGAAGTGGAGTACTTTTTGATTATGACAAGAACATAAATGTGACCTTATCTGTGTCAACCTGGAAATTAATGAAACAATCAATATAGGAGAAAATAAGGTCTTTAATCTGCAGAGGAATTATAGCTGGGTGTATTGCAAAGCAAGAGTGCTAGGAATACTCAAAGATAGGAATTGAGGACAGGGTTTATATGGGGTAACAGAACAAAGGGAACTATAGGACTGTTCTTGAGTCCAGTATAGAAACAACTTAACTACTTAATGTAAATGAACCTTGAACAAAGGGAACTATAATACTGCCCTTGAGTATAGAAGCTACTTAACTCTAAATAGAAACTACTTAATGTAGGTGGACCCTTTCCCATAATAACCTAAAGTCCGGGGAGTGAGGTGGGGAATCTTTGGGAGGGGACAGTTTGTTTGGGGGAAGATCCATAAATCAATCAAGAGTCTGGAACTGACAAAAGATTGGTTAATCCCAGGGAAATCATTGGCTTGGGAAGGGGGATTAAGTGGGGACCAGTCCTCAGTAAATTTGTGGTTATCATCTGTATGTAGTTGAAGGGGAGTGAAGGGATAGGTTATGGGACATTTGGGTATTTGAAGAAACATTAATATGTATTTTGAAGTTCCCTAGTATAAAGGCAGGATTTAGGGACAGAGAAAAAGACTGTGGGCCAAAAACTGAATGTAATAAGAAAGACGTGAGAATCCTGGGGAAAGGTAGATAACAGCTATAGGTATCTGTATTGTATGATAAATTTGGATAGGCTGAAACTCTCAGGACAAAATGTTGCTGAGTAACAGTGGGAGGAGCATGTTCTGGAAGTGTCAGTGGAGAACAAGGAATACTCTGAGTTTACTTCCATGATCCTTGGGGAGTAGAGAAAGCACAGAAAGGAAGACTCAGGATTAAGGGATATCCAGAAGAAGCTAGGCTAACTAGGAACCAGAAGATGCAAGAAGCATGATAGGAAGAAGCCTAAAATGAAGGGGTTTGTTAATAATAGAGTGGCAGTTGAAGTAGGCACAGTAGAAAGTGCCTGAACAGCTAGATGGCACAGTGGATAAAGTACTGGCCCTGGATTCAGGAGGACCTGAGTTCAAATTAGGCCTTGGACACTTGACACTTACTGATTGTGTGACCCTGGGCAAGTTACTTAACACTCATTGCCCAGGAAAAACAAAACAAAAACAAAACAAACAAATATGGAAACAAAAACCCAAACAAACAAAAAAGAAAGTACTTGTAGATATGAAGTTAGACACTGAGGTGGAAGGAGTACAGGTTAGCTGAATAAAGATGAGAGGTAGATTTATTTTTGATATTCCTACAGTTCATGATCATAAGAATGGTTAACAGAAGAGGGAGTTGGAGTATTTTAGTCATTGGGAAATTATTCCTGGCATGGTAACAGTGGAAGAGAAGAGGTACAGAAAATAATACAGTGGAGTTGAATGTCCTCTGACTGGTTTCAACTCCTAATCTATCTTTTTTAGTCTTCTTGTCTCCCACATTCCCAGTTTAACAATCTCAATCCATTTCCTATTGGGCCTTTCTTTCAGGGGCAAGGAAGGAGACACATATCTTTGAGCCATGATATACCTATCTTTGTTCAACACTTTGCTATACCAAGAGGGCAATTAGTTTGTGCCTGGAAAGGAGTACCTTTGTCCTTGTGTTAGGGGCAGGAGATGAAACAAGGGTGGACTGTGATCCATATCACTGGAGGAGTATCTACTTTGATGAGATAACAAATTTTGAAGACCTACTTTCCATTTCTCTTTTTTTGGTTTCCCCTTAGGTGGATTCCTAACTGTCCTACCCTTAGTTCTGGGTATGATCAAAGGATAATTTGTAAAATGTCCATGTAGGGGGCAGCTAGACAGTGCAGTGGATAGAGCACCGGCCCTGGATTCAGGAGGACCTGAGTTCAAATCCGGCCTCAGACACTCAACACTTACTAGCTGTGTGACCCTGGGCAAATCACTTAACCCCAATTGCCTCACTAAAAAAAAAAAAAAAAAAGTCCACGCAGAAAGAAATTTGTGGATGGTAAACTAAGTGGTATGATAAAGAATAGCCAAACACAATGAAAAATCAGAGTTCCTCCACACACACACACCAAAATAAATAGTGAGAAATGGCTGAAAACTTCCCTGCACAGGACAGAGCACCACACCTCAAGTATTCTTCATGCTGATAAATGTGTTTAAGGCAATGCTAGTAGCAGTCACGATACTAACCCACTTGGAGAAACCAAATAACAAAACATCACCAGCTCTGTCAAACATTCAAACTGCTGGCTTGGAAACTAATGTTAATTTCCCTCCTGTGGGGAAGTTTGAAAGGAACTGCCAGGGGTTAGTTAGACTGAGTAGAATAGCATGGATTGTATCTCATCTCTCTCATGTGACATTCTCTTAATGCAAGAAAGGTGACTCGGTGTTCCAAGAGATCTTGGAGGGGGGCAGGGAAAAATCAGAGTTCTAAATTCCATAAGATGTCTACCACTGAAGCTCAAGACATTTGATAGGATGAGAATAGGGGAGAGACACATCCAGCTGGCCAATCAGTTTCATAGAAAATTCCCATGAATAATTAGAAATGGTTTTTTCTGCTTAATTTAGTATTCTGGGAATTGTGGTAAAAATTATTTGGAATAAAAATTAATATTCCTGTTTTTAGCTAACTCATTTAAGAGGGACCACACCTGGCCCACCCCGAGATTATGAAGGCAGCTTTTTGAAGGACCTCCCCTTTTGGGGGAGGGGAGATTGAACACTCCCAGAAGGGAGGTGGGCTACTTCCGATATGCGGTCTTGCTAGTTCTTTCTGCTTGGGCCCTGGTGGTGGTGTCTCGCAGCTCATGTTCCTGTTCCTGCTCTGTCACAGGTGACTGCTGTCTCTGGTCAGCAACTGTAAACTTTCAGGTTGGGTGAGTTAATGATGGAAAACCCTAAATTCCTTTGAACTAGCTTAATTGGAAATCAGTCTGGGGTTGCACAGGTTAAGTTTAGAGTTAAGAATGTCTATCTGTATTTCTATTCTCCAATTTCCTTATCTTTTATTTTTATTAGTTTCACCTTTATTGTTTAATTAATTCCCAACTAATAAAATCTGACCCTTTTGTGAGCCTCTAAGCTTTAGTTCACAAAAGGGTCAGATTTTATTATTTTTTCCTGGTCAATGTTTTCTAGTAGAGAAATATCATGATGTTATATAAAATATCATTGCCATCGTCATATTCATCTTCATGATAGCAAATATTCATATAGTTTATTGTTATCCTTCAGCTGTGTTTGATTCTTCATTAGCCCATTTATCATACTGTCCATAGGGTTTTCTTGGTACAAATACTGGAATAATTTGCCTTTTCCTTCTCCAGTGGATTAAGGCAAAAAGAGGTTAAATGATTTGCTCAGGATCTCACAGCTAGTAAGTGTCTGAGGCTCAATTTGAATTCTGGTCTTCCTGACTCCAGGCCCAGCATTCTATCCACTCATCATCCATAGAATACCTTAAGACTTGCAAAGAGGGGCAGCTAGATGGCGCAGTGAATAAGGCACCGGCCCTGGATTCAGGAGGACCTGAGTTCAAATCTGCCTTCAGACACTTAACATTTGCTACCTGTTTGACCCTGGACCCCAATTGCCTCACCAAAAAAAATAGACTTACAAAGAGCTTCATACATATGATCTCCAATAGTCTTTTCAACATCCCTATGTACTAAGCCTTCTTTACTCCTATTTTAATTCACCTTATTTAAATTGTCTCCATGTACAGAACACTTGGAGAGGCAGTAATACAAAGAGCACTGGGAAGATTCAGAAGATCTGGAGTACAGAAGAGGAAGTAAAGATTTAGAGGCATTAAGTGAATTTCTGAAGGTTCCAGCCTAGGAAGTGGTAGAACCAAGGTTCCATTGTAAGTCTTCTAACTCTACCTAGAGCTTTCTCAAATAGCACACTTTCTTCAACTGGCTTGGAATTTACAGCAAATAAAATAATGTAAAGTATAATAGGGTTTATTTGTAAAGTTTTTCACTTGACTTTAAATATCAGCTTCACAAGTAAAAGATAAGAGAAGAGTGACTGAAAATCAATTCACCTGAAAAAGATCTTGGATCTTTAGTGGACTTCAAGTCTACTTCAATATAAGTCAGTGGAATGCTATAGCAACCAAGAGACAATCTGATCTTAGCCTGCATTGAAAGAAGCCTAGAATCCAGGAATAAGGATATAATGGTCCTGCTGTACTTTTGTATGGTAAGATTATATTTGGTTTTGGGTGTCACCATTTAAAATGGACACCAATACGCTGATGAACATCCAGAGGAGGGCAACCAAGACAGTGAACGCCTCAAGTCCATGCCATATGAGGATAATTAAAGAAATCTGGGCTTGCTTGTCTTAGAGATAAGAACAATGGGACATGGGGACAGGAAGAGGCAACTGGAAAGCTGGAGTTGAAGAACCGTCACTTGGAAAAGTGCTTAAAGATGTTTTGCTTGGTTCCAGAAAGCAGAACTAGGAACAGTGTAGTGGAAGGTAGAAAGAGGTAAATTTTGGCTCATTATTAGAGGAAAACAACAATAACAACAACTCTGTGATGGGACTATTTAAAAGTAGAAAGGACTTTCTTGGGAGGGATTTCCCCCCTAGTTAGAGTCTTTGTGAAAGACTGATGATTTTTGAATATGCTATAAAGGGAATTCTTTTTTTTTTAATAGAACACTCATATTGTGTTTATGGTTTGCAAAGTGCTCATACTGGAGAAAAACATTGATAAAAAACCCAAATATAACAATATAATTTTTTAAAAAATAATTTTGTCTAATTATATGTTAACAAAACTGGTAACTAAGAGTAAATAGATGAAATAGAAAAAAAAACAACCAAAGCATAAATATCCAGATTAGCAAAAGAAGAAATAGATTATTTAATCCAATATCAGAAAAAATTATTTAACAAAATGTATTTTTTTGTGGGGCAATGGGGGTTAAGTGACTTGCCCAAGGTCACACAGCTAGTAAGTGTCAAGTGTCTGAGGCTGGATTTGAACTCAGGTCCTCCTGAATCCAGGGCTGGTGCTTTATCCACTGCACCACCTAGCTGCCCAAGATGTACTGATTTTAAATGATAGCCCTTGGTTAGGGGTTGGGGTGTTGCTTCCAACTTGGAAATTTTATGAGACTGTGATTCTGATTCTGAGTCAGACCTGACTAATGCCAGATTTTCTAATTTACTATGTGAATTTGGGAATTGATGCCTTTACATCTCAGTTTCCTAATCTACAAGGTAGAGAAAAGAATAAATGAGAGCTTGAATTTATGTAGGATTTTTTTTTTTAGTTAGAACAAGGTGATAGTTTATTTAGGAGCAAGGGAAGGGAAGGGTGGGGGGAGGGAAACCTATGTAGGATTTTTAAACTTTAAAAGACTTGTTCACTTCTATCTCTGTGGCCATCTCAACCCTCTGACCCCACCCTCAAATGATGAGTTCAAGCTCAGAACTTCCATTTGAGGAATTTCCCAAGTTACCCTTTATTTCTCTCGTGGTTCACTCCTAACTCTCAGGACTTTCCCACCAAGTCCCAGATAGGGTACCACTCCCTCTCCCCCAGCTTTTTATCTCTTTTTTGTGCATTATTTTTCCATTAGTCATTCAGACAACAAGTGCTTACTGTGGGCTAGGCACTCTGCTAAGCCATGGAAATATAAATACAAGCAAAATGAATGACAATTCCTGTCATAAGGAGGTCAATGGCATATAACAAAAGAGTCCCTAATATGGGGTATGATGGAAGAGTCCAGATTTCAGCCTGGTGAAAAATGAAGAGATGGCTGGCTTGAGAATCCTCTTAAAAAGGAAGTACTGGGTAAAGCCATCCAATTAGAGGGAGGAGACACAGGAACTGAGAGTAACTCCAAAAGTATGAATTCCAGGGTTGAAGTGATTTCCAGGATGAAGAGTTTTCTGGAGCATGAGGGAGTTGTAATCATACAGCCTAATGAGAAATGAATAGAATATAAGCTCTTAGAGGACAGGAACTTTTTGCTTGTATTTACAACATCTGGCACACAGAAGGTGCTTAATAATTAATTTACTATCTTTTTCACACATTTCCTCCTCCTAATGACTCCATAAGGAAGGTTATGCTAGCCTTGCCTACTTCATAGGATGGTTTTGAGGATCAAATGTGTTAGTGCAGGTGTAAGTGCTTTGTAACCATAATGAGCTCTATGCATATGCAGATGCATATAAATCAACTAATTATTCTTATTATTCCCTTTTGACTTTGCCTCCTTATCAAGCAGCCTCCACTTTGCCACTGTTTCCTGAAAGATTGCAATGCACCTCACTTCCCTGAGAAACCCTCCCATGTCCCCCTAACTTGTTTAGAGCATCCACAGATCATGCTGCTGGCAAATGAGGTGAAAAGGATTACTCCTGCAGCAGAGCTTAGCTGGGTCTTGAGAAAAAGAGAACCCTGGCACCTTGGTGTATTTCATGCCTCATGCAGCTATAACCTGACTTGTCAGATTTGTTTGCTTTTTTCAAAAACACCCAAACCACAGGAATGGAATTGGCCTGTGTGAACGTCAATGTTCCGTTTGCCTTGTTATGCTTTATCACGATGACTAGCATTCCCAGTGGGTGCTTTCTCAATATGAAAATATGAGCAGAATTTGATATTCTCTGCCAAAGTAATTTTGCAAGGAAATTCTAAAATGGAAAGTGTGTGACCTTAATGAATCCATTTATGTATTTTAATTTCCTCACCATTCATATTCAAGAGTGCAGAGCAAGGAATGAATAGTTAAGGGGAACAAAGGGAGGATGGGTAGAGAAAGAAAAGCAGCCTTAAGAAAGGATAAAGGCACTTCTCATATAGCAGGAAATACAGAAGCTGGGAGTCTATCCAACTGCAGGGACATTTGCACTAAGGAGAACAGACATATGGATTATTCTGTGCCAGTGCAGAACTTGCCAGTAGTGAGCAGAGACTGTTTGATGCAGGGGGTAAAAGTTGAATTCAATCAATCAATAAGTATTTATGAAGTCCCTACTATGTGCCATGCCCAACCAAAGAGATACCACCAGGCTCTGGGAAGATGCAGTTAAGGGGTTGGGGAAAGATATAGAACTTAGAACTAATAGGAACATTGGAGATGATGTAGTTCAGACTCTACATTTTATAGATGGGAAACTCAGGCTCAAAGGGGTCAAATTACTTGCCCAAGATCATGCAATCTTAATGGCATGTCCAGGACTAGAACTCAGGTATCCTGACTTCTAGGTGCTATGTTCTTTCAGTAAAATAACAACTACAGTTATTCTTTCCTATATCCAGTCCTTACTGAGTGAAGAACCATCCAGTCATTGAGTCATCAAATATTTATTAAACTTATACAATTTGGCAGGTACTACACTAAGTAATTGGGATATAAAGAAAGGCAAAAATAATGACTGTCTCTGTCCTCAAGAAGTTTACATTCTAACAGGGGAAGACAACACATAGAAGGTGGCTGCAAAGTGGAGGAGGGGAGAAGAAAAAGTTACCCACATGGGAGGATGGGGACAAAGTCTGGAGAGTCAGAAGCAGAGCTAGGAGAGGAACAAAGGAATGAAAGATGACTGGCCTAGGCCTTTTTTCAAAATGGAGGTTTCAGGAGCAATTCATTAATGGAAGAAGGGGGCTTCAGGGTAGAAGTATATTCCAGGGAGAGAAGAGAACAAGCATATATTAAGTGTTTCCTATATGCCAAACACTGTACTGAGCATTGGAGATATAAAGAAAGGCGAAAACATTTCCCCTGCCCTCAAGGAGGTCACATTCTAATGGGGGAGAGAACATATAAGCAAACTGTGCACATACAAGATATACACAGTGTAGCTGTATGTAGAATGTATATACCTGTATTATATACCTCCTACAGGAGATAGCTTAGAAGGAAGACATTAGGAGTAGGTGGGAGGGCAGAGGGGTGGGTTGAAGAATGGGGAAGACCTCTTGTAGAAGGTAAGATTTGAACCAAATCTTAAAGGAAGCTAAGGAATGGGGGAAGAAGTCAGGAGGGATAGAACCATGTTCAGAAACTCCTGTGGACTAACATCTTGACAAAGAATATCAGGCAGGAAATCCAGCAAACAGGAATCTAGGGAGCTGAAGGCTAGTCTGTGAACAGTATCAAGTTAAGAATCCTATCCTGAGACATTGCCAACCCCCTGACTAAAACCTGGTGAATCCAAAAGAAAATGAGAGAGGGCAAAGGGATAGGATATGAAATACAGGTCACAGTCATATTGCCCCTGAAGTCAGCTGCCAATGTCATGAATCCCAGCAGGTGTCAAAGGATAGTCAGACCCTGCTGTGTCTTCACTGCCACAGGACACCATGCCAAGGTCCACCATCTGTCTGGGAGTTGTAGAAAATGTGCGGTCACTGGGTGGGTGGAGGAACCAGGATTCAGAAATTCCTTGGGACATTGGCTCAAAGAGACACAAAACTAAAAATAGCAGTCAGGTCTGGATCTCTGCAGAGAAAGCATTTTGAGTGCTTAGAAGTAAAGGTCAGACTGGTGGAATGGACTTTCCATTAACCCCCAATTAAAGACAATGGTAAGATATTACACAGAGTATCCTTTAGAGTGGGGATGCTAAAATATATTAAAATCTCAGGACTTAGCAACCTACAGTACAAAGGAACCGAGGTTACCAGTAGTGCTGGAGTCCTTCAGGCAGCTTTGGTTTTCGCCCATCCTTCCCCAGAGGACATTTGGGAATAAGGGAACATTAGCGATGATACAAGCTTATATGTAGACTATTAATTATGCATGTCTCCCTCTATTAATATTTCAGGATTTATAAGCATAAATAAATCATACATTAATTAGAAGTTTGCAATCAGATCATTCTTTTCCAATCTTCTCCCGCTACCCGTCTTATTTCCAGAGCTGAGAGGAGAAAGAAGTCTGAAATCATTGGCTATAAATCATTCAGTGTTATATTTTCAAAACACTATGGTCCATCCTGTCCCATTAGCTAACCCTGCCATGTTTTGCTTAACTTGAACAATCAGTAACCACAATGAAATTCTATTGTTTTCTTTTTTAGCAGAAATTGAAATTATTCATGACTCTTCACTCAGCTTGGTGTTTGGATTCTTTCCCCTCCACAGCAGGGATGGTTTCCTGGCCAGAACTTTTCTCCCTAAGAAATTAGCTTTGGTTAAAAGTGAACATCTCCTCCAACAGGGGATATTAATACACTTAATGTTTTTAACTCTTGGCATAGCCATAAGGAGAGCCTGTGGAACAATTTAAATCAGGTAGGTACTCATCCCCTGTTGATAGGATTAACATGTGGGACTCAACATCAATAACATGAATTTTCCCGCTTGGGTTAGGTTAAAGAAGATACATTTTTGTGTTCTCCTAAGTGCTAAGGCCTAGATTGACTGACCATAGACATCACTATCATGTAACTCATAGGCTGCTATGGGAATGCTATGTTTTTAGCTACACAGGCAAGCCAAGGTGTCATATAGCCATCACTAGGTATGTCAAAGGCCTGTACTTTTCATTGGAATATTATCAATATATTTTGTTTTTCATCATCTTTGTTTCCCAATAATCCCTCTCCTTCTCTCACTGAAAGAACCATCCCTCATCATAAAGAAAAAAAAGTTTAGCAAAATTAACCAAAAAAAATTAAATTTGACAGCACATGCAGCATTTAGCATCCATAGTTCATCACCTTTGCAAAGAAAGGAGGAAAGTATATTTTCATATTTCTTCTTAAGGGCCAAGCTTGGTCATAAGCATACCCTATTTGGTTTTGATTTTTTTCCTAAAAATCTCTCATTTATCAGATGAAGTAGCTGAAGCCTAAAGAGGTTAAATGACTCAGATATATTAGGGATCTACTATGCGTTAAGTATTGGGAAAATAAAAAAATAAAAATGAAATAATCCTTTCCTTCAGTGAACTTACACTTTACAGAGGACACAACAACATACCCATGCAAAATGGTATGCAACATAAATACAAAATAAATGAGGATGGGTACCAGCAGATACAGGGAGTGGTTCAGAAAGGCCTTGTGTATGATATGACACAGGCACGAAGTTGCATATAATAGACCCAGCATTTTAACCCAGGTTAACTTTAAATCCAGTGTTTTCCTATCGGTTCCAGATCATACTTAATGCTTACTTTGTGCCAGGTATTGCACTAAACTCTGGGGATACAAAGAAAGACAAAAAACAAAGACAAATTGTGAGAATTGGAATCACACCTCCTGCTGGGAAAGATACTGCAGGGAAGCTCTGCTATGAGGAAAAAGCATGTGACTTGAAAACCATGTGACTTTAGCATCCAGAAGTTACATCTATAGAACCATCTGTGGGACCTATCAATCAGAGCTACCAACTAATTAGCTTGGAGCTGTGGGTATGTGTGGATGGCCCTGTTGTGTTTTTTTTTTCGGTTTCACAAGGGGGATTCTAGGAGAAGCCCCTGAAGAGGTTTTTTCTTTTTTTTTCTTTTCTTTCTTTCTTTTTTTTTTTTTTTTTTTGGTTGAGGACTTTGGCTTGGTGGCAGGAGATGCAGATTAGGGAGAACAAGCAGATCTAATTTTTTTATCCATGTATTTCTATTTACTAACCCCTAATATACTTTTAATTGAGTGAATTGAACTAGATGCCCTTTTATGGTCTCCTCTGGATTGAAATCTTTAATTAACTGAACGGCCATATTGCCTCTTTAACCCCTAATCTGGATTTCACAATTAGGGGATACTAAAGAGAATAGGGGCAAGGCAAAAAGCTTGATTTGTGCTCAGGAAGCTCAAGTTTTCTTCTACCTTGAGCTTCTGAAGAAAAGCAAAGAAAGAGGACAAGAGAAAGAATGATCAAAGACTGTTAAGATCATCAGAGATATGTTTCTCAGTTTAACAATACTCTAACATTCTCCCCAATATAGCTGTAGTGGTAACGCTTTACAATTCCCAAACATTTTAATGTTTATACATTACTTCCCTCATAACTCTGGGAGGCAGGGATCACAAGGATTATTACCTCTAATTTAAAAATGAAGAGATTGCATTTGAGTTGCCCATAGTCAAAAATGCTATCCACACCCAGAAAAAGGAGTATGGAGGTTTAATGCAGATGGAGGCATACTATTTTCACTTTTTGTGGATTTGTTTTTTGCTTTTTCTTCCCCTTTTTCGTGCTTTCACCCTTTGGTTCTGATTTTTTTTCACAACATGACTAATGTAGAAATATGTTTAACATGATTGTTCTGTATAACCTATATCAGATTGCTTGCTCTCTTTGGGAGAGGGGAGGAAGAGGAAGGAGGGAGAAAAATTTGGCACTCAAAGTCTCATGAAAATGAATATTAAAACCTATCTTTACATGTAATTGGGGAAAAAATAAAATGCTATTAAAAAAAGAGTTTCCCATAGAATCATAATAAGGAAAGAATGGAGCTGGGATTTCTGCACCCTAAAGTGTCCTGTGTTCTTTGTTTGTTTGTTTGTTTGTTTGTTTTTGGGGGCAATGAGGGTTAAGTGACTTGCCCAGGGTCACACAGCTATGAATTGTCAAGTGTCTGAGGCCAGATTTGAACTCAGGTCCTCCTGAATCCAGGGTGTTTTATCCACTGCACCACCAAGCTGCCCTCCCTCCCCCGCCCCATTTTCTTTCCACACTACATCCTAAGGATTGTCAAGGTAAGTTATCAAACAGCACACACACACACACACACACACACACACACACACACACACCATCACCAACACCACCACCACCTACACTAAATAACTAAATAACACTATCTAAATTTTTAGATAATACTAATAAATTTGTATATTGACAGATATGTCTCTGATCATTTTCACATGATTATTCTGTGAGACCTTTTAAAAGAAGGATTTCTTCTGCTATAGATATCAAGTCATTCCACAACATTGCCATTTTCCATTGTTTACTAAATGTCTTGCTTTTGGGTATCAAGAAAAGGCATCTTCTCTTGCAAGGTGATATCACCTGCCACGAATATCTATAATAACATCCCAAGGTTCATTGAAAAAGGAAGTGTCTGACTTATTAATTGATTCATTTCTTTATTCTCCCAAAAACTCTATTGTTTAAAAATGCACAAAGTATAACTCTTAAAGGAAATAAGAATAATAACTTCATACACATTAAAGTAATTTTTTATAATACTACAAATAATAATGCTACAGTATATTTGTTTATATCACACTAAGAGAGTGACAAGCACCAGACCTGGGATTTTATGGGGATGGAGGACTCCCAAGTGACTTTTCCCTTTCTGTCCATGTGGACTGGGCACCTTTAATGTAACTTAGAGAGTTGTCTAGAGCAGAGGTGTCAAGTTCATGGCTCAGGGCTGCTCCTGAGCCACAGGAACCATAGAAAATGTAACTGGGAAATGTTTAATAAAAGAAAATTTAATACAATGTAGATAATGTTGTTCAGTGGTTTTCTAAGTCAATATGTAGCCCACAGGATACATTAGCATTTGAGTTTGATACCACTGGCCTAGAGCACTAAGAGGGTAAGTGATTTGCCCATTTTCCCATTGCTGGATCAGTCATAGATGTGACTTGAACCCAGGTGTTCCTTGGCTTTGATAATGGATGACTCTAGCTACTATGTCACACTATCTCTCTACATCTACTTCTGTCCACTTATAAAAAAGCAGTGATTTCATTCACTGGTGAAACAAACAGTATGCAAAGCATTCAATATACAGGAATAATATCAGGATAGTGACTTTCCCAGAATTCTTTCTCCCTGAACTCCATTGAAAGAGATGAAAAACAGAATATAATGACAATAATAATGATAATAATAACAATAGACAGGGATATAAGGTGCTGACATTTGCAAAGCATTTCACATTCATTATCTCATCTGAGCCTTACAAAAGCATATAAGGTCAGGACTAAAGGTTTTATTATCTTCATTTTGCAGATGTTGAAACTGAAGCCCAGAGTTGTTACTTGTTCATGGCTTCACAGATAAAAAAATGTGACATTCTACTTAGGAATTCAAATGTAAATCAGGTTCTTTTTTTTTTTCATTTTAAATTTAGTATAGTACATATAGACTCTGGGGGTCCTTAGCCTAACTCCTCTTCCTTCTGAAAAGTTAAAGTCCCACACAGCAGG
Organism: Dromiciops gliroides; assembly: GCF_019393635.1. Lineage (NCBI taxonomy): Eukaryota > Metazoa > Chordata > Mammalia > Microbiotheria > Microbiotheriidae > Dromiciops > Dromiciops gliroides. Next base: position 590,118,356 of record NC_057861.1, on the reverse strand, counting down.
CTGAAACAAGGGATTCTAGATCTCTAGATCTTGGATCTCTGTTTGCTGTTCCAGTCACTTGATACTTACAAGATTCTATTCTAAGTCATTCCATTTCCAGTAAAAGAAGATACACCAAAAGGGACAGGAACATCAACAAGACCATGTATTCATGAGCCACATGGCTGCTTAGGTGAGGAAATAGGGGCATGAAACCTCTCTTTTTAGCAGAATCGAGAGACAGATAGAGACAGAGAGACATAGAGAGAGACAGAAACTAACAGAATCAGAGAAACACTATTCCCAAAATGGAGGATCTTTGAGAAACTGATCAATCAGAGGAAAACACCATAGACAGTAAATAGAACAGCCAGATTTTGAACCCAGATCTCTTCCTTCAAATCCAGTTCTCTTCAATTCAAGTCACCATGCATATCATAAACACTTTCCATGTCCAAGGCTTCTTTTTGGTTAAGTGATTTGCCCAGGGTCACACAGCTAGTAAGTGTCAAGTGTCTGAGGCCAGATTTGAACTCAAGTACTCCTGAAACCAGGACCAGTGCTTTATCCACTGTGCCACCTCAGTGCCCCCCAAGGCTTCTTCAAGTTGCAATCTGGTTCTAAGCAGATTGATCATTATACTCTAGAGTAGAGGTTCTTAATTTAGGACCCATGAACTTGTTTTTTTAAAAAAATTGATAACAGAATTTCAACATAATTAGTTTTCTTAATAATCCTATGCATTTTATTGTAATGTATAGCCTATATTAGATTTTTTGCTGTCCTCAGGAGGGGGAAGGGAAGGGAGGGTGGGAGAAAAATCTGGAACTCAAAAAACATCTTTACATGTAATTGGAAAATAATTAAAATAAATAATTTTTTAAAATAATCCCATACATTTTATTTTATGTTCAAAACCATTCTGAGAAGGGATTCCTAGGCTTCTCTAGACTACCAAAGAAATCCATGACACTAAAAGGTGAAGAATCCCTGCCCTAGAAAAGCCTTTTTTAATGAACAGCTGAGATTAAGTAGTGGGTCCTATTAATTGACTTGTTAAAAGTGGGTAAAATTAGTGCCTAGTACAGTGCCAAACACATCTTAAGAATGGATTTGTGTTTTCATTAATGCAGAGCATCAATGGAGATTTGATGTCTGCTCTGGAATTTATAGTCTTACAGAGTTCCTTGGGGTACTGAGACCTTAAATGAATTGCTTTGGGTCACATAGACTTGAACTTGGTCTTTCTAATTCAGAGGCTGGTTCATTATACCAATCTGCCTCTCAGACCTCACATGTAGTAGGCACTAAATAAATGTATCTTCTCTGGTGATAGTGGTCTGAGGGCAGAAACCAGGAAATCAGATGGTAGAGGTTACCCAGGGTCAAGGGTTAGCAAAGTATGAACAATAGATAGTCCAGAGAAGGGCAAGGATAAATGGCTAGTGAACTGAAAGTCGAATGATAATAAAAGCTAGCATTTCTATAGTGTTTTAAGATATGCAAATCATTTTATCAATATTATCTTCAACCCTGGGAGGTAGATGCTGTTATTATCCTGATTTTACAGATAAGGACCCTTAATCAGACAGAGGTTAAGTGACTTGGCCAGGGTCACACATCTAATAACCACTAGGGACTGGATTTTAACTTGTTTTCCTAACTTGAGGCCCAGTGTTCTATCGTTCCATTTAGCTGTAGCAAGTGAAGAAAAAACCTGGGGAGATGAACTGGCAATATAGAACGAACCTGAAGGTAGTGGGTATCAGTATTACATTAGTTACCCCTTTCTGTTTATTTAGAGGCACCAGAGTATGTAGATAGTGATTAAGATTTGCAGTCAAAGGGGCAGCTAGATGGCACAGTGGGTAGAGCACCGGCCCTGGATTCAGGAGGACCTGAGTTCAAATCCGGCCTCAGACACTTGATACTTACTAGCTGTATGACCCATGACCCTGGGCAAGTCACTTAACCCCAATTGCCTCACCAAAAAAAAAAATGATTTGCAGTCAAGAAGATATGGGTTTGAATTTGGACTTTCACATTTAAAATCTGTGTGACCTTAAATAATTTGCTTAACATCTCTGAGCTTCAGTTTCTTCACCTATAAAATACCAACAATAGCTTTATCTAACATGATTATTCTGTAGATAAAATGAAATCATGAATTTAAAATATTTTATAAAAATACTAAATAAATATTAGTTATTTTAACTTGTAATTTTTCTATGTCATTTGTGGCATGCTCATTATCCCATTTTTCCTTGTGCATCTTCCAAGTCCATCATTGTGACCCCATGTGGGGTTTTCTTGGCAGATACTAGAATGGTTTCCCATTTCCTTCTCCATTTCATTTTACAAATAAGGAAACTGAGACAAACAAGATTAAGTGATTTGCCTAGCTACTTAGTGTCTGAGGCCAGATTTGAACTCAGGTAAACAAGTCTTCTTGACTCCTGTCTCAGAACTCTATGCATTATGGTGCCACCTAGCTGCTCTAAATCCATAAAGCCAAATGCAGAATGCCCATTTCCTCCAAGCATAAGAATTATTTAGAATTTTGTTTATTGTATCCTGGTGCCTGCTTTTCTCAGCTCTTCCTCACCTCTCTTTCCTTCCCTCCCCCCCACCAACCCCCAAAATATACAGGTACATAGGAATGATTGTTATATTTTCAGTATCAACATTTGCACCTTCGAAATTACCAAACACCACAAATCAAGATTTAATATATTATTTTGTTGATTTACCTAGACTTAAGAAAACTTATGGAGAAAAAGTTATTAATGCAGATTAAACTTTAAAAAAATGCATTGTGCTCTTCATAAATCCAGCTGTTAAACATTTACCATCACATTTCAGCATACATATAGATATCTCAGGAATAAGAAAGTAGTAATCAGCCAGTAGTGGTAGTCTACATAAAGGAACTAAAGTGAGAATCCAAATATTGATTCTTACAATGCTTAGCACATAGTGACTGCTCAATCAATACTGGATCCATCTTTTGAAACCTGAAATGAACAACATCAGTTTCTGACCCTCAAACACAACCAAAACCATATGCTAATTTTGCTAAGCCCAAAACCAAACCAAAAGCCAAAAGAAAGGCCTTTTCCTTTTCCTTTTCTTTTCTTTTCTTTATTTTTTTAAAGAGACATACTCAGAGGAGACCAATTCAGCCTGGAACTGAACCAATCAGTTTGCTAAAACGATTGAACAGAACAAGAAACAGACCTTTAAAATTGTCCTGAAAAGAACCAATTCTCCCATTCAGGTGGGAGGATGAAGAGTAAGTGGGCACATATCTGAGTTGACTAAAAACAAAACAAAACAAAAACCTTGGAAAGATAATTAAATCATTATGATGCTCCATTTCCATATCCTCGTCCTCCATAACCTTATCCCTTCTTGCTTTGTGGGACAATCTCCATTCTGACATAAATTGCAAAGGGGGATGGAAAACTCCAGAGGCATGCCAAAGTGCTTCTCGTAATTGAGCCACACTTGTCCAAGAGCATTATATCATCCTTGACAAATACTTTGCAGGGAATTTATATTTATGCAGATTTGCAGCATTTCATCCTCGAAGACTTTATTCTCTTGCTTTTGCTCAAGCATTGGTAAGTTTCAAAACATTGAAGATTTTGCCTAAAACCACCATGTCAGATACTGCAGCTCAATCACAGGGAGACAGCTGCCACATAGGTGACAAATGGAATTAAAGGCATCAGTGATATTAAAGTGAGGATATAAAAGGCTTGTCACTTTGGAGCTTGGATCACTTTGCTGTAAGCATCTTCCCCAAGTTGAGCTAAATTGATATAATTAAATGAATGTTCCTACTCAGAATGTGATAGACCAAGCTGGCACAAAAATCCCACAGCCAGCCGCCCCATCCTGTTTCCTTTTTGCCACTCAAAACATAGTTAAAAGCTTTAGGGAATTGTTATAGCAAATTCAGTACTAAAGAGGAAGACAAAAGTATCTTCTCCCTGGTCATGAATTCCTTCAGAGACAGGAATGAGTTTGCATCCTCATCTTGTTATTATCTGTTCTGGCCTGAACTCAGGAAGATCTGAGTTGGAATCTGTCTTCAGACACTCATTAACTGTATGACCCTGTTCACTTAACTTCTGTCTGCCTCTGTTTCCTCACTTGTAAAATGAGGGTCATAATACTACTTACTTCCTAGGATTGTCTTAAGGATCAAATAAAGTGATATTTGTAGAAACAAGGCAGAGAACAACTAGTAGGTACTTCATAAATACTTGTGTTTTTTTTCCCCCTTTACCCCTCTGTGTGACATTGGGAAGTAAGAACCTCTCTAGTTCTCTTTAATCATCTCTAAAATGAAAAGGTTGAATCAGATCATTTCTCAGGTCCCCTGCAGCTCTAAAATTTGTGATTCTACAAGTCAAGAAACATGAGCTTTCAATAATATCATATCCTTTGGGAAAATATGTTGAACTTGAGAAAGAGAGAAGGATGTTCAGAAAATGCTACCATCATATAGGTTGCATTGATATAGGTTTTCAAAGCACTTTGCACATATCATCTCATTTGATTATCTTAACACCCCTGTGTTACAGTATTAGGTTATGATGTAGTTGCTATTATTCATTTTTTACAGATGAGACAACAGAGACTGAGAAGTTCAGGCACTTGTCTGGGGTCATGCACCCCATAAGTGCATGAGGTAGATTTAAATTCATGTCTTCCTGACTCCAGCCCCAACATTCTATCCACTTGGAATACAACTGAAGTACCCTGTTAAAAAGTTAAGCAGTCAATTTGATGTAGGGGAAAAGAATCAGAGATGCACAAAATCCCTGAGACCATCTGATTCTATTTATGCATAAGTCACTTATAAACATACCTGCCAAGTAGGCAAGTCTGCTTGAAAACTGCCCCAGAAAAGGAACCCTTTATCTCCCAAGGCACCCATTGCATTTTGGGCTATTTCAAATTGTTAGGTAAATTTTCCTTGCATTGAGTCAAGATTGGTCTCTATCCAACATTCATTCATCAAATGCTCTTCATTCTTTCCTTTGTAGCAAGGTAAAACAAGTCTAATCTCTTTTTCATGTGACAGACATTCAAATAATTACAGACAGCAATCATGTCCCACCCCAAATATTTTCATAGTGTGGTGCATTAGAAAGATTTAAAGTCAGAAGAATTTAGTTCAAATCCTGATCTTGATTCTTAATACTTTGTCATCTCAGATAAGTTACTTCACCTTTTCTAACTTCAATTACAATGATAAAAAGTGAGGGACTAGATAGATGAAATTTAGCTATCAATTAGCAAATATTAATAAGTACATCCTATTTTCATGGCACTTTGTCAGGCCCTGGGGATACAGAGAAAAAGAAAGAAACCATCTTTACTCTCAAAATGCTCACATTCAAAAGACTTCTGATTTCCTTTCTAGAACTAAATAAATGATTCTATGAATCTCTTTCTTCATCATTCATTACTCTTCTGGGGGTCTCAGTTTCCTCATCTACTAAAGTGTGATGATAAAATTCCATAGAGATATTGCAAGAATAAAATGACATCATATTTATAAAAGCACTTGGAAAATAGGGGAAAAGGAGTCATATACAAATTAAAGATATTATAATTACTATTCTCGTCTTTCATCTAAAAAATATTATAATAATCATTTATGGTCCAAATAGTAAGCACAAGCCTCTTTTCCTTTTGGTGAAAAGGAGTTATTTTTTCTTGATAGGATCTGGAAACTTGATAGGTGACTTGGGATTAAGAAGGTAAATTGAAAATCTTTGGATGATGAGAGATTGTTCCTGAAATTCTTTTTCCAGCCTGTTCAACCTAAATGGGCAGTGATGTGCATAAAGACATATGGGGTAACAATACCACAAGTCTCCTTACAGGGAAATTTTAAGGTGAAGGGCATAAATCTCTGTCTAACCTGACTTAGAGATGATCTGGCTTAGGGATAGGAGCATAGATTTATATAGGAGTGTCCTCTGGAAAACCTTCCCAGCAATCATGATCTCTAATCCAATTTTGTCTCTTGCCATAGAATGTTACTCTTACGGAAATAGAATGGATTGGTTGCTAACAGACCAGTAGAGATAGTGTGGTACCACAAGCTATGGACTCTTGACCCAGGAGTTGAACAGCCAGAAGTCACAACAATAAAGTCCTAGAAGGATATGAAAAGGGGCCCCAGGTCACCCCAGGGGAAGTGATACATTGATTCTCTAAACCATGCCTGAATATTCACCCCACATTACATGATAAATAATATCAAAGGTTGGCTGGTCCCATATATGCACACTGCTCTCTTCCCATTCTCTTAATTCTTTAATGTTCCTGTCATTCAAGACCATTTATAACCAGCAACCACCCTATCTTCCTAGCTTTATCTCATATTTTGTTGTTTTATGTCCTTTTTCAGTGATGTCTGACTCTTCATGACCCCATTTGGGATTTTCTTGGCAAACATGTTGAAGTGGTTTGCCATTTCCTTCTCTCACTTATTTTACTGGGGAGGAACTGAGACAAACAAGGTTAAGTGACTTGGTCAGTGTCATGTATGGGAACAGAAAGAAGCCTATTTTGCTTGTACCATTAAGTGTGAGAAAGGAAATGATATAAAATGTATAATAAGGGTAGTGGTCTGTACAACAGACACCTCCTTCATTAGGAAGACTTTACTAGAAGCCATGATAATTTCTTTCCAGCATGGTGAGAATGATATTACAATGATTATAATAAAGGAAAATTTGTGTAATATAACACCCCTTCCCTTTCCATGTCCCTACATGGACAAAGTGACAGTTCTAAAGGCCTCAGCAAATTCAAGTCCCCCTTCATATTAGACAAATTTGTCCCACTTGTATACTTTTCCTTTGGGATGGGAACATTAGGAAATATGGGCTTGGGGTCTTTAAGGATTCATTCCTAGGTTGGTCAAATTGTATATGTTATGCTCAATCATCTCTCATAGCACTTGTCTGTGGAGTTATAGCATCCCAAGTGAAGGGAATGAAGAGGAACACAAGGGGCTGAAAAAACTCAGTGCTTTAAATGTAAGAGGTGCATAATAATGTATTTGTTAAACTAAATTGAACTAAAAATTATTTTCCATTTAAAGAAGCTTCTGCACTAGGGTCCTGTTATTTTCTGTCTTCAGGCTTTCATTTATAACTGTAAATTTGGGAGAGATATTCCTTGCTCAATTTTATTATGCTGTTAATTAAAAATATGGGCCATGGAAACAGCCTGGGAGCATTTGGTACTCCCATTCTTCATTAGACGTCATCAATATGAACTTGCTACTGGGCTGGTTGAAGCCAGTCTCAGCTGATACAAAACATAAGCTCTTTTCCCCTGTTAGACTTGTTTTTTTCAATCTATTTTCAACAAGCTATTATTTTATTTATGTGGCTACTCTTTCTTCCTAACTAGGTCATGACCTCTCTGTGGCTTCATAGATGTTCTCTGACTGTTGCTAAGGTCAAGAAAATATTCAACACTCCATGGCTAACTTTCCAGTAATGAGCTCATCAGAATTGAGCTAGACTGACTCTTGGACAACAGATTTCCAAGTCATACTCAAATCTTTTACATTTTGGTAGGACCTACTATTTCTTCAATCTTTCCATGAGGATGTTAGGTATTATGGTGGGTAAAGGCACTGAACTTAGAATAAAGAAGGCTTGATTTCAAATCCTGCTTTGTTCACTTACTGGCTATGTTACCTTGGGCAAGTCATTTAACCTGTTTCCCCAACTGTAAAATGTGGATAATAGCACCTATTTCTGAGTTTCTGTGAAGATCAAATGAGATAGCATTCTAAATCACTTTGTAAACCTTAAAGCACTATATAAATGACAGTAATTATGATTTCCCCAGTTTAGGAAGTTTCTGTGATATGGTAGTAGGAAGAGCACTGGCTCTGGAATAAAATGTCTTGAGTTCAAATCCCATCTCTAACGTTTATTAACTTTGTGACCTTAGGAAAGTCACTTAAAGTCAAGTTCTTTATCTGTAAAAGGAAGGTGTGATTGCATATGAGATCTGTTCCAGCTCTAAATTTATGATCTTCAAAATCCAGTGTCACTTCTGTATCATGATAAGGGATGAGAGAACTTTGGTAAAATCCAGTCACTTAATTTTGAAAAATAGTAATACTTTATTTTTTAATTAATTCATCTCTCTCTATTAATTTATTTATTTGCTAAATCTTCTATGGAATCTTCTATAGCCTTTATAATCAAAATTGAATTTTAAACATACCTAATTTTTTTTTTTCCTGAGCATCCTTTGAATCATCTACAAGAGAACTTTGGAAAGATATTATGGCAAATTCATTAAATTCACTTTAATAAGCATTATTTTATGTTTATTTTTATTGCTATCTTGTTTTTTCATCATCTACATTTCCTAATATACTCTTTCTCTCTCCCTTTCCCAGAGTCATCCCAGAGTCAAAGAATGTAAAGAATAAAAAAATAAAAGGAAAGGAAAATTTTTTGACAAAACAAAACCATTAGCTAAGTCTGACATTATATGCATGTCCCATACTCATATTTACCCTGTCGCTGCTGAGATGGGGAGGAAGGGACATTGTATTCTTGTATCCCTTTTGAAGGATAATGCTTGATTAGTATAATTTTATAGAATTTAGTTTCAATAAGAATTTAGCACTTACAGTTTTCAAGGCATTGTACTAGTCCTAGGCCTGCAAAGACAAAATGAAACCATACCCTACCCTATAAAAACTAACATGCCTAGTGAGAGAAAACATTTAAACAGATAAAGATATTACAATCTGAGGAAGTAAAAATCACTAACCACTAGGAAGGTTTGGAAATAATTCCTATAGGTAATGCCAGCTGAAGCAGCTAGTAGCACAGTGGATAGAGTGCTGAGTCTGCAATCAGCAAAAGCTGAGTTAAAATCCAGTCTCAGATACCTATTAGCTGTGTGATCCTGGCCAAGTCATTTAACCTTAGTTTCCTCAATTATAAAATGGGGATAACAAGAGTACTTTACCCATCAGGAATTTTTTTCTCTTTTTTTTCCATTCTTTTTCAGGGCAATAAGAGTTAAGTGACTTGCCCAAGGTCATACAGCTGCTAAGTATCAAGTGTCTGAGGTCGGATTTGAAATCAAGTCCTACTGAATGTGGGGCCAGTGCTTTATCCACTGTGCCACCTAGCTGCCCCCACCTTTCAAGATTTTTGTAAAGATCAAATGAGTTAATATTTGTTTTTTTATTCAGTTGGCACATTGCCTAGAATATAGTAAGCACTATATAAATGCTTATTCCCTTCCCTTCTCCCACCTCCCTGACTATCATGAAAAACTAACGATTCTCAGAAGTGGGTAGGGCCAAGATGGCAGAGGAAAGGCTGTGACTCTCCGTGCTTCTGACAAATCCATCGACATACCTCAAAAAAATATCATAAGACAACTCCTGGAGCAGCAAAACCCACACAAGAACAAAGTGAAACTATTTTCCAGCCAAAGATGGCTTAAATAGGTGGCAGGTATTGTCTGCTGAACAGGTAATAGAGGAGCTCATCATGGGGTACAGAAGCAGGCCCAGGAAGGCTATGTCTCCAGAGTTTTAGAATCTTCAGCATCAGCAGCTTCTTCTGATACTCAGGTCATGGACCTGTAAGCAGGTCCAGCAGTTCCCCAGGGGGAAATAGTGGAGTCTCTGTGGGAGCAGAGTAGGAGCATGTTGCCCAGAACACTGACTTGAGTGGCAGAGGTCTAGTGGGGGAGGGGAACAGGCAAGCCAAGCTTTTTACCATAGAGAAACAGAATTCAATCATATTTCTGCTTCTATGTTAAAGAGAAAGCAGGCAGATGGTTACTTTCAGGTCAGGTAGACTGAGAACGAGCCTAATCGTACCACTTGAGACCCCCTGAAGCTCAGGACAGTACATTCTGGAAGCAACACTCCATCTTAAGAAGGAACTAAAAGCCAAGAAATAGGAAGCCAAGATTAACAAGCAGATAAAGCAGCAGACCATAGAAAGTTTCTTTGGTGGCAAGGTAGATCAAAATACACCCTCAGAAGAAGGTAATAACAAAGTCAAAGTTCCTACATCCAAAGCTTCCAAGAAAAATATGCATTGGTCTCAGGCCGTGGAAGCACTCAAAAAGGACTTTGAAGATAAAGTAAGAGAGGTAGAGGGAAAAGTAATAGAGGAGAAGGAAAAATGGAAAGAGAAATGAGAGTTATGCAGGAGGGTCATGGAAAAAAAAAACAAAAACTCAACAGCTTGAAAAGCCAAATTGGCCAAATAGAAAATGAGGTACACAAATGCTCTGAAGAAAATCATTGCTTAAGAATTAGGATAGAGGGGCAGCTAGATGGTGCAGTGGATAGAGCACCGTCCCTGGAGTCAGGAGGACCTGAGTTCAAATCCGGCCCCAGACACTTAACACTTACTAGCTGTGTGACCCTGGGCAAGTCACTTAACCCCAACTGCCTCACTAAAAAAAAAAAAAAAAAAGAATTAGGATAGAGCAAATAGAAGCTAATGACTTTATGAGTAATCAAGACACAGTAAAGCAAATCCAAATGAATAAAACAATAGAGAGCTATATAAAATATCTCTTTGGAAAAACAGTTGACCTGGAAAATAGATTCAGGAGAGATAATTTGAAAATTATTGGACTACCTGAAAACCATAATCAAAATAAGAGCTTAGCCAGCATCTTACAAGAAATTGTCAGGAGAAATTGCACTGATATTCTAGAAGCAGAAGGTAAAATAGAAATGGAAAGAATCCATAAATCACCTCCAGAAAGAGATCCCAAAAAGGAAACTTCCAAGAATATTATAGCCAAATTCCAGAGATCCTAGGTCAAGGAGAAAATACTTCAAGTGGCTAAAAATAAACAATTCAAGCTCTATGGAGATACAGTAAGGATAACCCAAGATCTAGCAACTTACACATTAAAAGACCAGAGAGCATGGGATATGATATTCTGGAGGGCAAAGGAACTAGGATTATAACCAAAAATCATCTACCAGCAAAAATCAGTATAGTCTTTCAGAGGGAAAAATGGAACTTCAATGAAAATGAGGACTTTCAGGCATTTGTGATGAAAAGACCTGTACTAAATGGAAAATTTGACATACAAGACCCTAGAGAAACATAAAAAGGTAAACAGGAAAAAGAAATTATGAGGGATATTAAAAAGTTAAACTGTTTATATTCCTACATGGGAAGATAATATTTCTAATTCCTAGAAACTTTCTCAGTATTAGGGCAGCTTAAAGGAATTTACTTAGAGGGCATATGTGTGAATTGAATATGAAGGGATAATATCTGTAAAACATTTATTTTTTGTTTATCCTTGTTTTTTTGTGGGGCAGGCAGGGTGGGGTGGCTTATGTCTGGGGCTGAATATGGGCTAGGGGCTTCCTGGGACCTGGGCTGGTGCTTTGTCCACTTTGTCACCTAGATGACCCATGATGACACCTTTAAAATAACATTTAGGGGTAAGAGGAATGCACTAGAAAAAGGGAAAGGGAGTGGTGATATGTGGTAAAGTAACACATAAAAGAAACAAGAAAAAGCTTATGGAGTGGAGGGGAAGATGGAGAAGGAGCAGGGACATGAGTGAGCCTTACTCTCATCAAAATTGGCTCAAAGAGGGAATAACATACACAGTCAAATGGGCATAGTAATATATCTTTCCCTGTGGGAAAGTGGGAAAGGAAAGGGATGTGGGAGGAGGCAAAGGAAGGGAGGGAAGATTGGAGGAAGGAGAAGTGAAAAGCAGAACACTTTTGAGAAGGGATAGAGTGAAAGAATATAGAAAATAGAGTAAATATCAAGGGGAGGGAATAGGATAGAGGGTAAGATGGTTAGCAAAAGTAATTGCAAAAGAAATGATGATCAGGATGCTATCAGAAGATCTTATGAAAAATGAAAATCATCAACAGAGAAAGAACTGAATACAGATTGAAGTATAATTTTATTTGTTAGTTCCTCTTTCTAAAGTTATTTTGTCTGTTTTCTTTCACAACCTGACTAATGTGAAGATGTTTTGCATAATTGCACAAAAAAAATAGATTCTCAGAAATGAAGAGGAGGGAATTAATTCTGGGCATGGGAAGAACCTATGTAAAATAATGGAGGTAGGAAATGGAATATTGAATTCATGGAATTCTAGCAGACCAGTTTGTCTAAATATAGTGTGTATGAAGGGGAATAATATTATAAAAAAAAAACTTGAAAGAAAGACTGGAAACAGTGAAATGCCAAACAGAGGAGTTTTAATTTTATCCTAAAGTCAGAAGAGAGACACTGAAGGGTCCTGAGCAAGAGAATGACATCGAGTGGTAGCTAGAGTAATGAAACACTGGTAACTTTGCTTCAGGTTAATGGACCCCTTTCCCTGGGGTGCTGGTGTGGGCCACTGGGGTGTATGGGGTGTTCAGGGAGGATTAACATCTCTTGTGTAAGAGATTTCCAGGCTTTTTTGAGGACTGCTCATCTGCTTTTGGTGTCCACCTTTCACCCAATTCTCACCTGTGGCTCCAAGGAAATGTAGCATGCACAGCAGCCACACCCTGGTAAAAACATCTTGGCAGTTGGGATAAACCAGATTGAGGGTAACCAATAGGCCTTAAACCTGTTGGTGAGTTAGGGGGATGTCTACCCTCAAGCATGTGAAGACCTTTCCTGTTTGAATGGAGCAGGCTTGGTGGAGCTTAGACCTTGGTCGGACATCAAGGTGGCCAAGGTCATCCACCAGAAGCTGGGCCATTGTCAGTCATCTTGATTTTCCTCTTGCCTGGACTTTGATGACTCTGGAAGAGAGAGTGAGGCTGATGATTTTGTACAACTTTGACTCATTTAAATCCAATTCATATACAAGTCAAAACATCACCATTGTCACATCCTTAGTCTTCTTCAAAAAATGGAGGACAAACAAAACAAACTATCATGGGCCCCAGAGGAAAAAACAGACTTAAAAACAAAGCAAAAAGAAAGAAACAAACAAACAGAGAGATCTCTTAATAGGGGCTACCTTACTTAATCTTCAGAGACTTCCCAGACCAGCTAAGGATTTGCAGATCCTCTCAATAGCCAAGAACTCATCAGATATGTTAAACAAAACAAAACAAAACAAAAACTGTGCCACCACTTTTACTTGGGGTTTCAGAGTAGGCTTTGGAAGGCCAAAGGGAGCCAATCTTAATTTAAAAACATTTAACTTTGTAATGGGACCATTAATAAGTTGTTTCACAAGATGAGAAAAAGAAATCTACTCCCTAACACTTGTGATCAGATGTACATTAGGATGATTATTTTAGAGGAAGAATGTATAGGGGGAGAAACTGGAAGCTGGGAGTCCAATTTAAGAGGCTATTGCAATAGTCCAGGAGATGAAGTGTTAAAAGCCTGAACTAAAATGAGGATCACATGAGTGGGAAATAAGGAGATAAATGTGGGACATATTGTGGAGGTAGAGACAAAAGGTTTTGAAAACTTATTGGACAAAGGGATAAGGAAGAAGGAAAAGTAGAGAATTATTTCAATTTTGGGAAGTAAGATAAGTGGAAGATTGGTGGTGTCCTAAACAGAAAAAAAGGGAAGACTGGAGGATAGTTATGTTTAGAGGATAGGAATATAATGAATTCAGGTTTTGTACATGGTAAATTTGAGATGCCTACTCACATAGTAGTCATAAGAAGTGATACAATGAAACTCCCAAGGTCTCTCTGAAGAACATTGGAATTGATTTTGTGACATGGGAAACACCAACACAGGACCCCCCAGCATGGCATGCCTTCATCAAAGAAAAAGCAAAGCAGAATTGAAGTAGCTCAAAAGAAATGAGATGTACAAATTTAGAGAATCTACCTGAGGGGGCAGAAAGCTAGATGGTTCAGTGGATAAAGCACTGGCCCTAGATTTAGGAAGACCTGAGTTCAAATCTGGCCTCACACACTTGAGACTGACCTAGCAGTGTGACCCTGGGCAAATCACTTAACCTTCATTTCCCCACAAGAAAAAAAAAAAGATAGAATCTACCTGAAATGTTCAAATGGGCTATTTGCTACTCACCTGTGGTAAAGCATTCCAAGTTGGTATCAGTCTGATCAGCTACAGTCAGACACGCTGTAATTTGACTCTAACATAGTAATGTCATTGTGGTCCTCTTTGAAAACAAAGGACAACAGTCAACCAACCAACCCAGGGACAGTTGGCAATGCAGGATTTGAGCTCAAGAGAGACATTAGGGATGGATAAAGAAATCTGGGAATCGTGTGCTTAGTGAGAAAATTGAAGGTATGAGAACTGATGATATACCAAAAAATGGATGTCAAGAGAAATTAGGACTGAAGACAGAACCTTAAGAGAATAATTAAGATTGAAGAGGATGTGGATTAAGTAGCAAAAGAGGCCAAAAAGGAAAAGTGGGACAGATAGAAGGAGAACCAGGAGTGAGCAGCTTCAAGACAAAGCTAATGGAGGAAAGAGTACTGGAAGGAGGGGGTAGACCACAGGTTTGTTTTGTTTTGTTTTGTGGTTTTTTTGTTTTTGTTTTTTGTTTTTTTGCAGGCAATGGGGGTTAAGTGACTTGCCCAGGGTTACACAGCTAGTAAGTGTCAAGTGTCTGAGGCCGGATTTGAACTCAGGCACTCCTGAATCCAGGGCCGGTGCTTAACCACTGCACCATCTGGCTGCCCCTGGACCACAGTTTTTGTTGTTGTTTGGGGAATTTTTTTAGGTTGTGGAGTACAATCATGTTAAACCTATTTCCACAAAAAATCATAACAAAAAGGAACAACCATGACGTAGAAAATATATATACCTCAATCCTCATTCAGACTCCATAGTACTTTCTCTGGATGTGGATAGCATTTGCCTTCATAAGTCCTTCGGAATTGTCTTGAATAATTGTATTGCTGAGAAGAGCTAACTCTATCATAGTTGATCATTGCATATGGTTGCCGTTACTGTGGATATTGTTCTCCTGGTTTTGCTCACTTCACTGAGCACCAGTTCATGTAAGTCTTTCCAGGTTTTTTTCTGAAATCTGCCTGCTCATCATTTCTTATATCACAATAGTATTCCATTACATTCATAAGCCACACCTTGTTCAGCCATTCCCCAAATGATGGGCATCCCATTAATTTCTAATTCTTTGCCTCCACAAAAAGAGTTGATGTGAATATTTTTGTACCTCTGGGTCCTCCCCGCCCCATTTTTTGCAGGGCAATGAGGGTTAAGTGATTTGCCCATGGTCACACAGCTGGTAAGTGTCAAGTTTCTGAGGCTGAATTTGAATCCAGGTCCTCCTGAGTTCAGAGATGGTGCTCTAACCACTGAGCAACCTAGCAGCAACCCCCCTCCCTTTTGTAAAGATATTTTTGGTATAACAGACCTAGTAGTGGTATTCCTGGGTCAAAAGGTATGCACAGTTTTACAGTCCTTTGGGCATAGCTCCAAATTGTTCTCCACAATAGTTCAATCAGTTAACAACTCCACTAACAATGCATTAGTGTTTTAATTTTCCTACATCTCCAACATTTACCTTTTTCCTTCTTTTGTCATATTAGCCAATCTGATGGGTATGAAGTGGTACTTCAGAGTTGTTTTACTTTGCATTTCTCTAATCAATAGTTATTGTGAATAATTTTTCATATGACTATAGATAGCTTTAATTTCTTTACCTGAAAACTGCCTATTCATATCCTTTGATCTTTTCTCAATTGGGGAATGATAGTCCACAGTTTTAAATGCTATAGAGAGGCTAAGAATGATGAAGTTTGTGAAAAGGCCACGATTTTAGCAATTAAGAGATCATTGGCAACCTCGGAGAGGGCAGTTTCAACTGAGTGATAAAGTCATTAGCCAGATTGCAAAGAGTTGAGAAGTGGGTGGGTGGGAAGAAAGTGAAGGGGCTGAAAAACATGGCTTCTTTTTAATTACTTTTTAAAAACTTTTAATGGAGTCATCAATAAAGACAAACGTTTAAAGATAAAAAGAAGCTACAGGGAAGAGAATTTTATAAGTGTGAAGTTCTGTTATATAAAGGTTTTTTTTTTTAGAAAAATACATTTAAAGTTTAAGAAGGTAATGAAATCATTCTATTTGTCATCCCTTCTGTATTTCTTTCTTTCTTTTTCCTGAACATCTTTCAATGTTTTTCTAATTATTTTTCTTGCTGGTCACTACTCACTAATATCACCCTTTCTCTCCCCTCTTCAAAAGAAATCTCTCCCTGTTAACAAGTTTGTATAGTCAAGCAAAACAAATGATCACATCAACCATGTCTGACAATACTTGTCTGATTCTGTACCTTTTAGTCCATCACCTATTTTCCAAGAGATAAGGGAGGGGAATGTTTTATAACCAGTCTTTTTAAGGTCATGATTTGTCACCTTTTAAAGGGTCTCAGTTCTAAGTTCTTTCTAAGCTGTTTCCCTTCAGTTATATTGTGGTCATCATCTAAATTATTCTCCTGTTTTTGCTAACTTCATCCTGCTTCACTTCATACAAAGG
Source organism: Dromiciops gliroides (assembly GCF_019393635.1). Lineage (NCBI taxonomy): Eukaryota > Metazoa > Chordata > Mammalia > Microbiotheria > Microbiotheriidae > Dromiciops > Dromiciops gliroides. The sequence continues at coordinate 590,101,848 of NC_057861.1, read as the reverse complement.
CTTTCCTAATTTTCTGAATCTGTTTTTATCATTTCTTATGACACAAAATTATATTACATTCACATACTACAATATGTTCAGTCATCCTCAAATTGATGGGCACCTATTTCATTTCTAAGTCTGATACAAGAAAAAGTGCTGCTATAAATATTCTGTACACATAAATTGTTTCCCTCTGTCCTTGATCTTGTACTTGCTGTACATGCCTAATAATAGTATTGCTGTGTCAAAGGGTATGTTCAGATCAGTGATATTTGGGGTCTAGTTCTAAATTGTTTTCCACAATGGTTGAAGCAATTCTCAGCTCTATCAACAGTGTATTAGTGTGCCTGTCCTCACATTACCTCAATAACAATTGCTATCTTCTTTTTTTTCATCTTAACCAATCTGATAGGTTTGAAGAAGAATATCAAATTTGTTTTAATTTACATATTTCTTTAAATGATTTGGAGCATTTTATATGATTGTTGATCATTTGTTTTTCTTCTATCAAGAACTATTTTTAATATCCTTTGACCAGATGATTGTTAATCATATCTATTTGTATTAGAATTTTATATATTTTGTACATTAGGCATTTATCAGAGAAATTTGCCTTGAATATTTTCCTTAGGTTTCCCTTCTGATTCTAACCATATTTATTTTGCTTGTGCAGAACATTGTACTTTTATGTAATTAAAATTGTTCATTTAAATGTTAATGACAATCTTTATTCCTTGTTTAAATAAAAATTCTCCCAATAACATTAGTTGTGAAAGATGTCTCCTCCCTTTGTCCTCTAATTTTTGGTTTCAATGTTATAATCTTTTATTGACCTGCATTCATAGTGGGAATTTCTTTACCTGGAAGTTTTCTATGCCAGCAGAATCAAGATCCAGTTCCTATGCCTCTAACTTTTTATATTTTGGTCACACATTCATCTTAGGAATTTATTGTGGCATGTATTAGGTGGCACAGTGGATAGAGCACCAGGCCTGGAGTCATAAAGACTCTTCTTAAATTCAAATCTGGGGGGCAGCTAGGTGGCGCAGTGGATAAAGCACTGGCCCTGGATTCAGGAGTACCTGAGTTCAAAAAAATCCGGCCTCAGACACTTACTAGCTGTGTGACCCTGGGCGAGTCACTTAACCCCCATTGCCCTGCAAAAATTAAAAAAAAAATTCAAATCTGACCTCAGACACTTACTAGCTGTATGACCCTGGACAAATCACTTAACACTTTGCCTCAGTTTCCTCATCTGTAAAATGATCTGGAGAGGGAGATGGCAAACCATTTCAGTATCTTTGCCAAGAAGATCCCAAATAGGGTCCCAAAGGGTCAGACACAACTGAAATGATTGAACAACAATAACAAATTGGTTTAAACCTAATTTTTCTTAGACTGCTTTCCAGTTGTCCCAATACTTTTTGTCAAATAGAGAGTCTCTACCTTAATAGTTTTTTGTGTCTTTGAGGTAAATGAATACAATGTTACCATGTTCTAGATCATTTTCACCTAATATTTTGAACTGATTAGCATTTTTATTTTTTAATAAGTACCACATTGCTTTTTTATTTTAGACTTTTATTTTCCAAATTACATGTAAAATCAAATTGTGGCATCAATGTTTTAAAACTTTCTGTTCCAACTTCTCTTCCTCCCTCCCCTCCCAACCCCACCCCAAGAACTCAAACAATCCAACATAAATTATACATAAGTAGTCATGGAAAACAATTCTACATTACCTAGGTTGTGAGGGAAAACAGATAAAAACAAAACTTCATATTAAGGAATTGTAAAAAAAAAATGTGTTTCAGTCTGTTTTCCTATACCATCAGTTCTTTCTCTGTGGATGGGCTACAATTTTCATAAGTTCTTCAGAGTTATATTGGATCATTGCCTTGCTAAAAATAATCACGTGCTTCCCAGCAGATCATCTTACACTAATGCTGTTATTTTGTATACAGTACATTTCTCTCTGCTTCAGTTCATGTGGGTCTTTGCAAGTTTTTCTGATAGCATCCTGTTCATCATGATTTTTATATAGTACCTTGAACTTGACAGAGAATTTTCTTCACAATATCCCAGCAAAGTAGGTACCATACATTTTGCCATTATAGTCAATCATCATAACTATTTCCCTCCATCACATTCCCTTCCAATGATACTTACTTTATTGTCTATCTTATTTTCCCCTAATCCTCCTCAAAAGTGTTTTGCTACTGACGTCCCCCTTCCCCACTCTACCTTCCCTTCATTCACCCTTCCCTTCTTATTCTCTTCCCCTCCTACATTCCTGTAGGGTTAAATAGATTACTCCTCCCAATTGTGTGTGTGTGTGTGTGTGTGTGTGTGTGTGTGTGTGTGTGTGTGTGTTATTCCCTCCTTGAGCCCACTATGATGAGGTTAAGGTCTTAGAGCACCAGCCCTGGGCCCAGGAGGCCCAGAGCCGGAATCTGGCACCAGACACCAGACAAACCACTCTATTTGCTCCACAAAGAATAAGGATACACAAAAAATAAATGCTTTACAAATACCATGCCTTCATATTCAGTTCAGACTGGTGTGCTCTGTGTATTCCTTACTGAAAAAGTTCTTATACGTTGGAAGTATTTCTTATGTATGACTGTAAAGAGTTTAACCTTTTAATGTCCCTCATGATTTCTTTTCCCTGTTTACCTTTTTATGATTCTCAAGGGTCTTGTATTTAAAAGTCAAATTTTCTATTCAGTTCAGGTCTTTTCATCACAAATACCTAAAAGTCCTCTTTTTCATTGAAGTCCCATTTTTTCTTCTGAAAGATTATACAAGTTTTGTGGGGTAGGTGATTCTTGGCTGTAGTCCCTGTTCCTTTGCCCTCTGGAATATCATACTCCATGCCCTCCGGTGCTTGTAGAAGCTGCTAGATCTAGCTTTATCCTTATTGGAGCTCCACAGTATCTGAATTCATTTTTTCTAGCTGCTTGCAATATTTTCTCCTTGCCCTGGGTGCTCTGGAATTTGACTATAATATTCCTGAAGGTTTTCCTTTTGGGATCTCTTTCAGGAGATGATCAGTAGATTCTTTTAATTTCTATTTTGCCTTCTGCTTCTAGAATTTCAAGGCAATTTTCCCTCACAATCTCTTGGAGGATAGTGTCTAAGCTCTTGTTTTGGTCACAGTTTTCAGGTAATACAGTGATTTTCAAATTATCTCTCCTGGATTTATTTTCCAGGTCAGCTGTTTTTCCAAGGAGATATTTCACATTGCCCTCTATTTTTTTTTTTCATTCAATTGGATTTACTTTACCGTGTCTTGGTTTCTCATAAGGTCACTAGCTTCCATTTGTTCAATCCTAATTCTTAGGCAATTATTTTCATCAGACAGTCTTTTTTAATCTCCTTTTCCATTTAGCTTGTCAGACTGTTGACTTTTTCTCATGACTCTCCTGCATCACTCTCATTTCTCTTTCCATTCTTTCCTCCCTATCTCTACATCTTCTTTCTATCTCTCCTACTTTCTCTTCAAAGTCCCTTTTGAGAGCTTTCATGGCCTGAAGTCAGTTCATATTTTTCTTGGAAGCTTTGTATGTTGCAGCCCTGTGGTTGATTTCCTCCTCTGAGGGTCTCATGGTACCCCTTGATCTTCCTCGTTGCTGAAGAAGCTTTCTATAATCCTGAACTTTCTTTGCTTGCTCATCTTTTACTTGATTTTAAACTCTCTACTTGGGGCCCTGTTTTTTGGTTCGACTACTGTTCCCAGCTTCAGAGGATCCCAGATGTTTTGCTTTGAGGGAACGAAGGTTTTAGTCTCACCTGGCCTGTTCTCTGGTCTAAAGTTAACCTCAAGCCTACTTACTAATCATCTAACCAGCAAATCATTCTGTGGTGTGGTTCTTACTTTTGATGAGCCTGCGCCCCTCCTCCACTTGGGCCTCCCACCACTCAGGATTTCTTCCTGGTTCCCTGCTGGGGTGGGGCAGCCAAATTTCTCCCTAGTTCCTGCTGATACCCCTGCATTTTCTCTGCCCACCCCCCCCAGCCAGCTGTTCAGCCCTTTCACCCAACCTCATGGTCAATTCTAGAAGACACTGGTATTGTAGCTCATTCAGAGGCTCTGTGGTAAATTCCTCTGGTGGTGGGCCAGGGGTCTCTGTCAGTGTGATCCGGGGGTTGGACTTTACTCGTAGCCAAGTATAGCCCCCTGTAATCTATCTATAGCTGGAGAATAATCTCAGCTCATATTTTTGTGTGTTTTTCTGCTCCAGGAGTTCTTTTATTGCTGTTTTGGGGGTAATTGTATTAGGAGCTCTGTGTGTTTAATGTCTTCTCTCCTGCATCTTGGCTCCACCCTCCAAAAAGCTCAGTATCACATTGCTTTGATGATTATTGTTTTTAGTAAGATTTGAGATCTAGACACTCTTCTTTTTTACTTTTTTTGTTATGTGTCTCAATATGCATGCCCTTTTCTTCCAACAGATGAATTGTATTATTATTTTGTCTAGATGTATAAAGTAATCTTTTCATAATTTGGTTGTTATGGCACTAAATTTGTAAATTAATTTAAGAAGAATTGTCATTTGTATTATATTGACACAGCCTAACCATTTTCTATGAATATCTCTCCAATTATTTGTTTTCTTTTGGTAAAAAGTGTTTCTAACTTCCCTAAGTTTGTTAAGGCTTCATCAACCTTCCACTCTCCTAGGCTCAGAACCTAGGTATCATCTTTGACATTTTTACTGTTATACTCTTCATATTCAATCTGTTACCCAGTGCTGTTAAATCTGTCTTTGCAATATCTTTTATATTTAGCCCTCTTCTCTTCTCTCATGTTGCCACTACTCTGATTTAGACCCTCATCATTTCATGCTTGCAATGCTTGGACTCTGCCTTAAATCTCTCCCAGTTTCAACTCATCCTCTACTCAGCTAGTCAAGTGAATTTCCTGAAGTACATATCTGATCATGACACCTCCATATTCAACTACAGGAGCTTCCTATTGCTTCCAGGATTCAATGTAAAATCTTCTGTTTGGCTTTTAAAGCCTTTCATAGCTTACCTTTCTTACCATTGCAGTCTTTTTAATTCTTACTTACCTTCTCTTACTCCATAAACCAATGACTATATTATTCTGGATGCTCCTCACAAAAGACATTCCAACTCTAGATTCTGAGCCTTTCCAATGGCTATGTACCATGACTAGCAGTTTCTCTCTTCTCATCCATGCTTCCAGTCTTTCCTGGCTTCTTTCTAGTCTCAGCTAAAATGTCACCTTTTTCAAGAAGCTATTCCTAATAAAATTTTTTTCTTTAATCCTGGTGTCTTTCCTCTAAGATTATTTCTAATTTATCCCACATAGACTGTGTTTTATTTGTACATGATTCTTTGGATCTTGTCTCTCCTACCTCTTAGACCATCTGTGAGCTCCTTGAGGACAAAGACTTTTTATTCCTAATGCCTTGCACAGTTTCAGACATGTAGTAAGTGCTTAAAAATGCTTGTTGATTTGACTTGTATTCATATGTCTTGTATGTTAGTAAGTAAATTCTGAAATTCTGAAGGTATTTTAAATGAGGTTTACATTTCTATCTTCTGGATTTTGTTAATAAAAAACAGAAAGAGTGTTAACTGAGGGGATAATTTTTAATAGTATTTTTTTTCCAATTTTATGTAAAGACAATTTTTAGCAATCATTTTTACAAAATTTTGAATTCCAATTTTTCTTCCTCCCTCTGTCCACTTCCTTCTCTTCTTCCTAAAATGATAAGCAATTTGATATAGCTTATATATGCATAATCATATAAAATATTTCCATATTACTCATAGTAATGGAGGTTGGAGGGAAATAGTTAAAGAAGTTAATAAAAGGAAAAACATGAAAAAATAAAGTAAAAACAGTATGCTTCAATTGCATTGAGTTCATCAGTTCTTACTCTGAATGTGGATAGCATTCTCCATCTTGAGTCCTTTGTAATTTTCTTACATCAATGTATTATTGAGAAGAGCTAAATCATTCATAGCTGATCATCACATAATATTGCTGTTGCTGTGTGTAGTGTTCTCCTGGTTCTGCTCATTTCACTTTGTATCACTTCATATATCTTTCCAGGATTTTCTGAAATCTTCCTGCTCATCATTTCTTATTGCACAATAGTATTCCATTACATTCATATACTACTGCTTGTTCAGCCATCCCCCAATTAATAGGCATCTGAGTGGAGGATTTTATGATAGACAGCATTTTTTAGGCATTTGACTATGAAAGAGAGGAGAGTAAGAATGAGCTGGGGACTAGTAGATAACTACATTCAAGATCTGGATAAGGTGATATAAACAAATGAAAGGAACCTCAAAGATGGAAAAGTTATTAAATGAAAAAGAGTCTAGAAGTGTAAGTGAGGAGTAGACAAAGTATACGCCTAATTCTTTTCCCACACCAGTTTGTTGGAGGAAATGAGAGAACATGTAAACATTAAAGGGCAAGTTGCAAAGTATATAGGATCTTTTGGGGCAGAATTTCTTTACTTTTGATTCATAGTCCCACTAACATTCCTACCTTCCCAGTTTTCACTCTGGGGATCTGTCTATAAATTTCATGGGGTCTGTGAATTGGGCTGGGAAAAAATGTGTCTTGTTTTCACTCACCTTAAGTGAAATTTAGTATTTCCTTCAAGTATTTAAAAATATTATTCTTAGGTGCAGGTAGGTGGTGCAGTGGATAAACCTCTGGCCTTGGATTCAGGAGGACCTGAGTTCAAATCTTACCTCAGACACTTGACACTTACTAGCTGTGTGACCCTGGGAAAGTCACTTATCCCTCATTGCCCCACAAAAACAAAACAAAAAAATAAAGGTTTTTTAAAAAATTATTCTTAGGATAAAGCTCTAGAAGCTTCATCAGAGTGCAAACAGAGTCCATGATATACACACACAAAAGACTATGAGTTCATAGTCTAGGAAGAGTCATCTTTCCCTAAGATCAAGAAAATGGAAGGATGAGAGAAAGAGGTTTAGATGAAATGGAATTTGATAATAATTTTAAAAGGGAGGTGAGAAAGCACAATGAAAGAGGAAGGCAGAAAAGGATGAAGATTTGTGAGGGATGGGACAGAAATAGATGGGAATAAGAGAGTGGAAATGAGAGTTTGGGGAGGGAGTCGTCAGACCTTCAAGTCTGAATCACTAGGAGAGAAGGGGGAGGAGTTTTATAACTACAAGACTGTCAAGTACCATTTGATTAGGCTGCCCTTTTGCTTTGGTACTATGAAGATGGAAAAGCAGGCTCTGTTTATTCCTTTTTATATAGAACAAAGAAAATTGAGATGGACATTGGGAATTCAGTTTACCTGGTCATGAGGATCCCAAATACTTCACAGGACCCACATCCATTATCCATGTATAATTTTTTTTTTTGGCTTTTGCCTCAGCATGACAGAATATAATTGATCTCTAATCAGAAGATATCTTTCATGGGCAGAACCTGACTTCTGGTAGGGTCTGGTGTCTTATGTGACATTCTGGCAATGAGGCCTAAGTATCTTTGGTCTCATGCAGGGTCCTTATAGTAAAAGTTCTAACGTCTGGGTGCTAAAGGATTATGGAAAGAAAAGGGATTCCTGAATTTATTTTCCATTGCACTAAGTAATAGAGCATGGCAGGGTTTTTTGTCCTTTTTTTTTTAAATCATCTCAACCTCCCTCAAAGGCTTTTTAGCCAGATCTGATTGTGATGAAAATAGAAAACTCAAGTACTAACCAAGGCTATCAGGAACATTGCAAAGTGCATCCTTAAACATACACAGTTCTTTACAGTTAACAGAGCAACTCTATATGCAATATCTCATTTATCTTCCTGACAACACAGTGAAATGGACAGGAAAGGTATTAATTCTCCCGTTTCACAGGTGAGCAAAGTGAGGCCAACAAAGTTTGCCCAAATTCACACAGTTAGTAAGCAAAAGAGCCAGTTATAGAACCTAGGGCTCTTGACTCCCAATTTAGCTTTTCTCCATTTTTCTTCTACCCTATTACTTTTCCCATACTTAAAATCAGCTGTTGCCATTAGCTAAATTTGTGCTTTAAGTAGCTAAAGTATATGATAAACTGATTACCTTGAGATATTACATAAAGTTTTGTTTAGTCATTTTAAGTTGTAGCTGATTCTCTGTGACCCCATTTTGAGGTTTTCTTGGTAAAGATCCTAGAGCAGTTTGCCATTTTCTTCTCCAGCTCACTTTACACATAAGGAAACTGAGGCAAATAGGATTAAGTTCCTTGCCCAGGGTCACATGACTAGAGTCTGATACTGAATTTTAATTCAGATCTTCCTGACTATAAGCCAGGGGCTTTATCTACTACACCACCTAGCATAAAGTTGCCTTTCACAAAAATAGCTGTATTTGAACACTTAGGAAGGAAGAAAGAATGGCAAAGTGAAAAGATCTCTGGGTCTGGAGTCAGAAGACCTGGATTCATATCCTATCTTTTTTATTTTCATTTTTTATTTTTTAAAATTAATTGTAAACTTTTATTAATGGAAAATGGAATGCTTCATTAACAGAAACTCTTTAAAGAAATGGTTTGAACAAAAACACATTCATTACAAAAAACAAACAAAAAACAAAAAATGAAGTGAGTTCACATTGTATTGAGCAGCGTATTAAAAAAAAGACCCACAAGTCCAAGGGAATCCTGGATAAAAGAATTCAATACTCCTGCCACCTAACACCAAAACAAGTTACTACTAAGTTTTGGTGAGTGAAGTGAGGGTGACTGCCTCTGTTGTCTCTGTCCTGTCCTCCAAATCCTCTGCCTTGAATTGAACCACCTAGCATCACGTGGCACTGGGAGTTTCCACCTTGTGCAAAGCCTCCATGTCCTGACATTCCTCCCTCATTCACCATATGGCCTGGTCTGGAGTGACCAGACATGCCTCTCTCACCACCTTGCCATCTTTCATGATCTCAGCCCATCATTCCTCCATCCACGCTGCCCTGCCAAAAACAATCCTGATGATCCTCTATCCTTTGGGATATGATCTCCCTACTCATGGCCACTCCTGGGTGGTGGAGGAGACAGCTCCCTTTCCTCACTCATTCTCTTGTCAGAACCATAGCTACCCTAGCCATCTCGTGAGTCCTGACCATGGCGCTCCAGTCCTCCATGGAATTCATATCCTATCTTTGCCACTTACTACCTATGTGATCATGGGTTAGTCACTGAATTTCTCTCTCATCAGTTTCTTCATCTGCAAAATGACAGGGTTGGACTACATGGCCTATGAGCTAAATATAAGGAATTTATGAAGAGTATAATGCTTATCCCAAAGAAGAGAATCTCTAATAATCAAGCCCTGTGATTCAATATATTTAATACTCAGAAAGCTTCTTAGATCCTTAGTGGTAGAGAATTACTTTCACCAGACATAAGTCTGGCCTCAGTGATAACATTCTACACCATTTTCACCTAGTTATGCATCAACAGGAAATCCATTTTTTTCCCTGTAAACAATTTGTACTAATTCAATAGACAAGAGTTGGAGGTTTGTGATAGAGATGGGTCAGTTGAAAATTTGATCCTATCCACTCAGTAATATGGGGCTGATCTCCTGTAATTAAAGCATCTGAGAAAAGAACTCTAAAACTCCATGTCAAGCAACCTAATTCCAATGATACCAATAATAAAACACAAATTAGGTTGTTTATTGATTTTTATTATTGCTTATGGTTTTTGTTGTATTTTCTTCTTTAAATTCAAATTCATAAGCTTTAATCCTCTGAGGATCTTAATTTGTTTTCTTCTGTTACTTTTCTTTCTTAAGAGAATAGAAAGATTACAATTCAATTGGCAACTGTCCACTGTTAAATGGAAAAGGAGAATTACAGCATAACCAGTAGAATGGATAGGAATGGGCAGGCCATAACCCCCTAGCTCAGAAGGGCAGCAGCAAGTCATCTAGCTCAATGAATTAAATTGCTTGTGGTTCCTAACATTCAATCATCTTTACCTCTGATGCCTTTTTCTGCATATCTACTCCCTGATGAATTTATTTGGACTATCAATAATTTATCTTAAGTACTTCTTGGACTTTGTGATGGAATCCACTATTATTATTTTCTGGGAAAAATCATTTACTTGACCCAGGGCCATTGGTTATTTTGACTATTTTGACCCTTGGCTCAATTTATTGGTAAATACTTTAGTACTATATTCAGGGGTTGACTTCTCCCTGAAACTGAGACCCGGGAAAGATCTTAGCTTAAAAGTGACAAGTTCTCCCACTGCATCTAGGGCCATTGCCATTCATCTTGACCTTTGTCTTGCCAGGGGACTCCAAGAACACTGGAGGAGAGAGTGAGTCTGATGGCTTTTCACAGCTCTGCCTCACTCAATTCACTTAAAAGTCAAGACATCATCTTCCTGAAATCATTGGTCTTCTTCAAGAATGAAAGATGAGGGGGCAGCTAGGTGGTGCAATGGATAGAGCACCGGCCCTGAAGTAAGGAGGACCTGAGTTCAAACCTGGCCTCAGACACTTAACACTTACTAGCTGTGTGACCCTGGGCAAGTCACTTAACCCCAATTGCCTCAAAAAAAAAAGATTAAAAAAAAAAGAATGATACATGAGCAACAATAAAAAGAACAATCTCCCTTTCACTCACTGGAGACCAGTCCCTAAAATGGAAATTGAGTTTTCTACTAACTCAATCCCCAAGCAGGACCAATTAAGAAAGTAAAATTATTCACAAATTTGCAAGATAGTCATTTGAGGGTTTTACATGTACATATGTATGTATATGTGTATGTATGTATGTATATTGGTTCAGGAAAGTTATAGATAGATAGCTTATTAAGTACTCACTATGTTTCAAACACTAAGCTATGTGCTGGGGACAAATACAAAGAACCAAAGTGGTAGAGAATAGTACCAATGAGGAAAGGTTTAAAATAATGGGATTTTAAAATCTGGAGCAGAAAAGGCTGGGAAATATAACCTAAGAAGAATGCTTAAAAAGAATGAGAACTAAATTAAGATTCAAAACAGATGTAGTATTATCCTCCTTTGGTCATTAACTTGCTCTGTGACCTTAGGAATATCATATCGGTTCTCTAAACCTTAGGTTCCTAATTCACTTAATAAAGAAAATAGGTATTGCTGAACAGAATTAAAGAAAGTCAAGAAACTGAGCTGAATGGGTCCAGTACAAATTCATTACTCAATCTCAACTTTTCTTCCCTGAAGCAAGGAAATTCATTTACCCTTCCCTAATTGCTTCTCTACCTTAGTACCCACAATGGATGTTCAAACCATATCTTCTCTCCTAAATTCTCC